>NC_061802.1:27568483-28232858 GCF_021462225.1 Girardinichthys multiradiatus
CAAGTCAAAGTCCAGACCTGAATCCAATCGAGAATCTGTGGAAAGAGCTGAAGACTGCTGTTCATGAACGCTCTCCATCCAACCTCACTGAGCTCCAGCTGTTTTGCAAGGAAGAATGGGCAAGAATTTCAGTCTCTTGATGTGCAAAACTGATAGAGACAAACCCCAAGAGACTTGCAGCTGTAATTGCAGCAAAGGGTGGCGCTACAAAGTATTAACGCAAGGGAGCCGAATAATACTGCACACCCCACTTTTCAGTTTTTTATTTGTTAAAAAAGTTTGACACATCCAATAAATTTCATTCCACTTCATGATTGTGTCCCACTTGTTGTTGATTCTTCACAAGAAATTAGAATTTTATATCTTTATGTTTGAAGCCTGAAATGTGGCAAGACGTTGAAAAGTTCAAGGGGGGCGAATACTTTCACAAGGCATTGTAGAACCACAATACAAAACCTGTCAAGAACTGATCTGACTGATGAATTTAAGGAAAGTCTGACATCATAAACAGATCAGTTACAAAGGTTGAATATGTAGAATATAAACTATGTGTGTAACTGGAA
This sequence comes from Girardinichthys multiradiatus, assembly GCF_021462225.1. Classification (NCBI taxonomy): domain Eukaryota; kingdom Metazoa; phylum Chordata; class Actinopteri; order Cyprinodontiformes; family Goodeidae; genus Girardinichthys; species Girardinichthys multiradiatus. The sequence continues at coordinate 27,569,047 of NC_061802.1, forward strand.
TGTGTGGAAATAGGGGGGTCAAGCTTAGGGAGTGAAGCATAGAAGGGGCCTAGGGGAGTGAAAACATAGGGAGTGAGAAGCATAGAGAGTGCAAGGTCATAAATTAGAAGAGGACAGGGAAGGCCAGAGACAGGGGAGGATGAGTTGCATGTTACAATCAGAAGTATTCCTTATTTGGACCTAAGGGACTGTTATGTTATACATGTGTGACATGATATATGTATATGTTGAACACACCCTTGAGACTGAATAAAACGAGCTGGAAGCAAGAGTTGATCAGAGTTGGGCCTGCAGCTGCATGGGGCCTCCATCTCTCACTCTGCGCAGAAGGTGAACATAAGTAGATTGTACTTGTGTTTATTTCACTCTTTGAAACCTGTACCCAAATCAACGGACCCGGGGAAGTAGAGATGGCTTCAACAATTATTAAAAGCACACCTAGTAATTTCAGATTATCTCATCATACAATGAACAATGACATTTTAGGTAGCCTTTATCTAAAAAAAAAAAAAAAAAAAAACACAGAGAAATGAATTTTTAAGGGTTTATCTCTAGTAATTTTCATTATTATTCTTTAAGTTTTTAATACAGAACTGTTATGTTATGGACTACACAATAAATGAAAACCCCTGCTGACTTGCAAACAGTCACTGACACAAGCCACAAGGAGGACAAGCAATAAAAAAGAAGCTAGCTGTTCACACGGTATATCCTGTATCAAAGCATATTATTATTATGAAAAGTTTGTAAGGAGGTAAAAAAGTGTGGCAGAAAAAGGCACACAAGCAACAGGATAACCACAGCCTTGAGAAGATTGTGACGCAAAGACCATTTAGGAGGTTTGGGAGAGAATCACAAGATGTGGACAGCAGGTAGCGTCACAGCTTCAGGGGTCAGATGTATCCAGGACAAGGGCTACAACTGTCCGATTGCTTGGGTTAAGCCTCTCCTGAATTACAAGGTGTGTTACCCTGACTAAGGAAACAAAAAGAAATGCACTGTTGCTCTGTGGTTCATGTTCTCTCTTCAGATGAAGGAAGATTTTGCATTTCATTGAAAAAAAAAAAAAGATCAAGGTCTCAGGGTCTGGAGGAAGAATGTAAAGGCACATAATCCAAGTTGTGATGATTTAGGGAACTGTGTCAGTCCCCGCAGATGTAAATGTTGATCGGGGCTCTGCTTCACTGACTAACCTCAGTGACAAGATCTTCAAACGCTAAATGCCTTTGAATAAAACTTATAAAGACAAAGTCCAGATTTTCTCTTGTTGTGAGTCAACTTCTCTCACACTTTGATAAGAAAATTCCACTACACCACTCATGTAATCTATTTAATAGTAATAACATTTGCCAGAGAATCATTTATTTGTAGGTGAATAAATCACTTATTCTTTGCTGCTCAAAGTGTGCCAAAGACAATCATTGATCAGATGTCCCAGGCTGTAAACTATGGAGCTAAATTGGGGCCATAAAGTTTGTTAAAAAAAAAACATTTGAACCTGAAAAATTATTTTGAACCTCCCCCCCCAAAAAAATTTGAAAACTGAAAAAAGTTTTGCAACTGAAAAAACCCCCCAAAAAAACAGATGTGAAACTGGAAAAAACAAGTTCAAAACTACTTTTCAGATTCAAGTTTTTTTTTCGAACTTGCAGATTTTTTTCTTCGGCTTCAAACTTCTGGCCCTGTTTTGGCTGACAGCTCAACCCAGCGGCTGAACAACATATTCCCAGCTGTTGCATTCAGGGACCGTGGGAACTGGAATTATCTGTAATACATCATCAATATTCTATATATATATATATATATATATATATATATATATATATATATATATATATATATATATATATATATATATATATATATATGTGATTGGTTTTGAAAGATAACATGCTTCACCGATAGAACGAGCACAATTTTAGCGTCACGAACAGGATCTAACGTGCCAGAGGAAACCGCTGTAGGGGACACCTGGCCAGCCTGGAGACATTGTCCTCAGTCCACCTCCATTTTACTCAGGGGAGTCCTTGTGCCCGCCTACAGCTTCTGGCTGATTGGATCCGAACTATTTGTCTTCAAATATATCTGGGTGAGAAGTTGCGCTGTATGATACAATGTATATTATTTTTATTACACATTAACCATCATCTCCTAACTAATTAATTAGGTTCCGGAGTTGAAAGAGGGAGGACATCACCTGAGGGCCAGGTCACCCTGTAAAGGAATACAGGGAGGTTCTTATTGGTAACAATAAGATAAAGCAAAACAAAGGGTTTTGCGGGTGGTTTTTTGCAATTTTCTACACCTCATATCGGAGAAAAGCCAGACGGCAGACGTGCCGCTGAACAGGTAAAAAAAAAAATGGTTCCGGAACCTCAGAGGTATCAGGGCTGCGTCCTTCTCCAGACTCTGTGATTCATAAATTAATGAAAGGAAAAGGTGGGGATGATTGTGTTAAATGTGCTTTAATTTGGGAAGATAAGTTTGGTTTTCCACAGCATGGAAGTTTGAGTGTAAATAAGTAAAATTGTTAAAAAAAAAATAGTTTAAATAGTTTAAAGTAAAACAGTTGCTGGATGGAGATGGAAAAAATAAAAAACATAAGAAAAAGATTAAAAAGCACAGAGTGCATCAATTAAGGGGTTAAAGAGTTAAAACTTTCCTGCAGGAAGTATCGTTTGTCTTAAATATTGCGATCAGTCGGAAAACAAGGTAAAAGTGAAATGGGACATTAGAGATGCGAAAAGAAAGTTGTTTTAGAAAGGAGTATAGTTCATGTTGTGGAAGGAAGTGACAGGCAGGTGGACAACTGACTGACTGATAATATTTCTGTGTGCAAAATCTGAACCTATACTAAATGTTTTCTTCCGTCTCTCACACACACACACATGCACACACACACACGGGATTTGAGTGCAACATCTGCGTTTTTGAGTCTAGATTTAGAAACCTGCCCTTCCCATGGCTACACCATCAGAGACGCTTCTTCATCATGGCCTGAAAGAGAAAGGGTCTGCCTGCCTGCTGCAAATCAGAGTGAGTTTCCACCAGAACGAAACACAGAAGAAGTCTGGCCCCAAACCCACTGAGATGGACAACGATCCATGCTGTTTGCCAAAACCAGAAGAGCGATACACTGGATTTATATTGAAAGCACATCTTAAGAAGAGAAACAGGCCGGAGCAAAGTTCTTTCTCCCTCCTGGAGAAGTTAAAGTGGACAAAGAAGGATAGAATGTCTCACCAACAGACCTGGGAAGGGCCTGGGTTGTTTGTGGACTGATAGAGGACTGTGTGCCATGACAGTCTGACTCTGGAGCGATTTAGAAACTGATGGGGGTAACGTACAAACACACACACATTTGCATAAATCTTTTCCTATTTTCTGCAATGAAGAACGCTTATTAACCGCTGCTCATGTGACGCTTGCTTGACGGTGACAGATATAGCGGGTTAAAATATTATTTTAGGGTTAGAAAAGTATCTTCAAAAGGGTGATAACTTAGCTCATTTGATACTTTCCAGTTAATTCTTTTAGAGAAACAAGTTCTCTTTCATCGTGGAATATTCAGGGTCAATTATTCTAGTTATTAAAAGCAGAGGAAGTTAAAACATCTCCAAAACTCAGCAGTAACCATGTGTTTCTATGTTATTCTCAGGACAGATCTCATGAAGGAGCATTTTTATAAAACCCAGCGCATGCGTAACACCTGATGGGTTTCTCCTTCAGCCATTATTTTCTGTTGTCAGAGTTTGTATCCCATAAATCTAATGAGTAGAGACCTCATTAAAACAGGCTTAGTTCTACTGCAGATGGTCTTCATACAGTCTCTGACACAGTATTTACAGTTAGGTGCAGTTTTTGTCTGCAAGTGTTAACTGACGCTTATGGAAAGTACAAATTCATTGTTTTTCACAGCAGCTGCTGGGAAGAGGTTATATTAGGGTTTTCTTCCCTCTTCTGATTCATGCAGCGTGTTGATTTACACTGTACCTTATATCAGGTCCTGACAAAAACTATGAAAGGCTTCGTTCTGCAGTTTCTTTCCCTTTGGGGAAGGAAAGAGAAACCTAATCAGTTCTGTGTTGCATAGAAATATTAAAACACTTGTTGTTTTCTAAGATATCACCAGCTAAAACTTTTAAAACTTTTGAGAGTAATTGGTTTAGCAAAACAAACCTTTAAAATGAGAACGGGAAAAAATTGGGTTATTTTTGAAGGTAAGAAAGATTCTGATTGGACAGTGGTACCACACAAAAATAAACTAATCTCATGTTTCCTAAAAGACTGCATAGAAAAGGCCTTCAGAACTGTGGAATTATTTCCCGCCACAGTACCAAATCTTTTAAGCATGCTTTTTCTTTATTTTAAAACAGATCTGTGTTTTTGTTTTGTTTTTGAGCTTGGGTTTTTCTTTTAGCATAATGTTGTCTGAAGCTTCTTATGAACTGGGTTAGGAGCAAATATGATCTGAGGTAAATTAGGAGCTGTGAACTAATGATTTTTAAATCTGATTATCGTCCAAGCAGAAATAATACACCAACAGGTCTAGGGATATTTAGCCCATCCTCTCTTCAATCTCTGCAGAAAGCTAACATCATTGTTCAATGCAGTAGTACTCAACCTGTGGTTCCTGGACTCCTGAAGCCCGTGAGCCATAGATTTTGGGTCCATAGAATTATAATACTTAATTAAAGGTAGACCGATTACCTATTAAAATAGATCTTAGCTTAATTTCTGGTTAAGTCTAACACTGCATAAAAACGTCAATGCCGACTTAAAATACTTATTTGCATTTAACCTGAGCAGAGAAATTCTTGAATACAGCTGGGATCAAATTGAGCCAAACAAAAAGAGAACTATAACAATAACCCTCAGGATTGTAGTTATTATTATTACAGAATTACAGTACAAAGAATTCATGTTAGAGAAAACTGTTGCTGTGCTTCTAAGTAGTTTGAGATCTGTTTGGACTATGTGCACTCATCTTGGCCAGGGATATATTCAACTGTCACCTCCGGAAGAGCTTTGACCAGATTCCGAGGGATGTTGGAGACATAGAGTCCGAGTGGACCATGTTCTCCGCATCTATTGTTGATGCTGCTGCCCGTAGCTGCGGCCGTAAGGTCTGCGGTCCTTGTCGCGGCGGCAATCCCCGAATCCGGTGGTGGACACCGGCAGTAAGGGACGCTGTCAAGCTGAAGAAGGAGTCCTATCGGCTGTGGTTGGCTTGTGGGACTCCTGAGGCGGCTGACGGGTACCGTGGGGCCAAGCGTGCCACGGCCCGGGCGGTGGCAGAGGCAAAAACTCGGACCTGGGAGGAGTTCGGTGAGGCCATGGAGAAGGACTACCGGTTGGCCCTGAAGCAATTCTGGCAAACCGTCCGGCGCCTCAGGAGGGGGAAGCAGTGCTTTGCCAACACTGTTTACAGTGGGGGTGGGGAGCTGCTGACCAAGACTGGGGACATTATCGGCCGGTGGAAGGAATACTTCGAGGATCTCCTCAACCCTGCCATCATGCATTCCCTGGTGGAAACAGAGGCTGGGGACTCGGGGTTGGACTCCTTCATCACCCAGGCTGAATCCTTTGGATTGGCAGACTGGGGTGGTGGTCCCCCTACATAAGAAGGGTGACAGGAGGGTGTGTTCCAACTACAGGGGGATCACACTCCTCAGCCTCCCTGGTAAGGCCTACGCCAGGGTATTGGAGAGGAGAGTCCGGCCGATAGTCGAACCCGGCTTCAGAAGGAGCAGTGTGGATTTCGTCCCGGCTGTGGAACACTGGACCAGCTCTATACCCTCTATAGGGTGCTCAAGGGTTCGTGGGAGTTTGCCCAACCAGTCCACATGTGTTTTGTGGACCTGGAGAAAGCATTCGACTGTGTCACTCATGATGCCCTGTGGGGGGTGCTCCAGGAGTATGGAATCGGGGGCCCTTTATTAGGGGCCATCCGGTCTCTGTACAAGCGGAGCAGGAGTTTGGTCCGCATTGCCGGCACTAAGTCGGACCTGTTCCCGGTGCATGTTGGACTCCGGCAGGGCTGCCCTTTGTCACTGGTCCTGTTCATAACTTTTATGGACAGGATTTCTAGGCGCAGCCAAGGGCCGGAGGGGGTCTGGTTTGGGGACCAGTGGATTTCGTCTCTTCTTTTTGCAGGTGATGTGGTCCTGCTGGCCCCCTCTAACCAAGACCTACAGCATGCACTGGGGCGGTTCGCAGCCGAGTGTGAAGCGGCTGGGATGAAGATCAGCTCCTCCAAGTCCGAGGCCATGGTTTTCGACCGGAAAAGGGTGGCTTGTCCTCTTCAGGTTGGAGGGGAGTTCCTGCCTCAAGTGGAGGAGTTTAAGTATCTCGGGGTGTTGTTCATGAGTGAGGGAAGAATGGAGCGGGAGATCGACAGACGGATCGATGCGGCTGCCGCAGTAATGGGGGAGCTGTGCCGGTCCATTGTGGTGAAGAGAGATCTGAGCCGAAAAGCGAAGCTCTCGATTTACCGGTCGGTCTACGTTCCTACCCTCACCTATGGCCATGAACTTTGGGTCTTGAACGAAAGAACGAGATCCCGGATACAAGCAGCGGAAATGAGCTTCCTCTGTAGGGTGGCCGGGCACTCCCTTAGAGATAGGGTGAGGAGCTCGGCCATCTGGGAGGGGCTCGAAGTAGAGCCGCTACTCTTCCCCATCGAGAAGAGCCAGTTGAGGTGGCTCGGGCATCTATAACGAATGCCTCCTGGACGCGTTCCTCGGGAGGTGTTCCAGGCACGTCCCACCGTGGGGAGGTCCAGGGTACGGCCCAGGACACGCTGGAGGGACTATGTCTCTCGGCTGGCCTGGGAACGCTTTTGACTCCCCCCGGAGGAGCTGGAGGAGGTGTCTGGGGAGAGGGACGTCTGGGCGTCTCTGCTGAATCTGCTGCCCCCGCGACCCGGTCCCGGAAGACGACGAGACGAGACAGATATATATATATATATATATGTGATTGGTTTTGAAAGATAACATGCTTCACCGATAGAAGCAGCTTACATGAATACACGACGCGCATCTCAGAGGAGAAAATATGATCTTGACAGATTTGCACAGCATTTTAAGTCCGTGTTGGAGATTTCCCATGCTCCCAACATAAAGCAAAAGGACCGCCAGACTAAGCAACGGTATGAAACCTGATGCAAAACGAGCCGGTATTTACCGAATATCCTTGCATAATTAAGCCTGGACTTGTTTTCACTGGACTGGACCCGGGTTTCGGTTTCTGGTGCATTTTTGACTAAAACGTGTTTGGTCTCCATTTAGTGAAGTGACTCACAGCGTGACCCATGTCTTGTTTTGTGGATCATGCCAAGCCTGTCCTGCCTGTCAGTTTATTGTTTTGTTCCTGCCTCTTCTGAGAGTGAGTTTTTGTTTTTTATTAAATTGTTTTTCACTTACCATCATGCTACCTGCTCGTCTGCATTCTGGGGTTCTATCTCGCAAGCCCTAACAAAGAATGCTCATCGACACACATTACAAGGATAAATGGCCCAAGGTTTGTCATGAATGACCTGTGGCTGGGGCACTGGGTTTGATGGTGGAGCAGGCTGTAACTGGTTTGATTAGAATGCAGCAGCACACTTAGATTAAGGATGGACACCAGCTACTACACAACCTACCAGATAGACACCACAATGGTGACACATAGTCTACTGATAAACACTGAGGGAGGGAACATCCATTGCATCGGAGTGCCAGATATAAAACTACATGTGACCTTCTATCGAGGCTCTTCCTCATCCTTTCACAGATGCGACGGTCTGAGACGAGCCTCGGCGCTGATCTCTGTAATCATTCCTCTGCCTAATTTAGATTAAAGGAGCTGAAAGTTAGAAACTGTATGAGAGTCGTTCCTTTAAGAGTCAGTGTTAGATAGAGTGTGATCGCTTGTGGGGACCAAGGATCGGAGAAACTCCGAGAGGTCTGACAGCCAACAGGGTGCGGTTGCTCGGACAAACCTCTCCTCTGCTCCAGTCAGGCAGATCAGCTCTGCTGCGCGCTGGCGAACAGCTGATCTGTAACACATGAACATGCGCTGCAGGGCGGCCAGCTGAGCGGACAATGAAGAGTGAAACACCGTCCCACTAAGCCAGCGGTCCACTGGGGATTTCCTCGGTTGCCCCATATGCCAGTTTGCCTGGCTGTGAGTCACTTCCCTAAATGAAGACCAAACACGTTTTAATCAAAAATGCACCAGAAACCGAAACCCGAGTCCAGTCCATGTGAAAACAAGTCCAGGCTTAATTATGCAAGGATATTCGGTAAATACCGGCTCGTTTTGCATCAGGTTTCATACCGTCGCTTAGTCTGGCGGTTCTTTTGCTTGATGTTGGGAGCATGGGAAATCTCCAACACAGACTTAAAATGGTGTGCAAATCTGTCAAGATCATATTTTCTCCTCTGAGATGCGCGTCGTGTATTCACGTAAACTGCTTCTATCAGTGAAGCTTGTTATCTTTCAAAACCAATCACATATATATAGAATATTGTTGATGTATTACAGATAATTCCAGTTCCCACGGTCCCTGAATGCAACAGCTGGGAATATGCTGTTCAGCAGCTGTGTTGAGCTGTCAGTCATGATTCTGCACCCCCGTGATCTGAGGCCCCGCCCCCCACGCCAAAACAGGGCCAAAAGTTTGAAGCCGAAAAAAAAAACCTGCAAGTTAAAAAAAAAAAAAAAAAAGGTTTTTTTTTTTGTTGTAAAACTTTTTTTCCAGTTTTCAAATTTTTTTGGGGGGAGGTTCAAAATAATTTTTCAAGTTCAATTTTTTTTTCTTGTGTACAAACTTTTATTTTTTAGCTTCAAATTGTTTTCTACTGAACAAACATTTATTTTTCAGGTTTAATTTTTTTTTGTTTGAACAAACTTTATGGCCCCAATTTAGCTCCATAGGCCTATTCACTTCCACCTGACCCATACAGATTATCAGAAAATGTTTTAAACATAAACTGAAACTTTGGAGTTGTACTGAAACAGCTACATCTATACGGATAAATGTGAAACAATTGCTTATAAGCATTCTCCAACTATTATTATTAGTATTATTTTTTGGCTCATGTAAGCTTAAACCAGCCTTATTTAGTCTGAAACACACCAGTTTAAACAGTAGGTTAAATGTTTAGCAGCCTAGCTTAACGTAGAAGCTAAGCTAACAGACTAACAGGTGACTTAGCATCTTTTTATGTGACTCCATCCTTACCTCCTCGCTGGGAGAACCTGGACACTTCTTCTTAAGCCGGCTCCGGTTCACTAAATTCCCGGTGTGGAGTCGGAGGGTCTTGCCGTGGTTCAGCAGCCCATTCCCCTCAGCGTTAATGTTGGTGTTTTGAGGATCCATGTGGCTTTCAGTTGCTAAGCTAAAGAGTTGCTAAACACTGTATTTGCTGCGTCGAAATGTGCCAAGCGAGCTGTTTCCCTCAGTGGCAGACAGAGTGAGTAACTACAACTCTCACCGCCAGATATACAGGCAGAAAGATCTATTGTTGTCAAACTGATGTGCTCAGGGTGACTTGCATTCAGTAACTCGCTGCTGTAGAGCGCCCTTAGTGGCTGTTACTGACACTAAGCCGGTCGGTTTCGCCCACACGGAGGAGTCCCTCAAACTCCTCAAACATGAATTGCATGAGCTGCACTGTTTTTGTTAAGCCAGTAGATGGCGCTGTTGTGTTTGTACTAATTTTAGTACGGCACAGCTTTAATGATCTGAAGGTCTACAGCTCCTTAATTGAATCCTAACCCTTCTTTTGTAGACCCGGAAGCATGTTTAGGGTCATTGTCAGAGGTGGTTTCTGATAAAGTTCATACGGCCATTTTGTGGCACCCTTCTGTGTTGAACAGGCATCCCCTGCTTGCTACTGGGAATAGGAAGACTGCAGGCTGCCCTGCATGTGATCCTTTCCCAGAATCGGAGGTAGGTTACTGCATTTTAATTGGTTGGGAGCACAGCAGGGCTAGTAATTCCAGTTATTTGAGAACTGTCACTGGTCCATGACCCGCAGGATGGTGATCTTCCTTCCCATATCCCAATTATTTTTCAGCCTCTAACGAGTTTCATTGCTGTTTATTTTGCTCATTCCGTTTTCCCATCAAATTTGACAGGTTCCCCTGTCTCTGCTGAAATAAAAGTACCCCACTATATAATACTGTGACCACCAAAAATGCAGTTTAAAAAGTTGGGGGCTGACACAGAACCCTTAACTGATTGGACCTTTGGACCTATCTCATTTTTTACCTTTAAAGTTTTACTTTAACAATGAATTAAAAGGTGCACTTTTAGCTTCAGTCGTGTTGAGATACAATCACAGTTTTCGTCTGCTAGATCAGGGGTCTGCAACCTGCAGCTCCAAACCTGTAAGTGGCTCACTTAATATATGAAACAATGAAATATTGTTATCTTTTGTTTCATTCTTTTGTTCTGGGCCCCAGTGAAAAAGCACTGGTCCCACCCTGCCCCCACTGGTAAATTTGGTCCAGAACCACCACCGGTCTCAGCATTTTTCTCCTCTTGCCTGCTTTATTTTGTGTTAAAGGGGTTAGAACCCAATTTCTGTTTTCCTCCCATGTCAATGCTTTTTGCCATATGTTTTTAATAAATACCTGTTGAATAATACTTGTTAAAATACCATTGTAAACCTTGTAAATTGGTCATGCATTTTCATCTACCAGAGAGGCCAGCAGAGCTCTGCTGTTGCATTGACTGACAATGTCAGAGTAAAAACAATTAAGATGGATGCCACACTCTTTAAATGTTGTACATTTTATTTTGAAAGCATGTTTCTTGTTTTTTCCAGGTTAAAATCATGTACTACCTTGTATCGATCTGTCACGTTAAATTTCAATTCAATACATTGTCTTCCCATGATGCCTCCGGCTGTATAAAAGCATCCCCCCTTTCCAATGGTCCTCTCTCTACCACCTGTGTGGAGAGGCAGCACGCTAATGTCTCTTTGCTGGCAAAAAGACATAAACTCTTCAAACTGGATTCAAGGGTGTCATAAGATCACGCGATCATATGCACAAGTTAAATACTGATGAATTACTGTTGAAAGAATCCTGTATTCATTCATAAAAAGGGGTAATTAAGGTATAAGCCTGGCTTGATTTTCTCTCTGAGGCCTGCAGAAGCAAACTGTGTTCCAGAGAAGTTCCCAGTAGAGTCTGAAGGAAGGACAACGGCCCCGCATCACCCCGGTTACGGTAATGTGCAGTTGGTTGGCGGACAGAACGGACCTTCTTTCATCCACAGCTACGGAGGTTACCTGGAAGCTAACCGTTTGTTCACGGAGCTTTCTTCAAACGTCGTCGTCGCCCGGACTACTCCTCCTCAACACAATTCAAACGAGGTTAGGGTTTGGGCAGAGAGATATTTTGGATGAAATGATCTAAACGTTTTTAATTTTATGAAGTTTGGTTTTGTTTGTGTTGAACTCATCTTGGTGCTAGCAGGCTATCTGTAGCACACGTGCTCAGCTTTGTGTTCTGTGTTTGTGTGTTTTTAAAGTTAAGACAAACTTCACTGAAAGGGTGATTTTAAACAGAAGATCGGCCATAGCGCGCCTTCCGCGATTATGCACTTTAACCCTTTTATTGACGGTATTTTTAAAGGTGTGTGTTTGATTCTGGTGCTAAGCTATCAGCTTCTTTGTTAGCTTTAACTACTAACAGCTTAGGACACGTGCTTGCCTGCTAGGGAATGTTTACCCAGAAAGGTTGTTAGTTTTCAAGCTAGTAAATAATAGTCCCTAAACATTATTTTACTAAATCTGATAACTAAGTAAACACCATTAAGCCCCATTTCTCCAGAAAGATTTGGGTCTTTTCCAAAATACGTCCTTAAATATTTTACCATCCCCTTAATAATATTTCTTTGAATATTGTTTTAATAAGTAAAGGCAGCTAATGAGACACCGTTGAGAATTCATCCAGAAAGTTGGTTTTATTCAGCAGATCATTATTTAAAACATTATTTTATTAAAATATTTTATCTTATTTGCATTGTGAACGGTTGTCTAAACGTTTGCTGATTATTGCCTAAGTTAGTTCCAAGACTAACTTAACTTCACTTCCAGATTCTTCAAGATAATCCTTGGTTCTCAAACATAAACATTGCATGGTAATGTTGCATCACTCTTTTTGGTCATGATTTCAACCATCTTTGATCATAATTCATTTATATTGTACATAGTCCATTAGTCTTCCTTATTCTTTCATTCTGCTTGGTAGTTTAATTGGATTGTTTTAGCATAGTAAAGAGTTTGTTGATTGAAATATGTTTGACTTTGAGTTGACTTATTTTTGTTAATAAATTCTTGTATTTTAAGAAATTGTGTGAATTTATTCCATGTGTGCAGAGTTTGGCTGTTCAGTAGTGTCAGAGCTTGACTCACCCTTTTCTATTTTGTCCTATTACCACTGCCTTACTGGGCTGGTATTCACAGGACAACCCTTAACAGACCGAAATATTATTTGATAAAATATTAAAATATTAATATGAAATATTAAATAATATTCCCGGATTCATAATCACAACATGGGTCAGGTTTGTACCTAAAACCATGACAAATGTAAAGAGTCAATATTAACAGTGTTGACTCCTTTTCTTCATAACTTTTGCAATTCCCTCTGAAACGACGAGTTTCAGTTTCTGGCAAAATTCCAACTGACCTATGTTAGTCCGATCAGTGTTTGGAGTGAAAAACTTTTTTTACGTCTGTTTATCCATTTGCTTTTTTTAAAAAGAAGGATGACCCCAAGTTATCACAAGGTTTCTTGGAAATTTCTTTGCAGTAGTCAACAATTCTAATGCAATGACCTTTGAGCCACTTCTTTATCACTCTTGCTTTAAGATTATGTTGGAACGAAGGGAGATCGTCTTCAAATTAAATGTTGAAAAAAGTTGGACTCTGGATTTCTTATACTGCTGAATTCTTGCCAAAGGTCTGTTGTAGAGTTGCGAGTAAGTCCACTCCTATATATGAGAAACAACTGTACACATGGGTTGTATCAGGAAGCTTCACTTATTGGCAGCACACACGAGTGAGGGGAATACTAACCTTTTCTTTCCCAGACAACTGAGTTCCATGATGTTCCAAACAATCGTAAGGCGGATTCATCCGTTCATCAGAGAGAACAACTCTGCACCGGTCTCTTGTCTATCATCATTCTTCCTGAACAATGTATGTCCTTAATAAGCTTGTTGTACAGAAAAGTTGACCTTGCTGTATTTTGTGTCACAAAGCCATTGTCCAAATGTTTTTGTCTCACTCAAGTCCCAGATTCTCTCACACCAACCTGCTGCTGAGGCTGAGTGAGCTCTGTAATGGTAGCAACACCATTCTGTAATACACTCCTCAATAGGAGAGCATGACCAATGCCTGCTGGACATTCTTGGATGTCCCAAAGATTTTTCCCTGCAACGAAACCTCTCAACTTGAAACTTAGAAGATGCAGAAAAAAAGTGCACCCCCTTTATATACTGGTGTTAGAGAGAAAATATTTGAAGTATGAAGAGTTTTTAGAATGTACTGTAATGTGTGGTTTTTGTACACTAGTGCCTTTAAATAATATTTCCCGTTTATGTTTGTTCAGGTCATAAGTACCTTGAAAATAATATTTTATGATAAACCTTTTAAGCTTATAAAGCTCTTTACAATGATTTCAATTCACTTGATCCATGGTATAATCAAAAACTAACTTAACTGTCACCTTAAAAACAGAGCTTTCAAAGTTTGCAAAACACAACATTGATCTGAAACTGCTTCTTCTCTTCTCAGCTGGTCTCAAGCAATCAAAACAAAAAAGGCAGAGGAATCTGAGGTTGAGGGAATCTTTTCTCTAAATTCAAGAAGCCACAGATTTGCCACAGTACATCATTCTATTAGAGAAGGATTGTTAGATCATTGTTTGGGTCCAGCGATGTTGGAAAGTTGGACAGATTCAAAACGCAGACTCAGCAATTTCTAAATAATAAGAGAAGACAATTATCGTGTGGTGTTGGCCGTTCAAAGAAAGCCTGGGAGCTATCTACAAAAAACAATCAGAAGATTAAAGTTCATTAAAATTATACAAACATTTAGTGTTGTGAAAAGTATTTGAACCATAACAATTGTCTTTTTTTTTACTTTTTGTCTCACTTAGATGTTTCAGATCAACAAACAATGTAATTTAATATCTAATAACAGTAAAATCAGACATACACTGAAAGGACTGATGATTTTATTTGCTATCTAAACCAACCTGGCATTGATAACTGGTAACACCTGCCATCAAAAGTTTGTGATACCTGCTGCTGAGTCTTTTACGACACCATGGATGAATTTTGGCCCATTCAAATATGTTTTTGGGAAATGTGAAACAGCTCATTAGTCAGCAGTGGTTTTTACCTTAGAACTCTCTCATGGATGACATGTTTGCTCAGGTTCTTTCTTATATCTTAGTCAAGAAGACTGAGTTAACTGAAGCAAATTAGGTCTGCAGTGCTGTGCTCCCTGTGTGTTAGGTTTTGAGTTTTATTTCCTTGTCTGTTTCTCTGCACTTCCCTGTTTGTGTTCTTCAGTTAGTGTTATTTCAGTTTATTCATATTAGACCAGGTTTATGGTTTATTGTTGTGTTTAGATATTTATGTTCGTCAGCTCATCTCATTGTTTACTCCCTATATTCCTCTGTTAGATTCCCTGATCATCTGTGTTAATTAGCCTCCCTCCTTCAGTTGCTCTGCATTCTCCCTGTCACTAACTGCCCCATATATTCCTGATCAGCCTCCTTTGTTCAATGGTCCATTAACCACTCTACCTCAGTATTTCTACTTTCTGGTTTTTGCTGCTCTCCTGTTCGCTACCCTAACTACTATCTGCTCCATGTCGGTCTGCCTACCTGCCTAAGTCCCATGTTGTAAGTTCCAGTTCTGTTTTCACCAAAGAATACCTTTACTCACCTTTTGTTCCCACATTCCGTTCTGCACATTGGTCCAACCCAAACCCAACAAATCTCAACACTTCTGTGTTCTTTGGTAAACTTCTGCTTAAATTCTCAATCTGCTCTTTGAGTACTTTTGGTAGGCCGGGCACTCCCAGGAAGGTTCCCTATTGTTCTATGTTTCCTTTATTTGTGAACGAGACAGGTTCTGTTTAAGTACATTCTTAAGCCGCAGGTCTGACACTAATCAGGCCTGAGTGTGGTAAGTAAAACTGAACCAAAAATGTGGCTAATCACAGTAAATTGAAGATTTAAAAGAAGGGCAAGTATATTTCCACTTAGGGCCTGGTTGGCTTGAATAGCTTTTACCCTTAATAAATGAAATCATCATTTGAAACCTGCATTCTGAAATACATTTTTACGGCACTACATATCTTGCATAAATATCTGAAAGAGAAACATTGCAGGCCGATGTTGCAATTTGTAGCTGTTGTCTAGGTCCATATTTCAGATGGTGTTGTGTTTACATCTGTTTCCTGTTGAGATCTAGTTCCTTAAGCTCTAAAGAAAGCTAAGCACAACACCTGCTGATGTGTCCATACTAACATTGGGCAAAAGCAAAAGTACTATTTAACAAATGTTTTAATTATTTTTGCAAAACTATGTACACTGCTCAAAAAAAGTAAAGGGAACACTCAAATAACACATCCTAGATCTGAATGAATCAAATATTCTCATTGAATATTTTGTTCTGTACAAATTTGAATGTGCTGACAACAAAATCCCACAAAAATCATCAATGGAAATCAAATTTATTAACCAATGGAGGCCTTGATTTGGAGTCACACACAAAATTAAAGTGGAAAAACACACTACAGGCTGATCCAACTTAGATGTAATGTCCTTAAAACAAGTCAAAATGAGGCCCAGTATTGCGTGTGGCCTCCACATACCTGTATGACCTCCCTACAACACCTGGGCATGCTCCTGATGAGACGGCAGATGGTCTCCTGAGGGATCTCCTCCCAGACCAGGACTAAAGCATCCGCCAACTCCTGGACAGTCTGTGGTGCATCGTGACGTTGGTGAATGGAGCGAGACATGATGTCCCAGATGTGCTCAATCGGATTCAGGTCTGGGGAACGGGCGGGCCAGTCCATAGCTTCAATGTCTTCATCTTGCAGGAACTTCTGACACACTCCAGCCACATGAGGTCTAGCATTGTCCTGCATTAGGAGGAACCCAGGGCCAACCGCACCAGCATATGGTCTCACAAGGGGTCTGAGGATCTCATCTCGGTACCTAATGGCAGTCAGGCCCTCCAAAGAAATGCCACCCCACGCCATCACTGACCCACTGCCAAACCGGTCATGCTGAAGGATGTTGTAGGCAGCAGATCGCTCTCCACAGTGTCTCCAGACTCTGTCACGTCTGTCACATGTGCTCAGTGTGAACCTGCTTTCATCTGTGAAGAGCGCAGGGCGCCAGTGGCGAATTTGCCAATCGTGGTGTTCCCTGGGAAATGCCAGGCGTCCTGCATGGTGTTGGGCTGTGAGCACAACCCCCTTTGTGGACGTCAGACCCTCATACCAGCCTCATGGAGTCGGTTTCTAACCATTTGTGCAGACAGATGCACATTTGTGGCCCGCTGGAGGTCATTTTGCAGGGCTCTGGCAGTGCTCCTCCTGTTCCTCCTTGCACAAAGGTGGAGGTATCGGTCCTGCTGCTGGGTTGTTGCCCTCCTACGGCCTCCTCCACGTCTCCTGGTGTACTGGCCTGTCTCCTGGTAGCGCCTCCAGGCTCTGGACACTATGCTGACAGACACAGCAAACCTTCTTGCCACAGCTTACATTGATATGCCATCCTGGATGAGCTGCACTACCTGAGCCACTTGTGTGGGTTGTAGAGTCCGTCTCATGCTACCACGAGTGTGAAAACACCACCAACATTCAAAAGTGACCAAAACATCAGCCAGAAAGTATAGGTACTGAGAAGTGGTCTGTGGTCCCCACCTGCAGAACCACTCCTTTATTGAGTGTGTCTTGCTGATCGGCAAAGATTTCCCCCTGTTGTCTATTCCATTTGCACAACAGCTGTGAAATGTATTGTCAATCAGTGCTGCTTCCTAAGTGGACAATTTGATTTCACAGAAGTTTGATTTCCTTGGAGTTATATTGTGTTCTTTAAGTGTTCCCTTTATTTTTTTGAGCAGTGTACAAATGTTACTAAAGTGAAGAACCTTTGTGTTTACTTAAACATCTGTCGCTACCATGCTACTTTCATGTTGCATCTTGCACTTTCATCTAAGGAAAAAGTTGAAAAATGAAAAGCATCCAAAAAAAATCCAAACTTACTCCATTGCAATTGCCATTTAAACTTATATGTTACTTTGTAAATAGTGTTTTAGAACCAATGATACACTAACTGTGAAATATTAAATGATCAAAAATCATTTCATAAATCATTTAATAAAAAACTATGAAAAATTATTTTAAAAAGATTTAAAATTGTCCGGCCTTTTTTTATTCAGTCACGTTTTTGTACTTGTATTTCACAACAGTGTGTTTTTCCTTTTTCATTATATCTGCTTCATGTCTGCTTTACAAAACGGGCTTAGACTGAGTAAGTATAAAAAGACTTAATAATCTAAATCTTATTTTTTATTTAACCAGAAAATACAGTGTGTCATTGTTAATCAAAGTAAATGGTAAATGGACTGAACTTATAAAGCGACTTTCCAGTCATACAGACCACTCAAATTGCTTTACACTAGAGCCACATTCACTCAATCATACTCCAATACACAGATTAGTAGGCAACTTGAGGTTAAGTACCTTGCCCAGGGGCACATCGACATGTGGCAGAAGGAAGCTGGAATCAAACCTACAACCTTCCGATTACAAGACGACTACTCTTCCCACTGAGCCACAGTCGCCTCTTACACAATTACACATCAAATCTGATGCTGTTAAAACCTTTAAGAACATTTGTTACAAGTCATTTCATCGCTGGGTGCTGACTAATGCAATTTGCCCAAACCTTGTGGCGCATTATTACAGACACCTCAAATCTGACGTTGCTGGAATTGAGCCACTGTACCAAATCCAACCAAGACATGTCAGAGTGTCTTCTAGTAAAAAGGCCTGTTGCAACATCCCAGCATCAGAGCAGAAAAAAACAGGGTATTGAGTAAGATTCAGCTCAATTACTTTCACTCTCTGTTCTGTCCTGAAATTGCCCCAACAGCAAACTCTTACTTTTGTGCAATGTACTTTTCTCAGTGTTATGCAATCACTGGGTCTATCAGTGTGTTATTGTTACTAAAACTACTTGAGTTGCAGGTCTTTCAGTCATCATTATCATTTGGAGAGCTGTGAAAAGTAAAATTCATCAAGCGGTCTACTCTAATCCAAGAGCGTGAAAAGTTTTCTTAATGCTCTCTAGTCCCCAGAATAACAGTGAAAGAGAACACTGGCCCAGACTGCAACTTGGGTATAAAAGCATTACTACAGAGTTCCTATGCAGTCTATTAAAGCCAGAAAAGGATGGATTAAAAAAAACAAAAAAAATCAATTGCATAAGGAAAAACGTTTAAGTTTCTAGACGTTTTTTCTTATTTTACTATCTAAAAGAAAACAAAAATCAAAATTTCAGAAAAAAAGGTTTTCTTTATATACTTTTTATTTAGATGATAGCCTTACACTTTTAATTGACACACAAAGGTTTTTGTCCAACTCATCAACTAATACTAACATAAAAAATGGCAATGCCACTGTTTCTGTTTTAATTTTTTTGTTATGTTTTTTGGCATCTAGTTTATTTTGCATCTGGTTTTAAACTGAACCCACTTCAGTTTACACTTACTGGCCACTTTATTAGGTACACCTGTCCAACTGCTCGTTAATGCCAATTTCTAATCAGCCAATCACATGGCAGCAACTCAATGCATTTAGGCATGTAGACATGGTCAAGATGATCTGCTGCAGTTCAAACCGAGCATCAGAATGGAGAAGAAAGGTGATTTAAGTGACTTTGATCGTGGCATGGTTGTTGGTCCCAGACGGGCTGGTCTGAGTATTTCAGAAACTGCAGATCTACTAGGATTTTCACGCACTACTATCCCTAGGGTTTAAAGAGAATGGTCCGAAAAAGAGAAAATATCCAGTGAGCGGCAGTTCTGTGGACGTAAATGTCTTGTTGATGGCAGAGGTCAGAGGAGAATGGCCAGACTGGTTCGAGCTGATAGAAAGGCAACAGTAACTCAAATAACCACTCGCTACAACCAAGGCATGCAGAAGAGCATCTCTGAACGCACAACACGTCAAACCTTGAGGCGGATGGGCTCACACAGGCTCACCAAAATTGGACAATAGAAGATTGGAAAAACATTGTCTGGTCTGATGAGTCTTGATTTCTGCTGCAACATTTGGATGGTAAGGTCAGAATTTGGGACAACAATATGAAAGCATGGATCCCTCCTGCCTTGTATCAACGGTTCAGGCTGGTGGTGCAATGGTGTGGGGGATATTTTCTTCGTACACTTTGGGCCCCTTAGCACCAATTGAGCATCGTGTCAATGCCACAGCCTACCTGAGTATTGTTGCTGACCATGTCCATCCCTTTATGACCACAGTGTACCCATCTTCTGATGGTTACTTCCAGCAGGATAACGCGCCATGTCATAAAGCACCAATCATCTCAGACTGGTTTCTTGAACATGACAATGAGTTCACTGTAGTCAAATGGCCTCCACAGTCACCAGATCTCAATCCAATAGAGCACCTTTGGGATGTGGTGGAACGGGAGATTCGCATCATGGATGTGCAGCCGACAAATCTGCAGTATCTGTGTGATGCTATCATGTCAATATGGACCAAACTCTGAGGAATGTTTCCAGTACCTTGTTGAATCTATGCCACGAAGTATTAAGGCAGTTCTGAAGGCAAAAGGGGGTCGCACCTGGTACTAGCAAGGTGTACCTAATAAAGTAGCCGGTGAGTGTAGATGCCAAAAAATGTCAAGTCTTTCCATTTTTGGAAGTGAAGGTATCACTAATGAAAAACTGTGATTTGTCATTATTTTCGTAATAGCTCTGACCCACATACAGAAGAACACTCCGGAGAAAATAGAATGAGTGAAATGATATTTTACTGTGCCACAAAATAATCAGGAACGTAAACGGGCGAAACTCCAACTGTAAAGGGAGAGGGGAAGAGAACTGGTGAAAACAGGGAACAAACGTAACTGAGCGAACGACAATAATTTCAGATAGAGAAGTGAACGGCTTATTAAGTAGGTGCGGTCAGGTCGCCAGGGGTAAAGAGATTCGGGATCAAGGTTGTTGTAGCAGGGTTTGTTCTGTTGATTTCTTAGGTGCTTCTTGGGTGATCTTGGAGACAATTGAGTTAGTTAGTTTGTGCAGATACTTGCGTTGGAGGGTGGACAGGGTACGCTTATGCTTAGGTCCTGAAGATGGAGGAAGCAGGAAACTGCCAGCTTGGTCAGTAATCCAGATGGGAACAATAGTTAGGAAACGAAGTCCTCAGAATGTAGATAATCTTGGTCACCCCAAAAACTCCTGGACACGAAGTCAGTTGTTCAGTGATATAAATCCAAAGTTCAGATTCTTAGTCTGGGAAGGGACATAAACAAAGTTATTCCAGATCGAAAGACAAAGCATAGACTTAGCATTGGCTGAGCTTGTTACCACAGAAGGTAAAACACTCTGGCATCGAAGTGCTGGCAGCCTCCTGCTAAAGTACTCCTCCAAGCAATCAGCAGAATAAGTCGCATCTGTCCCCAAGCACACCTGAAAACTCCAGCACCATCTGAAACACTGAGACAATGTTGCAAGCTCAATACACACACACACACACACACACACACACACACCATATCTTGACATCGTCCCCCCCTCAACGACCGCCGCCTGGCGTTCGAACCTCTAGAGATCACAGCCTTTAGTTGCGACACATGGAATGTAGGATGAATCCGAAGACTTGCAGGCAGATGAAGACGAACTGCAGAGGGACTAATCACAGTCTCTATTTCATAGGGACCGATGAAACAAGGCGAAAGTTTCCGAGATATGGATTTGAGAGGTATATCTCGTGCTGACAACCATACCTTCTGTCCAGGCTGGTAATCCGTCGCCTGTCGGCATTTCCAGTCAGCGAAACGCTTGTTTTGGTCAGTGGTACGGTGGAGGGTCTGGATAGTAGAAGTCCAGATGGACTTGCAGCTTCGGACATGTTGGTGAACTGATGAAACCGTGATGTCCCTTTTGTTGACAGCAAACAAAGGGGGCTTATAACCAAGGGAAGCTTCAAAAGGGGAACGACCAGTAGCTGAAGAAACGTGGGAATTGAGTGCATACTCAACCCAGGGCAGGTATGAGCACCAATCTGTAGGATTTGTGGAAGTGAGGCAACGTAATGTGGATTCCAGTTGTTGGTTTAATCTTTCAGTTTGACCATTGGACTGAGGGTGATAACCTGAGGTCAGTGAGACTTTAGCTCCTAGGGCTAAACAAAACTGCTTCCAAACCTGAGAGATGAACTGTGGACCATGGTCAGAGAGAACGTCCTGTGGGATTCCATGAAGGCGAAACATGTTTCGTGAGTAGTTTGGCTGTTTGTAGGGCTGATGGAAGCTTCTTGAGGGGGATGAGATGGCAAGCCTTAGAGAAACGATCAACAATTGTGAGAACTGTAGTCATACCTGAGGAAAGGGGTAGTCCAGTGACGAAATCCAATGCAATATGGGACCAGGGTCGATTTTGGATGCTGAGTGATTGGAGAAGACCTGCCGGTGGTTGGTTACTGGGGTTATTCCTGGCACAGGTAGCACAAGCCTGAACAAACTCCTTCACATCTTTATGTAGAGAGGGCCACCAAAACCTTCTTTGTACTAATGCAATGGTTCTACTAACACCAGGATGGGCCGAAAACTTAGCTGAGTGAAGCCAGTCGATAAGTCAAAAACGTACTTGAGACGGAACACAGATGTGGTTTGGTGGTCCAGTGCCAGGGTCAGGTTCCTGTTGTTGAGCCCTATAAATAGTGTCCTCTATCTCCCACCTGAGCGCTCCTACCGTCCAGCAGGGCGGTAAGATGGGTGCTGGTTCATCCACAGAATCCTCAGTGGCAAACTGTCAAGAGAGGGCGTCAGTCTTGGTGTTCTTAGGTCTGGGTCTGAAAGAAAAACAAGTCAAAACGAGAAAAAAATAAAGACCACCGAGACTGGTGTGGGTTAAGTCTTTTGAATGACTGAAGATAGGCCAAGTTCTTATGATCTGTCCAGACTCGGATAGGATGCTCAGCCCCTTCTAGCCAGTGGCGCCATTCTTCAAGGGCCAATTTGATGCCCAGTAGTTCTTGGTCACACACGTCATAATTTATTTTGATGTTACTGAACCTACGGGGGAAAAAAAGGCACAAGGATGAAGTCTCCCATCTTCTGAGTTCTGTGATAACACAGCTCCAACCCCAATGTCTGAAGCGTTGACCTCCAGAATGAACTGTCTTGAAGCATCTGGATGAACTAAGATGGGGTCTTGGGAGAACTTTCTCTTTAGTTCCTGAAAAGCTGCTTCAGCTTCCGATGACCAGGAGAATGAGACCTTAGAGGAGGTTAAAGCAGTGAGTGGTGCAGCATTAAGACTGTAATTCTTAATGAATCGTCTGTAAAAATGAGCAAATCCAAGAAAGCGCTGTAATGATTTCCGTGAGTCTGGCTTAGGCCAGTCCAGCACCGCGTTCATCTTCTCTGGATCAGTACGTACCTGTCCACCCTCAAGGATGTAGCCCAAGAAAGTGATTGAAGACTGGTGAAACTCACACTTCTCAGCTTTTACGAACAGGTGGTTGTCCAGAAGACGCTGAAGGACTTGGCAAACGTGTTTGCGATGCTCCTGAATGTCCTTGGAGTAAATCAAAATGTCATCCAAGTATATGACAACAAAAATGTTCAAAAAATCTCTGACCCTGACCAGATGATAAGCATTTCTTAGATCTAGTTTGGAAAATATGGTAGCACCATGAACCGGTTTGAAAGCAGAGGTAATGAGGGGAAGTGAGTACTTGCTCTTAACAGTGATCTGATTTAGGCCTCTATAATCAATGCATGGTCATAATGAACCACCCTTTTTCCCTACATAGAAAAATCCTGCCCCAAGTGGTGAGGAGGAAGGCCGAATAATACCTGGCGACAGGGAGTCATTAATATACAGTAGTTCTCCATAGACTCTTGTTCAGGACGGGAGATGTTATAAAGTCTACTAGTAGGCAGAGGGGCACCGGGAAGAAGATTGATCGCGCAATCATAGGGCCTGTGAGGTGGTAAGGACAGGGCCTTGGTCTTACTGAAAACTCTCATTAGATCATGGTATTGACGGGGCACATGAGACAGATCAATAATCTCATCCTCCTTATTGACCTGTTGAGGTTGACTCGAGGAGAAGGCTGACTGAAGACAAGATGAGTGACAATTAGTAGACCAGGATTCAATGCGGCACTTAGACCAATCTAAATGAGGGTTATGTTCCTGTAACCAGGGAAAGCCTAGGTCTAAGGAACCCTTGAGACACTGGAAACACAAAAAAGGATGTCTTCTCCCTATGGTTACCTGACAATAAATGTTCTATGGGTTTGATCCACAGAGTTATTTGCTGTAATCTTTTACCGTCTAAAGCTAGGACAGAATGTGGAGAATCAAGTGGTTCCACCTCAATGCCTGCCTGGTTTACCAACTCGGTATCAAGTTCTGTTCGCAGCCAGAATCTATCAAAGCAGATAAGGTCATAGTATGCTGATTAACTATGATAGTTTCAGGTAAACTGAATCTGGGGGCTTTACTAATCCATGTACGGTCCACCAACCCCCCCTTCACAGTTGGTGAACCCTGTCTTTTGGCGACCCGGGGCAAACAGGACAAGCAGCTACAAAATGCTCTGAAGAGCCACAATAAAAGCACTGTTTGGACAATTTGCGTCTCTGTCTCTTCAAATGTGAGACGTGTGCGTCCTACCAACATGTGCTCAGGTTCAGGTATTGGTTGCTGAGGTGGAGTATTAACATAAAGTGGAGAATTAGTCTTCGGCTGGGGTCTGTAAAAGACCTCTCTGCTCTGGCTCTTCTTCTCTCTCTTAACCAGTTGTCAACTCTAGTCGCTAAAGTAATTACCTCGTCTAATGTAGGAGGTTCCTCAATCATGGCTAACTCATCCTTTAAAGAATCATCTAGAGCGTGCATAAAGGTAGTCTTCAAAGCTTCGTTATTCCAACCAGAAGTAGCAGCTAGTGTGCAAGATTCGATAGAAAACTCAGTAATGGATCTATGATGCTGCTTTAAGGCTCTCAACTGTCGACCTGCACTAGATTTATCTGTCATAGGGGAAAAGGTTTATTTAAACCTGAGAACTCCAGCGCCATCTGAAACACTGTGACAATGTTGCAAGCACAATACAAACACACACACACACACACACACACACACACACACACACACACACACACACACACACCACCCAGATCCCGACATGATTAAAGTCATCTGTACTTAATTTAAGGTCATTTAGTCCAAATTTGTCCAAGTATTATCAACTTAAACAGATCTACGTTTTTGCAAATGCCAAAAAACAACGCGCCATGGTCTGCACTGTTATTTTATGATTTGTAAAAATTAAAACAAATATTAAAACCAACGGTGGGTTTACAGTATCAGGGTAAACCAGGGTTTTAAAATGTTTGTAAGATCTTTTGTCATACTGTTCTGACAGTTCAAATCCTTTTTATTGAGATGTCAAAGAAATTGCCTGATATCTTCTGAGCAGCTGGCTACCTGAGCAGACAGCCTTACTAAATATCCAGATAGCATTAGCCTGTTTTACCTGTGTCATTTTTCTAAAGGGCAGAATGGCAAAGTTGTTCATATTTACAAATAAAAATTTAAGTATTACAAAAAATGTAATAACTTAATAACTACAATAATTGTCATATTATACTTTAGCAGAAGTATGAGTAATTGCTACTGTTTTGATTTAATTAGAACCAATAAGATCATGTTACATATTTTTTTTTCATTACTTTTTGAAGATATACCATTATACTGTGAAAACCGTTATGTTTATAGTCATGCTTAACTCATTGTTTATTTTTTGTTATTTTTTCAAAGTAGGCAGACAGAAATTGGGATGTAGAGAGGGGGAAGCCATGCAGCACAAGTCTCTGGGGTCAGGGCTCGAACCTGGGAAGCTGCATCCAGGATTGGGGCCTCCTTATATGGGTTGTGCTCTACCTCTACACCACACACCACAGTATACTGTGATTTTATCAGTATCCCTTTTATTAATTTGTTTGATTTCTAAAGAGCATCTGTAGACCCCACACTTGATTCACAAATTGGACTTTGGAAACCCTTCTTCTAAGGGATAGATTTTCAGGAAGAGGTTTTAAGATTAGTTTAGTGGTTCTAGTTTCAAGTTCTTACCAGTTTCTGGAGGGTAATCATCAAGTTAGAGGCATACAAACAGAGAAAAAAATTACTGTTAATAAATATTTAATCTCTACTTTCTTTCATAGAAAAGAACTGTTGCAAACTGCTGATGCAGATGCAAAATTTTGTTAAAATGTTTATAGTTTTGGACATTTGACAGTTCAAAAAGGTATTAAACTCTTTTATAATCCTGGTTATTTGGAAAGCATGGCTACTCATCTTAAAATAACTCAAAAAGAGAGCGCTGTTTTTTTCTTTTTTTTTTTTAAACAAGCAAGTGAAAGTTGCTTATTTTTTCTAAACAACAGCATGCTGAGCACAGAGCTGGGTCAAAGTGGTCAAAGTTTATTTGTTCTGTTTTTGCAGTAATGAAAAGAGGATGAAAATAATCTCTTTCACTGAGGAATGACTTTTTTGACTCTGGCTGCAAGTGAAACCTTTTTATCCCCAGATTAATCGCGACTCAATGGCAGGAAATCCCTGCAGACAGGGTTGAAAAATAGATTTCTGATGTTTTCACTTGAATCTGTGAGAAAATGTTTTGCAGTCACACATGAATGTACAATTTGAGGCACTGAATTTTTAGTCATGTAATGAATTACATATGGTGCTGTAAAACTCCACATGTGGCAAAATTTAAATATTCAGCAGATTCAGCTTGTAGCAGATACGCCTCTCCATAAATACTGAGTTGGACTGATTTATCGTCCAGTCCTGGTTTTATGCTTCTGACTTCATTTCAAAGATCAATGGTGTGTGGAGGTGATGACAGACAACCATGAGTACAAGAAGTGAAATAGGCTGTAAAATTTTGCCTCGTATTTCAAAACATATTTACATGCAGATAAAAGTGTGGGAAATGTTGTTGACAATTTGGACTCTGAGGTCAGATTCTTTGTGTTTTTGCTACGGCTTATTATGTTTTAACAACTCGGAGGTGGGGGTTGGTTCTATTGGAAAAGAAGAAAGTTCAAAAGAATAATTAATTATTGATTAATAATAAGATTTGTCAAGAATTGTTCAGTCTGTCAGAAGTCTAAAAAAGGAGCTCTAATACCAACTTTTCGAGGGGAAAGTAAAAAGGGAAGATGAGTTTAAAGTCCCAAACCACCTGGATGCCTTAGATTTCATCACCAAAACCATTCCAGTAGAACAGAGAAGAAAAGCTTTCGTGGCCTGAAATGCAGAGACAAGACAGAATTAAAAAAGTCTTTCTGACCCAGTTAGGCAATGCCTTCTTGAAGGATTCAAGTTTTTTGTTAGATTTGATAGACTTAATTCAGCTCCGATGCTTGCATGGAGAAGTGACATCATGGGGGACTGATCAGCCAATCAATGGATAACGTGGCAGCTATGTGAAGTTAGACAGTCAATAAAAATAGATTCTACTATTTTTCCTGAGACATTTTGTTTGACTGAGAGCGATCTCTTGAAGTTCCAAAAAAAAAAAAAAATTGTCACTTTAGACATATTGGCAATAACAATAATAAATATTGTTTTTAAAGTTAGGACTGATTTTAAATTTTGGGATGACCTTTTTTATTTTTAAAATAGTGAAACACAATTATTAATTTCAAGAAAGACTTTGATTTGCATTGACAGGCATTTAGATCAAAGTTTATTGAGTACAACATCTTACAAGGTCATATGCTCCTCATATTTTCCACCGGCATGGAAAAAAGGGGTAATTTTGACAAGATCTAAATTTTGGTAAAGACAATTTCAAAGTAACCTGGAGAAAAGTAAAGATATGGTAGGAAAAGGGTAAAATCTGCAGTGTTTGTGTGCCCTAAAGAATTTATGATTGAAAATGACAGTAAACCGAATTATTAAGCAATATTTTCAAAAGTTACTATTAGACTGAAATGACCGTGAAAAAGGTCAATCACTTGTTCATTTCTTGGTTCCAGACCTAAGACACACAATCCAGAAAACAAAAGAAAAATAGCAAAAAGAGCAAGAGGCGATCAGTCCAATAAACACTTTAAGTGTGTGGTTTGGAGATGTTTTACAACAATACTTTCATTTGGGGGTTTGGGAATGTTTCTCATGTTTTTTTGTTGTTCTTTGTCTTTGGAAATGGCCCAGCAAAGCCGACCACCAGCAGTTTAATTACCAAAAGCCATACAGCCTCTCTTTTTTTTATATTTCTAAATATACATAAAAAAACTAACTTGGTTACATCTAAAATGTAATAAAACAAAGACAAAATGTAACAAGAATCCTCTAGTTTCTTTATTTTAAATTATGGCTCTACTAACTTCAAATTGTAGAAATACTTTTAGAAAGGACAACAAAAGACAGAAAAAAGTAAAACTTTTCAATGAGGCTTAGTCTTGAAAGTATAATGAGAAGGAGTTGGGTGAGAAAAAGTTATGTTTTGAAAGTTCATTTTGGACTATTAGAATAAAGAATGTCTGGATTTGATCATCATTCATCTTTATCTTTTAACCTCTTAAGCCCAAAGGGGTTTTGTGACGTTTGAGCTCAAAATAACATGCGCAAATCTAACAGAATTGTTCAGATAGAGAATTGACATCCTCTATCTAAACAATCATTATGTTAATAATTATGTTTTTCAAATGGGAGTGATAATTCTGGCCTTCCTTTGTTGCTGGTTGAGGAAAACTTGGGTGGATTGTGACAAAATGTATTTTTTGAAATCTGTGAGCTCTCTGCAGACATGCTGGTTTTGTGTAGAAGTCGTGTGGTGAACAGCTGAGACCGTGTTTTGCGATTACGTCATTTTGTGGAGTTTGTTTATTTTCTGATTCAACTGCCTTTAGTTTCAACTGTTTATGGTGTTTGAAGAAATGGTTTATATCAGCGTTAAGCCAAAATTCTACTATTTCTGTGGATACCACATATGTTTATGTATAACTGATGGAACTTAAAGTAAAGAAAGTAGAAGAAAACAAAAATTAAATACTGCCCCCAGTACTGGGTGTTGGGCTTATTTAGGTCATAAATAACCAGTTATCAGTAATCGAATACTTTCACAAATCACTCCTTAGAGATGAGCAACATATTTAAAAAAAATAAATGCTATCCATATGAAGCCTTGTCTGCATTCATTTTGAAATTCTACTAATATTATAATAATGTTGGTCTTGGGGCAAAGCTTCATGTCTGGTCAGGCAAGGATCCAAAATTGGAGCAGACAAGTGAGCAGCAGAGGAAAAATGAGCATGGAGAGCAAAAGCACTACAGTTCTGCAACAGTGCAAAATCCACCCACTAACAAATATTAAAGTTTTAAAACAACCAAGCAGTCAGACCATAACCACTACTTGTTTTAACTTTCTGCTTAGCTGTCTGTCAGAAGAGGCTTGATTGTAGAACAGATTGGAGGTGCACACACGTGTCCACCTCCATACTGACCAGAGAGAAGGGTTAGTACATTTTAATAATCAGGCAATAAGTAGGAAACTTTTCACTTTCTGAACTACAACTCACTACTCAGCTGCTCAGGTACAGCTGAAATGATGTTAAAGGACAGGTGATGCAAACATTTCTTTGTTCACTTATGTTTGGAAGATTTCGCTTGTATTGAACTGAAAATGATCATTTATTTGTTAAAAAAAGAATTTTCCCAATTTCCTTCTTTGTATGTTGCCTTTACACAATTTCATCTGAATAAAAGTTTGAATTAATTGCAAATTATTGCACACAATCTGACTTTTCTAGAAATTAGGCTGATTGCAAATTTACAATCCCTTTGCAGGCTTGACATTTGGTTTAGTTGCAAAATTACCTGAAAGAGTCCATAGTCTCCCACAGACTCAAGATTTACAGGAGAACAGATGTGATGTTGGCTGCCCGTGGTCATAAAACAGACCATGACCAATGTGACATATTTAGGAATGTGATATGAATCAGCAATATCAAATAACTTGCAGATTTAAAAGAAAACAGATGTGAATCATCAACACACTAAGAATTACAAGACTATTATTGGCCTAAATGTGTTTAGAATATCCAACTTCTTCCTTACTTCGGTACTGCAAGAGTCAATCTTATTAGTGGGTTAAACTGCTCAACCTGCACCTATACAGAAATCTTTGATCATGAATATTTTTTTAATAAGGGTTTAAAATTTTCAAAAACAGATACATTACTCTATATCATAGGAGATCTTCTACTTTTAATGCAAAAATGCATGAGCCAAATAAGACCAGAATGGTGGAGACATCACTAGGAGCTGATCAACCAATCAACCAAAGCAGATGACTGGGGTTGTTTTCACAGCAGGACAAACACAGCATTCAGATAAAACAGTTCAGCAAGTTCATGTGCTTCTTATATTTTGGGAAGCCTGAGTGCCCAGCTACTCTAATAGGATTTCTTTATGAACAGATCTGTGGTTGAAGTTTTGAAGGGTCCTGGAAAAAAAGCCAATCTTTTGGACAAAAGGTAAAATCTTAGATGTGTGCGTGTATTACAACATATACAAAAAAACATAGTTTATCAAATTAAATAGAGTTCATTTCATAAAAGACCTTTTTCTATGCAGGTTCTAGAGATTTGAATATGAATAACAATCTCCATGTTTATGTTCTGAGATAACTTCTAGTGTTTCTCTGTGGACAATAATGTCATGGCTTTGTTTTTTTTTCTTGAGAACATTAAGAAGGATTTTGATAGATTTACTTGTAAACCTCTGCTTAGCCAGTAAATTACTTTTGTCATAACGTTAACCTGCCTTAAAGTTCCTCTGTGGTTCTGCCTTGAGTAAACATAACATTATCTGCATACAATGAAGTGTGAAATTAAGTAATCCATTTTTTTACATGCACCTTGCTTTATTCAGATTAGAAGCATTTTGACATGGGCAGAGTTGTCGGATTTCTCTAAACCAACCACAGAAGAAGAAGTTGTACCTTCGCCTGTGCTGTAAAAAAAAGAAAACAACAAATGCAGAGGTAGAGGCTGACATTTTTTCGGGAGTCCCACGGGTCACGGGATTCCCGCGGGAGACAGCATCAGTAAAGATCACGTGATTGGGACGGTACAGGATTAAAAAATGAACGGGAGCAGACGGGAGCGGGAGCTAACCAATAGGAAGGAAAATAAACTTGGATCAATTGTCTTTGGAAATGTAAAACTGAGACTTTGTTATAAACTAAGAAAAAAAACTTGGATCGACGCCGCCATTGTGTAGTTTTTTTCCAAGAAGCCTATACTATAATGTGAGTCAAACGAACTACACGACCCACAAGCCAACAGGGCTTCTGCTCGGTGTTTTCCACCTGCGTTCAGAATGGAGGGAACAAACCCAGGTGTAGAACTGGACGTGGTAAAATTGGATTTGTGACGTAAAGTCAGCAATAAGGACTTATCTATTAAACTCATAGAGCTGACAGGAAAGTCGCAAATATTACCGAACTTCAGGAGAGTTGAATGCAGTGCTGTTAACATGCAGTATGCTGCTTGTAAAACGTGTTTAGTTGTAATCAAGTTCACCAGTGATTAAAGGACACTTGTAAGGCAGATTCTGGATTAAATCAGTCCTGCATCTCTTCATTCATCAAACCAAAAGTACCATCATGTGTCAAGTCTCATCTGACCAGCAAAATTGCTGCATGTTGTGCACTAAAGATTTAAGAGGTAAGGTACGGAAGCCCGTGAGGGGACATGGGGAAATTTATTACTTTTGCGTCCCCACGCAATACTTTTGCGTTCGGCATTTTGGAACAGCAGCACAGATGATAAACTGCTCATAAAACAAACAGCACTCATATGTGATTGATATGGTTCATTTGTCATATGCAGGTTAACACGCAGCAAACAATGCGATAAAATGCTTAGGATAATTAGAACCGTTCAAATCACGATAAAAACAAAAACACGGCGTACAAAAAAAAGTACACATCATGCAGCAGTAATAAGGAAATAAAGTGTCACAGATGTGGTTTCGTGCAGTTTTATGGTCCAGAGTTCAGTAGTTTCTTTGACAGCTTGTGGATAAAAACTGTCTTTTAGTCTGATTGAAGATAATTTTATTTAAGGCCGATTTCAAAATAAAACTCAATAAATCTCAAAACGGATTTAGTGTTTGTTTCATTTTTGCAGTTATCTGGTTTGGAAACTATCCCACAAAGTATTGCGAAATAACGCAAAGACTATTGCGTGGGGGCACAAAAAAGAGAAAAATCCCCCCTTGTCCCCTCGCGGACTCCGTATAGAAATGCTTCATCAAGGGAAGATATTAAATAAATATGTTGTGAAATAGAAAAAAATTGAATGTACCATTAAATGTACAATTTATTTAATACATCATTAAATATTAAGTGTACCACTAATTACGTCATGTCGTCTTTAAAATTATACTTAATTATTCAGTGGCACATTTAATTGCATAATATTCCATTTCATGATATAATGGTACATTTATTGTTTCTAATGATGTATTAAATAAATAAATGGTACCTTTAATTTAATGTTACATTTCTTTCATGTTACATTTACTTCACTTATGGGACATTCACAACATTTATTTATTTAATGATGATTTTATTGTATTAATTTTGTCCAGTTTGACCCTCCATTCTTGATGCCTGTATAGGAGGTCATGTCAGAATTTGAATCAGATGTTCTGGAGCAGACACACATCTAAAACTAGCAGGGAAGGGGTCCCTGAGGACCAGGGCTGTGAACCATTGAGGTACAGTTTCTAAATTATGAAGGTAATGCCTTTTTGCCCTTTTGTTCAACAAGTACAGTTCTCTTACTAGGTGCATTTTTCTTTCGTTTCAGCAACTTGAAACATAAAAGTAATGTCATTGTTCAAAGGAAACAGTCACTTAATAAATAAGTAAAATACAACTATGTACATTTTGTTTATTCAACTAAGATAGACATGGTCTGTTTCCTTGTTTGATATTTTATTATTTCTTCATTATTATTCTTTTTACTTTAACTGGCCTTTACTACAGCTAAAAACAGGGACCTAACTGGTCCTTCAAAGAAAGAAATTGCCAAAAGACTAAATGAAGAAAACAAAAATGGGAGTGGCACAGGAGTGGGAGTCGTTCTGAATGGGAGCGGGATGGGAGTGGGAGTCAATTTACCAGGAGTGGGATGGGACAGGATTTTTTTCGTTATGCTGGCCTGGGATTGGGATGGGACAAGACATTTTTCTGTGGGAGCGGGATGGGACAGGAGAGAAAATCCACTCCCGTGTCACCCTCTAATGCAGAGGTGTGTTGGTTCTGAGTGTTCTGAGCATCCAGAATGGAGCCGACTCATGTTTTAAGAGTGGTTGAGGGGTTTTTGCTAATCATATTTAGGCCACAGGCTTAATGTGGCAACAGAACAGTTGTTTCCCTGCAATTGTGCATCTTGCCATTAAAAGTGGAAATGCATCGCATTGACACAGAGCACACATGCACAGTCTGCTCAGTTTGACAGGATCTGAATAAGTTTTCACATGCTGTTCGGACTGACAATCGACATAATTGGTAAATGAACTTATATAGCGCCTTTCCAGTCATACTGACTACTAAAAGCACTTTACACTAGAGCCACATTCACCCAGAAGCACTCACTAATGCGCACACATTCATACACCGATACTCAGATCGGTAGGCAAGTTAAGTCCCTTGCCCAAGGGCACATCATCATGTGGCAGGAGAAAGCTGGAATCAAACCCGAAACCCTCAGATTGCAAGACTCTTCATACTGAGCCACAGTCGCCTCCACCCCTGTCATTCAGAATAAAATTTCATTCCAATCAATTACTTGTCGGATATAAAAATTTGTTTTTTGATAAGAAACATTTGATGTAACAAAAAAACTGAGAAAATATGTAAGCATATGTCTATAAAGCATGACATAGTTGACTCAGTAATATCCTATGTATGTTGAGAAAATACAGACGAAATCAATGTTTCAGTTGTATGAGAGGTGTCTGGGTGGTATTGATGTGTATCTGTGTGTGGCAACATGCTTCATTGTCATGACATGACAATTTTTTAGGGGCACCCATGGAAAAGATCAAGTTGCACATCTACTGATGGCAGTCACTGGAGGAGGTGTGGTAAAGACTGAGCAAGGAAGAAGGCAGACTATAAGAGTTCACACTCAAAGCAAACTGAATCAGAGCAAAAGTGTTTTCTTTCGAGACATCGTGTGGACTGCTGAATGTGTGCACGTAAGTTTTTCCTCTGCTTCTCTTGCTTTTGCATTGCTTGGTTTTGTAAACATGTTTTCAAAACACTGAGTTCAATTATGTGCAACAGATAGGCAGTGAGTGGGAGATCTAGCAGTAAATTTTGATAATCTTGCTTGATTTCGGTAAACAACATTCAGTGTTCCAGAGAGGGAACAGCTGGACACAGCTGAATACCAGACAAATTAAATACGGTTCATCAGGGGTCGGAACATTTCATGCAGAGTAGGACAGATCTGGGAAGCTTTCAATGAAGAATAATTAGTCTGTGTATGACATTATTATGGGGAGGTGGTGAGAGACTTTGCATGCATGCTCAGCTCTTTTATCTTTCAATATTCTCTGTGTTTTTCCAGCAGACAAAAAGCAGCAACAGCAAGAACTGCAGCAACCATGAAGTTTCACACTCTTGTCATCCTTCTGCTTTTCACTTGCATGTACCTGAGTTTGGCACAAGGTGAGTGAATAACATTAGCCTTACATGAGGCTTATTGTTTCTGAATTAGATTTTTTTATTTCTTTCCTTCCAATTAAATCAATGTTATGCAGAGGTTTTCTGTTTTGACCATAAATTGAAACCATACAAGGCTTGTTTTTGCAGAAATGTAAACAGGCATGGAGAAATTGGAAGTTTTGGGTAAACAAAACTTCAAATCTTATTGTGCCGATTTTGCAAACCACGTTTCTTTAAAGAAGAAACCAGTGGCTGGAAAACAACTATCGCTTTTCAAAGAGAGTGCATAATTTTCTACAAAGGCTTTTACACCAAAGTTGTATCTGTTGGGACTTGTCAAATATAGATCACTATGACAGATGTGATGACAGATGTGATTAATTAAGAAGATAAAACTGGTTGCTTTGAACAACTGAAGCATTTGCTTTTCAAAATAACTTTACATTTAGATAAAAATCCGTTCTTGCATGCATCTCATACTTTGCGTCTTTTTTATTGACACTGTCAAAGCAGACCAACTAGCTTCACATCTGCCTCAAGTATTTGAATGTTTTAAAAAGGCTGTCATCTCATGGAAGCACTGACAGCAGGCAAAGGATTGACAAATATATTAGTTTATTAAATAATTATTATTTTATCATAAAAAAATCTATTGATGTTGATAATGTAGCTGCAGTCTTTAAACCTAGAGAATAATATTTGGTTCCATTTGTTGTCATATGAATCTTTTATTTGCAACAGCCATTGATTGGTTAAATAATTGGAAAGCTTTACTACACACAGAGAACATAAGAGCAAATTATGCATTGATGACTTTGCTAGATATTTACATAAACTCATCAGAATCTGTAGCCAGCTGGTAAGGACAGTGGAAATAAGTAGGTCAAGAGATTCATTGTTTAAACATACATTAACATCAGTAAACAATATTACATGCCTTATTTCTGGGTTTTAAAAAAAAATCAAACAACCCTTCTAAGTTTATAGAAAGGAACTGTGAGGGGGAACTTTCCTGGATGATATTGGCTTTGTGCCCCAGGATTTTCAAAACTCTAATGGTACCAAAACAACAAAGAGAGATTATAATGGTTTACTAACTGCTGAAGAAAAAAAGTGCATTTGTAGTCAGCTGCTAAAAAGTGGGCATGCCTTAAAAAAAGCCTTCACTTTTGTATCTTCCTTTATTTTTCACTTCTTACAGGCTCATACGATAACTGCTGCCTCGGCTATGTTGGAGAGATTGGAAAACGTGCAAAGAAGAACATTGAGACCTACAGGATACAAGAAACAGATGGTGATTGCAACATTAGAGCGGTTGTGTGAGTACCAAATGTTGTATCCTGCTCTTTACTGCCTCAGAGGTTTTTTACTCAGTTGTATTGTTAGAATTTGCAGCTGTCCAGCGGCAGATCAAAGCAGTAAAATCTGAATAAGGTATAAAATGTTTCTGCTGTGTGCAGGTTTATGATGAAAAGGAAACGCAATGGATCAATGTTAACTCTCTGTGCCAATCCTGGTGAAAACTGGGTGCAGGTGCTGATAAGCAATGTGGATAGAAAAATCAAGAAAAGGGTAAGAAAAACAACATAGACTCACAGTTATGTCCTACCAATGACCTGCAGATGATTTCACCCACTCATCTTTAAAAAACATGTGTCTCTGCAGGCTGCTTAAAGAAGAAACGCCAAAAAGCAGAGAGAAAATGGGCCGTTTCACCTCCCTGTCAGGCGTTGTTTATCATCTTTAATCACATGGATTGTGTTTCAGTTATTTTTATATTTCCTGTTGCTGAGAGAGAGTGTAAATCACATAAGCAGTCCTTTATAATTTTACTTATATGAGCCACTAATATGTTACTGTTCACTTCTCTGTGAAGTTTAGAGCCAGCTAAGAATGGGCTGCTCTTCGGCAGCTTAAAAATGTGAGTAAACATGTGTCTGTGACAAAAAAGAAACACCTTAGTGATAAGCTTATTTTCCTTTTTATATATACATTTATACAACAGACTTTCCTAATTTTATATCTGCAAACTCCAAAATGTACATTGTTTTTCCTTCATCAAATAAAAAATGTATAAAAACAAACAAAACAAAAATCTGGGTTCTTATATTAGTTTTTAATTTAATTAGAAAATAATAACACACATCAAGCTGTTTTAAATCAGTCCACCCTGACCTGATTTTGAGCCATTTGTTAGTACAAGTGTAAGAAAGTAAGAAAACGCAGCTTTCCTCCAGGGATCTGTTGCTTTGTTTGATTTGGCATCAGCATGAGCCACTAAGACTGCGTTATCCATCTGTCAGCTCAATAAAACAGGCCCTGTGCACAAAGCCCATTTGGCAAGTTAAAAGAGATCTTTGCAGGAGGTGAAGGTCTCCGATAAAATGTCTTTCTAATGAGGATAGTAACCATAATTATTAGTCTGCAGAAATATGCCTTGGTTAAAGCATCACATAAATTTAGAGGCACATTAGAATTAAAATAAATTTAAATATGTTGATAAATTATGAATTAAGATAATATGTATTCATTATGATTTATTAATGTATCAATAATCATTAAATTTTATTTATTAATCATTTTAACATTTATTAATAATTACGCTATCATAAAGATTACAATTATTAAGGTATACTTTAATTTAGTTACATAAAAGAATATTTCCCTACAAATTTGCATTGTCCTATATATTTTCTTTCACAAAAATTTATTTTAATGTAGCTTTAATTAGCTACTTTAAACCATATTAATATACATAATGGCATAATATACATAACAATCAGTACCATAATCAGTGTCATAATTGTTTAAAATGCTGTCTTAAGGATACACTCTTTCCTTGTCACTGAACAATCTTTATAAAAAATTGAAAAGTATATGTATATGTCTCAGACTGATAGGTATTCTTTTGTCATCAATTTTAAAAACTAAAGCTAATTTAAGGAATATAAGAAAAAACACCAGTAGCCAATAATTAACATAATCTGGAATTAGATAAAAGTCTACTTACAGTTATTTAATTATGAAAAAATAAACACAAAAACAAATAAAGATAAAAACAAAGTTGCTAAGCTATTTCTGATACTCTAGAAAATAGTACTAGAGCGAGAATGGAAAGTTTTGTGAAAGAAAAATTAAATGATCATCATGTTATTTATAATAACTAAAGGCCTTAATCTAACGTTTATATACAGTACTGTGCAAATGTTTTAGGCAGGTGTGAAAAATGCTGTTAACAAAGAATGCTTTCAAAAATGGAAGTAGTAATCATTTATTGTCATCAATCAACAAAATGTATGAACAATAGAGAAACCTAAATCAAATCAATATTTTGTGTGACCACTCTCTGCCTTCAAAACAGCATCAATTCTTCTAGGTAAACGTGCGCACAGTTTTTGAAGGAACTCGGCTGGTAGGTTGTTCCAAACATCTTGGAGAACTAACCACAGATCTCCTGAAGGTAGACTTTCTCACATCCTTCTGTCT
Organism: Girardinichthys multiradiatus; assembly: GCF_021462225.1. Classification (NCBI taxonomy): domain Eukaryota; kingdom Metazoa; phylum Chordata; class Actinopteri; order Cyprinodontiformes; family Goodeidae; genus Girardinichthys; species Girardinichthys multiradiatus. Next base: position 27,606,592 of record NC_061802.1, read on the forward strand.
CTTGTAATGTAATCCCAGACACACTCCATGATGTTGAGATCAGGGCTCTGTGGGGGCCATGCCATCACTTCCAATAATTCTTGTCCTTCTTAATAACTTTCGCTGTATGTTTGGGTTCGCTCACTTAGCATTTTGTAAATTGATAAAAATAAACAATCCTCATTTGTTTACAGCAATTTTTCACACCTGCTTAAAACGTTTGCAGAACTACCTTTAAGACATGAGCTTCTCACACCAGAATCCCCAGGGATAGAAATGGAGAGTGCCTCGCTGGTCAGAGAGGCTGTTTATTTTCTCAGTTGTATTCAAGATTTCAAACACTTAACCATTCTACTGATTGAAAAGACAGGTTAACGTTAACACAATATTACTGTTTAACATTAAATATCTTCTACATTAACTTCTGCCTGGACAATACTGTCCCTTCATGAAGGTACAGTGTTTCTCCAGTAACACGTCCTGGATCAACCATAAAATAAAGGCTCTTCTCAAGGAGAAGAAGAGAGCCTTTAGATCAAGAAACAAGGAGGAGATGAGAGCGGTGGAGAAGGGACTGAGAAGGAAGATCAGGGATGGATAAAAACATTTATCAGAAGAAGATGGAGGACCAGCTAGAGCAGATCAACATTTGTGGGGTTTGGAAGGGCCTAAAAACAATTTTAGGTCATAAACCAAACTCCCAGGCTTGTAGGAGATTAAGGTTTGGCGAATGATCTGAATCATTCAGAAACTTAGTTTCTGATCATAAGCAGTCTCCTCTGCTGCTCACTGGATCTAGAAGAAGCTTGAACACATTAATATGAGAAAGTGAGATCTGACAACAAAGAATAAGTCTTTCGTTGGTTTCACCACCATGCAGCAGGCTCCTCAGACATAACGGAGTAGCACATTGGAGTCTGGTCAACTGCCTGGCTAACATTAGCAATTTCAGGTAATTTGTCTAAGATAAATACATGTGCTAATGTTAGCTGGGTATTTACAGTTAAGATGACCCACCATTTTAGGTTGAGTATAACTTGTTAACTGCCCTAATTTTGGTATAAGATGTTTTTATTGTTATACTTACATAATTCTGGCTGCAATGTGATGCTGCGTTGAGTGCTGTAGCCGGAAGAATGCCGTTGTAATACCAGCGACGTGCATCAAAGACGGGGCACTCTGTTACTTCTACATCATGAACCCAGAAGTGTTTAATCATGTTGGTCATGTTGGCCCTCCATTCTATTGCAAGTGTTGCACTGAGCCGACTGGTCATTTATTTTATGAAAGTTAAACCACACTTTCGATCACCACCTTACACTGTCCATGATTTTGCACACATTTCCTGTGGGTGTTCCTTCATTGGTGTTCGGTGGCTTCTACTTCTGGCCAGCGGACTAGGTATCGAAACTAGGAATAGACATTAAAAAATTGGAAAGATTCCAGGAGAAATGAATGTTTGTCCTGGTTTTAATTGACTCCATGTCCAACCATAGCATTGAATCAATATATTTTTAAAAGGTATTCATCACTGGATAGTTTTGAAGTATTTCCCATATTCTTGTTTTAAGAAGTTAAATTCCAAGTTTCAGACTTCACCCTCTCCCACATCTCAAATATTATGTTAAGCACTTTAGTTAAACCAAAAAGATTTTTTAACTCCCTTTCTGCCTTGTGAAAATTATAATTTTTTCCACATGTTAGATCTTTTGTAATATACTAAAGGATTACATGTTCCCTCACGAATGGACTCTCCAGCTTCTCGGAAACTGATACATCTCGATTTCATTCCTCAAAAAAGATGCCATTCATTTAGCAAATCCTGATGGACATGTTGTGAAATGCCTTCAGACGTCATTAACATCTTGGTCTACGGGCTGAGATTTCTACCGTGTAAACCACAATGTTGTCTCAGGTGTTGTCCCCTAATTTTTATTTTAACAGAAGGCAAAGGTGCATGAATTTATGGACACTGGTGCTTTGAAACTGTGCCCACATTGCACAATACTCACACATCACAATTTCCTTTTGGTGTTTAGTTTTCAACTCCCACCTTTGTGTTAAACACTTATCTAGCATCAGCTTTAGAAGCTTAATCAAAAAACATCACAAACAGGAAATGTAAAAATGTCTTTCTTACAGAAATACAGTAGACCGTGTGCTTGTTTTGTCTTCTTTTTAAATTCACCAAGGTGATTCATTTTCAGTAATATTTTTTTCCCCTGCAGAAGTAAGCAACCGCTTCATATGTTTACTTCAGTTAGTCTAAGGTTAGTTAGCACTGAGTTTAATGTAGTTTAACTTTGTTTATCTGAGTTAAGTTTAGTTTATGTGAGCCTAGTTTAGCTGTTGAGTTTATTTTAATTTTTGAGTCTGAGTGCAGTTTATCTCATCTTACTTTAGTTTACCTTAGTTTAGCATACTTTAGTTGAAATCAACTTAGCCTAGTTTTTGTGCAAAGTTTAGTTTATTAGAGCTTAGTTTAGCTTAACTTAGTTTAGTTTATTTTCACCTTATTCAGTTTGGTGTGGTTTTATTTGAGTAGAGTTTATCCTAGTAGAGTTTAAATTATTTGTTTAGTTTATCTGAGTGTAGTTTTGTTTAGTTTTGCTCATCTGAGCTTTGCTTATAATATTTAATTCACACGTTCTTAGTTTAACTTGCCTTAGCTAAGTTTAGTTTAGCAGAGGTAATTTTGGTTTACTTTATTTCATCTTATTTTATTTTTGTTTGATTTAGTTTAGCTTTGTTCAGTTTAGTTTTGTTTATTTTTGTCAGGTCTAATTTATTTATGCTCATATTAGTTTAATTTATAGGTTGTTTTCAGGTAATTTAGACTAGTTTAGCTTATTTTTTACTTAGTTTAGTTTAGTTTAGAAAATCTTAGTTTATTTAAGCCTAATTTTGTTGACACACCAAGATAAGATAAACAAAGAATTATAAAGAATTAATTAATGATATAAAATCTGCATACACACATGTCATTTTCATAAACTCAGTTGCAGCACATGAATTAAATGTATTTTGTAACATTTATAGAAAAACTATTTTCAGCCAAGCAGGAAAACTTAGCAGCATTGAATTCAGAAAATTAGGGGGTTGCGGTTTTATAATGTTCACACATTTAAATAAGGTCTGACATCTTGAAAACCTTGGACATTTTAACTCGTATAACTAAAAAATATATATTTTCCAAAATGTCTGTAAATAATACAAAAAAAACAATGCCTGAGAAAAAACAAACTGCTCAGCGCTCAGCAAACACCATTAGTTCAGCACGTTTTAATTCACTTGGATCTGTCAGGCTGAAAATCAAACAAATAAGTTGTTTACTGTAAGTATTATCTTATCCTGCCTCCTCTCCTAATAAATCATTGGGTTCAGATAGGGTTACATACTTTCGTGATAGTCTAATGAGTATGAAAAGACAAGCAAATTCAAGTCAGAACAGCTTTTGATGAAGAACAGTGAATGAGAAACCATCCCAGTGGTCTCAGATGCAGCGCAATTGCAAAAGTTACCAGAACTGTCTTTTTGACTCAGATCATCAGTGTGAAAAGTCAAATTGTAATAAGAAACAGCTTTTGCCTCAGGCAAAAACCGCTCTTCTCTTCATGTCTAGTTCTGACAGTGACAGCTTTGACCTATTTAATAAAGTATTTCACCTACAGTGGTGGGAGCTTAAAAACTGACATGCAGTTTCCCTTAACGTCCTCACAATGAGCCTACACTGAGTATTGAAAGTCAGCTAAACTCTTCCTAATCTCATATCTCCAAGGAACAGGCAGTTGTTGTATTTGGCATATTTATTCAGAAGAAGAGTGAAACTAAAAATCAGAAATAATACATATACTGAATTACATACACAATTATGAAAAAAAAGAAAAATCACAAATTAACAAATGAAGGCAGGTGTGAACCTGAGCACATGAAGTAATATTCCCTATTTCCTTATATTTGCCATTCCAAGAGTCCTGTCCTCTATCATTTAGGCTTTGAAAGCTGTGGTGAAGCAAAGACATAAGAAATCCAAGGAGAGAATCATAGCCATCACGACAAAGGAATCTGCAGTTAGTTTAACATCAGATATGTGGACCTCTATCAACAGTGATGCATATCTAGCTGTGACATACCATTTTATGGAGGCAAGCACTTCTTTTCATTCTGTTGTTTCAGGGGTTCTGTATTTCCATGATGCACATACTGCTCAACATTTGAAACAAGTAACTGCTGCACTTATGTATGTCAGGGTGGGGAATTACAAACAAAGTAACTTGCCTTGTCACTGATGGCACAGCAACTATGGATTCTTGTGCCAAGGAGCTTTGTTGGCATCACACAAACTGTGTGGCACATGCTTTAAAATTTGCTTTAAAAAAGCTTTGGATCAATAGACTATGCTGTCTGACATCTGGACAAACTATAGGAAGATAGTGGTATATTTCAATAGTAGTACCACTGCAAAGGTTAGTTCATTTCTTTCACTGTAATATTCTACATGACTGCAGTGACAATTAATTTTTGTTAACTAATTCTGAAGGAGAGGCTGACAGAGGTGCAGGAGCAAATAGGTGGACCTGCACAGCAGCTAATTCAAGAGGTGGATGCACGTTGCAACGGTACATAGCTAATGCTCCAACGTGTTTATGGCCTCAAAGAACTTGTAGCAGCAGCTTTCGCGGGCCTACACACACACACATTAGCCCTCTCCCATCAGAACAGTATAAAATTATTGCACAATTTGGAAAAGTACTGTTCTCATTAAATGATGTTGCAATGAGCTGTCAGAGGCAATAGAGAGTGTCAGACTCAAAAGTCATTTCCCTTTTATCAATGCTACACCATGCACTGGACGATGGGGAAATGGTAATTGTCATAACTCAAGAGAGCACAGCAGTGCATGACAGTCTAGGGAAGTGCTATATACTTTGCTGGCAATGAGCATCATGTCACTGGCAACACTACTTAATCCTAGATTTAAAAAGATAGGCTTATTCAGCCCCAATAATGGAGGAGATGTGAGGAGGAGGCTCACTTCTGAATGTGCTGCTGTTTTACAAAACTCACAATCAGTTTCATCCACAGCTTTATCAACCAGAGGTTCTTAGCCTGTAATTCAAGGTTCATAGATACATTAAAATTATCAGAATCAGTTTTATTGCCAAGTTTGTACATACAAACAAGGAATTTGACTCCGGTACACTTTGCTCTTTTGTTCTGTTTTTGCATTACAGAATATACAAATTTACAATTTACAATGTACAATATACACATATCTAACAAAAAGGTGCATTTGCAACATCTGTATGGTGTTGTTTTGTACTCTATTAAATGTTCATCAGAGAAACAGCCTGGGGGAAGAAACTGTCTCTGTGGCGGCTGGTTTTAGTGAACAGTGCTCTGTAGCGGCGGCCTGAAGGTAAAACTCTAAACAGTTTATGTGAAGGGTGTGCGGGGTCTGCAGAGATTTTAGCAGCTCTTTTCCTGACCCTAGACCTGTATAAGTCCTGGATGGAGGGAAGGTCAGCTCTGATTATTCTCTCTGCATTCCTGATTATTTGTTGCAGTCTGGACCTGTCCTGTTTTGTGGATGAGCCAAACCACACTGAGATGGATGAAGACAGGACAGACTGAATGATGGCACAGTAGAAGATGACCAGCAGCTCCTGTGGAAGGTTGAACTTCTTGAGTTGCCTCAGGAAGTACAGTCTCTGCTGGGCCTTCTTCCGAACAGTGTCTATGTGTGAAGACCACCTCAGGTTCTCAGAGATGGTGGTTCCTAAGAACCCGAAGTGGTCCACGGCCGATACAGTGTTGTTGAGGATGGTGAGGGGGGTCCACCACCATTTCCACAGTCTTGAGTGGGTTCAGTTCAAGGTAGTTCTGACCGCACCAGTGTACCAGCCGATCCACCTGCTGTCTGTATGCAGACTAATCACTGTCCTGGATCAGTCCATTGACAGTGGTGTCGTCTGCAAACTGAAGGAGTTTCACGGACGAGTCCGATGAGGTGCAGCCATTTGTGTACAAGGAGAAGAGGAGTGGGGATAGAACACACCCCTGGGAGGCACCAGTACTTATTGATCTGGATCGGGAGAAGATGTTCCCCAGTTTCACCTGCTGCTGTCGGTCCGTCAGGAAGCTGTTGATCCACTGACAGGTGGAGGCTGGGACGTTGAGCTGGGTGAGCTTCTGGTGGAGTATGTCTGGTATGATGGTGTTGAAGGCCGAGCTGAAGTCTACAAACAGGATCCTGGCATACGTCCCTGGGTGGTCGAGGTGTTGCAGGATGAAGTGTAGACCTAAGTTAACAGCATTATCTGCCGACCTGTTTGCTCGGTAAGCAAATTGCAGGGGGTCCAGCCAACTTTCAGGTGCTTCAACACCAGCCGCTCAAAGGACTTCATGATCACAGACATCAGGGCTACAGGCCTGTAGTCATTTAATCCTACGATGGTGGGTTTCTTGGGCACCGGGATGATGGTGGATCGTTTGAGGCAGGAGGGGACCTCCCACGTCTCCAGTGACTTGTTGAATATCCTTGTGAAGATCGGAGCGGGTTGATTTGCACAGGCTTTCAGGCATGATGGGGAGACATTATCAGGTCCTCCAGCTTTCTTTGTTTTCATGCGCTGAAAGAGCCTGAATAAGAGCCTAGCTTCTCTTGGCTGCTTTGTTCTCCTTTGTTAGTCTGTTCCTGGCCTGCCTGTACCGCGCCCAATCTCCACTGCTGTGAGCTTCTTCCTTTTCCCTGCGCAGGTTCCTGAGGTGTGGAGTAAACCATGGCTTGCTATTCCCAAAGGTGCAGAAAGTCTTGGTCTGCACACACATGTCCTCACAGAAACTGATGTATGATGTCACCACATCAGTTAGTTGGTTTAAGTCAGTGGCTGAGGTTTCAAAAACAGTCCAGTCTGTGCATTCAAAGCAGGCCTGTAGCATCTGCTTTGATTCCTTAGTCCACTTCTTAACAGTGTGAACCTTGGGTTTGGAAGCTCTTAGTCTCTGTCTGTAGGTTGGGATGAGGTGGATTAGATAATGATCCGAAAAACCCAGAGCAGCCCTGGTAACAGCATGATATGAGTCCTTTGAAGCTGTGTAACAATGGTCCAGTGTGTTTTTGTCTCTGGTGGGACACTTAATATGCTGTCTGTATTTGGGGAGTTCTTTGGAGAGGTTTGCTCTGTTAAAATCTCCCAGTATTATGATGAAAGAGTCCGTGTATTTTTTCTCCACGTCTGTAATCAGCTCCGTGAGATGTTTTTCAGCGGCAGAAGTGCAGCCATGCGGTGGAAAATATGAGCCAATTATTATAAACGAGGAAAACTCTCTCGGTGAATAAAACGGTTTACAGATTATGGAAAATGACTCCAGATCCGGGCTACATGTTTTTCCCAGCACTTTTACGTCTCTGCACCAACCTTCATTTATATAAAAGCAGATTCCGCCTCCTCGCCTCTTCCCTGATAGCTCAGCGCTGCGATCCGCTCTGAGCTGCTGGAAGTCCGGCATCAGCAGTCCGGGATGTTTTCACTATTGTATGTAGTCATTTACACTAGTCATTTATTAGTCTTTTTGTCTTGGATAGCAAACTGTGGTATCGTTTAAGCATCAAAGTTCTGCAGACAAGGACCCAAAAAATGCTATATATTTCTCTAAATCGTTAAACAAAAAAAAAGGTAATGAAGAACATTCAGAAAAACCCCAGGCCAGGATTTGATCCCAAGACCTTCTTGCTGCTAAGCAACTGTGCTAATCAACTGTGCCACCATGGAGCCCCTAGTAGCTAATATCACTAAGACCACAAATATTAGAAACTTTTGCATTTTGTTAGCATTTATAAATTTTTTTAATATGTACAAGAATATTTACAGCAAGTAACATATTTTCAGAACTTTCATTTGTTCCAACACTCTCCCTGCCTGGTGTTTGTCAGGATGCCACATTAACCTCAGCTTGTCTCTTCTTCTGGTAATAGGACTACTATAACCCCTGAAATGGGCCTACCAAAGGTCTCTCTGAACATATTTAAATTGTTCAAGTTGAGCAGATTGTCTAATTCTCTGTACATGATTGTTTACATACACGCAAAATCTTCAACTGCGATTCCAGATGTATCTGTATCTGGATTCTGAAACACAAAAGCACCTGTAAAAGGTTGTGGTTCAAATCAGGGCCAGAAAGGAAAACATTCATAGAGAACCCCTAAACTGAGCACTTCATTTCAAGGCCACTCTAATCTGCCCAGGTTTTTAGAGGTGGTCAACATCAAACATTGGGAGATACCATCTCTTCGTCTCTTTGGTAATTACTCATGCCAGTTATGCATGTTTTTTTATCTAGCATGCTTTGCATAAAGTCAGGAAAATGTTTACTAATTTCTGGCTTTTTGTCAAGTGTGTGACAAAGCAATATGAGCCTCTTAAGGGCATATTCTCTGTTGTCTGGAAGACTTTGTCTTAGGATAAGAACGACGGTGTCTTGAGTTCAAAGTGTTCATTGGTTATCTGTGTTCAAATGCAAAAAAATTTGCTCTGCTAGGCCCTTCATTCAGCAGCTCTGAGACAATCTTGACATGTAATGATGACATGGGAAAAGCAGCTGTGTGGTGGTTTGTCAAATTGAAACACTCTTTCCGTTTAAGATGGTTCTCACGTGTAGACAGAAAGCTAGGCCTTTAGTTGTCCAGGATATGAGTCTTCAAACTGTCAGCTTCTTCAGGTTTATGAGCCTTATGGAGACTTACATCTCTCACAATGACTCAGCCAACATTCAGTCTTTGGGCATATGGGGCATAGTGAGATCCATTGAATTATTGCCATATATTTGAATTTAGAGCAAATCGCGACCAATGAGCAGACAAATCTCTGCATGGGGATCCAATGGTGGTAGCTTAATAGCAATTGACATTAATGGAGATGATGTTGAGCAACATCCAGTGGGATTTCTGCTTGGTTGTAAAAGATTGCATTACACTTAATGCGTATGGAGAGAGGTAGAGCTGTAGACCCACCCAGTTGCTCTATGATAAAACGTTGAGCCTTTCTCCCTGACACCTGCACATGTCTTCAATGTGTTTGGAGCTGTTGTTTCATTCGCACGTAACGTATGAAAAAAACCCACTTTTAGCAAGTCACCAATTACCTTGATAATCTAATGTGACATATATGTTTTTGATTTCTTGATGCCATCCGGTAGGGTAGATGTGAACCAAACAGATTTTTGAACAAGAATTCCCATAAAACCCTGGTGGACATACATTTGTGTACATAGATGAAGCTCTAGGATCTGTGGTAATCTCTCACTCTGCAAAGCACCGGATGCTTAGGTGTTTGCAAAGCTGCCCCTGAGTGTGGCACAGACTAATGCTTCTCACTCTCGCATTCAACGCACTTAATGGGCATCTCCCAATTTTTATATATCTCGCAATATATTAATATATATACTAAGCCTCAAAAAATTACAGTTTCATTCAGTGTCAAGGAAGATTGAGAGGGAAACACTGCTGCGTCCAGAATGTCATTGGTAAGTTCCCACACGCATGTAACCTTTTGTTGTCCGATGAGCTAACCCCTCCCTCCTACTTCCCTATTTCTAAGGGGATTGCTCATTCCAGCTCTCCATCCATCGGGTCCGGACTTCCCTAAACCTGGAAGGTCTTACTAAGGAGGTTTACTGGAAAATCTGTTTAAGCTGGTGACACGCCTAACCTCTAACAGCCTGCATCCAAAAGTCTCGCCCTTCTTCAACTGGTGGTCTGGACGACCAAGTAGCCCACAGCAGTCATCCACTCCTCGACAGTCACTTCTGTTCCCTATTTTACAACTTGCAATTGGTATATGGGTTAGGTTGATTTTAATGGCTCGGCATGAGCCCCAAGGGCATTGTTTTAACAAGTGTGGCTTAAGGCAACCTATAAAACCTCCTAAAATCATTTGGAACCAGGCAACAAGACTTTTTACCACCAACGAAAAACCCAAAGATAAGGTGACTCAAATAATTGACTGTCCACAATAAATCTAGAATTGTATATGCTTTATTTAATTAGTAATGCTTTTGCAGGGGTCAGTAACAGTTTAAAAATCAGCAAAACCTAATAATTTGAATAATAGAAATAAATCAATCAACTTAACCTATCTTTCCCTAATGCTGAAACTGGTAAGGCTGAAGAGGCTTTGGAGACGGAGGCTCACCATAGATCTGAATGGAATGATTTCTTCAGTAGGCAACTAGTGATTGTCTTCTTGGGTGAAAGGCAAATCTTCAGTTTTTTTCCTCTAAGTGGACAGGTGCTGATTTTTGGGGTTTCGATGGTCAAGTTGGAAAAAAAAAAAACTATTTTTAAATTTAAAAAAGCAGAAACTTTGTTGGCATATGTTTCAAAAGTCGGTAGTTTCCAGAGGCTGAATAGTTGAAGGAAACCTTTGAGGTGTAATTGAGGTTGGTTCAGGACTTCCAGTAGCCTGAAACGTAGAGCAATCAGTTGTTCACTGACCAAGTTCACTTCAGTTGTCTTGGTAAAAATGCAACAGATGGAATTCAGATTCTCAATTTTGAATTGCAACTCTTCTCAGGGCACACGGGTTGATCTTCTTTATAATGCAGAATTTGTCAGCGGGGCTGCGACTACAGTCTTCTGTAGCTTCTTTCTCCATCTGATCTTGTTCGCTGGTCTTCTGTGAGTAAACAACCCCATTTCCTTCTTTGGCACAGTTTTTATATCGCAGATAGCCTGACTGCTCATCCCCTGTTGCTGGGCAAGCTTTCCCATCATTGAGTTACGTGGTCACCGTGATTTTTCAGTGCTGTCTCCCAGTCTCCGTAGACAGTTGTAAACAGCCCAGCTGGCTCCCTGTGTTATGACTTTTGCCTGTTTTTCGACCTTCACGATTCCCGCTCCAATCCTTATGCCATGACTTTTGCCTGTTTTTCAAACTTCAGACTGATGAAAAACAGCGTGCACCCAGCTTCTCGTTTCTCACTCCCATGCTTGTTATGACTTGAGCTTGCTTGTTGACCTTCCATCCATGTCCAGTTCCCATGAAGCTGGGTCTCCTCTGCCCCTCCCGTCCTAATGTTATGACTCTGCCGCCTCTGACTCCCAGGCCATGGTGCCCTCCTTATCTGCTCAGCCTTAAGCTTTCTAACACAGTATTCCTCTGTTTCTTGCTCTCATACCAGTTACAGCTAAATAAAAACCCCATCACTTCATTCTTTTTATTCATACAACACAATTGATTAACATTACCCCTCTTCATTATATTTAATAATTGTAGAAAAATAGAAAATCATCATACATTTTTCTTTGATTATACTTGTAGTTTTCTTCTTCTGAAAAAGATAAGACAGTCACAGTTAATGTGTGACTCCATACAGGCCTCTTCAGTCCTCAGTTCCAGAGTGCAAAGATATATTCATTTTACTGTTTCATGATATCTTATCCATGTAATATGATCATTATTTATTTGATACTCTAAAAATTAGGCTCTCATTTCATCATTTGTGATTGTTGTTAAACTCAATCATAAAACATACACCAAATGGGCCCCCAGACTACATAGCTTTAAAATGTGAACATTTACTGCTGTATATTTCATTAATCTAATAATGAATGTTTAATTAATTTCTGCATGGATACATGGAAAGATCTCACCTCATTTTCACAAGTAGTAAAACCGCTGTCAGAGTGTTTAATACCTTGCCGTATATGGAGATGTATAAAGAAACAGTGTGTTGCATCAGCCTGAACAACGATAATGAAGTCATCATTTTTTAAGTATTGTTTTCTTTTGATCTGAATCATTTAACCATTAGGGACTTGAAGTTTAATGCCTTATAAATTCCCCCAAAGCATTAAAGCATTAATCAGGAGGTAGGTCAGGCTGCAGTTCAATAAGTAGGTGAGCAAATCTTGAAATGTGCAGACAGAGTCTACATAGCATAAGATCAAGTAGTTATTGTTGAGTCATTGAGAATTTTTCAACATGTCTGAAAAGTGTGTGGCAGTTTAGCAAATGATGATTTCATTTAAAAAGGAAAAAAAACTATCCATAGCTACCTGATGGACCTGTGTGAAAAAACAATTGCCTCCTTTGTTAAGGAATGTTTCTACAAGTTTTATGGGTCTACCATGAATCAGGCCTGGGTGTTACTTGTGATATGAAACTTAGCTTTCCAAAAAATGTGGTGAATCACTTTTAATCTAGTTTTAAACACAATGTCTGATAAAATGAAGCAGGTTAAAAAATGTTGAAAATTAACAACTCGTGCCTCAATCTAAATAAGTTCAAGAAGTAATCGTTATGATTCTGGGCTGTTTGTCTGCACTGCCTCTGTCTGCTGATCATCTCTGTGCTGAAGCTATTATGGTGATTGCTTTCACCTGCACCTTCCCGGTCAGCTCCTAATCAAGCCTCACCCACTCCACATGTTCACCTGGCTTTATTGTGTGCCAGTTTTGCATATTCTGATATATACAGGTCCTTCTCAAAATATTAGCATATTGTGATGAAGTTCATTATTTTCCATAATGTCATGATGAAAATTTAACATTCATATATTTTAGATTCATTGCACACTAACTGAAATATTTCAGGTCTTTTATTGTCTTAATACGGATGATTGTGGCATACAGCTCATGAAAACCCAAAATTACTATCTCACAAAATTAGCATATTTCATCCGACCAATAAAAGAAAAGTGTTTTTAATACAAAAAACGTCAACCTTCAAATAATCATGTACAGTTATGCACTCAATACTTGGTTGGGAATCCTTTGGTAGAAATGACTGCTTCAATGCGGCGTGGCATGGAGGCAATCAGCCTGTGGCACTGCTGAGGTCTTATGGAGGCCCAGGATGCTTCGATAGCGGCCTTTAGCTCATCCAGAGTGTTGGGTCTTGAGTCTCTCAATGTTCTCTTCACAATATCCCACAGATTCTCTATGGGGTTCAGGTCAGGAGAGTTGGCAGGCCAATTGAGCACAGTGATACCATGGTCAGTAAACCATTTACTAGTGGTTTTGGCACTGTGAGCAGGTGCCAGGTCGTGCTGAAAAATGAAATCTTCATCTCCATAAAGCTTTTCAGCAGATGGAAGCATGAAGTGCTCCACAATCTCCTGATAGCTAGCTGCATTGACCCTGCCCTTGATAAAACACAGTGGACCAACACCAGCAGCTGACACGGCACCCCAGACCATCACTGACTGTGGGTACTTGACACTGGACTTCTGGCATTTTGGCATTTCCTTCTCCCCAGTCTTCCTCCAGACTCTGGCACCTTGATTTCCGAATGACATGCAGAATTTGCTTTCATCCGAAAAAAGTACTTTGGACCACTGAGCAACAGTCCAGTGCTGCTTCTCTGTAGCCCAGGACTGGGGAATGCGGCACCTGTAGCCCATTTCCTGCACACGCCTGTGCACGGTGGCTCTGGATGTTTCTACTCCAGACTCAGTCCACTGCTTCCGCAGGTCCCCCAAGGTCTGGAATCGGCCCTTCTCCACAATCTTCCTCAGGGTCCGGTCACCTCTTCTCGTTGTGCAGCGTTTTCTGCCACACTTTTTCCTTCCCACAGACTTCCCACTGAGGTGCCTTGATACAGCACTCTGGGAAATTTCTTTCTGTGTCTTACCCTCTTGCTTGAGGGTGTCAATAGTGGCCTTCTGGACAGCAGTCAGGTCGGCAGTCTTACCCATGATTAGGGTTTTGAGTGATGAACCAGGCTGGGAGTTTTAAAGGCCTCAGGAATCTTTTGCAGGTGTTTAGAGTTAACTCGTTGATTCAGATGATTAGGTTCATAGCTCGTTTAGAGACCCTTTTAATGATATGCTAATTTTGTGAGATAGGAATTTTGGGTTTTCATGAGCTGTATGCCAAAATCATCCGTATTAAGACAATAAAAGACCTGAAATATTTCAGTTAGTGTGCAATGAATCTAAAATATATGAATGTTAAATTTTCATCATGACATTATGGAAAATAATGAACTTTATCACAATATGCTAATATTTTGAGAAGGACCTGTATTCTACTCTCTGGGCGCAGGGCAACACAGAGACATATAGAACAAACAACCATGCACACATTCATTTACACCTAAGGAATTGCTGATTAGAAAACAGCATTTTGTATTTAATTAGGGTAATCTAATATGATGTATTAATGTAAAACCAGTAAGTAAAAATGAATAACTAAAGTGAGTGAAAATTCTCCTCAACTGACAGATTTAAGAACACTTTATGATTTCATAATTACTTCAGTTTAGGATTTCGCAAAGGCCCATACATACAACAGACCGTTTTAAATAATATTTTGTCAAGGACATGAATGACTTGATTTTAGAGGGTTGAGCAAGTTGAACTGTCCTATTTTTCTCACACAGGCTTCTAGTCCCATTGGATTTTCCTTCTAAATAACTTGTCTATATAAGGCAAAGTGAGCAGTATTTCACAATAACAGCGGCCTTGTTTTCATGATCCAGGCACATTAATCAGTCATCAAAAACTCAAACCTGGTCTTTTACTGCCAAATGCAATTACAGCCAAAACAAGCTTTCGTATTCAGTTTACTTTCTGACTAGACTTCATACTCCAAAAAGTGAAAGGACGAGTAGGGCAAAGAGTTTTGTATGCATGTATGTATGTATGAAAGAAAAGCAGCAGAGTACATATTAGTTTTAGGTTTCAACATCCCATTTAATTTTCATGCATGAGTTGACAGGATCAAAAATGTTTATATTCTCATGTATGTCTATATGCAGTAAAGCTTACTGCTTTCATCATCTTACCAGTTTAATTATCTAGATGTAACTGGTCTGAAATTATTACTTTCTTTGTCTCAAATACATGTGTCCATTATTTTTTTCTTGCATAAAACGGCTTTAGATGGATGATCTTTAAATTTTCTTTTCAGTAATACCACATGAAATGATAACATCCTGACTAAGAATGACTGTGTACACAATACTGCAGATATTTTTTTTTCTGAAGTGGAAACAATATTGAGCAAGAACAGGTTTACCTAAATAAACAACTATTCAAAAATGTCTTGGCACTTAAACAGAGTTTGATAATATCTCAGAATTGGATCCTACTATTGAGATGTTTACACATACATGTGTGAACAGCTAGCAGGCTGAAGGTGAATCACTGCATTGCGAAACCCTAAGTCACTAAAACTGGCGCTTTGACAGAACAGGTGCCTGCAGACTCTGTCAGAACTGGCAGTAAACTGGGAGCTGAAGATTATGGGAGAAAGACACGTTTGGGTTAGAACCCTGAAGGCAAAACCCAAACGTGAGGTACAAGTAAGGTGAAGGAACATTATTGAATAACGTCATTTTTGAAAGTTTGCGATTAAATGTGGAAGAAAATAGGATGAAGACTTCATAAATGTTTCGTAATTCAACATTAGCGATTTCACTGTAAGTACATGAAATGAGTCCAAGATCTGTTTCTGAGAACTCCCTTGCAAGTTTCAGGTTTTATTGATCCTTCGGGCTTATAAACAAAAAGGGAATTATTCTACATCCTAGAGCAAACCTCTTTGTAATAACCGTTTTGATGAATGGACCTCACTTTTGTCATTATTATAATCATGTGAAGACAACTGGCATTAAGTTCAATTCAGTTTTTGAAAAGCATTTATAAAAATGTTGACGTAAAACAAAATGTCAACAGCAGGAAATGTATCAGACAGTCACAGAGCAACGTTTGGGTCCCAGATGTGTCTGTAACTGTGAGAAAGGTTCTGCCTTTACAGCCATTTAGATGAAACATGCAAATTTTCTGAGTCAATTCAGGAAACAATTGTAAAGAAAAAAAACTTTTGAAATGGCACCAAACTGGATTCACAAACTATTAACTTATGAAATCTGCCTTTTCCTCTGGAGTTGTTTTCAGCCCCCTGCTTTGTTTCAATTGAAAAAACAAAGTGTTTTCTCTTCGTCTCACTTGTTTGGATTACCTGTGGCCTTGTCTTACTTCGAGGGTTTATGTTCTGACTAAGAGGAATTTGAAGATGCTGATAGCCATTCAGAGACAATGTTCTGCGTCAGTAAGCTTGCTGTAATCAGAACAGAAAGCTACAGCTTATGGCTTAGCAGATCTCATCCTCCATGGAAGGGCCATTTTGATCCACATGTGACATAGCAGAAATCCTGCTCTAGGCTACCAATTCTTCTAAAACAACTGTAGCTCATGTTTTTGCAAAGCAGGCTTCTATTACATTGTTGAACTGAGTTATTAAAAATCTCCATCTTTCAAACCATTTGTAAAAATCTTAGAGGGAAAAACATCTCTGGATTGCAAATTATCCAAGTTATTATGGACAAAGTCTGAATCTGCGTCAATTAGCAGGTCTGCCACTGTTAATTTTTATTATAGTATTACACAGACAGCAGAGGGAACGTGTTTGCCTACAGATGCTTCCGACCACTTGTTAGGACTCCCGTACTCATCAGGGTGATGCGTTGAATATCCTACGGTCTCCACTAGCCTCCTCTTCTGAGCCCGATGGAGGAGGATTCTGTAGGCCCCTGTCAGCGGGCTTCTGCAGTCTAAACATGGGTTGTTTTCCAGATGAACCTTTGAAACACCTAAAGCTGACAGGAAATTCTTCACCTCTTGCTCCTCCATACTCAAAGTCTGATTGGCCTGGGTAAAGTAGGCTGGAGATGTGGGCAAAGAGACATATGGGCGAGGATACTCTATCCCCTTGAGCCAAGTGCTGTTTGTAATCTGCCTGATGGAGGAGCGGTCAACAGGCACATTTCGTAGCATTCCCTTAATGACAAGCTGACAGGGATCAGGCACAAACGAAGGGATGCTGTAAGACCCCTGCAGGATGTGGCGCCTCAGCCTCGCAAGGTTTTCTCCGTAGAAGGGTAAAGTTGCTGTCACCATGAAGTACAAGAGAATACCTAAAGCCCAGATGTCCGAATGGCGTCCGATGTAGCTTTTTTGCCTGAAAAGTTCGGGTGCAGCGTATGGTGGGGAGCCACAGAAACTGGTGAGAAGCTCATTAGGGCCACATGTTGTGCTGAAACCAAAGTCCCCAACCTTTATGCAATAACTGGTGGTGTAGAAGATGTTCTCGGCTTTAAGGTCTCTGTGCACAATGTTGTTGTCATGCTGAAAAATTACAAAGAAAAAATATTTTAAGTACAAATAAATAAATCTCACTAGACTCACCTAATAAAAGACAGAATGCAGCAAACCTAATAGGTATCTGAGCCTAGAAAGCCTAAAGCAGAGGCAGTAAAACCTTATACAACACCATATCTTCAAATACTAGTGCAACAGTGCTTGAACTTTTTCACTTTTCTGTATGACATTGCAAAAACAAAACAAAATTAAAGCTGCAAGCAGCATTGTAGGCCCTCGGAGCTCAGCGCCGCTGGGCCTCTGCAGCGACCATGGAAGCCTGCCATCGCCACCTGCACGCCACTGACAAGGCTGCTGCTCAATTCCACGTGTCGCCACTAAATGGCACTGTGAGCAACATGTCACATGATGTTCGGTCATGCAGAGTTGTGGTCTGGCGAGAATCATTCAAATTGTGGGGGAAATTGGACCTTCCAGATGGAAGCTGCACTAACTTGTTGATTTGTGGGCGGGGCTAAAATTATGTAATGAATTGACTGTGCCAACATGTTCAGCATTGATCCATGATGATGTATACCACATTTGAAGTGGATCCGATGATGTATGAGAGAGATACAGCACTTGAAATGTCCTAGGGGGCGCTGTTTATCCAAATTCCAATATAATCCAATAGAGCTGTTCTCTAATTTTCATCAGCTACACAGCAAGATAACGATGCTCCAATAAACAGACTTCTCTTTCTTTTTGCTGATTTATTGAAGAATGGCCTCTGACCATCGCCTTCTCTTTTACCATCGTAATACTGAAATATACAAAACATGGCATTAGCTAACTAACATTGCGAATCAGCCGGTTACATGTTTACTGCAAGCTAAAATAAAAGTTTTCACAAATAAATGTACAAATTATCACACCACTGTTACACAAACAATGACAATTACTATGTTCGACATTAACCAATACTTACGGACAAATCTCGTCCAAAACAACAACGTATTAAGGTTGATATTAGCTTTCTTTATCGACTCTCCGACATTACGTTCCGCCATCTTGGCTCTGTCTGCTACCTTATTTTCTTTTTCCCAGAATAACCAAAATAATATCATAAACAACCACCACAGGAAGTTCTAGGGTGATTTACAAAACCTTCTTATATAGTGTAACTTAGAAATGGCAAAACAATGTGCAATTTAGAAGCCGTGGCATGACATCAGAATTCGCCACGCCGCCTCAGTCACACCCTGCAGCCAAACCAGTCAGTACTGTAGACTATCTTAGACCATCATGTTATCTGTCACTTGGCACAGTTTCACATTGATTAGGTGAAGGACACCAAATATGGACCATCAAAAGGAAAACATGACATTTCCTGTTCTCAGGGGGCGGGGCTTTGATGATGTCAGCATCTGAGCAGTGAATATTGTTCAGGGCCAGAGGCAGATCAATCTCAGAAGGTTTCATATTTCTGTGACTTTCCTTGAAGGAGCTATATCAATTTAGTTTTTTATGGCGAGAAGTCATATTCTGAGGCTTGGGCATGCCCACACGTTTTATGTACTAAAAAGCTTTTGATAACTTTTGATTCCCAGTACCTTAAGAGTATACTGAGTTATTTTCAAGTCTCTAATTCAAAAGCTCTAGGAGGAGTTCGCTCAGATATGCAGGCTAAAAAGGGCAAAACCGGGGTCAAAATGGCAACTTCAATCCAAAATGGGCGACTTCCTGTGTGGTTTGGACCCATGCTCCAAGAGACTTTTTTTGTAGATCCTGGGAAGTTACATATGTGTACCAAATTTCACAATCCTCGGTCAAACCATGGCTTGGGGCTGATTTTTTAAACTTTTCTAGGGGGTGCTGTGGAAGAATTAGGTCACGCCCACCAAATATGTCATCAGATCTCTGTTGGGGACTGGACTAGGATCCATCATATTAAATTTGGTGCAGATCAGATGATCTATGTGAAAATTAGAGCCAAACTTAGGCCATGGTGTGACGTCAAATTTTGCCGCACCACCACGGCCACGCCCTTTTATGAAAAGTCACTGTGCTTCAAACGAAGTTAGACCCACTAGCTATCGGTCACCTGACACAATTTGAAGCGGATTGAGAGTAGACAGCCAGATAGCGACCTTTCCCAGTAAAAAAATTTACTTTCTGGTCTGAGGGGGGAGGGCTTAGATGAAGTCAGCATATGACCCTATACGATCGTCGGGAACCCTAAGTCCTCCTTCATGCCAACTTTGGTGTGATTTGGCATTTCTTTGTGAAAGTTGTTGCATTTTTTCACTTTGGGCGCAAACGCCAAGTTCATGCCCTGGCCGCGCCCCCTAAACATGGGCGAAAACTCACGATTTTGATTACTTTTAATCCCCCATGCCTTAACTGCATATTGACCAAATATGAAGCTGATAGCTCAAAATCCCTAGGAGGAGTAAGACGGAATAAGATAATAATGGAATAAGAAAGAATAAAAAACACTACGATTACAAGCTTTGTACCCAGTGGCACTGTGTTTGGATATACACAGAAAAGTTGTGTGAATTCAAAATATTAGCAGGGAAAGTTGGAGTTTTCTCCCAAATTCATCATCAAAACTTAGGCTCCATTTACACGACAACGTTTTCTGGTGAAAATGGAAAAGTTTGGTTGTGGCTGTTGTGATTATGAATATATTATTTAATATTCATACTTTAATATTTTATTAAATAATATTTCGGTCTGTTAAGGGTTGTCCTGTGAATACCAGCCCAATAAGGTGGTGGTATTAGGACAAAATTGAAAGGGATGAGCCAAGCTCTGACATCATTGAATAGGAAAACTCTGCACACACACAGAATAAATTCACACAATTTCTTAAAATACAAGAATTTATTAACAAAAATAAGTCAACCCAAAGTCAAACATATTTCAATCAACAAACTCTTTACTATGCTAAAACAATCCAACTAAACTACCAAGTAGAATGAAAGAATAGGGAAGACTAATGGACTATGTACAATATAAACAAGTTGATCAAAGATGATTGAAAACCATGACCGAAAGAGTGATGTAACATTACCATGCAATGTTTATGTTTGAGAACCAAGGATTATCTTGAAGAATCTGGAAATGAAGTTAAGTTAGTCTTGGAACTAACTTAAGCAATAATTGGTATACCTTTAAACAACCATTCACAATAGAAGATCAGATAAACCATTATTTTAATAAATTAATATTTTAAAGAATGATTTGCTGAATAAAACCAACCTTCTGGATGACCAATTCTCAACGGTGTTTAATTAGCTGCCATTATTTATTAAAATAATATGTAAAGAAATATTATTACGGAAATAGTGAAATATTTAAGGAAATATTTTAAATAAGAACCAAACCTTTGAGAAATGGAGCTCAATGGTGTTTACTTAGTTATCACGTTTAGTGAAATAATATTTAGGGAAATATTATTTCTTAGCTTGAAAACTAACAACCCTTTTGGGTAAATGATCTTTAGCGGGCAAGCACGTGTTCTTAGCTGCTAGCGGTTGGAGCTAACAAAAGAAGCTTATAGCTCATCATCAGAATCAAACACATACCTTTAAAATACCACAAATAAAAGGGTTGAAATGCATAAGTGTGCACGGCGTGTTATGGCCGATCTTCTGTGTTAAAAATCACCCTTTAAATAAAGTTTGTCTTAACTTAAAAAAAAAAAACCACAAACACAGAGCACATAAACTGAGCACATGTGCTGAACAAATAATCTGCTAGCACTAAGATGACTGAGTTTTTAACACAAACAAAACCAAACATCATAAAACAAAAAATGTTTAGATTATTTCATTCTAAACTACTTCTCTCTGCCCAAAACACAACCTCTTACGTGAACCGTGCTGCGGACAAGTTGTCCGGGGTGACGAAGTTGAGAAAAGCTTCCACAGTGAACAAAGAGTTAACTTGCAGCTAACCTCTGTAGCTGTGGGGTGGGGCGGCTTGCTCTGTCGGCCAGCCAAACTGCACGTTACAGCTGTAGCCACGGTGATGCGGTTCTGTTGTCCTTCCTCTATGCCAAGTGGAGACCCTGTCTCTACGCCAAGTGGAGACAGGGTCTCCACTGGGAACTCTCTGGAACACTGATTGCTTCTGTCGACCTCAGAGAGAAAAGTCAAGCAACGCTTGTACCTCAATTACCCCTGTTCATGAATGTATACCGGATACACAAACAGCAATTCATTCCTACTTAACTTAGTGCATATGATCGCGTGATCGCATGACACTCTTGGATCCAGTTTGAAGAATTATGTCTATTTGCCAGCAAAGAGACATTAGCCCGCTGTGCCCTCCATCCAGTTCCGCTGGGGACCTGCATGGAAGAGGTCAGTTTGTTGCAAAAGCAGGGTTTTTATTTGGACAGTGACGTCACGGGAAGTCCGCTGTTATTCCCTGTTCCTGGCTGTGCAGGGAGTAGGTTAAAGCGATTAATTTTGATAGCTCTAGAAAAGTTCATTTCGGCCATTCATTTTGTACCCATGGCTGTGGTCCCAACACGCTTCTACCATTCATTTACATGACAAAGAAACACGTTTTCTCTGAAAATGGCACAATATGAGAACGGGTTCCAGAGTGCAATCGTTTGAAAACGTCCCGGTTTCCATTGTCATGTAGATGGAAAAAATGTAAAATCTGGAAATGGGGAAGCTCCTGGCTCACGCGCAGTATGACTGAAATTAGTACAAATTAATGTGCACACGCACAACATGACAACTGCCGATTCGTTTAAAACCCACAGAAGATGAAGAAATCAACAATGACAATGATGGGTTGCAAAGTACTTCCTCGTGGTGTTGATTCTTTTAAATCTCTTTTAAATCTGCCCAGTTTTATAAGCAGGAGGTGTTTGCACATTACACCACCATTACACCATTTTCACGTCTCTACCGTTGCCATGTGAACTGAGATTGTAATTAAAACGTTGTCATGTAGATGTGTTAATAGAAATGGAAAGAAATTATGTTTTCAATGCATCGTTGTCGTGTGAACAGGGCCTTAATAACATCCGAGGCGAAAAAATGTTTACCTACACTTCAGACAACTTCTAACCTAAATTTGTTACACACCCAAAAATCTTCCTTGGTGAACTTGTAACTTTAATGTTTGAAATAACATAATTGGGAGAAATACATGCTCATCAGCTTTTACTGTTAATAGTGTTTATAGTGGATCAGTGGGAGGTTTAGTAAATAGCAGGATATGAGTTTGATTCCTGCCTCTCTACTTCATTGTCCTGTGGCAAGGCACTAAGTTGCCTATGAATGTGTAAGTGGTTGTGAGTGCAGTATTGTTGAGGCTTGTATTGATAAAGTGCTTTGGAAAGCACATATACCATTTTACATGTAATTCCACATGGGCTTCACATGTAATCCCAGACATTTTTACATGTGTTTCACACATCACACCATCCAGATGCTGCAAATCAATGTGTGAAAACACGTGACTTACACAGGTTTCAGATATCTGGCTATTTAACGTTAAATTTGGTAAATCACAATCACAGATGATTACATGTTTTAAGATGTGATTTTGCACATATGAAATTCATGTGTTGTTTCCATAAGGGGAAACTGTACAAAATGATAATATTTCATTGTCAAGACATGTCTGAAATGTATTTTGCATCACAGCATGCTATTATAGACAAACATAAACAAATACAGTCTAAAGTACACAGTATAAGATGAGCAGAAAATGACGCTCCAAGCTGGTTAATGTTCCATGATTACTTTTCATAATTGGCTGACGTATAAAGGTGCTTTTCAGTTCATAACCTTATTCAACTAAGGAACCTTGTTTCTTGGACCTGCTGGCAGTGGTATGTATTAATGATTCAGAGCATGATCAGGGTCAGGGGTGATTGTCTTTGCTAATTTTACCATTACACTGTATACAGTTTAGACATCTGTTTAGTGACATCTAGTGGCAAATTTCCAGACTTCAGCTAACTGGACAACCCGACAATTCCCCATTCCAAGGGATTAAAAAAACTATGGGTTACTTATAAATAAATAAATATTTATCTATTAACAAATAAAGAAATTTGTATTCATACAAAGAGAAGAACAGCCAGTGCCTCCTTGGAGGCTGTTTTGTACTGCTCAGCCATCAGTTTGTATCCACCAGGGGAATGTTTTGAGCATGTCTTTATGACGCCAATAAATTATATCTACCAGCTGTAGTTCACTTAGAGTTATTTTGCTTTGATCACAGGTCACACTGACCAATCTGTCATATTTCATCAGAGGTGACTGGTCCAAATGGGGGTCGGAACCAAGCATAGCCCAGGACCCCCGCAGCATGTAGAACATTGTTTTGTCAAATGCACCTTGCAACTGTCTGATAATAAACCTAAATTCATAATGTGGTGTTCTTTTAGCAGCTCTAAAACTGTTAGGGTCTGTTGTTTTAGCAGGAAAAATCTTGGAAATTTTTATATGACGTTAAATTATTTTTATTTAAAATATACTTTATATATTTTTGTTTTGGGTATGAAATCTTTCACAAACTATTTTGAAGGGTAATTAATTTCCTTAATCAAAGAGCATTGATTGCACACATTACAGGAAGTAATGAGATTTATACAACAGAAAAAGATTTTTCACACTATTAATACTTTAACAAAACTTTTATGATTGCATTGAAACTAGTGATCTAAAGAATCAATATTTAACCTACTAATAATCAGACTAATATATTTTAATGATTAATTATGTAAAGAAACAAAACAAAACATAGGCAAACATGAAATCTATTGTTTATCAAAAATATAATCATTATGTCTCTCTAAAATAAAAAGGTTTCCTACATAGTTTGGAGGTCTGAAGGAAATGTTTGGAGAAGAAAAAGGAGAATTTAGAGGGATGAAGGCCGTTGAGGACTGGAATGACTTGCCTTAATCCTGGCGTCACCTCTTAGTTAACCAGACTGTGCCCTGAATGGTTTTGAACACACTGAACATTTCCTGTTTCTCAGCTAAGGTGACAGGGGAGTCTCGGCACAAGCATTCATTTTGAAACCTAACTGAGTTCTAAACTACCAAAACAAATTACTTTAATTACTTTATGATATTGTTTTATATTTATTCATATGTAAATAAACAGTTTAAGATCATAAAAAATGCATGTTCTGAAAGTCTCAGGAAACCAATTTTGAAATAAAGTGTTATTCATGTTTATTCCATTGTCACGGTGAAGACCTTTTGCACAAGCCTTGGTAGCATTAACTGAGCGGTCATGCTATAACATGTACCAACTCTGAGGATCACGTAGAGTCAAAAATAGGTAATAAATCTTTACCATTTCTCCAAACTGTGATACCATTGAATGCTGCGTACTGCTGGTAGAATACCAAGAAATCTTAAGTATGCTAAAAAGTATCCATAAAACAAACCCCTATGCCAAAAGATGTGGTGTTTGTTTCATCTTTTCCTGCAGGCAATCCTGTCACCTCAATTTCAACATAGAGAAGAACTGTGACATTTGAGGCTAAACAAATGAAAATCTCTGGAATTAAATCCAGGTCTCTCAGAACAAGATTAAGTGACTCTTCAGACTTCCTTAATCCTTGTTTTTTGTGGTTGGTTAAGAATGTTTGTGGAGTGTTTAAACAAACCTCTTACATTGGATTATATTTTCCAAAAGTATTAATCTTGGCAAGCTGGTTGTAATAATATTGTTTTGGTTTGGCTGCAGCTTGTAACTTGTTTTGCCTGACATTTTAATCTACCTCTGTCTCCTTTCTTTCTTAAAATTAAAACAATAAAAACCTTCTGCTCTGCAGGTGGAAATATAAAAAACCCAAATCCTACAATGATTAAGTCTTTAAAATAACTAAAATTGTTTTCTCATTACTCAGTTAATGAGTAAAGGGTATCGCAACACTCCATCCCACATGTGGGGCAGAGCTGAAGTAAATGATGATTAATAGTGACACTATGGGCTCACCATGTGTTTCACAGCAGCAATGATCTGTGCAAAGACCACCTTTGTTTCCAGGTCATTCAGCTTCCCCCTGGTGGTGATTCTAGAGAACAGGTCCCCACCGCTGCCATACTCCATCACCAGATACAGCCTTCTGGTGGTCTCGATCACCTCATAAAGGCGCACTATGTTGGGGTGACACAACTTCTCCATGCAGCTGATCTCAGAGGAGGCCAAAGGCTGGCTCTTCTTATCCTGACGAAACTTGTCAACAATTTTAACAGCGACTCTCTCTGCAACAGGAGATGAGACGCAGGACTGTCAGTGATAAATACAGTGAGGACAGAGGGAGTTTATGAGAAATGCAAGTGAACTTCTATTGCATCCGCAAGAGAGCAGAACACTTACTTTTGGCCCCTAATATCACTATAAAGTCTTTTTTTGTTTTTGTAATGTGAAATATGACGAAAATAGGTTTAATTTTAATCCAACATAGTGGGACAATATGAAACATTCATAAAAACAAATTTTAAGTCTTCATATTTACTTGATAGATGCTGAGTTATCAGTTTCCAAATAGAAATCTTAAAAACAGATTGAGTGTGTTCTAGAAAAAGCTCCTGGCATTTTTCAACTAGGGCGACGAGCAATGCTAAGTGAAAAATACCAAGCATTATTGGGATAAAACCACATAAAAAACACAATTTTTAAACCTTTAGTCAAGGCATGGATGCCCAGCTTCACTGTAGAGAAGTTTCCTTGGCCGACCTCTCCACGCAGCTCATAAAACCCAACCCTTCGGCCGAGCATCAGGTCACTGATTATCTTCTCATTGTGAGCCATGTCATAGATGACCCTTTCGATGGGAGTTTGCTTGATTCTTTCTGCCTCAGTGAGCTTTGGGATGGCACTGGTGGCAGCAGAAGTCAGGGGAAATGCTGACCTTTCCACCTTTGTGGACTCATCGTTGACTTTTTTGCTCATTTTTGGCTTTGGCCATAACCGTGTTTTGATGGCTTGAAAAATTAAGAGAAGGGGAAAAAAACACAAGATGATGACAGTACAGAAACATTACAGTGCCTTTGAAAAGTTATCAGACCCCTTGAACCTTAGTAACCAACCAAACGTCAGTGTATTTCATTGAGACTTTATGTCATAGATCAACACAAAGTAGAGCATAACTGTGAAGTGGGGTACTCGTACTCGTCGTCTTCCGCTTTATCCGGGACCGGGTCGCGGGGGCAGCAGACTCAGCAGAGACGCACGCCCAGACGTCCCTCTCCCCAGACACCTCCTCCAGCTCCTCCAGGGGGAGCCCAAGGCGTTCCCAGGCCAGCCGAGAGACATAGTCCCTCCAGCGTGTCCAGGGCCGTACCCTGGGCCTCCTCCTGGTGGGACGTGCCAGGAACACCTCCCGAGGAAGGCGTCCAGGAGGCATCTGGTATAGATGCCCGAGCCACCTCAAGTAGCTCCTCTCGATGTGGAGGAGCAGCGGCTCTACTCCGAGCTCCTCACCCTATCTCTAAGGGAGTGCCCGGCCACCCTACGGAGGAAGCTCATCTCATCCGGGATCTCGTTATTTCGGTCATGACCCAAAGTTCATGGCCATAGGTGAGGGTAGGAACGTAGACCGACCGGTAAATCAAGAGCTTTGCTTTTCGGCTCAGCTCTCTCTTCACCACAACGGACCGGCACAGCGCCCCCATTACTGCGGCAGCCGCACCGATCCGTCTGTCAATCTCCTGCTCCATTCTTCCCTCACTTGTGAACAAGTCCCAGAGATACTTAAACTCCTCCACTTGAGGCAGGAACTCCCCTCCAACCTGAAGAGGAAGAGCCACCCTTTTCCGGTCGAGAACCATGGCCTCGGACTTGGAGGAGCTGATTTTCATCCCTGCCGCTTCACACTTGGCTGCGAACCGCCACAGTGCATGCTGTAGGTCTTGGCTAGAGGGGGCCAGCAGGACCACGTCATCTGCAAAAAGAAGAGACAAAATCCTCTGGTCCCCAAACCAGACCCCCTCCGGCCCTTGGCTGTGTCTAGAAATCCTGCCCATAAAAGCTATGAACAGGACCGGTGACAAAGGGCAGCCCTGCCGGAGTCCAACATGCACCGGGAACAGGTCCGACTTAGTGCCAGCAATGCGAACCAAACTCCTGCTCCGCTTGTACAGAGACCGGATGGCCCCTAATAAAGGGCCCCCGATTCCATACTCCTGGAGCACCCCCCACAGGGCATCACGAGGGACACAGTCAAATGCTTTCTCCAGGTCCACAAAACACATGTGGTCCGGTTGGGCAAACTCCCATGAACCCTTGAGTACCCTGTAGAGGGTATAGAGCTGGTCCAGTGTTCCACGGCTGGGACAAAAACCACACTGCTCCTTCTGAAGCCGGGGTTCGACTATCGGCCGGATTCCCCTCTCCAATACCCTGGCGTGGGCCTTACCAGGGAGGCTGAGGAGTGTGATCCCCCTGTAGTAGAAACACACCCTCCGGTCACCCTTCTTATGTAGGGGGACCACCACCCCAGTCTGCCAGTCCAGAGGCACTGTCCCTGTCTGTCACGCAATGTTGAAGAGGCGTGTCAACCATGACAGCCCCACAACATCCAAAGACTTGAGGTACTCAGGGCGGATCTCATCCAACCCCGAAGCCCTGCCACCGCGGAGCTTTTTAATCACCTCGGTGACTTCAGCCTGGGTGATGAAAGAGTCCAACCCCGAGTCCCCAGCCTCTGTTTCCACCAGGGAATGCATGATGGCAGGATTGAGGAGATCCTCGAAGTACTCCTTCCACCACCCGATAATGTCCCCAGTCGAGGTCAGCAGCTCCCCGCCCCCACTATAAACAGTGTTGGTGATGCACTGCTTCCCCCTCCTGAGGTGCCGGATGGTTTGCCAGAATCGCTTCGGGGACAACCGGTAGTCTTTCTCCATGGCCTCACCGAACTCCTCCCAGGTCTGAGTTTTTGCCTCTGCCACCGCCCGGGCCATGGCACGCTTGGTCCCACGGTACCCTTCAGCCGCCTCAGGAGTCCCACAAGCCAACCACAGCCAACAGGACTCCTTCTTCAGCTTGACAGCGTCCCTTACTGCCGGTGTCCACCACCGGGTTCGGGGATTGCCGCACCGCAGACCTTACGGCCACAAATAGAAATCGGAAAAGTGTGGCGTGCATTTGTATTCCTCGAGTCAACAGTGTAGACAGTACTTTGTAGAACCACCCTTTGGCAAAGCATCCCCACAGCAGGATGTCTCCATCACCATACTTCTCCACCCCATGTAGCAATTCTCAAGTTGGACAAAATGTTTTATTTAGGCCTCATCTAATTGGAGCACTTTCTGGGTGCACTCCATGAGTTGTGGAGTGCGCAACTCATAATTGTCCTTTGAATAGATTCTTCTACCTTGTGGACACCTGCAGCTCCTCCAGAGTTGTCATGGGCCATTTGCTGGTTTTCTGATTCTTGGTGTATTTACCCAGCATGCAAATTTAGGTGGATGACCATCTCTTGGTAGATTTTTAGTTGTGTAATACTCTTTTCTTTTTACAGATGATGATAAAAAGGGGTCAAAACAAAAACACTTCACATTTTTCAGATTTTTAATTTCCAGAAATGTATTTCCTCCTGATCACAATTATGAGCCACTTTGTGTTGGTCTATCACCAAATACAAAACATTGACACATATATATATATATATAATTTGCTGCTCTGCTATCAGAGTGTTTGACTCTGATGGCAAATCCGCGTGTTCATCCGCGGAGACAATCAGTAAAGCTGTTCCACAGCTAGAACATCGGTAATGGGATTAACCTCCATGTCATCTTACTTTGTCCTGTGTGACATAAGACGTCTGCCCTCTTTTGCATCATCTTCAATGGAGAGTTTTCTAGTGTTTAGCTTTTGGATGGAACATCTGCACTAAATGTTCAAGATGGAAGCAATTCAAAATAGATTCAAACTATGTAACTGATCTTTGTTTTACTGCCCAGAGAACTGAATCTTAGTATTTGAACAGTACTTTAAAAAAGCTGATCTTTTAAAACCTTGGCTGAAGCTTTTGTTTTTGTCAAACGGGAAATTATTTCCACTTTCATGCCAAAGTTGCACAATGTTCCTTTTTACAGGAAGCTGGAATCAACAGCTTCAGCGTTTTGTAAGGAGCTGGTAAAATAGGGTCAAGAGTTTTGTTCATTTGTCAGCACAATTGATCTTTGAAAACACTGCACTGCCAAATTAGAGTTGCTGATCCAAAAACAAACTAATTTATTTTATATTTCAGTTTGAGCTCCCAGCTGCTGTGTTGTGATACTGCCGGCTAAATTTAGCTGATGCTTGGCAAACATCCCGAGATAATGAGGATTACTAGCCTCTCTTAGACGGTATTTGAGGTACAAAGTTATTTTTAGGAAACCTTACTGGCACTAAGACATTTTAAAGTGCTTCCAATTATGGTCAATGTTAACCGCTGGGATTTCTCTGAAAAAAAGTCAACCCCCTGTCTGGAGTGATATTAATGAAACAACAAAAAATTATTTGTTTTTTCTCATTTTAGATGTATTATTTCACCATATGTTACCTGTCATCTAGGCTAATTTGAGAGACAATTAAATGAGCATGCTTACCTAATCTAAATAATAAGTATAAAACTTGAATTTATATGAAATTGTTTTTCTCTGTATAAAATAGTACAGAGCATCTCTGAATAACAAGATGTAAGCAGTTATACAAGGTAAAAATTATTAACAAAATCACCTTAAAATAAATTTAAAGTCCAATAAGCATAAGGTCTGTTCTTCGATGAAATACAACATACTGTAATGGGATAATTTAAGCGTCATAGTTCATGATCTTTAACCTACTAGTTAATTTAGTCCTATTAAATACAGGGAAAACACTCATGAAGTTGCATGGTTGTTTGTGTGTTGCCCTGTGATGGACTGGCGACCTGTCCAGTGTGTACCCTGCCTCTCGCCCATAGACTGCTGGAGATAGGCACCAGCTCCCCCATGACCCACTATGGAATAAGCGGTAGAAAATGACTGACTGACTGAGACACTCATGAAGTGAATTTTAGATAAATAAATAAAGCAGAAATTCTTACCTGGGAGTTGTGGGTCCTTCATGTCTGTCCCTGAGGCTTTACCACCTGACTGTGACCAAACATGTGAATAGAGCTTCAGAGGACTAATTCACTCACAATCCTATTAAAACGATGTACTAGTGGACGGCTCATTATCTCCTCTGGCACAAACTGACCCCACAAAAGTGTTGAAAACATACTTCCAGAGTTTAGAGCAACCATTTGCCCATGTGCATGCAGATTACAGTGTGTTTATTGCAGATGTGATGTTAAAATTAGAATGTAAGTTAACCTGTATGCAATTTAGACCACTGGACCAAATTTTATTCAGAGTTTAAAAAAATTATTAAAGCCTCGGCTCACTAGAGCATGGATACACTCAAAACATGACAGATTAATGTGTACATTTGTTTCCTCTACATTAAAATATTAAATATTATACATTTAAAAATTTAAATTAGTAAGATCTTCAACAGTGGTGCTATAGAACAAATCACTTGCATAATCCAAAGGAGCACTAAGGTGAACATGATGAATTCCAACACATGGTGAGTCTGTTCAGTGCAGAAGGAAGGCAAAGTGGGACAGGAAAATATAAGGGTGTGTTCCATTTGTACCAGGAAGTTGTAATGTTTAAGCAAGTCAGAAAAATAACATGTAATTCCACCTGATCTTTAAAATACAGCTTGGAAAGTTGGAAGTTTCTTGCAACACTTGATCTCAAAATCCAATATGGCTACCACACATATAAGAAGTAGTAAAAGTTGCCAAAATAACTGTTTGTGTTTGTATCACTTTGAAACAGTTGCCAGTAGCAATGAACAATCTCTGGTAGTAAGTATGTTACACTGTTTGTTAAAAAGAGATCTAAAATATACTGTTATTGTATGTTTTGTCTTGCTCATTGTAGCTAGCTGGGTCACTGCGCACAACATTTAGCAAATTCAACTGGTGTTCCAGCTAGCAACAGGAACACTTACCCACCATTCAATGATCTGACTTCTGAAGTAAAAGCAACACACCAAATATATACTGCTGAAGTGAATGGGTTTTTTATTAATAATTTCCACCTTACTCTTTAGCTGTTTTTTCCAACAACAAACTTACTTGTTTAAATCAAAATTAAAACCAAAACTTGTTACAACTGTACAAAAGGCAGACAACACAATGATACTCACCTATACCTTCTGATGTTTTAACCACAAGAACATAGTAAATAGATTCCACTCAGGCGTAATTTAATCTGAGTATTAATCCAGCTCTGTGGTTTACATGCAAAACACAAGCTGTAGAGAACAACCAACATTACACAACTCCCTGAAGACACCATGGTGAAACATGTTGGTGGCAGCATAATGCTGTGTGAATGGTTTTCTCCAGCAAAAAGATAGGAAAGCTGATCAGAGATGATGGGAAAATGGAAGGAGCTAAATAAAGGACAATAATAAAATGAAACTGTTAAAAGACCTCCAAAAGATGAGGCTTCTAGCAGGTCCATCTTCTAGCAGGACAACAACCCTAAACATACAGCCAGAGGTAAAATGGAATGGTTTGGATGCAAGCAAATGCCCAGGGCCCATTCAAAGACAAACTGAGAATTAGTGGTAAAATGTAAGCAAAACAGTGCTCACAGGGAATTATGGAAAAGGTGTGCAGGTCCTTCTCAAAATATTAGCATATTGTGATAAAGTTCATTATTTTCCATAATGTAATGATGAAAATTTAACATTCATATATTTTAGATTCATTGCACACTAACTGAAATATTTCAGGTCTATTATTGTCTTAATACGGATGATTTTGGCATACAGCTCATGAAAACCCAAAATTCCTATCTCACAAAATTAGCATATCATTAAAAGGGTCTCTAAACGAGCTATGAACCTAATCATCTGAATCAACGAGTTAACTCTAAACACCTGCAAAAGATTCCTGAGGCCTTTAAAACTCCCAGCCTGGTTCATCACTCAAAACCCCAATCATGGGTAAGACTGCCGACCTGACTGCTGTCCAGAAGGCCACTATTGACACCCTCAAGCAAGAGGGTAAGACACAGAAAGAAATTTCTGAACGAATAGGCTGTTCCCAGAGTGCTGTATCAAGGCACCTCAGTGGGAAGTCTGTGGGAAGGAAAAAGTGTGGCAGAAAACGCCGCACAACGAGAAGAGGTGACCGGACCCTGAGGAAGATTGTGGAGAAGGGCCAATTCCAGACCTTGGGGGACCTGCGGAAGCAGTGGACTGAGTCTGGAGTAGAAACATCCAGAGCCACCGTGCACAGACGTGTGCAGGAAATGGGCTACAGGTGCCGCATTCCCCAGGTCAAGCCACTTTTGAACCAGAAACAGCGGCAGAAGCGCCTGACCTGGGCTATAGAGAAGCAGCACTGGACTGTTGCTCAGTGGTCCAAAGTACTTTTTTCGGATGAAAGCAAATTCTGCATGTCATTCGGAAATCAAGGTGCCAGAGTCTGGAGGAAGACTGGGGAGAAGGAAATGCCAAAATGCCAGAAGTCCAGTGTCAAGTACCCACAGTCAGTGATGGTCTGGGGTGCTGTGTCAGCTGCTGGTGTTGGTCCACTGTGTTTTATCAAGGGCAGGGTCAATGCAGCTAGCTATCAGGAGATTTCGGAGCACTTCATGCTTCCATCTGCTGAAAAGCTTTATGGAGATGAAGATTTCATTTTTCAGCACGACCTGGCACCTGCTCACAGTGCCAAAACCACTGGTAAATGGTTTACTGACCATGGTATCACTGTGCTCAATTGGTCTGCCAGTTCTCCTGACCTGAACCCCATAGAGAATCTGTGGGATATTGTGAAGAGAACGTTGAGAGACTCAAGACCCAACACTCTGGATGAGCTAAAGGCCGCTATCGAAGCATCCTGGGCCTCCATAAGACCTCAGCAGTGCCACAGGCTGATTGCCTCCATGCCACGCTGCATTGAAGCAGTCATTTCTGCAAAAGGATTCCCGACCAAGTATTGAGTGCATAACTGTACATTATTATTTGAAGGTTGACGTTTTTTGTATTAAAAACACTTTTCTTTTATTGGTCGGATGAAATATGCTAATTTTGTGAGATAGAAATTTGGGGTTTTCATGAGCTGTATGCCAAAATCATCCGTATTAAGACAATAAAAGACCTGAAATATTTCAGTTAGTGTGCAATGAATCTAAAATATATGAATGTTAAATTTTCATCATGACATTATGGAAAATAATGAACTTCATCACAATATGCTAATATTTTGAGAAGGACCTGTATATATCAGAATATGCAAAACTGGCACACAATACTTTTTAGATTTTTCTTTGCAGAAGGTAAGAAAAAATAGGAAAAAACTCCAATGAATCATTTTACCTCCAGTTCAAAACTATTGCAAGTTCAGCTCATGACAAAATGCGAAAAGGGTTTATCCTGAATACTATTACAAGACATAGGCTATTGTAAAAAAAAAAAAAAATACCCCCCCAAAAAACAGACAACAGATCCCAAAAAATAGACAAATAATGTGTTGTCTACTTATGACAAATCTGGACAGTTTGGTATCATTTTCAGTGTTGGTTGAAGTGTACCTCCAAATGACCCCATTCTGAACATTTAATTTCTGTCTTTGTCAGATTGACATTGATGCTGTTATATGCCTATAGCATGCCGTGCTGACACAGATTTAATAGCCTCTGAATAAAATCCGAAATTACACCTTGTTCGGTATTTCCTATTTACGGGCTCTTCAGTTTTTGCTGCTGCAAGTTACACTTTCAGTGGAGTAAACAAGGAGTAGTACTTTAACTAATTTCTACTGCCCTCCAGTGGACAAATCATGAGGTGAATTTAATTTTCTTCATATTTAGTTTGAGAAAGCCTTTTCACAGCTGAACATAAACAATGAAAGTTTAACCGCGTCGCTATATACAAAATTAATTATATTATAGCCATATTCAGACAATAAACTATAATCCTGACATTCCGACAGCATGGTGGCGGTAACATTCCTTGAAGGGCATTCCACTCTAGCCAATGATATTGGCCTGATTCACAGCTGTCCAATCAGCGATAAGCATTTGTTGGCGGTGCCTAAGGTGATTGACCAATAAGCAGAGGTAATTCAGCAACAACCGGAAGCGCATGCTGGCGCGCTCCTAGAGATGTTTGCGTTGTAACATATACACATAGTAACAGAGCTGAGTGGTTTTTAACGCATTCAACGTTGTGATCATCACCATAGAATGGCAGCTGCCGTAGAAGCGCCTGTCCCAGCGGAGCAGGACCCTGCGCTGTGCGGTAGTGAGGGGGAGACCCGCGGGGCCGAGGTGGAGGAGAAGAGCCAGCCCCACAAAGGCTCCACCGGGCCCGCCGTGCCCCACAGCCGCTTGTCCAAACTCCCGCTGGCCCGCATCAAAGCACTAATGAAAACAGACCCAGACGTGTCCCTGGCCAGCCAAGAGTCTGTGTTCATCATCGCTAAAGCCACGGTACAGTTACACCTGCAGGGACTGGAGAGCACCAAGGCTTTATGAAAGTGCCACTGTTGGTTTTATTGCAGTTAGTGACTTTTATTAGAGCTAAACACTATGTGTAATTTTCCTCGGTCTCTATGTTATCAGTATATTCAATATGTTTTTATTTTATTTTTATGTCTCCTAGGAGTTGTTCGTTGAGATGATTGCCAAAGATGCTCTTGTGTACGCCCAGCAAGGAAAGAGGAAAACATTACAAAGAAAAGACCTGGGTAAGTGCTCTGACTATGGTTTTAATGTCATTTTGACCGCAGGGATTTCTCTGAACAAATCCAACAAATTTAATAGTTTTTTGATCGTTTTAGATGTGGTATTTCTTCATATGTTACCTATTTTCTAGGCTAATCTGAGATACAAGGACTTTATCTAAACAATAAATATAAGGCTTATATTTCTATAAAATATATTTTTTCTCTGTATAAGATTACACACAGTGTTTGACAGCCTTTGTAGAACAGTAGGAGCTTCACTGAATAAAAAGACCGAAGCTGTTCTATAAGCTAAACCTTCTGACAATGCAGATTGAAGGTACTCATCTGAATACGTTTTTTGTGTTGTGTGATTAAGCTTGGAGGTTAAGAAGAAATCATGACATTTGAGACTTTGCAGAAATGTTTAGGATTTTATATGCAAGTTTGCACAAGGCATTGTCTTTTAACAGATTATAAGAGCGTAAACAGGACACAGGATTCGAAGCCTCTGTAAGGTTAGGGTTAAAATATAATTGTGTATGTAATGTTTTACATCAGCTACTACAGCAGTGTGAGATATTTAGGACACCCGTGCAGCTAAATGTTGTGAACCAAGGTATGTAGACTTCACATGTAAATGATTTATTCTTAAAATGCTTTCATAATTCAGTACATTGATGCCTCATGAAGTCTGTGGACCTCCACAGCCTCATACAACCTCCACCATGCTTTTCAGTTAAGGGTTTTATTTAGTTTGTGAGAATGATTTCATCATCTTCACTTGACTGCATTCTCAAAGAGCTCTAAT
Source organism: Girardinichthys multiradiatus (assembly GCF_021462225.1). Taxonomy (NCBI): domain Eukaryota; kingdom Metazoa; phylum Chordata; class Actinopteri; order Cyprinodontiformes; family Goodeidae; genus Girardinichthys; species Girardinichthys multiradiatus. The sequence continues at coordinate 27,642,236 of NC_061802.1, forward strand.
GTTTATGTTTATTTATAATAATTTATATCATAGACTTAGTAATAGACCCACTGAATCAAAGGGAAGATTTCAAAAAGAGCGATAACGAGAGATAGAGGTACAGCGTCATGAGAATCCAGTGTTATAATGGTGAAACTACCAAGATACAATGCTCATTATCTTTATGGCAGAAAAACTATGATTACATTGTTGGACTTAATGCAAACTTAGAGAATATTATATGCATATTTCATAGTTGTATTTCAGAGTTTTCTGTGTAAATGCTCCAGTTTAGATGAATGATGTAAAAACATTTTTATTTACTGGCCTCAAACTCCTTTCGCAGGGGATCGTTGTTCTGCAACTTTAGAAGTACCTCTGTTTCAGCACACCAGAAGCGAATAATTTGATCATCTTTAGGATTCTGTAGATCTTCACTGAATGCTGAGGAGGTGGTTCATCATTTCAGTCGGGCTTGCTGGACTTGCAGAACACTGGCCCTCAAGGACTGGAGCTTGGCACCTCAGTCCTGAGGTTTCATCATGGCCAACTGCATTGGTTTTTAATCATTTCTTAGGCTGTTTTTAGTCTCTGTGTGCTGTAGAAAAATACGAGAATTGGATTGACCCTCGGTTTTGGTAGGTTCTTCAGGAATGTAATCAGATACAAGAATGAAAATAATACCAGACATCCCTATGATATAATTTATTACAAATGCACTAAGACAACTTGCTTCAACTTATATTTGTTTTAAAAGCATCTTTGTTGTAAAGTCATATCAACCCAAAATGTTTAAAGGAAGCTGATAAATTTAAAGCTAGAAAACAACAATTAGATGGTGGACTATTCCACAAAGCTGGTTCAGGGGAGTGGGTATTTCAATTATCAGATAACACAAAGTTATTTGGCCAAAAACGTCCAACTCTGACCGCTGGAGAACAGTGTCTGTCATCGTAAAGGATTTGGTTTCTTGACATCTTCGGTATACATTTTAAATCTCAAATGTAGTTTGTAGATGGTCAGCATGTATTTGTTAGTGATGAAAATGTTAAAAGGGGTTGTCATTTTTTTTGTTCCCACAGACAATGCTATTGAGGCTATAGATGAGTTTGCCTTCCTAGAAGGTAAGCCTTGTTCAGTCAATAAACACATCAGTTTAGTGCTCAGATTTTTGTTATTCTTTTCGCCACTGTTATTCTCTTGAGCAATATCCTAATTCCATAAATAAATGATTTCTTTCTGTGCTTTCCTGTTTTCTCTGCAGGCACGCTAGATTAAAGACTCCTTTACAAGACCAGTGAGCAGATGTCATTTCACCCATCATTCAACAACCGTTCTTTGCAGAAGCAGCTGTTAGGAAACTTTCTGGGACATTTCTTAATCTATTCACAGCTTTTATTCAGATGACCCCTTTGGATTTCTTTAAACTGTAATGTGTATATTGTCCTGTAAATATTTGGGAAATTCTACCATAAAATAAAATAAATTTTATGTTTTTAACAACAGATTTCTGTCAGCATCACATTTTTGTAAAGCCCCAATTTCTTAAACGCAACTCTTTTAAGCTGAAATGACGGCTCCCAAATTTATGCAAGAAAAAACATGAAGTTGACCCTGTTATGTTGTCAAGGGGGCGGAGTCTCAGAGCCCAGTTGACAAGCACAGTGCTGTAAAAATGATTTGCCTGCTTATAGATATTTCTTTTTTTTTCTTTTTTTTAATACATAGATGTTGCAGCTTTTTAAATAAATGTTAATATTTCAATTAAGGGAAAAAGCTATTCAAACAAAGCCAAAGCTGTTAAAAAGGTTGTGCCACCCTTGACGGCAAGAGCGCCCCTTCAGTGTTTGCGATAACTTGCAATGAGTCCCAAACATCGCTCTGGAGAAATTTGGTCCAGAATTATTTTAGCTCAGCCTCATTTAAGGGTTTCCAAGTGTGATTATAATGATTATATTATTTAAGTGTTGTCTTGTGAATACCAGCTGAATTAGGACAATAGTGAAAGGGGTGAGCCAAGTTCTGACATTACTGAACAGCAAAACTGCACACACATGGAATAAATTCACACAATTTCTTAAAATACAAGAATTTATCAACAAAAATTTGTCAACTCAAAATCTTTACTATCCTAGAACAGTCCAACTAAAACTACCAAGCAAAATGAAAGAATAAAGAAGACCAATTAACTCTATATAATATGAACAATGAATCAAATATGGTTAAAAACCACGACCAATAGAGTGATGCAACATTACCACTTAATGTTATTAATGTTTAAGAACCAAGCATTATTTTGAGGAATCTGGAAATGAGGTTAAGTTTGTCTTGGAACTAACTTGGACAATAATTTGTATACCTTCAAACCACCATTCACACTTCAACATCAGATAAAACATTGTTTTAATGAATTAATATTTTAAGGAATGATTTAAACCAACCTGCTGGATGACTCATGAGTGAAAATAATATTTAAGGAAATATTTTAAATTAGAACCAACAACCTTTCTGGATAGATGATTCTTAATGGGGTTTAGTTAGCTATCTTTAAGTAAAATTATATTTCCCTAAATGTTATTTTAGTTTTCAACTAACGACCTTTCCGGATAAAGGATTCTTTATGCACTCATAAGATGCAGGCAACTCACATGTAACCATAGCCTTGACCGGAGCTCGCTGTTAGTGGTTTCAGCTAACAAAAAAGAGAAACCTGACTGCGGTCCCAGTACCTCTCCTTGAGGTCCTGTGAGAAAACCGCTTCAATTAGAGCTGCTGTGGGGAGCTCTCTGGGGCACAAGTCGCTCCTGTAGGCCTCAAAAGGGAATATCAAACTTGTCTCAACTACCACCTTTTTATGAATGAATGCTGGGAACTCGAACATCAAATCATTACTTAACTTTGTTGCATAAGCTCAGCATGATCGTAGTCACTTTTAAATCCAAGGATTCTTCAAAATAGAAGCCTTACTCGCCTGCGAGTTTCAATGCCTTCAGCCGATGCATGTTCTGGTACCTCCATTAGCCGCTGTCCGCAGCAGGAATGAGACCGAGCAGAGGTGTCTTTTGGGTCAAAGATTCCAGCTCTGACTCCTCCTCTTCCTGGGCTGAGCTGGAAGTGGTTAATGCGATTGAAGTTCCAGAAACGATCCTACCGGCCTTTAATGTTGTAACCCATGTCTGGGTTACCAACACAAGGTTGAACAGGCTGTTTGAGGTCGTGCCACAGAATCCCAATCAGATTTAAACCAGACTTTGACTAGACCAGTCCAAACCTTTCAGTTTGTTTTTGAGGCATTCAGAGGTGGACCTGCTGGTGTGTTTTGAATCATAATGCTTCTCCATAACCCAAGTGCATTTCAGCTTAAGGTTGCAAGCTGATGGCCAAACGTTCTCCTTTAGGGTTTTCTACCAGAGTTAACCCTGGTTAACCTCTGGTTTTCTGGTTACACTAATTACAGCAAGTAATCCAGGTCCTGAAGCAACAAAACACCCCGAGACCATCATACTACTATCACAGTTTTTGACTGTAAGCATGATAATTTTTTATTAAATGCTGTTAGTTTTGCTCCAGATATGTGACACACCTACTAAAAAGTGAAAAGTTTTTTTATCTCATCTGTCCATAGAATATTTTCCTACAAGTCTTGGGGGCAAATAAAATGTTTTTTTGTAAAAGACAGAAGGGCCTTTTGTGATCTTTTTGGTCAGTGGTGGTTTTGGCCTTGGGTTTTGCTCACAGATACCATTTTTGCCCAGTCTTTTTCTTCTTAAATTGTCAACACTAAGCATAACTTAGGCAACTGAGGCCTGCAGTGCTTTAGATGTTCTGTGTTCTACTGTGGTCCCCAGGATAAAATGCCGATGTTGCATGGAGTAATTTTGTCAGGACAGCAACTCCTGAGAAGGTTCACAATTGCTCTAGGTTTTCTCCATTTGTGGATAATGGCTCTCACTATTTTTTGCTGGAACCTTGGAGATGGCTTTTTAACCCTTTCCAAACTGATAGATGTAATTTTTCTTCATATGTGTTCTTGAATTACTTTAGATTAGGGCAAGATGTGTTGATTTTTCTGATCTTTTAGCCTTTCTTACGTTGTCAGATGGGTCCTTATTTAGTGATTTCTTAATTGTACAGGTCTGGCAGTTTATTTATGTTGTAACAAGAGGAGCAATCACTTTCCCACACAGGACCAGGTTTATTTGAACATTCTTTCCCCCTAGATAAATGAAATCATCATTTGAAAGCAAATTTCCTGTTTATTCAGGTTGTCTGTGTCAGATATGAAAGTTTAGTTAAGAAAATGAAAAATTTAAGTGTGATAGGTAGTGCAAAAAACTCTGTAAGTGAAGAATGATGAAGGCGTACTACAGGGGTGTCTTACTCCACACCCCAAAAGCTAGCACCTGAATCATAATTTTTACTGGTTCAGCACACCTGAATCACATAAATGCTTTATTACCAGGCCTCTGTAGAATTGGATGACATACTGAGGAAATAATTCAGCCATTTAAATCCTGTTGCTTTAGTGTTTGTATAAGAAACTAATTAGGGATGGTTCAAAATGCCTTGTATCTGAGGGTAATGGCATAAAAGCAGTAAAAAGTGAACTTTTTTGATCAGGTATAGCAAGTTCTGCTTTATTGGGTGGTTCCATTCTGGAGATGCATTTTTAATTATTCCATGTGATGCCTGATGCCTGCAGCTTACTGGCACTAGCTGGTATTTTCCATAGTGAACTTCTGGTATGCCACTAAACCAGCAAGTAATACACAATGTGATATCAATTGGAGTCCTGCTGCAATCAGTAGAGCCTTCAGTCAGGTATGTTCAGACTGTTTTTGAGAAAATGAACTGCAGAAATATTTTTTCCTCTAAATACAATTTAAAAATTAGTTTGACAGGTATCACATGTGGGAGAAATATAACATCTAATGACTGGGCTTCCCACATTACCTCTAAGATTGAGTTCAGATACCCTACAGAAGAAGATAATTTCAGCCACTTGTGTTTGGGATCTTGAGTATCTTAATTGATACGTAGTGACAATAGCTGAGGGTTAGAACATAGACAGACTGGTATATTAACAGTTTTGACATTCTGCTCAGCTACTTCTTCATGACAGCCACAGCCATGCTCAAATTACTGCAGACAAAACCGCAGCCTGGCTACCCATCTCGATTTTTCTTATTATTCGCCAATCAAACATCAAATACTTGGACTGCTCCACTTGAGGGAGAGATGGAAAAATCTAAATATGTGACACTTAAATTGCACGCAGGTGGACTATACATACATATATAAAAGTCCACCTGCGTGCAATTTAAGTGTCACATGATTCGTAAGTATAAACACACCTTTCCTGACCCCAGAAGCTGCAACACCACTAAGCAAGAAGCATCATACCATGAAGACAAAGGAGCTCTCAAATTAAGTCAGGGTGGGGTTATAAAAAATATCCAAATCACTGATGTTCCTCTGGAGCACCATAAAATCCATCATCTTCAAATGGAAAGCACATGGTACCACAACAAACCTGCCAAGAGGGGGCTGCCCACCAAAACCCACAGAGTGGGAAAGGAGGGCATTCCTCAGAGAGACAGCAGAGACAACAAAGGTGACCCTGAAGGAGCTGCAGAGTTCCACAGCAGAGATCTGAGTATCTGTCTGTCGGACCACAATAAGCCATACAATCCATAGAGTTTGATTTTATGGAAGAGTGGCCAGAAAAAAAGCCCTTATTTGGTCTTAAAAATAAGAAAGCATATTTGGAATTTGCCAAACGGCAGGTAGGCAGCTCCCCAAATGTATTGAAGAAGGTGCTCTGGTCAGATGGGACTAAAATTTAACTTTTTGGCCACCAAGGAAAACGTTATGTATAACCCAACACGTCCCATCACTCCAAGAACATAATCCCCACAGTGAAACATGATGGTGGCAGTATCATGCTGTGTTTTTTTTTTTTTTTTTACAGCAGCAGGGACTGGGAGACTGGTCTGAGTCGAGGGAAAGATGGATGGTGCTAAATAAAGGGATATTCTTGAGCAAAACTTCTGTCAGTCTGGCTGTGATTTGTAGGTTCACGTTCCAGCGGGACATTCACCCGAAGCATACTGCTAAACCAACACTCGAGCGGTTTAAGGGTAAACATTTAAATGTGTTGGAATGAATCTGACTGAAACGCTGCCAATAGAAATCCTAATGTTTTGGTGTTAGAAGACACTGCTGGTGAAAAGAACGCCTTACACACAAAGTTGTCTGTTAGATACTGACACAACATTTGTCTCTTAAGTTATAGGAGCCTTTATACTGTATGTCTGATTATGATTCATCAGCCTACTTAAACGGCATTTATAAATTACTCCTTAAATGGTCAGGCTCTAAAGTGAAAATTAGCAAAAATCCAAATACCTTTAAAAGGGCTTTTAAAACGCTGAAGAAAGATTTAAGATTTAAAAGAAAGGATTTGCAAGACAGCCTCACTTTCTCTGTGTGAGCTAGCAAAACAAATCATTAAACTCTACACAACAATTTATTTAATGGTTCCATGAACACCTTTTCAGACAAAATGGGATAGATCCCAAATGGCTGTGGCCCCCAGGTGGTGTCGCCTCCATTGTTGCACTGTCTTCATTCTGTTGATCCTTTTAAAAAGCAGCTTAAAACCAAGTCTTTTGGCTTTTAACTAGTTTTAGGCTGCATGATGGTATAATCATGCTGTTTTATCTTTTCTTTCATGTTTTCTGTGTTTTTAATGCCTGTTTTTATTGTAAATCACTTTGTGTGAAAGGTGCTATATAAATAAAGTTTAATTCATACTACATTATTGACACAGTTCTGTAAACATTTAAATAAAAAAAAGCATTTCCTTTTAGATTCTTCAATTCAATTCAATTCAGTTTTATTTATATAGTGCCAATTCACAACACATGTTGTCTCAAGGCACTTCACAACAGTCAGGTAAATACATTCCAATTAATCCTAACAATTGAACAGTGCAGTCGGAGTTAGTTATTTATTCAAATTGGATAAAACGTTTTTCTAACTAAGGAAACCCAGCAGATTGCATCCAGTCAGTGACTTGCAGCATTTTGTCCTCCCGGATGAGCATATAGAGACAGTGGACAGTCACTGGCGTTGACTTTGCAGCAATTCCTCATACTGAGCATGCATGTAGCGACAGTCGAGAGGAAAAACTCCCTTTTAACAGGAAGAAACCTCCAGCAGAACCAGGCTCAATGTGAGCGGCCATCTGCCACAACCGACTGGGGGTTTGAGAGAACAGAGCAGAGACACAAAAAGAACACAGAAGCACTGATCCAGAAGTACTTTCTATGGGAAGGAAAAGTAAATGTTAATGGATGTAGCTCCTTTAGTCGTTTCACCTAGAAAGAAAGAACAGATAAACTCTGAGCCAGTTTTCAAGGTTAGAGCCTGAAAGAGAGCACATAGAGTTAGTTACAGTAAAGCTCAGTCAATTGCTATATCTAGGAGAGAGAAAGGGTTAAACACTAAAAGACAGGGCTATGTGGATCATCGGTAGAGGGTGAGCATTAAGTTGTTGCCCGCAGAAGCTTGGAAGATTCCTCTCTCCAGAAAGGTGTCACAGGCAGACACAGGCCAGGTGTAGCTTCTAGGAAGAGAAAAGAGAACAAGGTTAAAAGCTGAAATAACAGCAAACAATGCAAAATTGGAGAGTAGTGTGAGAATGTAGCGAAGAGGGTGAAAGTGGTCGTTATGTCCTCCAGCAGCCTAAGCCTATAGCAGCATAACTACACAGATAGTTTCAGTTCAGATTATTTAGTTGAACGGCGCTTATTTACAACAATGTCGTCTCAAGGCACCTCACAAAGGGTCCCACTGATGGTCATTGTTATACTAAAAACCACAATGATTGGGATACCTCTCTCTGTCAGACTGATTATAACCATTGGAAAAGAGAAGGGGTCATACAGGTAGCAGAAATGGAGGGTGTGTTTGCACCTCAACCATAACTGAGCCGGTTTAGGCTAAACCTAACTCCTCCTTACTCCATCCAACAGGGATGGAGGAAGGTTCCCTCCCTGATAAACCAAGCCACTCTAACTATAAGCTTTATCAAAAAGGAATGTTTTAAGCCTAGCCTTAAAAGTAGACAGGGTGTCTGCCTCACGGACTAAAACTGGGAGCTGGTTCCACAGGAGAGGAGCCTGATAACTAAAGGATCTGCCTCCCATTCTACTTCTAGAGACTCTAGGAACCACCAGTAAACCTGCAGTCTGAGAACGAAGTGCTCTGTTTGGAACATATGGAACAATCAGACCTCTGATGTATGATGGAGCTAGATCATTAAGGGCTTTATATGTGAGGAGGAGAATTTTAAATTCTATTCTGGATTTAACAGGGAGCCAATGAAGGGAAGCTAAAATAGGAGAAATATGATCTCTCTTTTTAATTTGCATCAGAACTCTTAGGTACAGAATACATCTATTAACATTACAGTTCAGTCATAAAAATAACAGCTTACATTAATGGTTTCAAAAATAGTTAAATTAAAACATGCCTGCTGTTTATGTCACAACAGCTAGAAAGCATAACTTGTTACTTGAACTTGACTGAAATATTCTCAAATCATGTATTGAAATACAATGTTTAAATTAAAAACAGCGATACTTTATTTACATGTCTGGAAGCCATGTCATGAGAACTTGCTATTTTCAGCAGAACGTTTTAGATATGCACATAGAGCAAAGCAAGCCTGTGGTGAAATACTGAAGTTCAAATTTCTCCCTCAACACCGTGACACTGAGAAAAATCACATCGTGCCAGGAATGTGTGTGAGCCTCTTCAGACTCTAGATGTGTGTTGTTCTTCCAGGCAGTACTTGTAAAACACATCCAAAGTTTCCAGTTTCAGACTCCAGGCCCAGTCAAGACCTTAAACTTGTTTGTGGTGGGGATTTCTAAAATAAATTCCTGAACATGCTTAAGCTGATTTTTCTGGGTCTAGAGTTACAAAGGGTAGTGAAAGAGAATGATGGGAAGCTCAGTTGTTTGATTTCAGGAGAGCAACAGTCTACTCCCCTGCAGAGGAATGCTTAACTGGCACAGGGGAATACTCTTTTTAATATATATATATATATATATATATATATATATATATATATATATATATATATATATATATATATACAATCACATGATGAAGGATTAGGCAATGTTTTATTTTCATGATATAAAATATTTATTTGAAAAATTGAAGCTGAACTTTCCTTTTCCAATACAGAACCTGAACCACCCATTTGAGGCTCCACAACATCATAGATTTAGCTCTGATCATGAGGCCTTGCTAGTAAAAATATGCAAATTATGTTGCTTAATTTTACTGTTTCAAAGTATCACTAAACAAAAATTGTTTTTATATTAAATAAAACACAACCAAGTATGTTTTTCCTTTATGACATTTTGGGAAAAGTCACCCTTATCTATTGAGTATCAGCTGTTTTCTTGTGGACATTTCCTTAATTATGTAAATCAGTATGCATCAGCTATGCATGAATGGCATGTTTATCTGTCTTTCCCATTTTGAAGAGCAGCTAAGAGGGGTGAGCCTCTTTGTCACATCACATTATCACCCCAGGGGAAACAGGAAGTAATGCATTCCTTTTACTAATAAATAAAGGTTCCTAGACACTCTGATCAACTTGAAGTAAAAAATAAATAAAAATATGCTACATTTACATTACACTTAGTCTGAAAATTATCAGAGGTTCCAAAACAAATGGTGGCAAAAGAGATGTTAAACACCAAGAAGACAAAAAAACAACTTATTTTAATGTGGGGTTTTTTTCTGCCCTGAAGAAGTACTCATTAGATTTTGCCACAACAAATGAATTATCTTTTATTTTAATTTTACCAGTAGTGACATCAAGCCACAGTAATTAACCTAGAATTGGTTGATTTGAACCAGGCAAAAAACTATGGAGGTAAGCTCATTATTTTAAGAAAGGATTAAAATTCCTTTAGTGCAAAAATAATGAAACAAAATGTTTTTAGGCATCTGTAGTCAGAACTGCATACCACAAAGCTCTTTTTGTCTGTTTCACAATCCCCCCCCCCCCCCCCCCCCCCCCCCCCCCCGTTTGCCTTTATTTAAAGATTATGTAAAGTATTTCCCCCCCTGCATTTTATCCCTCAGTAATCTGTTTCAGGTACATTAAGAGTCTGTTAGGCTGCACGTCCAACTCAGAGGGCCAAGCTTTCCATCAACTCCAGGAGGGCACAACATCCCTCCTTACATCCCCAGAATGTTTCCCTAAGTCAGGGAAGCATTAAATGTCCTTCCTATCAGTCCTGGGGTTGTTTTTTCTTTGTGATTCCCCATATTTGTGGGTCAGCACGACAGATATTTTAATCAGGGCAGAGATTAACACAAAGATGTCTCTGGCTCACAGGCATACCTGTATTTATGAGAAAGGTATGTTTTTGCTGTTTAGATTCCAGCCTGATTTGTTGGGTCAAATTTTTTAACCCACACCCATCATGCACACACACTCACATATACCCATCCTGTATGTATAAACAGTGCACATTTTTACACCAGCCTCACCCCTCAGCACAGATTGTATATTTTCATACCATGAATTCCAAAAGGACATATTGTTGCCTTCATGTCTGGACAGTTTATTTCCCCTCCAGCCCCACAAAGGCATTTTGCGCTTTCGTTCAAGAGTGTGCTAACACAATGCCAAAAAGGAATGACATCAACAACTAGCTTAGAGAAGCATTTTCTTCCTCTAGATGACTGCAGGTGTGGGTCGCAGGAAAGCACAAACCTTTTCTGATAAGAAATTGTTTCACTAAGATTTTCGGTTTTAATGCCACAGATCCCTGGATCACTTCTTTCAATTAAATCAGAAATTGCTGTCTCCAGACTTGACTTTCCTTACAACCACAAAATGTGTAGGATTAGCTTGAAATAACTTTACAGAAGTGGTCCTCAAATACCATTTTGCCAACTAAATGTTACCAAAGTCCTCATGAGTGAAACACAAACAGATAGAAAAATGAGACTTTCAGCTGCTTTCACTAACTCTAAGGTCTACTGTAAAGTAGACGATCTGGTTGTTTGGAGAAATGAAATGGGTTGCACACGCATAGTACAACTTCAATCTCAAGGCTGCAAAAATTTAGTTTTTCTAAATTGCAGTTCTTGTCAAAACGCTCTTCAATCACTGTGGTAAAATGGAGTAAAAGACAAAAATTCAATCTGGGAGACTCACCCCTCCTCCAGCTTCATCCAATGGCTTCTTTGCGCCAACCAATCAGCTTCACGTCTGCAACAATCCTCAGCCAATGATCCTTCAAGGCTCTGCATTTAAAGTTTCTCATACATGGATATCTCAGCTGTCAGTCGAGCTTCGACCCTCCTCCACCCAATTGCCTCCATTGGATTCTCAGTTCCATTATCATCAGGCCTCATCTCCTTCACCAGTACCAGATCCTGGGGAAGACAATTCTAATTCTAATCTTAAGACGTTCATCAGTTCATGCATTATCAGCATTCATGTCTTCCTCTGGGGTCTGAGCGCCAAACAAATAAACATCATTGTGTAACTTCTCTAATTGCATTTCGTGTTTCTTATTGTGAGTCTCTACAGAATTGAAATGCAGATAGACTATGCTCCCCACAAAGTGCTTTTAAATGTCTGGGTTGGGTGCTGGTATTTTAGGTCTTCAAGCTTCTGCATCTCAGATAACCTTTTGCCCTATATTCACATTGTCATTGGGCAAATCACCATATAAATCTTGCCTTATGAAATTACACTTGAGCAGGAGACTTTGATACAAATACTGTCTTGGATTTGCCATTGTGGTATGATGGCAATGGTGTGCAGGTGTAGTGTAGGATCATCCCTCTTGGACGTTTGGCTGTGTTTTTGACTGTCATGCACGTTTTCTTTGTTTCACACTTTTTTTTAAACTAATTTCTTGTGATGGACATGTAAATCAATACAAAGCTAGATACAAAGCTAGCTCCAAGATTATTTTGTAAATCCGTACCAGCTGTTTTACAGAACAAGTTTTTTTTAAACAAGGTCGAGGAAAAACAGATCTCTAATCAAATGAAACATGCCTGTGTCAACTTTGTTTGGTGAGGTGTGCTTTATAATTCTGATAAATTACCAACCATAAATAACAGGGATTATGTCAGTAAAAGGCTTTTAACTAATCTGCAGCAGGAGCTTCAGATGTCAGGCTTTGGTCTCAGTCCAACAGGAAAAACCTGGAGTAGGATCAAGAGAATCTCTTCATTCATAAGTAGCCATAAGAAATCTTACATCTTTATGAACATAAGAGAAGAAGACAAATACTTGTATCTATGAGTACTGCTTCACTGCAGGTGAACAGAATAACTCATACACAGGGAATCTTGATATCCCACGGGCCAAAACCATCATACTTACTGTGGCGTAATTGTTAGTCACACTCTTTCCATATTAAGGTGATGGTTTGAACAGAACTCTGTGATAAAAGTTTTGGATATGATCTTATAACCTGACCCTGCTTTAAACCTCCACAACTTTTCCCTGACCTGTCTGCTGTGTTCCAGTATGATGCTCTTTGTACTGTAATGTGCTCCACAAACCTTTGAGGACTTCACAGGACAGCTGGATGTATAATGAAATTAAGTTATGCACAGGTGGGGTCTATTTACAAATTATTTTACCTCCAAAAGCAATTAGTTGCAGTGGGTTATATTTTAGGTTATCAAAGAAAGGGTTAGATATCATTCGTTTAGATATCATTTTCTATATATTTCACAGTTGTATGGTAAAATACATTTCAACCTGGAAAGACTCACATAATGGAGAAACAAAAAGAAGACGGTTAAAGAGTTTATTAATGAAAGATTATTTCTTTGGCGCTCGGACCCCTTAGAAAGACGTGAACGCTGAGGATGAAATGAGTTTGAATAAACATCTTATGATTATGATTAGGTACGTCTTCCCCCCTGGGATCCGATCCTGGTGGTGTAGGCCTTGGTATGGAAGGAGTTGGGAGCCTATGGTGGAGAAGGGGTGGAGGAGGGTCGAAGCTCAGCAGGTCTTTAAAAGTGACCTGGGAGATGATTGGCCGAAGAGGAGTGCCTACCTGCCATTGATTGGAGTAGCCAGTGAGGAGTGATTGGACGAGACGGGGTGGTGAGTCTTCCATATTGAATTTTCGTTTAAACTCCATCTCAAAAGTTTAAACAGTTTAAAAGGCAATGCAATCAAACACTAAGGACATGTATGTAAACCTCTGAATTTGAAAAAAAAGTAATAAAAAATTATCTAAACCATCTCCTAATTATTCTGGTATTTAGCAAAAACAAATAAGTTTAGTAATCCTAACCAACCTAAAATGTCCATCCATCCATTATCTATACCTGCTTCTTCCATAGTGGGTCGCAGGGGTGCTGGTGCCTATCTCTAGCAGTCTACGGGCGAGAGGCAGGGTACACCCTGAACAGGTCGCCAATCCATCACAGGCCAACCCAAAACATTTAATGTAATTGATTGTCAGACAGTGATATAAAAGAAGGTTAAGTGTCTTTATATAGTGTATGTTAATATATGGTTGGAACATTAAAATTTAGCAATTTACTAATATTTACATCCCCTTGCTAAAACAAAACTAGTAGAAGAATCATCTTATTACTACAAAAATACAATTGTATCGATGTCAAAATAGTATCTTCCATAGATTTAGGTAAATAAGTTGCAAGAGTTATTTTTGGTAAAATGTCTGCAATGTGCCAACACAACACTGTTTTACCCCTTCGGTTTAACATTTTTTATGCCTAATTGGGTCACATGTCCAAGATAAGTCACTGATTGATTGAAAAACAGATAAAACTATAAAAGTATTTTAGAAATCCTGAGGAAACAATGCTCAGGCTTCTACTGTGCAAAAAAAAAAAAAAAAACACCAATCTGTGTTACTCTTCAGTAAAAATAGCAGGTTGCATGAAAGGCGAGCTGAGAACTTGATATGAAAATGTCAACTGTTGGCTTGAGTTTGTAAAAAGGTTGGTTGGAGGGATCTACAGATCACATCTTGCTAAAACATCTTTGTGTCTGGAACAAGTTCTTAATATGCACCAGATGAGGGAATATAAAATTTCCCCAAGATGAGTTGTTAGCACTCTTGCCTTGCAGTAAGTTCTGGGTCTAAACTCGGGCCTTCTCCATGGAGTTAGCAGGTTCTCTCTAGGTTCTCCTTCTTCCTCCTCTTGACCATTTGGTGTGAGTATGTGCATGCATGATTGTTTGTCTTGTTTGTCTATATCTGGCCCTTTGATGAACCAGCGATCTGACCTCCGTGTTGCCCACTGGCTGCTGGAAAGTAAAGTATTCAGTCACACCACCAAAATAAATCAACTCTGGAATTCTGAAAAAATAATGGGTGGATAAAAAGATAAAAATATTTAATAATGCTGGAATAAAAAAAATTATGTGAAAATCATCTTTAATAAAAATACTCCTCAAGAACATAGGAATGTGAGGTATTTGAAAAACATTTGATTTTAACTGACCTCTGCTGTGAGAAAACCCTGGTGTTGAGCATGTACAGTATCACTTAATCAGTCCCACAGGACTATTTCTTTTATTTAAAATGTATCTGATGATATATTTAAATACACCACACGTTATTTATTACACACATTAATTTATTTAGCTCTATGTAGCAGCAATTTTTCATCCATAATACAGTGTCAGATTTTTTGATTGATCATTTTCCACTCTGCTTTTGTTGGATATGTAACATTTTTGTTATGTGTTTCTAATATTTTTCCCTGCAGAGTCAGAGCATAACAATTCCTATCTGAAACAGATGCAGGGCTACATTTCCTCTGGTTTTTGTCCTATAATCAGGTCATGGAGCTGTTTCCCATTTAAGATGCTACAGGTGAATACGTCTTGCTTGCATGTTGTAGCTCCCCTTTACTCTTTCGCTATTCGGTTATGGCAGCAAAGTTCCTGCTTCATTATGATTTATGTTCAGAAAGAGAGAGGCTGTAGAGCTCTGGGATTGTGCTATTATTCAAGTATTTGTATCATTTATTTTTCAAATATTTTCCAATTATTTGGTGCAGAATAAGCCAAGATTTAAGATCAAAGGGCTCATATTAGATTTTACTGCAGTCAGACTTCAAAGTTAACTCTGAATGAGACATAGAAGCTCTGTTAGTTACAGTGCCATAAAGAGTGGGTGTAAGTCAAAATTATACAAGTTCAAATATGTACATACACTCCTGCCAATATTTTGATAAATGGCGTTAGAACATTGCAGAGAAACTACTGTGTTTTCCAGACTGTAAGTCACACTTTGTTTCATAGTTTGGTTGATCCTGTGACTTATAGTCCAGTGCGACTTATATATATATATTTTTGTTTCCTTTTCATGACGCAATGTTTTGACTGATGTGACCTATACTCCAGAGTGACTTATAGTCCAGAAAATACAGTAAATGCTTTTTGAAGCCATTAACAAAGTCCTGGCATAATTTTGGCTGACCCACTCTTTTTCTTAGAAAGGGTAGGGTTAATTAAAATTGGTTGGTTGTCTGGCACAGACCTGGTTTTTAAGCATAGTCCACACATTTTTGATAGAGCTAAGGACGGGTCATTCCAGAACCCTAATGTTAGCCAGCTTTATCAATTCCAAAACTGGTTTTGAATTATGTTGGGTGCTAATTTTCCAACTGGAATGCTTGGTTTCAGTCAAAGTTTCCAATGGCTAGCTGTTGGGTTGGAAGAAGTTAGAAAATTGGAAGTTCGTCATTAATATTTCTTATTCCTCTCACTTGGTGCTATGCACCAGAACCACTGTCTGCATAACAGAACCTTATAATTGCACTAGCACCCCTGCTCAACAAGACAAAAAGATTACATTTTTACACAGAAAAGAGAGCTCCAGTAAAGCCATGTTTGGTTTGAACAGCCATCTGTAGCGACCGACTGGGGGTCCAGAAGTACTTTCTATTTAAACAAAAAATGAAAATTATAGCAGCAGCTACTGTTGAAATGGTTTCCCCAAGGAGCAAAAACAAAGCTAAACAAGTAAGCTTTGAGCCAGCAGCAAAATCTATGCAACAGAAAATGAAGAACACATTGTTAGAGGCAGCAATAGCTCCTTTAGTTGCTTTGTCCTGGAGAGGCTCACAGTTAAACATAGAAAGACAGGATACAGACAATTTGTGTTGTCTATATAGAGAGAACATTAAGTTATCTCCACTGATCATAACTCCCCTCTAAAGATATTTGGATTTGTGTTGCTGCAAAACTCAGTCAAGCTTGAAGGTGTCGGTTTTGGAGCAGCTTCTTGTTCTTTGGTCAAATGTTGCACCCAGAATGAGTGCAGAAGCTAGATGGTGACTAAAAGAGGCTTGTGGTTAAGGAGCAACTTACTAAGGGACAGTTAACCAGATATTAGTGGGGGCGTATGTAAACATTTGAGCCTATAAAATTCTGCCCCTGTAGGGGTTAGAAAAAATCCTCAATAAATTAAAACGTCTGCACCAATGCAGGTTTAAAAATGAGATCACTGACATCCTTAAAACCCCCACAATATTATGGTATCAATGCCCATAAGGAGTGTATGTCACCTTGTATAATTTTTAACTGTTGAAATGGAAAACTGCTTGGTGCTATTTGCTTGCTAAATAACTGGGCAGATGATTGGATTTAGGTGTTGGCATCAGGCGTGTTACTTGTCCTTATCTCTCTTTTGATATCTATTTAGTCCTTAAGGCAAAACATGCACCAGTGGGGGAAAATGGAATTTAAACCCTTAAATCAAAGAAATCAGGCTTGGCATCCTGAGCGAGGACATGAGAAGGGAGAAACCAGGGAGAGGTGGGATGAATGTGTCAGGGGAAAAAAATATGAGGGAGGAAGAGAGTTGAGCAGGAGGTTGACTGAGGATGGATAAACAGAGGGTGGGAGGGAAAGATGGTAAGAAGGAGAGGTGGTGAAAGTGAGTGTGTGAGAGATGGGCAGGGAGGTAGAAAGAGAGGGAGGGTGTAATCTACAAGAGGCAGCCATAGAGGGAGAGGTGACAGAGTAGATTATCCTCTCTTCCCTGCCAGTCTCACCATGTTCATGCTGCAGACGCTGACTGTTCTCTCTCTCACTGTCATCTTCCTGGCATCTGTAGAAGGTAGGACACAGCTATTCTTTGAATATCTGTGTTTATTTTGTGTCTGGCAT
Organism: Girardinichthys multiradiatus; assembly: GCF_021462225.1. NCBI lineage: Eukaryota > Metazoa > Chordata > Actinopteri > Cyprinodontiformes > Goodeidae > Girardinichthys > Girardinichthys multiradiatus. Next base: position 27,659,448 of record NC_061802.1, read on the forward strand.
AGATTGCATGCAACCTGCAGGTGGGCAGGGTGGCAAATTGAGCGATGGCGAACACGAAAAAGGAAAGAAGAGGGAAAGAGGCATGGCAGCATTGAGGATGGAGGCACGGATGTAAACAGAGGGGCAGAACGCAGGACGAGGATCTGAAAATCACACGCATGCAGAGCTTCTTTTATGAAATGAGGCATTGGAAGTCTGCATCATCCAAGGCATAACAAAGCATCTCTTTCCTTTTTTTACAGCTCTCATTGCTCCTACTCTTCAAATCTCACTTTATTTTGTTTCCACATTGAATGAGGAAACATGATGCCAAGCACTTGCTCTCCCTCTCCTTATCTCACTAATTTCTCACACTATATAGGGTTAACCAGTGTATGTACTGTGACATTTGTATGTGAAAGAAGGAGTGTGAATTTTTTTTAGAACAAATAATGTTTGTAATGTGGAAAGAATGCATAATCTTTCTGCAGTTGACTTAAAATTATTCTTGGTTACAACCAAACTTTTTAATTGCACTTTTGATTGAATCTTATGAGGTAGCGCATATAATAATCTAAAGTGTCTCTTTTGTTTTCCAGGTAACGGCGTGCAGATGCAGAGGGATGTCCAGTGTTGCATGCTCTACTCCCAGGGGAAGGTGCGTACTAAAGATGTGCTTCGGTTTGAGGTGCAGACGGAAGGGCCCGACTGCAGCATACAAGCCATCATGCAAGTATTTCAGCAATCCACTCCTGGGGCTCAGGAGTGCAAAGCAATTTGGAGGCATGGAAAAAATGTCTCTCGTTAATACAAGCGCAGGGCTGCATGGTCCAAGAGGCATTACCATCTTTCCAGGTCATATTGTTATGGCAGAACTTCTCACTGTAATTGCCAGAGAAGTACTAGAGGAAATATGTGGGAATAGCAAGCTGTCTGAAAATACCTTTCAGGCCAGCTGAACCCTGCAGCACTCACTCAATCAGTCAGTCAATCAGAGCAGCAGGGTTTAGTTAAGTAAATGACACCGTGATACCTGTTGTTGCCAGCAGTTCTCAGAAATCTAATGTAGCAAGAGAGTCTGCTTTTGCATATGATTCAGTTAACATAAACACAGATGTTTTCCCACATCCAAAATATTTCAACACTTCCCCTTGATTTCTTACAACCACTAATTTTAATGTACATCAACAAGATTTTAGGTGACCAACCAACACAGGGTAGTGCATAATTGTGAGGTCGAAAAAAAGGTTTGCATTTGTTCTGTGAGGTCAGTGGTAATTAGTTGCAGAAATCCACAACTCAGGTGGGAGAATCTGTCGACAGGACAGCTATTAGCTGTGCTGTCCTCAAATCTGGCCTTTATGGAAGAGTGGTAAGATGAAAGCTTATGTTGATACTGTAGAACAGCATAAGAAGTCTCATTAGCAGTTTGTCACTAGCAAACAAATGAAGCATGTGGTAGGAGGTGGCCTGGTCAGATTAACCAAAATTAAATTTTTTGGCCTACGTGCAAAATAAATAATAAAAAGCTAACACCGCAAACGACCTAAACAAACCATCCTTACTTAATCATGTTGTGGGGGTGCAGCAGGGACAGGAAAGCTGGTAAGAGTTGATAGGAAGACTGATGACGCTAAATACCTGGCAGTTAAGGCAGCAAATGTCTCGAGATCTGAGTGGTGGTTCATCTTCAGCAGGCACACAACCTTAAACATACAGACAGAGCTACAATAGAATGGTTCAGATCAAATCATATGGTGGAATGGCCCAGTCAAAGTCCAGTTCTAAATCCAGTTGAGAATCTGTGGTAAGACCTGAAAATTACTGTTCACAGAAGGTCTCCACCCAATCTGACCCAATCTTTGGAAGGGGAAAAGGTGGTAGAGACGTAACGCAAACAACTTGCAGCTGTAAATGTGGCAAAAGGTGGCTCTACAAAGCATAAGAGGGGATGAAAAGAAATAGATGACACATTTTAGATTTGTATTTATAAAAAATTAATATTATAGTTTTAATATTATAATTTTCCTTCCACTTCACAACTATGCAATACTTTGAGTTCACCTATCACAATAATGCCAAAAAATCACACCAAAGTTTATGGCTTTAAAGTGACAAGATCCAAAAACACTCAAGAGGTATGAGTATGTTTAGAAGTTACCAGCTGATATATTTCAGCAATTTGTTCTTCTGTTCGTTGATATTTTTCAGCCTTTATAACAACTGACAAACCATTTCCAGACCTTACACCCTTCAAATGTGTTATCCGTCAATTGTTTGGTTAACCTGAGTGTGAGACTGTGCACTTTTTCTTTGTAGTCTTTACACAAAGAAGGCAGTGAAATGTGCAGACCCCAGAGATCGGAAGGTGAAGAGGTTGTTGAGGAAGCTTCTGGAGAGACAGAGACTCAAGAACTACCAAACCATGTGGCTGCTGCCTCATGACAACCTGCCCGTCATGTCAGAGGTCAGGCCTGAACCTCCTGGCAACTGCTTTAACCTACTAGCCACTTTCAACAGAGCCTGATTATCTTCCTTGTGTAGGAGCCCACAGTTGACACTAAGACTTGAAATAGGACAGCACACGTTTAAAAGAAGGTCTGCATTCCACTTAGATGAAGTTCTGCTTCTGTGCAGCACACACAGGTGTAGATGTTGAATGCAGGCCTCCGTAAAATATTAGAGTTACTATTTCAAGACAAAATCTGTTCAGTGTAAGAGCACAATAAGCAGTGGGGATCTGTAAATGTTCTTACAATTGCATGTGTGCATGCCAGCTGGCATGGGCCAGTATGAGATTTTCACTGGATGTAAAAATACCACGATTTGACTGTGTCGCAGTTTTACATGAAAATTTAAACCAACATGTACATCATAATCCAGTTAAAACAGAAAACCAACATTTAATTGTGCTGCTGTAAAATGATATATTTAATTGTACCTGCTAGTTTTCAAGTGCTTCATGCACAGAAAATACATTGGATTCCTTCAACATATGACACAAAATATAACACAAGTGTATCAACCTAGTAGCTGGTTAAAGAATCTTCAGCATAAGAGACATGCTTCCTACCACTTGACAGCCACACCTTTAAAGCAACATTATCTTAACAAGAGTGGGTGGGACTCTTTAGTTTCCACACCTTGATGTTTTCTGTTTATCGTGACTGGAAATGTTTGTAAACTGTCAAATTTGTTTTTCATATACGCAAGCAAAAACATTTACAGCTTCTTTTACAGTGGTAGGAATGGTTTCAACTAAAACCATGTTACACCTTCTGCCAACAAATTTAATTCACAACAAACTAGCAAGTGAACAGATGTTTAGACCAATTGGTGGGGACAAGAGTAGAATTATTTATTCTAAATATTTGGTCATTCTTAAATAACTATTGCAATTTGAGTTGTTATTTCTGACTACCATCATGCCCATTACCCACCAGTGTCTGCCGGTATGGAACAAATTGCTCTGAAAGACCGACTAGTAAGATCGTTAACATCTGACGATCACAGGGTCTCAGCACAAATTTCAACCTGTCTTTCAGACATTTCAACATGGATGAAAACCCATCACTTACAACTAAACCTATCTGAAACTGAACTGCTTGTCTTCCCAGCCAAACCGAACTTACATCACAATATCTGCATCTAAACTGATTCCATATCTCTGTCGTGTGGTGTCGTTCCATAATGCTGGTTCCACCGAGCGCTACCAGAACAGGGGTGTCCCTGCCAATATTCAGAAAACTCTTTAAGACCCAGATTTTGAGAAAGCATCTAACACAGTAGCATCTGCCCTGTACTTCCCTCCATGCTGGCATTCAGTTTTCACCTCTGACAGAACTTGACTAGTGGTCGTCTTTCTAAGTAGTTTATTGTTAGCTTTGATATTAAGTGCATCATTATATACTCATTTGTAAGTTGCTTTAGATAAAAGCATCTGCCAAATGCATAGACATAATAATAATAATTAATGGATCAGCAAAAGGGACTAAATTATCACACTTGGAAGTTGGTGAACTTTATCTTTGCCACAGCCAGCCAGTGGTCTGGCAAATGAATCTGTTGCTGGTAAACCGATGTCACCCTCCAACATTATCTTAGTGGGCTGAATTTTGTCCCTTTTGCTACTCAAGAAATTAGAACCTGCAAATCATCCGCAAAAACGTGTTTTATCTCATCCTTTAGGGTAAATACAAAGTCAAAATGTAATTTACAAGCAGGCTCAAAGTTATCCACACAACTAGCAGATTTTTTGCCATTATGTTTCATCTGACTGGATGTGTTATTAACATTTTGGAGTGACCTAGCAATAGTCCCACATTGAATATGATAGAGAATCTGTGAAGGGGGCTAAAGATTAGGCTGATGGCAAAGAGACCTTCCTTGCCATCAGCCTCAAAGACCTGGAGCCCATCAAAAACATGACAGGAAAAAAAACTGTGCAAAAGCTGTAATGCCAAGAAAGACATTTTAATTGTTTATTCACAATGGTACAAATAATTTTTGATATGCCATTTCTTTAGTTGAAATATAAATAAAACCATAGAGTGTCTTTTTTTCTTTTGGGATATGTCCGTGTGATATCCAATGAGAAACAAACTTCTTGCTACAGTCAAAATCTGACCTGGGCACAAAACATTTTGAGCCTAACTGTAAGTTTTGATTATTATGTACCTTCTCACCAAATACATTGTTTTCTACTGTTGTGATCAGGACAAAAAAGACAGCTGGGCAGTTCTGAATGTGCAGGAATGAAGCACCATCAACGGTGGAGTTAGTCGTAGTCATACGTAAGGCTTCTCTCAGTTTTTCAAAATTCATTAACTTTTAACTGAATTTTATTAGAATTGTTGTGTTTTATTAATTGTGTCGATGTCTAATCCAACATTGTTTAAATTCTCGTCTTATTTTGCAGGCCAAGTAATCATTCAGCAGCTCGTTGGCTTTACTCTGCGATGCTTGCTGATATTCCAGTAATCTTGTGTCTCTTTATCTGTCTCCTTGGCACCAGACCTGGGCAGCAATACTTATTTAAATGGCTTTATATATATATATATATAGATATATATATATATATATCTATATATATATCTATATATATATATAGTTATATATATATAGATGAAGATATGATACTGCGATACTGCGCTTGAAATATTCCCAGCATGTCGCTGGAGCAATCTCAGAGGGGGAGTATTATTTGTAAGATAAGTTGCAGTGATTTCTATTTAATGGCTTATACTGTTATTTGCCAGAGTCTGCCTGAAAGTATCACCCTCTGAAATAGTGTAAACCCTTGTGGCTGATGTGAGATCAGTGAAACAGCATTGACATTCATATATTATATCTGCAATGTACTCTGTGCTTATTTGTGACATGTACTGCGTAAATAATGTAACAATGTAGATGGAGTTTTGTCAAATTCAGCTGAGTTTGCAGAAAACTGAAAACATGTTTTTAATATTAACTTGCACCTTGCTCTTTTCTCCTTTGGCTTTCTTTTAAAGTATTTGTACTAAGACTTAAGGTCTTTATTGAGACCAGCTTGGAATATAATCACAAAGTGATGATTTCCACTGGCTTTAACTTACTTTTTAACACATTTTGTCTACTTTGTATATTGACTGTTTGTAAAATATAAGTGGATCTTTTGAAATTTGACCCATCGGCATCAACAGACCATTGGCATTAACTATAAATTTGCAGTTTACTTTTGTCTTTTTAATTAATGGTTTGTCATTGAACTATGCCAAAGCACTCATGAGTCAATCCATTACATAACAAGGCTGTTAAAACTTAGAGGGCTCCAATATGTGTAAAGTGCACAAGCCTTGTATGGTAGGGGAATGCACTGTATCTCAAGTGAATTATTTTATAAATCAATCTTGAAACATTAACTACAGCTGGTATTGTGTTGTTTTGTTTGTGGGGGGTCTTGAGCTGTAGTGCACGTTTATAAAGTATAATGTGTCAATGTTTGTCATGATGACACAAATGCCCGGAAGCTGGCATGCAGAAAAGCAAAGCAGTTGTGTAACTAAACCAAACTGAAACTTACAGCAACTGAGGTCCAAGTAATAGACAAAATCCAAAACAAGTGAAGGAGGCAATAACAGGTAAAACACAAAGCGAACATCAGGTTGTTAGACAAAAGTGGAAAAGGGGAGCGGAACAAGTACAAAAACAGGCATAAGAAACGGAATGATCTCACACTTAACTATAGATACAGGAGATACATATGTTGGGTGGGTGATTATTAAAACAAGCAACCGATGAGAGTGATTAACTGAGTGGAAACAGCTGGGAGGCAGAAGACCAGAGGTAACTGGGCTGGCTTAGACTTATTGGCTAGACAACCACCAAGTCTGAAAACAAAATAACAGATTGTATCCTGCCTCTCGCCCATTCACCAGTGGAGAAAGAAATCAGCACCTATGCAACCCTGTAATGATTAAGAGGGTTTAGATGAATGAAATGATTATAAGATTGAATAGGTATTCATTTGAGATGAAGATCATGAAAAATTTGGAGGCTGTCCACCATCCTCATTATTTTTATCCACTTTGGTGGTTAAAATGCACCACAGTTTAATGTCATCATGCTTGAAGGCTGGAACAGTATTCTTGGCCTTAACTTGATTTCAAACATACTTCTTGTAGTAGTGGTAAAATTGTCTCACGAGGTTGGCTTGAAGGTTTTTCTTTTAGAGCAGGATCTTCTTTCTTGGCTGGAGTGCTGATGTGATCCACAGTAGATTTATGATAGGCTTGATCCTCTCTGGTTCTTGGGTTTTTTTCCTGTCCCAAGACAGTTTGGATCTTGGACATTGATAAATGTGTGGCACATCAGAGTACTTAGAAATTACATATAATTGTTTAAAATGATTAACTGGAATCTATAGTCTGTGAAAATGACTCCAAAAAACATCCCCAACAGTGTGGTGCTGGTGGTGTAGGGGTTAGCGCACGACCACATATAGAGGTTATAGTCCTCGAAGTGGTCGTCCTCGGTTCGAGTCCTGGACCTGGCGACCTTTGTCAAATGTCTCCACCTCTCATTGCCCCTCCTTCCTGTCTGCCTACTATCAAAATAAAGGCCTCTAGTGTTAAAAAAAATTCTTAAAAAAAAAAAAAAAATTTCCCAACATGTTTGAATCTTTAGTTATTTTTAGACCTTTCTTTTGTTTTGAGTGTTGGTAACACTAATGGCTGCTGATTAATGGAAATAAGCTAAAAGGCCTTAGCCTTATCAACTTCCAAATACATTGTAAAACCTTTTAGCACATTGTATTACCAGGCACCTTAAATTTTGACCTTTACTGAACTAGAAAAAAATTCAGCAATAAATCAAAATCTGTGGACCCAATTACTGTTTTTCAAAATTATCAAAATAAGTCTTTGTATTGTCATTCAACATTAAAAAGGAAAATGTTCAATGAAATGAAAAGGACAATGACAATGGTTAGTGTATGTAAATTTAGGATCTCAACTGTAATTTAAGTAATCCTAAACTTTTACCATTTGACTTTGACACAGATGGTTCCTGATTTACGAGGGACATGTTCTTCAACCCTGCTCCTCAAGGCCCACTGCCCTGCGTGTTTTAAATGTTTCCCTGCTTTAACACACCTGATTCAGATGATTGCAGTTCATCAAAAACGTTGTTAATCAGCCATCAATCAATATCAAGTGCGTTGAAGCAGGGAAACTTCTAAAACATGTAGGGCAGTGTGCCTGGTGGACCAGGGATGGAAAATACTGTACTTAAGCATATTTAATTTGATTTCATGTGATAGATCAACAAACTTGTGAAGTGGAAGGAAAATTATACATAGTATTCAGATTTGTACAAATAATACAGCCAATCAGGTAACCCTAAATATAATTCTGTGCAACCAATTGCCTTCAGAAGTCCCCTTATTAGTAGAAAGTAATTCAATTCAATTCAGTTTTATTTATATAGTGCCAATTCACAGCACATGTTGTCTCAAGACACTTCACAACAGTCAGGTACATACATTCCAATTAATTCTAATCATTGAACAGTGCAGTCAGATTCAGTTATTTATTCAAATTGGTTAAAATGTTTTTCTGACTAAGGAAACCCAGCAGATTGCATCCAGTCAGTGACTTGCAGCATTCACTCCTCTCGGATGAGCATGTAGAGACAGTGGACAGTCACTGGCATTTACTTTGCAGCAATCCCTCATACTGAGCATGCATGTAGCGACAGTGGAGAGGAAAAACTCCCTTTTAACAGGAAGAAACCTCCAGCAGAACCAGGCTCAGTGTGAGCAGCCATCTGCCACGACCGACTGGGGGTTTGAGAGAAAAGAGCAGAGACACAAAGAGAACAAAGAAGCACTGACCCAGGAGTATGTTTTATGGGAAGGAAAAGTAAATGTTAATGGATGTAGCTCCTTTAGTCGGTTCACCTAGAAAGAAAGAACAGATCAACTCTGAGCCAGTTTTCAAGGTTAGAGTCTGAAAGAGAGAACATACAGTTAGTTACAGTTAAGCTCAGTCAATTGCTATATCTAGGAGAGAGAAAGGGTTTAACACTAAATGACAGGGCTATGTGGATCATCGGTAGAGGGTGAGCATTAAGTTGTTGCCAGCAGAAGCTCGGACGATGCTCCTCTCCAGAAAGGTGTCACAGGTAGACACAGAGCCAGGCCAGGTGTAGCTTCTAGGAAGAGAAAAGAGAGAAGAAGGTTAAAAGCTGAAATAACAGCAAATAATGCAAAATTGGAGAGTAGTGTGAGAATGTAGCGAAGAGGGTGAAAGTGGTTGTTATGTCCTCCAGCAGCCTAAGCCTATAGCAGCATAACTACACAGATAGTTTCAGTTCAGATTATTTAGTTAAACGGCGCTTATTTACAACAATGTCGTCTCAAGGCACCCCACAAAGGGTCCCACTGATGGTCATTGTTATACTAAAAATCACAAGGAGGGATACCTCCCTCTGTCAGACTGATTATAACCATTGGAAAAGAGAAGGGGTCATACAGGTAGCAGAAATGGAGGGTGTGTTTGCACCTCAACCATAACTGAGCCGGTTTAGGCTAAACCTGACTCCCCCTTACTCCACCCAACAGGGAGGGAGGAAGGTTCCCTCCTTGATAACCTAAGCCACTCTAACGATAAGCTTTATCAAAAAGGAAAGTTTTAAGCCTAGCCTTAAAAGTAGACAGGGTGTCTGCCTCACGGACCAAAACCGGGAGCTGGTTCCACAGGAGAGGAGCCTGATAACTAAAGGATCTGCCTCCCATTCTACTTCTAGAGACTCTAGGAACCACCAGTAAACCTGCAGTCTTGAGAACGAAGTGCTCTGTTAGGAACATATGGAACAATCAGATCTCTGATGTATGATGGAGCTAGATCATTAAGGGCTTTATATTTGAGGAGGAGAATTTTAAATTCTATTCTGGATTTAACAGGGAGCCAATGAAGGGAAGCTAAAGTAGGAGAAATATGATCTCTCTTTTTAATTTTCATCAGAACTCTTGCTGCAGCATTTTGAATCAGCTGAAGGCTTTTAACTGCATTTTGTGGACATCCTGATATTAAAGAATTATAATACAGGTCCTTCTCAAAAAATTAGCATATTGTGATAAAGTTCATTATTTTCCATAATGTCATGATGAAAATTTAACATTCATATATTTTAGATTCATTGCACACTAACTGAAATATTTCAGGTCATTTATTGTCTTAATATGGATGATTTTGGCATACAGCTCATGAAAACCCAAAATTCCTATCTCACAAAATTAGCATATCATTAAAAGGGTCTCTAAACGAGCTATGAACCTAATCATCTGAATCAACGAGTTAACTCTAAACACCTGCAAAAGATTCCTGAGGCCTTTAAAACTCCCAGCCTGGTTCATCACTCAAAACCCCAATCATGGGTAAGACTGCCGACCTGACTGCTGTCCAGAAGGCCACTATTGACACCCTCAAGCAAGAGGGTAAGACACAGAAAGAAATTTCTGAACGAATAGGCTGTTCCCAGAGTGCTGTATCAAGGCACCTCAGTGGGAAGTCTGTGGGAAGGAAAAAGTGTGGCAGAAAACGCTGCACAACGAGAAGAGGTGACCGGACCCTGAGGAAGATTGTGGAGAAGGGCCGATTCCAGACCTTGGGGGACCTGCGGAAGCAGTGGACTGAGTCTGGAGTAGAAACATCCAGAGCCACCGTGCACAGGCGTGTGCAGGAAATGGGCTACAGGTGCCGCATTCCCCAGGTCTAGCCACTTTTGAACCAGAAACAGCGGCAGAAGCGCCTGACCTGGGCTACAGAGAAGCAGCACTGGACTGTTGCTCAGTGGTCCAAAGTACTTTTTTCGGATGAAAGCAAATTCTGCATGTCATTCGGAAATCAAGGTGCCAGAGTCTGGAGGAAGACTGGGGAGAAGGAAATGCCAAAATGCCAGAAGTCCAGTGTCAAGTACCCACAGTCAGTGATGGTCTGGGGTGCCGTGTCAGCTGCTGGTGTTGGTCCACTGTGTTTTATCAAGGGCAGGGTCAATGCAGCTAGCTATCAGGAGATTTTGGAGCACTTCATGCTTCCATCTGCTGAAAAGCTTTATGGAGATGAAGATTTCATTTTTCAGCACGACCTGGCACCTGCTCACAGTGCCAAAACCACCGGATAAATGGTTTACTGACCATGGTATCACTGTGCTCAATTGGCCTGCCAACTATCCTGACCTGAACCCCATAGAGAATCTGTGGGATATTGTGAAGAGAACGTTGAGAGACTCAAGACCCAACACTCTGGATGAGCTAAAGGCCGCTATCGAAGCATCCTGGGCCTCCATAAGACCTCAGCAGTGCCACAGGCTGATTGCCTCCATGCCACGCCGCATTGAAGCAGTCATTTCTGCAAAAGGATTCCCGACCAAGTATTGAGCGCATAATTGTACACTATTATTTGAAGGTTGACGTTTTTTGTATTAAAAACACTTTTCTTTTATTGGTCGGATGAAATATGCTAATTTTGTGAGATAGGAATTTTGGGTTTTCATGAGCTGTATGCCAAAATCATCCATATTAAGACAATAAATGACCTGAAATATTTCAGTTAGTGTGCAATGAATCTAAAATATATTAATGTTAAATTTTCATCATGACATTATGGAAAATAATGAACTTTATCACAATATGCTAATGTTTTGAGAAGGACCTGTAGAAGTTGAAGGTTTAGATGAAGCTAATATTTCTGATAACTCAGGAAGCTTCACAGGATCAAAACAGTCCAAACACAGATCAAGTTCTGCAGTTATTTCCAATGTTGTCTCACTTGCTGAAGATGAAGTAATCATCTTTGGGAGTATGTCAAAGATTTTATTTTTAATAGAATCAATTTTATTTAAGAAGAATCCCATAAAGTCATGACTGCAAAGAGCTAAGGGAATGGATGGGTCAACAGAGCTATGACTCTGTGTAAGTTTAGCAACTGTACTAAAGAGAAACCTATGATTATTCTTGTTCACTTCTATTAATGATGAGAAATAAGCTGTTCTGGCTTGGCGAAGTGTCTTTTTATACAACAGTAGGCTATTTTTCCAGATTAAGTAGGAATCCTCTAGGTGTGTAGAGCGCCGTTTTCTCTCCAATTTTCTAACATTGTGTTTTAAAGTATGCAGCTCTGAATTAAACCAAGGATCTGCCTCCTATGAATGATTACCTTCTTTTTCAAGGGGGCTGCATTGTCTAATGCATCACGCAATGATGAAGAAACATTATGAACAAAAGAATCAATTTGTGAAGGGGCAGAAACAGAATTATTGCCCTCCACTGTGCTTTTCAGTGATAATGAGGAAATTAAAAGTGGAACAGATTCTTTAAAGGTTGTTACAGCATCGCCTGATAATGATTTACTATAATGAAATTTTCTTTCAGGTGTGGTGTACTCAGTTAAATTAAACTCAAAGGTTACTAAGAAATGGTCAGACAGGACAGGGTTATTAGAAAATATTGTTATGTCTTTACACTCAATGCCATATGTCAGCACAAGGTCCAGAGAATGAAGACAAAGGTGGGTAGGTTTGTTAATATTTTGAGCAAAGCCAATTGAGTCTAAGATAGCATTAAACGCTATATTCAGGCTATCATTTTCAGTGTCAACATGAATGTTAAAATCTCCCAATATAATAACTTTATCTGTATTTAACACTAAATCAGATAAAAGGTCTGAAAACTGATCTACAAATTGAGAGTAAGGGCCTGGTGGATCGTATAAAACAACAAACAGGAGTGGTTTTAGTGCTTTGCAATTTGGATGAGGAAAACTAAGGATTAAATATTCAAAAGAGTTGTAGCTATTGATTGGTCTGGGACTAATCAATAAATCGGACTGAAGGATGGTTGCTACTCCCCCTCGCCCAGTATTTTGAGGAATGTGAAAATTTAAATAATAAGTAGGAGTTGACTCATTAAAGTAACATAATCCTCTTGCTGCAGCCAGGTTTGTGTGAGGGAAAATAAATCAGTCTGATTGTCACAAATCAGGTCATTAACTAGCAAAGTCTTTGACGAGAGAGATCTGATGTTCAGTAGGCCACATTTAATTGTTTTATTTTTCTTTTCGGTCTGAGTTGTGTTTATTTTTATGAGATTTTCCTAATTTCCTCCTTTTAGATAATTTTTTAACCTATTCAATTTTGGCCGTGGGCAAGACACTGTCTTAATAGGGTAATGGGTGGGTAGCAGTATAGAAGCTTCAGAGAGGAGTATTAAACTATGACCCTGTTTCCTAGTCTGAACCCTGGGTTGTCAGAGTTTTGGAGTATCCACCTGTGTGTGTTTAATCTCAGTATAAATATTATCGGTATGAATACAGTGGCTCTGTGAAAATCTCAGAGGTTTGTTTGAGAATTTTAGTGTACAAAATGCATCATGAAGAACCAAGAGAACAACTGCGAGCTGCAGAGAAGTTTAAAGCAAAGTTAGACTATAATAACAATATCCTAAGCTTTGAACAAGCACACAAGAGGCCCCTTGTGACTTTGGAGGAGCTGCAGAGATTTGATCCAGTCGTTATCTATACCTGCTTGAAAGCCATTGCTGAAAAAAGGGCATAAAGAGCACAGCAAACATGTTGAAGAAGGTGTTTTGTTTAGACGAGACAAATCTGAACTTTTTGGTCAACATACAAAATGCTGTGTGGTAAAAAAAAAAAAAAAACACTGTACATTAATCTGATACCACCCCCACAGTGAGACGGTGGTAGCAGCATCATGCTGTGGCAATGCTTTTCTTCAGCAAGGACAGTGAAGCTGATCAGAGAAGAAATATGAAGTCAAATACAGGCCAATCCTGGAAGAAAAACTGTTGAAGACTGGTAGAGGTTTACCTTCCAGGAGGAAAACTAACATAGAGCCAAAGCTGCCATGGAATGGTTTAGATCAAACATGTATTTATTATACTTTCTCAGTCTAAAATCCACACCTAAATCCAGTTATGAATCTGTGCCGAGACGTCATCGCTGTTGACAGATGCTCTTCATTCAATCTAACAGAGCTTGCACTATTTTGCAAGGAAGGAAAGGAAAAAAAACATTTACCATAGATTGGCAAAGCTGATAGTGACATATTCCCAAATCATTGCAGCCATAACTACTATAAACTGCTGTTTTACAAAGTATTGACCTAGGAGGGTAAAGAAATTTGAAAACCATACACTGTTTCCCTTTTACTTAGTTTATTGTTACTTTGTGTTTGTCTATCACATAAAATTCCAATAAAATACATTAAGCTTTCAATTGCAATGTGACAAAATGTAAAAAGAAACATCAAGGGGCAAACACCTTTGCAAAATCAGTACAGTGCAAAATAGATGAATACTGCCGGGGTGCACTCTGGAGACGAATTAAAGTCATATTAAATTCAAGACTGTAGTGTTTTGCACAGGACAAAACCCACAGTTGCACAAGTAGAACACAAAAACCCCACAAGGAGCTCCATTTTTATCTACAAGGTTAGAGCAAAAAATTGACACCAGGTTGGATTGATAAGAGAAAAAACTGGGAAGAGGTGAGGAGACAAAAATAAGGACATTTTTGTTAGTTGTGAAATGAGTAATGTCTCTTGCTGTCTCAATCTTCTATTTTTTGGAATCATGATATTTTTTTTTTTGCTGGTTAGAAAGAGTGCTGGTATTAAATTAATGTAACTGACCCAAATGACAAACTATTAAATGTAGTGTGTTTGGCATATAGCTCAGTATCCCACGTTTGTCTGAAGGAGACCAAATAGCTTCTGGAATATATCCTCCACAAGGGGTAGCCACAATCACAATAATGAGAATTACATTTCAGTTCCTGAGACATTTATTCATCAAATTTTTCATACAATCTCCATTGAAATCTAGAGCTGCTCTTCCTTAGAAAATAATGTTTTATTCATAGTAACAACAAGCATTAAAACTAAGCCTTATTTCTGAACAAAAACACATTGCACAAACTCACAAAAGCCTTGAACTCACCAGTAAAGAAATGCATTTGTATTCAACATCTCAAAGCTTTTACAATATTTTTTCACAGTACTCTTCCATAAACCATCAAGAACAGTCAATGCAGATTTCTGTTTTAGTTTTCATGTAACAATGTTAAGTTACTGGTTTACTTGATACAATTACATAAAATACAAGAAAACGCAAAACCTCCACAATCTTAGTTACACAGTGTTGTGAATGGAAGATAATAAAAAACAGTGATAGCATTGTTGCTGTAGCTAATTCTGTGACTTTACTGGGTCACAGTAGCACCAAATAAATATCGGGTGTCAAATAAACATCTATAAGAAAGCACAGTGTGAAAAATCCATTATATCAAGTCACCACACTTAAGTCCTTTTTGCCTTTTCCCAGTGTTAAGCAGCCAAGTACATCCAAAGTCAGTCTGAATTAAATTGTGTAGGAAAACTTAAATCAAATTAGTTTTGACCCATGAAGAAAACAACTCAGTAATTTATATTTACAACCTGCTGAACTAGAGTGTTTTCAGGTGTTTGGTAAAAACTCATAAAACTCCCATTAGAGTAGTCAAGATGAAAATGACAAAAGTGGGAGTTTTCAAAGGAAATAACGTTTGTAGTAAATGCTGGTCCTGTTAAAGAAAGGGCCTCAATGCTCAGATGTAATGCAAGTAGAGAAAAACAGTGAATTCATAAAGCCTGAAGTGTTAACTATGAGCTGTATAACTCACCCAAATATGGCTGAAAACTGGACTTCAGTCAGAACAGCATTTAACTTATATATTATATTATATATTATATATATATATACTTTCTTGGATAGGACTAACATTTTTATCAGAAAGCCTCATTAAAAATGAAGCAGCACAAGATGCTGCACAGTTGACTTATTTGTTGTTTACTATTAAGGTCCTTAAGAAAGTTATTTATGTCAAAGACACTCACTCACTTTTAACTGAAGTTTTATTGTAAAGTTCATTTTCGGAGAAAACAACTGTCCTCACATTGTGGTCTCGTTGTTCAGGTTGTTGGGAGTGTCATTGTCCTGGCAGATGAGCTGGTACGGCTTCTCGTTCTCCTCAATCACAGAGTTGCGCAAATCAGCATCTTGATTCTGTAGTTCTTCACGTGAAAGGTGTTCCACAATGCCGGCACCAAGCGAATCACCCAGCACATTGGTAGTTGTGCGCAAACGATCTCTGCGTCGTTGATAGGAAAAAAAGATATTAGAGTGTATAAGTAAAAGATGGGTATTCTATTCTGCTAATCTGGTTCTTGATGTGAGCGACATGGCCCACCAATGAGAGTGGAAAAGCCTGTGGGGTGCCATTAGAGCTCCAAAGAATTAAACAAGGTGATGTCAGTTGGGGACCTAAATGGTTCTATGTGGTTCAGTGGGTCTGGTGGCTGTTTGAGTCACAGAAAATGCGGTATGTCAGGTGAACCTATTATGCAAGAAGCACCATTGCAAATACCAACCAAAAGCATTGCATGTATCAACTACAAATATCCTAACAGGCTTTCTAATCTGTTGCTCTGCATTATGTATCAATAACCTTTGTAGATGTGCAGCTTCTGGGCTCTGTGAAGCTCTACAATGACATTTAGGCAGGCACAGTCCCAGACCAATCCCTGTCAAGCTGACATTTAGTGGGAACTCACAAGAACCAATCCACAGTGATGATCAGTGTTATGTCCTCCGTGGGCAGTCCCACCGATGTCAATACGATCACCATGGTCACCAGGCCACCCTGAGGGATGCCTGCTGCTCCGATGCTGGCAGCCGTTGCTGTGATACTGAGTGGGAGGAGAAAGGGATGGAGAGAAGAGTGGAGACATTTAATAAAGGGAAACAAACAGCACATGTCCACTCATAGTGGGAGTAAAGGGATGAAGCCAAACAATGAATTATTACACTACCTACTGTGTTACACATTCACTCCACAGTTAAGATATCTTAATTAGAAAACACGTCTTGTGCAATATGCTTTCAGAAAATCTTAATATAAAGTCAGTTCTTCGAAGGACGAAGGCAGATATAAGAAGAGAAATCCACTGTAAATCTGGGTCTGTCCCTTGCACTTCAACTAATCTTCTAGTTCACATTGAAGATTTCCACAGAAACTTGTAAACCTCCTGGAGCCTTGCTAAACACCTAAATCTCTACTCTAAACACGTTTATCAGTCATATGTCAATAAATGTTGCAGACAATGTTTGATGACAAAAACAACCAAAGAATGTATAGGCAACAAAAACTTTGATTTGCATTTGCAGCTGTCTCTGACAGATATCAACTTCTAAATATCAACAGGTAGGCTCCATTTCTTACTTCTCTATTCTACAATTGAAAATGTCTCTTAGCAAGATTACTCTTAGCGTCTTCCTCAGTTTTACAATAGTAAAATTGTGCTAAATTTAGGAATTTTATATTTATTCACTTTAACTGTAAATCAAAAAATCTTTTTTGGCTCTGTAGCTCTGTTAAGCAAGATTTGCTGTCATTTTCTGAGTCCATGACATCATAAGAGTTTTATTACTGTAATGTTGTGTTTGATTTGTAAATGGTGGTCTGAATTTTCCAGCATCATGTCAGAAAATGAAACCAAATGTTCACTGAAGTCAGAATTACAATTCTGTTAAAATGTTGTTAAAATCCAAAATATTACATTTTTATCGGCTCGTATTGCTAACAGTATTTAGAAACACCACAACAATGATCAAATTCCACTGGTTTTGTACCTGCTACAAGATTGCAGTCAACTTGTAATGTTAGTTCCAACTCCCAGTTCTAACTGGGAACTGGGAAAAATTTAATGTAGCGTGACATTTTGTAATGTTCTTAGCCACAAAGAAAATGACTATATAATGTACAATGCAGAAAATTAAAAACTGAGTAAAAACATATATTTATTTTGCAGTAATTTGATAATGAAATTATGTTGGCTTTTAATAACAAAAAAAGGCTTTTAGCTCTGGTATCCAAACATAGAAAAATCAAAACTGATTATTTTTTTGTTTTAATGCAGTAGAATATACCAAGAAATCAATAGACATGTTCACATTAATTTAACTAGGAGGTTTGGTGAGTTGGCTTAAAATGTCTCCAGTAATCACCAACAAAATTGTACAAACTAGGCCAATCATTTAGGTAAAATTATAATTACAATTTTGCATTCATCATACTTTGTATTTGGTTATTAGATGTGGTGAAACTTGTGAACCTGATGGTGAGAATCTGCCCAAAGTTCAGGTCCATGCCATTGACTTGAGCAATAAAGATGGCCGCCACAGCCTCGTAGAGGGCAGTCCCATCCATGTTGATGGTGGCACCCACAGGAAGGATAAAGCGTGTCACCCGTTTATCAACGTGATTGTTTTCTTCAAGACATCGGAAAGTGATGGGTAGTGTAGCAGAGCTGCAACGGAGAGTGTAAAAAGAGAAATTATGGTATTAGTAATAACAGTTCATCAGCCACCCACTGTCTTTTCCTTATTGGCGACTGGGTTGTGAAGGTAATTGGTCCAGCAGGGACACCCCAGACATCTCTCTCCATAATGACAATCTTTAGCTCAGCTCTGGGTGATCCTCAGGAGCTCCCGGGCCAAAAATTATTTATTGTCTCAAAAACCTCCAAAGGCAGGTACCCAGGAGGCATCCTGATTAGATGCTGAACCATCTTATCTTACTCTTGCATTACTACTGCATGTTCCCCTGAGATGGTGGAGCTTCTCACCTTATCTCTACAGCTAAGTCCAGCCACCCAACAAAGGAAATTAATTCCAGCCTCCTTTGATCACAGTCTTACGGTCATGATCCACAACTCATGACCGTAGGTGACGGTTGGAATAAAGATGGAGCGGTAAATGGAGAACTTCCCTTTTTGTCACAACCCTTTGTTCTTTTCAACAGGCCAGAACAGAGCTGAAGCTGTTGTAGTTGCAAAGGGTACGCCAATACCATATTAAAGCATTAAAGAATTAGAAATGGGATTTCATTATATTTTCTGTGTGTGTAAACAGAAGTGACTCAGGTGGTAAGAGTTCATCCTGTTACCGGTGGGTTGCCGGTTTGAACTCCCGCTTTGTCTGTCTCAGTCGTTTTGTCCTTGGATAAGACACTTCACCCAACTTGCCTGCTGATGGTAGTCAGAGGGCTCGGTGGAACCTGTGTATGGCAGCCTCACTTCTGTCAGTCTGCCGCAGGGCAACTGTGGCTACATTGTAGCTCACCACTGTCCGTGTGTGAATGTGTGTATGAATGGGTGGATGACTGACTGTAGTGTAAAGCACTTTGGGGTGTCTGGGGACTTGATACAGTGCTACACAAGTGCAGGCCATTTACCCTTTACTATAATACTTTTGGAATTATAAAAAATTTGATTAGTCAAGATTTATTCAAAGAATATTTGGGGCAGGTGTCTAGCTCCAGTCCTCTAAGCATGGTGTCCTGCGTGTTAAAGATGCAACCAACGCAGTTGAATTAAATCACAGCTTGTCATGAGGTTCTACATAGGGCAGGTGATGACAAGTTTGCAACCCCAATTCCAATAAAGTTGGGACGTTATGTAACATGCTAATAATAACAAAATACAATGATTAGCAAATCCTGTTCAACCTATATGCAATTGAATACACTACAAAGACAAGATATTTAGCATTCAAACTAATAGACCTTGCTGTTTTTTGGAAATATTCACTCATTTTGGTTTTGCTTTTGTGTCCTCTGGGCCAAAGAGTAAAACGACTATCTGGATTGTTATCAGAGCAAAGTTTAAAAGCCAGCATCTGTGATGGTATGGGGTGTGTTAGTGCCCATGGCATGGGTAACCTGCACATCTCTGAAGGCACCATTAGTTCTGAAAGGTACCATTAATGCTGAAAGGTACATACAGGTTTTAGAGCAACATATGCTGTCATCCAAGCAATGTCTTTTTCAGGGATGTCGCTGTTTATGCAGCAAGACAATGCCAAGCCACATTCTGCACGTGTTACAACGGCATGGCTTCGTAGTAAAAGAGTTTGTGAGTTAGACTGGGCCATCTGAGGTCCAGGTGGCCCAGTCTCCTATTAAAACCATGTGGCGCATTATGAAGTGCAAAATACAACAACCTACACCCTGGACTGTTGAGCAATTGAAGTTGTACATCAAGCAAGAATGGGAAACAATTCCACCTACAAAGCTGCAACAATTAGTGTCCTCAGTTCCCAAATGCTTATTGAGTGTTGTTAAGAGGAAAGGCGATGTAACACAGTGGTAAACATGCCCCTTGTCCCAACTTTGTGGGATGTGTTGCAAGCATCAAATTCAAAAATAAGTGAATATTTGCAAAAACACAATAAAGTTTATCAGTTTGAACATGAAACATCTTATCTTAGTAGTGTATGTAGGTTGAACAGTGGCGACAATGTGTAGGGAAACATAAACTCAACAAGAAAGAACGCTCTAACCAAACCAGACAGAGGCATCCATTTGGACCCATAGGGTAAATTGATGCAAAAGAGAAATAAGACAGCAGAGAAACATTTTAATGGTGTAACTCACCTAGAGGATGTCCCCAAAGCAGTGATAAGGGCCTGCAGCAGGCCGCCAATGAAACTGTAGGGGTTCCTTCTGGTAACCAGAAAGTAGAGCAGCGGCAGGACAAAGAGTCCGTGGATCAGAAGACCCACAATGACAGATAAAGTGTACATCCCCAACTGACCACCCATTTCTGCCAGGTCCTTCATCTCCACTATTTTTCCAGCAATCAGAAACAGAATTCCAACAGGAGCGTACCTACAGAAGGACATGCAGTAAACAAACATGACAAAATGCCTCTGAAAGGCTTAAGACTGTGAGCAAATTTGCATGTTTCAGTGTTCATTATAACCAACAGTTTTTGAAATAAGTCAAAAAAATCCATTTTACATAAAGAAAAGATATTGAACTTTTATTTACCAAATGATGATGGCTACCAGCCTCATTATGGCCTCGTTTAGGCAGTCAAAGAACTCTTTAAGAGCTTGTCCCTGTTCTTTCATGTTTCCAATGACCAGGCCAAAGCACATGGAGAAGACCACCAGACCCAGAGCGTTCACTCCGGCCGAGGAGCCAGACACAGGAACCGTTTCCTCCACTGTCTCCTGCAGAACACAACAGAAACACCAGTTTGTAAAAGAGGTGCAGGGCTTGAAACTGGAAAACAGAAGGTAATGTCTTGATTTGAATTCACCTGTATGGGGTGTAGCACCCTACTTAAGTTTTCCACCAGGTGAGGGTCTGTTATATTGAGAGAGTCAGTGAGGTTCAGAGTCACCGTCACATTCCTCGTGTGAACAATCTTCTTGTAAACTGTTTTATGCTGCAAATAGACCCATGAGTCAAGTTATCAAAGGGATGTGAATACTTTTACACAGTATGTTAAACGACATAGGTTTGAAGTAATTTTTTGTCATGTAAAATAGACCATAACTGGGAGGAACACACAGATTTACCTGAATGAAGCATGCTTCCACCAGATTGGGGGGAAACATGTTCCTAGATGGAAAAGACAAAAACTCCAAATGAGTCAAAACTGGTTTGTTGAAACTGTTTGAAATATTGCAAATAACCCTGCAATAATTTTCAAAGCAGACTTTAGGACATAGGATGGACATTTCTCCACTGATCATCAAAGGATCAAAAGGATATTATCAGTCAGGAGAAGAGCACAGTTCAAAACATTATACATGCATTGTGGCACAGTAAAAACAGTTATCAGTAACTGGAGAAAATATGGGACAAGAGACGCATTACAAAATCTGAACATTGTTTCATAATTGACAAGGAGACAAGATAGAATCAGATGAAGGACACTGCAAAGACAGCAACATTGAACGAGCTACAAGAATTTCTGGTTAGTACTGGTTTTGTTCTACATGTGACAGTAATCTCCCAGCATGAAAAGCAGCTTTAACTTTTGTCCATAATTGCAAAAAATGTGCTTGTCACAGAAAACAAAACAGCACATAACCAGAAGAATACTAACCCCACTGTGAAAGATGGTAGTGGTGCCATTAAGCCCCCGGATTATTTTTGCAACAAATTTTTTATGAAGGTGTATTAAGTGCTAAGTAATTCTGAGTAATTCCGAAAACCAGTCGGTTTTGACCCAAACCCTTCAGGTGTCTGCTGGTTAAACTGAAGATAAAGATGGACCCTGTATATTCGCATCAAATCAACAAACAAATAATTTGACCAAATGAATATCAAAGTCTTGCAATGGCCTATAAGTTATGCAAGGCGGAGTGGAAAAATATTGTCAAGTCAGGATGTGCCCTTCTGACAGATTCCCGCCAAGGAAGTCTGAATGCTAACATTAAATTACAAGATGTTTCTACAAAGTATTAGTTTAGGAGTGTGCACACCTAAGCAACCAGCATGTTGCAGTTATTTTGTTCCCCCTAACAGGTTTGTCTGTACTTTCAATTTAAATGCCATCAGAAAAACCTGGTATCGGTGTATAGACTTTTCAGATCCTCTTTCTGTAACAATTACATGTAATATTTTGGGCTAACATGTTGATCCTCTGAGGCCTTACCTGATGAGGTCCAGAAAAGCATCAGTAGCTTGAACTGGTTCAATATTTCCATTTTTCACCATAGGACTGTCCCTGCTGCCTCTCCCTGGCCGGATGATCATGACGATGACGATACCGATGAACACTGCGATCAGTGTGGTCACCATGTAGTAGACCACCGCACGTACACCCATCTTACCTGATGCTTTGCTGTCCAATGAGGAGATACCTGTGAAATGGATAAATTGTTTGTGTGCTGTAAGTTTACACTTTAGAAACTGCAAAAAACTGTTGAAAATGCATCATAACTTTATTTTCTGAATTTCTGAGTAAAATATATTCAATAAACAAGGAGACAATGTTAAAGCAAAGGGACTTGGAAACAAATTTCAGTAATCAAAACCATTTCAGTGCCTAAACGTTAAAGTTCTTATCAAGACTCATCAGAAGCCAACCTGTGACCAGACTGGAAACAATAAGAGGCAGCACCAGCATCTTCAGCATTCTCATCAGGAGCTCCCCAGGAAAGGAGAAGTATTTTATTTCCCTCAGGGAAAGGTTGTGTGGGCGTAGAGCAAAGCCCAAGATTACACCTGGGCAGAAACAAATCCCCATACATGCAAACAAATAAATAAAGCAAAAAACAAAAGAACCAAGTTACCAATAGAGAAAACAGTGCAACATGTTTTAATCTCCACTGACCCAAAGCCACAGCAGCAACGGTGAACAAAACAAACAGGTTCCTCCTGAAAAATCCTTTGAGGCTCTTTCTGCTGATGGAGCCGATCCTCTGCTTCATGCTGCTTGCTCTTCTCTCCATGGCTCTGCAAAGGCGCCTCCTGAGGTCAGCTTTGTCCAGCACCCGTGGTTTTTCTGCGTCCTCGTTTAGGAAAAGACTTGCACTGTTGGGTGGCTTCTCATTCATAATAAGCTCCAACACCTGATCCAGAAGGCAGGTCTCGTGGGAAACTGAAAGATGATTAAAGCAATATTCATCCCTATTCTATGTTTTGTCTTGGATGGAAAATCACAGGGAGATACCAACAAGAACTAGATTTGAGCCCCTGTGTAGGACTGCAAGTCAAAACAAAGCAGTGACCAAAGGTTAAACAACACCTAATATTAAATAATTTTATCACTGTCCTATCGGCATTTTTGATTAGTTTTATGTTAAGTCAAGCATCTCCACAGTACGTAATCTCAGTCATTTCTAAGCAATGTCAAAATGTAATGCAAATAGAATTTAAAATAGTTTCAAATTAGAGTTTATTTTTACTTGTAATAGCAATAAACTAAAAGGTTGCTATTTATCACTACTCTGGGACCTATTTCTCAGAGAATTGATGGAGCAGCATCAAACCAATATGTTGAGTCATGCTGCAGATATCGTTGGGAAGGTTTCTTCATTAAGTTGTCACTTTACTTTGAAAGTACATGACTTTATGCACATGTTACAAAGGTCACTTTAATTAATTACTAATACTAATAATTATCTTGTTTTAGCTGTGGAAAAAAATCCCCAAACTCCATACATTCAGCATATCCTGTCTCGATAGATCTTTTGCTGCTTCTGTCTGAGTTTAGCTTTCACTATGGATGAAAAGCCTCAAGTCTGGTTTCCTAATTATGACTAAAGCAGGATAAACTTCCCATTTTAAAATAGCATAGGCAAAAAAAAAAAAAAACGGAATGTTTTTTTTAAATGTCCTAAATGAAAAGAGCTGTCACAGCACAGTACAATGTTAAATTACTGAACTTTCTTCAGACTTACCTTGTTTGCTTTTCCTCACTGTGCAAGTAGTAACACGTGGCTGCTGGTCTTACTTCCTCCTATCTAGGCTGCAAACCTGCTTCCTCTTAAACAACCCCCATCGCGAACATACTTGACTTCCTGCGCTTTGACTCAACAATATTTTCATCTGTTTATCTAATTACTGCATTATGCAAGGGCATAATCACCTGACTACAGTTCATTTTTGCATCTTTTCTTTTTTCACTGGTTGGAATTAAACATTCTCACATCGATATATATATATATATAAAACTGAAAAATATCTAACTGAAAATGACTCAATGTTTTACATAGCTAAATTTAAAAAAGGTTAGATTAGCACATGGCCATGCAATGCAACGTCAAGATATGTCAAGGAGCACAGAAAGAGCCTTATCAGCTACGGAGACTGCCAGCATAAGACTTAATGCCAAAAAAAATTATATCATAGTGGCTAATAATTAAAAATAATTATCTGCCAAACCTGTTACCACTTGCATGATATCAATACATGGATCACAAGCAAACCCATGGCTTTTAGAGTGACGTCTCATGGGAGTTTCAGACTCTGCGGCTTCTAGTTTTCTTACAAAATATTAAATCTTTTTTTAGAATTAAATTAAATTAACCATCAATCGGAACAAGCTGATATGAAATAGATAAGTACATGGCTACAAAATGTCTTTTTTTTTGTGTGTGTACAACATTGTAGCAGGCTGGAACAAAATGGCAATGCATGCTACCAAAGGGGGGTACTAATTGGCATTTGTGACCCAGAATGAATTTATATGCTGACATCTTCCATTTTAAAAGCATTATTTTTATTTAAAAAAATAAAATATAACTTAGTTGGCCTCAAACTCAGGTCAGTTTTAAATCCCATTTGTTTTATATAAAAGATTACTTGGTCCAGCTTTGTGGATCAAAATTTAATATAACAGTAAAACAAATTATTTTACAACTCATCTGTCTGTTTAATATAAACTGATACTGGTCATGTAGAAATGATTTGTTGTTATTGCTTAATAGCAAAGATGGATATTATATTCGATGAGGAACAAAACAGTTGTACTAAAAGGCCAGTGGAAATTATTACCGGCCTCTAGACGATCAATCCAAAAGTCACAAAACAAACAGCCGAACTTACATATATGACAAAACACTAAATATGACAATATAACCAGAGAAGTGGATGGACAGCTAGTGGAAGGTGGTGCATATTTCACACCCCAACAGCAACCTAAGACTACCATGTTAAAACATAGACACAGACATATTATCCCAAGATTTGGCTTATTTCTTGTTTTATTCAACTATATTGTTAATTTAATATTAATTGTTCCCCAACATGAAGCAGGTACATGTTTCCTGTATTAATACATAGCAGTTCCTGCAATGCATTCCTAACTTTGAGCAGAATGCTCAGTATTTCTGACAGAGAGAGGCATAATTTAAGGTGCCCATTGATTACTCACCACTCATGGTTACAGTCTCAGTCAAGCAGCTCGATTTAGGCCAGGTGACGGTCAGAGCTTAACGAGCACACACTGCAATGTCCCTAAGCTTGGGTAGTGTGATTGGTTCCAGAGCACAATGATTACACATCTCTGCTCTGCACTTATAAACAGACAGACATGAAATGCCTTTCCTATGGTCTGACCTTCTCACACATCCACACACACACACCTGGAAAACACACACACAAAGAAAGGACTGACCACCTTTCACTGCATCTGTGTGAATCAGGAGGGCTACACCCACATCTAACACAGCAAACTTTTGATGGGATACCATGACCAACATATCCAAACAAGGCTTTGCCCTTAATCTACATATAAAGGTGAATTACATTAACATACTTTCTATGCAGAATCAGGTTTCCAAAGTTTATGGATAGAAACCTGATAAAGTCGTTTCCAAAGTAGACAAAACAAAAGTAGAATGAGCAAAGTCTCTGTTCATCAAGTTCTCCCCGCTTTAAGCCAAGATAGATGCCATCCCATCTTAAAATGTTTATGCAGTTTTAATTCAAATCCTTTAACTTTAATTCACTTGGAATTGGTGGTTAAATTTGCAATAAATGGTCTTAGAGACAGCAGAAGGATAAAAAATGATAGATACAGTAAATCAAAAGTGAATGCAGTCAAACCTCAACAGGAAGATAGAGAATGATACTTGAAATCCATTTCTCTCTCATCACTTGTCAAAAGATTGAAGTAGGATATTGACACAAAAATAGTTTTTTTTTTAATGGACATAGTACATCTTAAAAGAAGGCTTCGCTTTTTCACTCTTTATTAACGCTTTTCATCTTATTTTAAGGTACTTCACTTTCGCATTTGGCTTCCAAACTTGTGGGAATACATGGTGAGGAATGTCATCTGTGGTAAATGGAGTTCATATGATATGTGACAGGAGGATTTTTTATTTTTACTTTTTGTTCAATGGCATAAATCTAATTTTACATGTTTAGAAACCCAGAATTAGCCCTATTCTAGAGCTTTAGAAACACTGTCTTTCACTGGTGAGATATACAGCTAAATTATTACATTGACCATGTTATCAGTGGTGTTGTTTTATAAGATTCATTAACAGAATTTATCTGCAAAGCTTAAATCTTCCCAACATATACCAAGGGAACAGGTCCTAATACTAGCATATAGAGTGCTACGAAACGTTCTTGCCGTCTTACATTTCTGATAACTGGCAATCAGTTATTTCAATCACTCTGGAAGATTTTTGACCCACTCCTCCAGAATTATGTTATTTAAGCCACAGTAGAATTTTTATGCATGAACAGCCTGTTTAAGGTCATGATACATTACGTCAATCAGATTTACATCTGGACCTTGAGGAGAATTCATGGTTTCATCAATTACAGCAAGTTGTTCAGGTCCCAAACCATCACACTACCACGACTATGTTTGAGTGTGATTTTCTGTTTCTGAAATGCTTTGGTAATTTTAGACCATATTTTATCTTATTTTACATGTCTTTCAAATTGTTCCACTTTTGTCTAGTCAAGAATATTTTCCATAAAATCTCGGGGATCATCACAAAATACTGGATAAATGTGAGAAGGCTCTTTTTTTCGTTTGGTTGTTTTTATTTTTTTGTTGTTTGTTTTGTTTTCACCTTGTATCTCTACCCATTTTCTTATTGTTGAATCAGTGACCTTAACCGAGCCAGGTGAGACCAACCAAACCTTTGCTGTTGTTTTGTATTGTTCTCTGAACTCCTGGATGTGTCACTCTTGGAGTCATCTGGGTATGTCAGCCATTGTTCCCCGTTTTTCCTCTATTCGTGGAAAATAGCTCTCACTATTTTCTAGTCAGGGACTTTGTTTCTTATCTGTTCTTGATTTTTTTAATGTGTTAATTTTAGAGATATTTTAACCATCTTCATGTTGTCAGGCAGGTTCTATTTAAGTGATTTCTTGATTTTACAGGTAAGGCAGTACTCAGGCCTGGCTGTGATTAGAGAAAAAGCACAAACATTGGGGTTAATCACAGTTGATTCATGGTTTAACAAAGAGAATAATTCCTTTCACACATTGGGATAGCCTTTTCCATTAATAAATGAAATCTCATTTGTCTGATATTAGAATTTGCTAGATAACATGAATACATTATATATAGCGATAGTTTCAAAGATTTTTATGAGACATGGTTTGAATGAAAATAATGAGAGTAAAACAATGAGTTTGAAGTCAAATGAAGCAAAATTTAAGAGGATTTGCTGTCACTAATTTTAGTGGAAGTAGTCTTGTCTTTAGTTTGCATCTTTTATTCACAGTTTTCTTATGGGGTTTTGTATTGTCATCTATTTCAATTTAGAATAAACAGTTTTTACAAATAATTACTATAAAACGTCTTACAAGTCAAGAAAGCAGACAGACAGATATACATACAATATAAACTAATTCACCCTTTAAGAGTATTTCCTTGTGTCAGACTTTCATAAGTTGACCAATATCTTCGTTTTGTATCTTGTAGGTCTTCAGAACATTGACACAGGGAATACACAAAAATATATTTCAAAAGTCATTTTTAACAATCTACACTCTGTTATCGGTTAAATAAAAAACATGAAAAACTGATTACACACAAGTCTCACCCACCTGTTTGTCCAAGACGATGCTCACTCCATCATGTGTATCTCGCTGTCTTTACTACACTGCTTGCTGCTGCTAATGAAGCAATGATGCCCACTCAGACTCTCCCCTCATCATCCGCGCTGTAAACTGGCTTTACAACGCAATGTAGTGGCTTGTGCTTTGCAAGGAGGCACGCCTTGGACATATGCGTGGGTTGAAAAGAGGTTTAGGATTTTACAGGGGTGAAAATAATTTATTTGTGTCAAAAAAAACCTGCATGAGAATGTGCCCCTTTGTTTGGGATTTTACTGAGTCTGGCTAAACGATTCTTTTAGAACATGCAAGATACAAGTCATTACACAATGTATTTGGGTCCTTATGGTTGTAGACAATACACATACACAGTAGGTATTGCTATGACAACATGCATGTGCTCACTGCTGAACTCCGGGGAACTGATTGTATCTGTTACCCTGCTGGCATCCAGCTACCAAGCTCTCTGCTCCCACACCCACACATCACACTCATATTTGCAAAATCTGCATTAACATGCATCAACATAAAGTGTATAGAAAAAGATGCCCCTGGGCAGCCAGCTAAGCTACACCGTGTATTATTCTGAGAGAATTACAGTAAGTTAACACAGGAATAAATTTAAGTTTGCATAGAATGGATAAATGAATCATTTTTTTTACTTTATGCGGCTTAAAAATTATTTATTTAAATTGTCACAATGCACAGAGTGGAGGGCTATAGATTAAATTGATAGCTTCTAGATAATATTCTCTGAAATTCACAACTGAGATTTGAATTAACAGATGGCATTGGATGGAAATAGCAGATGGCATTGGCTTAGCTCAGGTTTGATATAGCTTGAATACATTTAATTAAGTGTTTTCTGTTTGGTTGTTTGCAGTTCCCAAGCAGGTAAACACAGCTCAACATAAGCAAAAACTTGGGTGGGGAAGGATTTTGGAGAGGCTATGGAGAAGGACCTTCAGCTAGCTTCAATGAAGTTCTAGAAAACTGTTTATTCAAAAGTAAAAAACAGGGAAAATCCCTGGGGTAGGATGGGTATGGTGTCTACAGCCCCAGACTGATAACTGTGGAGGATCTTCTGAATCTGGCCACCATGTCCCCTGGAGGGAAGGCAGAAGGGTAGGGCACCAGAAGTGGAGGAGATTTATCCTGAGATGCTGAACGCCCTATAAAGAACAACGTATTCAGAACAATAATTTTACAAAAAATCTATACATTTTGCATTTAAGATGAAAAACTTTCTTTGTCAGTAAATATGCTCTATCCAGAACTCCTCAAGTGGCATAGCTGTAGCTTCACCTGGTTAAATTCTGCAAACAAAACTACTAGAACCACCTTTCGCTATCCGATTAGTAATCGATTAATCGAAACAATAATGGACAGATTAATCGATTATCAAAATAATCATAAGTTGCAGCCCTAGTAGACATGATCTTTTTCTTGCAGACTTGCTGACAGGGCCATGGGAGGTTGATTGTTCAGTCCACATGTGTTTTATGAATATCAGGCAACCTTTCGTTGTTGCGTGTTGCAGGAGTGTGGGTTGCAACTAATGCTTTTAAGGACTATCCAGTCCGTCCCTGCATTATCATCACAAAGTCAGGTTTGTGTTTAGGATGGACTGGAATCCACCAAAGCAACTTCTTGTCTCCAGTCATATTTGTGGTGTTCATGAATCAGATCTCAAGGCATAATAGTGGAGGGGGTGTCTGGTTTGTAAACCTCAGGGTCTCATCTTTGCTTTTTTTTTAGATTATACATTATTTTGAGGTGGTTCTGTTGCCATCTTCAAGCCATGACCAATATCATGCAGTGGAGTGGTTCTCCAGAGAATCCCAAGAGGAAAGTCAACCTGTCTAAGTCTGAGACCACGGTTCTTCACCAAAAAAGGATGGGCTGTTCCCTTCCAGTTGAAGGTCACTTTCTGGCTCAAACACAGGAGTTCAAGTATCTTCGTATCTTGTTCATGAGTGTTGGTAGGATTGAGCAGGAGCCTAAATGATGGATTGGGTCCTTGTCTGCAGTAATGAGGCACTGCTTTGCTATGTTGTGGTGAAGAAAGAGCAGAGCTGAGAAGAAGTTACTAAATACAAGCACATAAAATTATCTTCCTTAATCTGGGGACACACCACACGATTGTTTGCCCGATTTTACCTCTGATTCACAGTCAGGAAAAGTCTGCATCAAGATTTGGTAAATCTTCTGGTAAAGAAAGGACAACAGCAGTTGCTATTCCTTTGCAGGATGAGAAGATCAAATCTTCTCCCTCCCATGTGTAGCCTGAACTCCTAGAGTTCAGGCTACACATATTAACACTCTTTTCTTTTGGTATTTTTAGAAATGTTCAGATCTTGACAAATATGCCAAATGTCACATTGAGTAGATTTATAGAAAGCCAGCAGTTAGAATATGTTTTAAAGATAAAACCAGCCGAATCTACAGCACAATAAGAGGTTTTTTGATTAAACTGATCCTCAATCTCTAATCGTCTCTTAATTAACAGGGGAAAAACGTAGAGATGCCCACTGAATGCTCATGAATGGATTTACACAGAAATAGTTCCAACATTTTCTTATTCCTGATGCTAGATGTGGGCTTCTCTCCGTTTCCAGTTTGGTGTAGGACCAAAGTGATAAAGGCACACTACATCGCCATGGAAACACAATTATCATCCCATAATGTAGGAGGCATGGATCATGCATGAACCACGCTTAGGTAGTGTAATTTCTCGCTTGTCCACAAAACAAAGACACTTCAGTGTTTTCTTTAACTGGCCTTTTTCTTTCTTCCTCAGTTCATCACAAATAATTTTCATATGATGCCAATTCAGAAATTTGTGTTAATGTTGCAGAATCAGACAAGCTGTGAGTCTGATCTCTGGCTGAAATGTTTGTGCAACCATATTATTGTCTCTAAACATTATGAAAAGCAGAGAAGTGGAATGAAGCATGCTTCCCTCTCCCTGAAGTGCACACACACACAGAGATGGTTCGCTCATCAATTATTTCTTAAAGAAAGGATTTTAGCACAGCGTTACCCAAAGATGACCCCCGCCCATTATGCGATAGGTGTTATTTTCCTACTTGTCATTAAAACCTTGCCAGATCATTTATAAACCACAACTGGGCCTGAGTAAAAATTAAAAGGCATTCAATTTGTCAAGCCTTAGATTTCAAATGATTTCACTACATCTTAGATGGATTCATTTGGTATAGATCTTCAGTATGTAGGAGATGAAAGTGCAAAAAGCTCTCAACATCAAAATGCCACAGAAAGGTCACAGCATAGATTTTTGTTAGCTTTGAAATGTCAGCTGATTATCCAGGCCTGGTACTGTAAAAGTGCTTGGGAGTTCAAAAAAAAATAAAAAAATATATATATATCATCTATAAGATGGATGAGAGAACATGCAAACTACATGGGATTCGAACTCAAGACCTTCTTGCTGTGAGGATACAGTGCTACCACTGAGCCAGTGAAGACAGTTGACAGGTTCTCCATTCAGTTATTCAAGACAGTGCTCTGTTAGCAAAAAACAGCCTACGAAACATTATTTGGGCTGTTATTTTTTAATCATAAATATATCAAAATATCATGGTCCCTCTGGCATATAACATTAGTGAATATATACCATATTTTGTATTTTAGTACTAAGCTTTAAACGTCAATTAGGAAAAAAATTAAAGAGGTCATCTCAATTAATATATTTTATCAGTTGTGGGCCTAAATAACTGATGTTTAACCCAGACAATGCAAATAAAAAGAGAAAAAAGGAACAAATTACCACAGTTTATTTTAGGTCTTAAAATAATAAATCTGAACTTGATTTCCACCCAGTTGCAATTCAAAACCTCTCTGAATTAGATCTTATCGGTACAAAGCCTTTAATAGTGGGGTACATTTCTACTAAAATATGACAACATGAAGTTTTAACTCCTAACCTGATAAACATCAAAACTGATGTAATTAAATCCCAAAACAAATATTTAAAAATTATAACCGGTGTCAACCATATATAATAATACTGTTCGTATGAAGTATAAGCAGATTCACATGAAAAGAAAATAGATAACCAAAAAAATAATAATAAACCCCATACTTTTATCATTAACTTTTAAACAGCATACTGTACCGTTAAAAGGAAAGAAAGTATCCCAAACCCTGCATTACTGTAATAAATGCCTGGCAGTATCTTGGCTTTAACTTTGGCATTTATTGCAGCAGGTTCTTTGTTTTAGAAAAGAGAAAAACTGCTCATTAACTGTCATTAACATGATTTTCCTTAGAGTATCCAGTATTTGGTCACAAAAGGATGTGCTAAATTTAGTGTTACACTCTTGTGCTGTGATGTGAAGCTTTACCTCACTTCACTGTTCAGGTCATTACATCTCTTACTGAGTTACAATAACAGGCCTTAAAGGGACAGCTGATACATTTATAGCAATCGGGAATGTACTCCAGGCTCTGATAATAAGTCACCTAAACCTTAAACAATCAGATAAGCTGTGTTTGACTTGTATCTGTTAGCTTGTTTTGCATTGATGTAGTTTTAAAAGGCCACAGTGCAGCTGCATTTGGAGATGTTTTTAGCAATTATGAAAATGTTTGGTCCTTTGCTGTCCTTGCGTTGCTCTGTGCCCCTCGATCACTGTCTGGGGTGATTTGCCCTTAGACTGTTTAACAACTTCTTCCAGGGATCTCCTAGTTATCAGTAGTCTCACAACATCTTCCCTCTTATTTGTCAGTTTTTTGCGTGCCTGGTCGTGAGTCACCATGGTCATATCCCAGCCATTTACCTGGGAGGAAGGAGGACAGTCTTTTCAAGATTCAGTCGAGGAAAAGCAATAGAAATTACAGCCAGGATAACACTCGTTCACAGCTCCTTTCTCACACTTTAAAGCGGCAAACAGTGCCATCTTGTGGCTTCCGCATGCAATGACAGAGGTTTTTACTACCCACCTGCATGATTTTGTCTCCCATTCTCAACCCTGCAACTTCTGCTGGTCCTCCTGGAGTTATCCTGGTCACATAGATTCCCTGTTGACAACACAAACACACCCCTTTACACAAAGGTCTTGCTAAATAAGATATAAAACAAGAATATTTGAGTAATTACAACAACTAAAGAGTAGCCAATACATGTAGTGCATTTGAAATACAGAAATAACTAAAGCAGTTCATGTCAACTTAGCCCTTCTGTTGTTTTTCGGAGGAGTTTTTCAGAGAAGCGTCTTTAGGCAGTCGATCCACTAAAACTTTTTTTTCTCACTTTTTTTCTTACACATTAACTGTATAAAGAGTGATTAATTGAGATAAATGTAGTTTTGTCTGGATGTATGAAGCATAGAGCAGTGCATCGCTGTCTTTACCCCTACTTTACTGTGCACTAGTGGTCAGCTGGCTGAAAGAAAACTGCTATACTTCCCCTGGCATTCAAGACAGACAAAATTCAAATGTTAAGAAATATTACCATTTGTGCAAAAACCGGGACCACCCATTAAAATTATTAAATTTATCTGGTTTTAATTTTAGGTTTTTGCTAGTATCTGTTAATCACAATAAAAAAAATATTAAATCCAAAAACCAAGTTTTTCCTTTTTTTTTTTTATCTCCAAACCCGTAAAATGACAGTCTCATCACCTAGACGTCTGGTTAAGTATTTCAGCTAAATTAAATTAAACGAGTGCAATGACAACACAAACAGCATGAAAAATACAATAAACTGATTTGATCTATTTCAAGTGCTTTCTGTTTCTTCCCTTTGTAGCATAAACATGCTTCAACCATTATTATGCATGTAAGTTTGCTTTATTTCTGAAAAGGATCTTAACACCTTACACTCACAACACCAAGGGGGAGTCCCAAACCCACCTCCTAAAACTTTATGAATCAGTACTTTATTTTAGCAGAACTAATAGGAATAAATGTTTCTTTTCAGTTTTAAATAAAAGCAGACCATGTCATAAATCTTTGATTAACATTTTTGTCTTGGTACCTTACTACGATGAAACTGTGGTATTTTTATTCAAGGTTTTCATACTATGATCACCTCTTACCAGCCCCGTTTCCTGAGAGAAATATGAACAGTTCATTTGTGGCCTCTGAGTGTAGAAAAGGCTCGAACAATATGAGGATATAATTAAGATCAACACTGTCTCCATGACCAGCACCTACTATATCAAATTTATTATTGTATCTCAGTTGTTTGTGCAGAAACATTCTGGTTGGAATTTCTTCTATTTTTCAAAACAACAACGTTCTTTAGAGGTTACCGTCTTCTCCACGTTGTAGGTTGCAACCTTATGGTGTCACACTTAAGCTATTGCTTATGCGGCATCTGATGTAAACTTGAGCTGCAAATTTGAAAGAAGTACTTTACCAGCATCTGTCAGTGGATTATATATTTATAGTATTTATACTGCAAACACCTGTGAGAAATCATGATTCCTTTTTGTTTTTCATGTTTGTATTTTTATCATCTCTGCAGCAATCACGTCTGATATGACGACAGCTAATAATGTAATCGCATAAGTTCGGCTACATCTTTGAGGGAACTTGTGGCTCAGATCATGGACAGCAAGAGGAGACACAGGAAACATGTGGAAGAAGGTGTTCTGGTCAGATGATATGAAAGTGGAACACACTATGTGGCAGGGCTGCATCATATTAGAAAAAAAGAGAGAAGAAAGAGAGAAAAATCTTCCTATTTTCCTCTCTTTCGCATCTGTGCTTCATACACTCAATGACCCTTAGCCTTTCGGGGGATGTCATTTGTGTCCAGTTTGAGCCTCTGCTGTCGTGAGACTTTTGTCGAACTGGTTACATATTACATTAACATGCTGATTACACATGGAATATATAAGTGCAATAATTGCATTCCAGTCCTTTGCAATATGAATATTGCACACACCGATATTGCAGTGACTATATATGCATGATATATTTTGTATATAAATATATCAAAGACAGCCCATCAACCTACACACACACCATCTGACTGTAAAACATGGTGGTGGCAGCATCATGCTGTGGGATGTTTTGTACAGTAAGGACAGGGAAGCTGGTCAGGGATGATGAAAAAGATGGATGGAGCTAAACACAGGTTGATCTGGGAAGAAAAAATGTTAGAGGCTGCATAAGACTTGATGCTGGGGTTGAGATTCAACTTCCAGCAAGACAATGACCCTAAACATGCAGCCAGAGCTACAATTAAATCATTTAGATCAAAATATATTCATGTGTTAACATGGCCTAGTCAAAGTCAAGACCTAAATCAAACTGAGAATGTGTGATGCTCTACATTCAATCTGACTAAGCTTGAAATTTTTTGCACAGAACATTACAGTTATTCACCACTTTGTCTGGGTCTTTTTCTTAAAATGCCAGTAAAATACATAGAAGTTTGTAGTTGTAACCTGAAAACATCTGAAAAAGTGCAAGAGGTATGAATACTTTTGCAAAGCACCATGAATATATATACTTGGATAAAGACAAATACAGACAATACACTTGAGATTATTTTATAACCCAGACTATTTAAAGAATGTGGAAAAGACAATCAGAAATGCTAAACAGCTGGAGGCAGGTTGTGACAGGATAAGGGGAAACATGACGTGTTTTCAAGCACTCCCGCCAGCTTAACATTTTATGCAATAATCAGGTAGTATAGGACTCTGCATAAACCTGCAACATTTCTTTGCATCATTCACATATTTGTGTGTGTGGCTTGTTCTCACATGAGGCCATGAATAATACGTTCAGATCTGTTTTTCATTTAAAGCTCACCAGAATATGCAGAGTTAAATAACAGAGAACTGATTTTCATTGCCTTCCCTTTTTCTCTGTAGCATAAAATAAGTCTTAGCTCTTAGCTGAAGAATAAAGACCCATTAGAAAAAAACGGGATAATTATGAATGTTTATTTTTTGTTTTCTGACCTTATCAGACTTGTCCTCAGAGAAAGGGTTCTGCCCAGGGTCCTGGTCAATACCGCCTCCAATGCTGAAGCCCAGGATCAGATTTTCTCCTTGGCACAGTTTCTGGATCTCAATTCTTTGCTGTTAGAAAACAACCAAACAAAGTCCATAATCAGATATTTAGAGAAACGTTGAGTATAGGCTGTTGGTATACTGGAAGCTATTCCACACTTATGAAATCTTTACAGGTGGTGTGTCATTGTTGCTCAATTGTGTCATTACTGGGTTGTTCAGACATGAGGCTAGCATGCACCGGCACAAATGCAGGTGTGAATGCACTCTGACATGGTTTTATCTGCTGCTACAAAGAAATAATAGAGTGAAATAAAACCTTCACTTTTCTTTCTAGTTTAATACTAAAATAACTGTGTTCTTAATTTAACCGTTCAATATTCTTACAGCGATATATGCCCATCATTTTTAGTTTGAAGACCGTCTTCTGGTAACATTAATAAAGAGGCTGTGTCCTGTACATGACAATCAGCTGTAGTCTCACAGCCCAGACAGATGGACGAGTCTGAATTCAGAGCTCCCCGAACACAAAGGCTGTCTGTGTGCACGTTGATTAATAACCACATAGACTCTTTAATACAATGTCTAGAGATGATGTCATTGAAGATCTTAATCTGCCAATGAGTCAGGATTTCCAGTTAAAGAGGTTCTTGTTTTTAAAGCCTTGCAAATTATGGGCAGTTTAAGTTGAATACAGTCTAGGATATCTAAGCTGGTAATCCATGACTTCATGTTTGCGCAGGGTGCTTAATATGATGTGACACAGAGGATTATTTCTCTGAGCAACACTTCAAAATGGGAAAGAGAAGAAAACATTTCCCAGCAGAAATGCAGATGTGTGGTGCGCTTCATAAGCTGGAGATGGTGGCAAGAAAATGGCAACTGGCCATGACAAAGAAGGCTCGACTAGGACCCAAGTTTACCCTACCACCAAGCATGTGGTGAGGAACAGGATGGTAACAGAGGAAGAAAATATAAAAAACTAACAGTATCAAACAGCAGCAGGAAGTGACATTTTTGGGTCACGAAGTTTGCATAGAAATCATTAGAAGCTATCAACTTGACAACTGGTTGTTTGGGAGGTATGGGAGGGGAAATCCTTTCCTGTTCTTGCACCACAAATTGAGACTGCTAAACTCTGCTGGGGGTTTAACAGGACCTGGTCAGATGAATCCAAGGTCGAGCATGCCAGAAAACTAGAAATAGGTCATTGCTGGATCGTTTAGCAGGGAAAATTAACACAGAGTAAAGCCTATAAAAAAACCAAAGTGCCAGCAACATTAAATCAAAATCTGTCAGCTCTTAAATAAAAATACCCTCCATATTATTATAACATCAGAAATATCAGAGGGTCTTATGGACCTGTTTAAAAATAATTTGAATGCTGTTTATGGCAATTTTACAAAATAAATACACATTAGATACAAATACATATTATCAAATATCACAAAAGTCAGTGATGATGTTTTGCAGCTTTAGATTCAGTTCATCACATTGTTGTTGGTAAGCAGAGAAAATCAAAGGTAGGCAAGTCGGAAAGTTAACCTCTTTTCAACAGAGAGAAACAAATCCCAACTAGTTATGTCTACCACTAATGAGTATTGTTCGTGCTGACCTTCTCAGTTTTTGATACAGCCAAAAATAAAGCCAGGAAATGAAAAACAACGCAAAGAAAACATAACTGATGTTGCGTTTACGGACACGGAAGAAATCACACACCTGGGGGGTGACGCCCCTGTCAGGACATTTTCATGCTGCGCAAAAGTAACGATCGGGTAAAGTCATGTTTAAAACAAGAATACATACATATTTCATAGAGTATTTACCAAGTTATATGGCTGAATTTCCAAACAACGACAATGTTAGTCAAAAGCATGAACAATAGACTCCAGTTCAATGAAACACGGCCCGTCTCCCAAACTTACCACAACTGCAGTCACTGGTTGACCTGGGACAAACGACATCGTTTAGCGGAGATTTCAACAAAAACAAGTTTTAACAAAAGTAACCGTAAAGATTTTAATAATGCGTTTTCAGTAACGACACAACTTCCTAGGAGTTGCCAGCAGGCTGCTAACTGGGAACCAGATGATGTAATCTCGCCTCCTAGCAAAGGAGGTGTGAGTGTTACTTACACCCGGGCAGCTAAGGAGGGCGGTGTTAACACCGCACCGCACCGCACTACAGACACACCTAGCCGCGTCAGAGAAGGAGAGGAATGATTATTGTCCTTAAACGGAACTGGCAGACAGTTACCTTATTTAAAACAATACTCCTTTATGGCACAACCTCATTTGTCTATAGTGCTGCATTTCATTAGACTATGAAGTAATATTGCTGAATTTAATTACATCTGAGAGCCATCAGGACCAAGTTATATTATTATTATTATTATTAACACACAATACAAAACACAATGTAAAGACGCATTCAACAAAAAGCCTGTTTAAACAAGAAAGTTTTTAACTGCTTTTAAGAGTCCAAACGTACCAGGATAGGTAGACTGTTCCATAGCATTGGTGCTGGAGTCTGGAAGGCTCTGCCCCCCTTGGCCTTTAGTCTGCTGCGTGGAGCAACTAAAAAATGTTGAGCCCACAGACAGCAAGTAGCAGTATATTTTGTCAGCAGATCAGATACGTTAACTGGGGACTGGCTGTGTAGTGCTCTGTATATTAGTGTGAATTTACTCAAAATTAGCCAATGTAAAGAGTATATAATAGGGGTTCTGTGAGCTCGCTTGCTGGAGTGTGCAAGTAATCTCACCATGCCGCAGCATTTTGTATAAAATTGGAGGCGTAAAAGGGATGATTTATCCAAACCAATAAACAGGGTTTTACAATAATCTAAACGCAATGACACAAATGCATAGATTATTCTTTCAAGTTTAGCCGAAGAGACCATATGTTTCCGTTTAGAAATGTTCCTTAAATGAAAGAAACAGGAGCGAGACAAAGAGTTTATATGTGAGTCAAAGCCCAGAGAGGAGTCAACTATTACACCAGGTTATTGAATGCTGGACTTAGGAGTTAGACAAAAAGAAGCAAGAGTCTGACTGATTGTAGTACAGGAGGAGTAACAATCAAGGTCTAAATCTTTTTGGTGTTTAAAACAAGGTTGTTGCTGGAAAGTGTTAGGAATAACCTTTATTAATTTGCTCATAGCTGTTTTTCCCATTTATACTATAGTTAAGTAAAGTATAAGTTCTCATGTTTCCATTTTGTTACAGTAGGATAAGAAGCTCATAGACATACAGTACAAGGATAAATGGCCCAAGGTTTGTCATAAATGACCTGAAGCTGGGGCACTGGGGTTGATAGTGGAGCAGCTGGTATAACTGGTTTGATTAGAAAGCTACAGTACACTTGGATTAAGTATGGACACCCGCTACTACACAATCTAACAGATAGACACCACAATGGTGACACATAGTCTACTGATAATCATTGGAGGGAACATCCATTGCATTGGAGTACCAGATATAAAAACTACATGTGACCTTCTATCAGGGCTCTTCTTCATCCTCTAACAGACGGCGACGGTCCGAGACGGTAGCCTCAGCGCTGATCTCTGTAATCATTCCTCTGCCTTAATTTAGATTAAAAAGAGCTA
Organism: Girardinichthys multiradiatus; assembly: GCF_021462225.1. Taxonomy (NCBI): domain Eukaryota; kingdom Metazoa; phylum Chordata; class Actinopteri; order Cyprinodontiformes; family Goodeidae; genus Girardinichthys; species Girardinichthys multiradiatus. The sequence continues at coordinate 27,698,953 of NC_061802.1, forward strand.
AACGTTAGAAACTGGTTGAGAGTCGTTCCTTTAAGAGTCTTTAGATAGAGTGGTGACTGTTTCCAGGGTCCAAGGACCGGTGGAGCTCCAAGGCGTCTGACCGCCAACAGGGTGCGGTAGCTTTGGACAAAAGCCAATTACTAATCAGAGATAAACAGTGGACAAGGGTTAGGGTTAGTGCAGAACCAGAGATGCCAGCTAAAACCCTCAGTCTATTCAGTAAAATTTTACGTTCAATGGTATCAAAAACTGCACTAGTAAAATTATAATAGAACAATTTCCTGCATCGGAAGCCATTAAAATATCACTGTAAACTTTAAAAAGAGCCGTCTCAGTGGAATGCAGTTTTTGAAAGCCAGACTGAAAAAAGTCATAAATCTGTAGCTTACATAAGCCCCTTTTCCACTGTCTGAAGGAAGCCCCAGGCTTTTGAGAAGCCTCAGGGTTTGGAAAGCCCAGGTTGCATTTCGCGGGGCTTTACTTTCACGAGTGAATGGTTTTACTGTGGAGATGGTCTTTTCAGCTTTCCCGGGATTTGCTAAAAGGACGGAGCTGTATGCAACGAGCCTTGGCACCAGTAGCTTCAGTAAAGGCTTACTATATAAATTAATAATTTTTATACCATTAAGTTGACCTCAGAACTTCATCTGTGCAGTCAGTTAATCAAGAATGAACAGTTAACAGTTTTTTCAGAGTTTTCAGAGCAGCGGAGCTCCGCTTCCAGGCTGGTCTGGCTGCTAAGCTAAGCTAAGCTAAGCTAAGCTAAGCTAAGCTAAGCTAAGCTAAACTAAGCTAAGCTAAGCTAAGCTAAGCTAAGCTTACCAGGGAGCTGGACCAGGACTAGCCCACTTACCACTGCCTGTTCTCAGCCCAGCACTCTGGGATTGCCCACTACCTGTCATCTGTTTGTGGCAGCTGAAAACTATATAAAGTGTTTAGTAGGTATGTGGTGAACAAATGCAAGTACCAGAAGAGAGAACGAAATATTTGTTGCCGGAAATTTGTTACACTTTGAGTTATTGTAGGAAATAATTGTAATGGAGGGTCATATCTCTGAAGGAGCACAATAACGGTTTCATTTTGCCAATAATTGTCATTGAGTGTAATTGTGGAAAAACAAGTAAATGCCTTTTGGCACTGCAGACCATCAACACAAGGAAAGGAATTCAGGAAAATTTTAGATTTCAAGTACATTAAGTTATTCACAAAATTATCATAATCAGAAAGTAACACAGCATGCTGAGGGTGAGGAGACACAAAATTGTTGACAGTGTCAAATAATATCCTAGGGAAATTATTCAGAATATTGTAATAAGAGGATCTAGCCTCTTTCGCTGTCTCATTATAAGAATAAAAAAGCTCTTTGAAGTACTCACAATGGACAACCAAACTCATGGACTTCCACTGTCTTTCTGCTTTCCAACAGGAACGTAGAAGGCCATGAGTCCGATTGTTTAACCAGGATGAGCGAGAAATGACTAGTTTTATAAGGAGCAACCTGCCTGAGAACGGTAAGGCAGTGTTCATTAAAATAATTAAGGAGGAACTTCACATTATCATGAGAGAATGATGTAAAATTAAAAATAGAAGAAAACTTAATAAAATAACAGCATAAATAAATCACAATAAATCACATGCACTTAATACAAACGTGAGAAAAAGACTGAGTCTGAGACTGACTTATAATCACTGAAGACAACTTTGCTTATGTGATCAAGAGTAACACCATAAATAAAAGCCAAGTCCAAGGCGTGCTCTAGAATACTAGTAGGACCAGATGTATGTTGAGCAAAGGTAAGAGTCCATGATGCTGAGGAACTCTGTGGTTATACCATTGGATTAGTCTTCAGCATGAATATTAAAGTTTTGATAACCCAGCCTAATTTAACAGTGGAAGATAAAGAGTCTTTAAGATCCAACTGAAAACATAAAGCAGACCCAGGTGGAAGATAACTTAAAATATCATATATAGGCTGTGCACGCCAAATTTTTTATCATAGTCACCCCTAAAGGGCTGAAAAAGCTTGAAGAGGTCATCTGGCACAAAAATGCCTTTTTTTTAATTCAAGCTGCCCCAGCTCCCCCTGCGAGAAATCCCAGGTGTACAAAGGAATGATTAGTCTCCAGGACACATTTCTGAAAGATGTGAGTCTTCATCTTAGTGCTGCCAAGTCTCAGAGAAAAACATAAAGTCCGGTACCTCACCAAATCCAAATCCAATTCATCTATAAAGCACATTTAAAAACGGTAAATTTGCCCAAAGTGCGGTATAAAAATAAGATAAATAAAAGACATAAAGCTAAGACATAAAACAGATATTTAAAACACTTATACAACAGAAGAGAGACAATAAAAAGAGTACGTCAACTCCACTGGAGCAAACACTACTGAAAAATTGTGTGTTTTTAAAAGAGACCTAAAAACAGGAAGATAAGATGACCGTCTAATATTTGAGCGCAGTGTATTCCAGAGTGTGGGAGCCACAACAGAAAAAGCCTGATCTCCTATAAGTTCCTGCCTAGATTTTGGGACAACAAAAAAACAGCTGGTCGACTGATCTAAGGGCTCCCGAAGGAAGTCAAGGCTGGAGAAAATCAGAGAGGTACAGAGGAGAAAGACCATTTAGACATTCATAAGCAAACATTAGGATATTAAAATTAATTATTTGATGCACAGGGAGTCAATAGTGGACAAGATGGGTTAGATGTGCTCATGTCTGTGTGTTCGAGTTAAAAGACGGGCAGTAGCATTTTGAACAAGCTGAAGTCATGAAAGGGATGCTTGACTGACACCAGCATAAAGTGCATTGCAATAGTCGAGACAAGTTGAAATAAAGGCATGTAATATTCTCTCCAAGTCAAGTATCGACAAAACTGGCTTATGTTTTGCCATTTGCTTGAACTGGAAGTTCTGCAAAACAAATCTGTATTGTTTATTAAATTTAAAATGCTAGTCCATAATTACTCAAAATTTGTTAAATGTTGTTTGATGTATGACTTGAGGCAACGAATATTAATACGCGGGTTGCTTGAGGTACTATTAGGTTTGAATAAAAATAATCTGTTTTGCTATTATTGAAGCTCAAACAATTTAGACCAATCCAAGCTTTCACATCGTCGAGGCAACTTCAAAATTCAATTCAATTTAAAAATACTTTAATAATCCCAAAGGGAAATTAAATGTTGTTGTAGCTCATTATGAAGCTTTCTTCAAAGAGCTGCTGTAGATGCTGATGGCTGTGGGCAGGAAGGATCTCCTGTAGCGCTCCGTCTTACTGCAGATCTGAAGAAGCCTCTGACTGAAGACACTGTTGCTGTAGGACAGTCTCATGAAGAGGATGCTCAGGGTTCTCCATAATTAGGGGTGTCAAATTATCGTGTTAATTGCGATTAATTAATTACAGTCATGCTTAGCGCGTTATGTTTTTTAATCGTGTTAATCTAATTTTTAATCTCCAACTCTACTATTTCTGTATGAGAGTTCCCTTTTTATGAAATCTGTTTTTTTATGCATTGGGCTTCTTGCACTTGAGTTATTGAGGGTGGAAAACAATGGTCAATCACACCCTGAAGTGGACATTGATAGGCTGTCATGGGTGTGTATGAGCTGATAGGCTCAAGTGAGTAGCGGAGAAGAGACGCGAAAATGGAGGAGCATGTGAGAGTTGTCGGTCCAATGACTGGGAAATTTACATTCCAAAAACACGACGACGGCACCATTGATAAAGGCAGAGTGATATGCCTTCTTTGTAAGGAGTTTGCTTACCACATCAACGCAAAGCACCCAGTCGCGAGTGCCGCCGCCACAGTTAATGTTAGCAGCGAAGACATTAGCAATTTAGCAAGCCACAGCAAAGCTCTTCGCCAATATAAACTCGAAGAGAACACCCCACGTATGAGCAAGTCTGCAACCGACAGGCTGACAAATGTTCTTGCCAAGTGTTTAGCGTTGAACTGCAGGCCGATTAATATAGTGGAAGACGAGGGATTAACAGGTGTTGCAAAATGCGTCCAATGACCCATCATACAAGCCACCGTCCAGGTCGACAATGACGACCAAAATCGGCAAGATGTACGATGGTGAAAAGAAAAACAAACTTGAGATTTTGGTGAAGGACTCGCCCAACTATGTTGCTATAACCGGAGATCATTGGACCTCAGCTGGCAATCACAGCTATTTGGGAGTGACCGGACACTTTATTGATGGTGAGTGGAACCTCAACTCATTTGCGCTGACCGTCATGAAAACAGAAACCAGGCACTTTGCTGATAAATGTGCCGAACAGTTCCTCAAGGTGGTACATGACTGGGGAATTGAAAACAAGATATCCACCATTGGTACAGACAATGCAGCAAACATGCTGGCTGCTATGAGAGCCCTTCCATACGAGCACATCGCCTGCAATGCTCACCTTCTCCAGAGGACCATCACGGTCTGCCTCGATAGTAGTGGGTTTGCCGGTGTACTGACAAAGTGCCGCAAGATTGTTGGCCATTTTAAACAAAGCCCTGCGAGTACCACAGAACTTAACCAGCAACAAGTAGCACTTGGAAAAATGAGCGAGCAACTTCTACAAGATGTACCGACCAGGTGGAATTCGACACTAGAAATGGTCTCACACCTCCTATGCAACCGAGAAGCTATCCAGGCTACATTGGACCAACAGAACCACAGATTGGTCATGCCAAACGAAGCTGAGTGGGGGAAACTGCAGAGGCTGGAGGTCCTGCTTGAACCATGCAGGTAAGCCCAAATAAACACGTCCATTATAATCAAAAACTATTGTCACATGTTAGGTAGTTACATTTCAGAACAATTAAATTGGAAATCAGTGACACTTTAGTTTAAATATACAGCTAAGTTTATTTTTGCAAACTTATCCACAGCTCAGTCAACTACCTCTGTAGGTAGTTGACTGAGCTGCTGGGTGGTGAGGTCTACATCTCTTGCTCTGTAGTGCTGCCTGCTTTTTGCCATCTGGACTGTGTCATGGACATCACTGATGATGATCCAGCCTATGTGGTAAAGTTCAAGAACACGTTCCAGAGGGACCTGGCAGCACGGTGAGTTGATGCCAATGAGACATGGTTCAAGTTGGCCACAGCACTGGATCCACGTTTTAAGGATTTGAAATGTCTTCCAAGAGAAAAGAGGGAACAGGTAAAGACTATAAGGATAAGCTGGCAGAGCCCAGAAGAGAAGCTACTCTCCAGCCCTCCACAGAGTATGATGAACCAGCTCAGAAGAAGAGGAGGAGCGTTCTCCTGCTGGGGTCTGACTCTGACTCAGAAGAAGATGGAATGATGTCTGGAGAGCTGCAGCGCTACAGAGGAGAGCCCAGCATCAGTATTGATGACTGTCCCCTGCAGTGGTGGTATGCTCACTCAGGAGCCTATGAAAAGCTGTCAGCCCTAGCACGCAAGTACCTGGCCTCCCTGGCAACCTCCATACCTTGTGAAAGACTGTTTAGCCTTGCAGGCCACATAGTACAAAAGAAAAGGGCAGCCTTGCTCCCAGAAAATGTGACCAAGTTGGTCTGTGTCAGCGACTGGCTGAAGAAGAAGAAATAAGAGGCATGAGGTCAGCAAAGCTGCTATGTCCTCTGCCTACTAGAAGTGATAGTTTCAGCACTTTATTTTTGTTATGATGAACAATTATTTTTGGTGTGCTTGCTTACAGCATTGTGATTGATAGGTCTGTTTTATTTATTTTGTTATCTGAAGCAGAGGAAAAGCAACGAGTTCAGTGTTCAATAATTTTATTGTTCATAAAAGTGTTCTTGCCATTTTATATGTTAACTTACAGCATTTTATACAGACCTGATGTTTTAATTTTTAAATTATTTGGAAATTTTAAAAAAAAGAGCTCAGCAATATTTCTGCCCTAGTGACAGAAACTACAGGTTGAAAGCAGCACTTGGGACTAGTCTCAAATACAGCGGAATGTAAATGGCTAGAACTGCATCTGTTCAAAACAATAAATTATTTCATAAAACCACTTTTTTGTTATATATCAATCTTTTGATCTACCACAATAATGTAACAAATTTAAATTGAAATACCTCAACCAAGTTAAGGGCCTTTCTCAGCAATTTTTAGGTGAGATTAAAAAGGAGATTAATTAGATCAATTAATTACAGATCATAGTTAATTAATCTCTCAATTTTTTTAATCTATTGACATCCATAATATTCTTCATTTTATGAAGAAGGCTTCTTTGTACAATGTTCTCCAGAGGTTCCAGAGGAGTCCCCAGAACAGAGGCAGCCTTCTTTACTAGCTTGTTGAGCTTTTTTCAGACCCTGGCTCTGATGCTGCTACCCCATCAGATGATGGCAGAAGAGATCACACTCTCCATAACAGACTTATGGAAGAAATGCAGCATCTTGCTGCAAATGCTGAATTTCCAGCAATTTGAATTTTAATAAGAGATTGGATGGAACATGGATTATTTGTTAGGCGCATGTAAATCTGGTAAAACTGCTATGCAGTTGTCTGCATAGCAGTTGAAGCAGATGCCATGTTTTCTAAAAATAGACCCTAAAGGGAGCAGGTATAAAGAAAAAGTCACCATGTGAAGGCTGTGGTCCACGGCATGGTTGTCTTGGGTACGATTCCTTGTCTCATGTTATTTGCTGCATGTCTTCCCTTTCTCTCTCTGCCCTCTTTCCTCTCTGATTACTACACAATAGAGGCCAGTCATGCCAAAAAAATTAGAAACAAAGAAAATTGTTTGTGGTTTGCATATTTAGAGATCTGACAGTATCAATACTTTCAAATATAATTTTTATTTTGTTTTAGCTCAAAACTCCATCACCACCAGCAAGAAAAGCTTTAAAAATCCTGCAAGACACTTTGACCAACCTGTTTATATGTCTAGGTCTACTGTGACTTTGGTGTAATCCAAGTAAATGATGGTGTCCTGGGTTTTTTTAAGTGAAATTCTGAAACTCTAAAACTGGTAATTCTGTCTAGTAAAATAGGAGATGATGAAGTTTTGTATATGCCTAAAAAAGCCTTCCCTGGTTAGACTTTGTTCTTGCAAAGCCTTTCTTGAAATTTAGCTGATGCTGTTCTTTTCAGCTAGATGATGAGTCTAAAACACATGTTTCCCATTAGACTGGCATGCAGGGCTCTGATATGTCCTGACAAATGTCATATACAAGATCTAAAGCTCTATCAGACACAAAACACCAAAGACAGTGTACTGAAAGGCTTGTTGTATTTGAAATTTTACTGCACAGCATTTGCAAATATTACAAAGTACCAATTTCAAAGTGATTTAGTAGTGTCATTTAACAGCAAGGAATGTATCTGTCGAAAGCATAAATGTGATATAATGTTGTAAAAACACGACGTAAGCAAATAATAAGTGACAAAGATATGTACAGATATTTTCAATGACAAATGTTTGCAGCAGCTTTTTAACTCACGTTTATGCCTGTGAAACTAGTCTGACCAATAATTATTACCTCTCTTTCAGCCTTGTTACATAATTTTGATATTATCAAAAATGTCCTTCATATGTCTGTAGTAGCATTCAACAATAATTTACATAAGATACATACAGGTTTCCGTTGCTGGATTTGTCACTTCCTTGAAGTGTAAAACATTTATGGAATGTTTTACAGCCTAAGTGATAAAAATGGCAGCAAGCTAGCATTATTTATATTTGTTGTGTCACTTCTTTGTAGGTTGTCTTAGCAAAACGATTTGAAACAGTGCAACAGCTAATTTTGAAAGGAAGATGTCACTGTTCCCACTTTGCCTCAGGATAGTTAATTATTTTTTAGTGCTGCTTTTTAAAATTACAAACTGCAAACATAATAAATGTTAATATCTAGATCAAGCGAAGCTAACAGACTGATTTAGTTTCTTTTAGGTTGACCAATGATGCTGTTTTTTTAACAGTTATTTGTGTGTTCAAATGAACTTGCTTTGACATTTTGCTCTCATGAGCTCCAACAATGAAAGCGATGGAGCTGTTTAAGGTAAGCCTGGTCCTCCTCATGACAACAACACTTGTTCTATTTGACCTATCAGCTGAATGGATAAGGTGGTTTAGGGTCCTAGAGGTCACAACCTTGTAGTCAAGATTTACTAATCTAGTGGCCACTTATTACTATTTATTGATGGGGCTGCAGTGTAATTCCCAACATAGTAATTAGGTAGAGTGTTAAAATGAATGCCAGTATATCAGTAGCCTGGAGCAAAAGGTGGAGGTGATCGGTACTCCTGAGGTAGCACTTCATCGTTCAGTCTCACATCTGTGTGGCAATAAGGGGAACCACCAAATGTGAGCTCCTGGTATTCATTCTCCACAACTTTGCTGCTGTCATTCGGCTCTTTAGTGATTTCTTCATAGAGGTTTTCCTGCAGGTTGGTTGTCTTTTTCTGGAATTTCATCTTGAGGCTCTTCAGGTTTGTGACAACTGATGGCCTCAGCTCCTGGAATTTTAGTGGCTGGACGATGGTGCAATGTTTTCTCTCGACGGCTGGGGATTCAGAGGAGCTCTTGGGCACTGAGGCCATTCTGGTGCAGGCCAGGTCCTGCTTCTGAGCGATGTGATTCCTCAAAGGGACTTCAGGAGGCGAAGTCCATGGAGAGCTATCAGCTGTGAATTTTTTCCTCACCTTTGGCACAGGCTGTAGATCACAAACATCAAACAAGGCACATGTATTTATATTTTTAAATCTCAAGCATCTCTCTAAAACATGCAGTGCAATAAATTGAGAAAATGTAAGATTAATAAAATTATTATCCAGCAGCTAAAAACTAACTATGCTTCAACAACGCCAGCTGTTCCTATTAGTCAGCCACCTGATTTATGCAAATTAGCATTCCATTCTCCATAACACAGATGTTTGTGTTACTTTGAATGTGTGTGGGGGGGGGGGAATACCGTCTGCTGTAAGCTGGTGGTAAATATGGCACAGGAGAAAAAAAAAGAAAAAGAGGACAAAAACAACATGGCAAAGGAACATACAAAGAACCATTTAACAATACGTATTCACCAGTTAGTACAGCATGTTTGCTTAGACCACATGCAAAAATCTAACAATCTGATACATTGTTAATATCAATCTGCGTCCAAATAAATCAGTTAAAGAAATGTATTTCCACTGCCTCATATCTGCAGCATTGTTCACTGATCATGCAAATCTATTTTGACGGGATTCTCAAGAGCAGAAATTCATTGGGGTTAAATAGAGACGATTTCTCAAAGTACTTTTTTTGGGGGGGGGGGGGGGGGGGGCACCAAAGAAAGACCATGTGTCACCAGAGGGTAATTATTACCATCTGAATCAGAATTGGCAAAAATCATATTAAGACTGATCATCAGACTGATTTCAACAGTGTTTAGTCTCTGATATATGTATAGAATACATTTTTCTAGCTGAGTCCAAAAGGCTACCTTGACAAAGTATAAAAGCAACTATAATTTATTGTAAAGTGAAAAAGAAGAATCAACAAAAACTCCCTTGTTCACCACAAAATGTATGAAAAATGTAAATAGAAACATTCCTCTTGAAGGGACAACGCTTATTTACATCTAGAGAATTTATAAACCAAGGTTGTGTTTCTGGTAAAAGGAATTTTATATAGCCAGGAATTATTTAAGCATCTTCTAAGTAAAAATGGAGAAGAAAACAATATTTTATATACGTTACCGAAGTTGGAAGAGGGGCAGTGGAGTGTTTGACACCTTCCTCCAAACAAGGGTAAAGCCTGTTTGGTTGGCTATTTGGGAAAGATATTGCAGAGTTCATCAGATGGTTGGGTCGATGAGGAAGGGGAGGGGGAGTATGGTCCACTGGTTCTGGGTGACTCGGAGTGGGTTGTCGGAGGTTGTTTGGTAGCACACTGGTGGTATAGCTTCGGGGTCTTTGGGTAACCAACAGTTGGGCATAGTTGACATGATGTTCTGAGGACTAAAATGGAATTAGACAAAGGAGGTGTTGATTCAGTTTTGGACTTAATTCAAATTGCACACAATTTTTCCCACTTTTTTGTTAAAATATTGTTCAGTTCTCTTCAAATCATGTGAATCTGGGTCAAGAAGAACAAACCGCCCATGTCCTTACCTGTCCGCAAGCAACTGTGAGCACCTGATTGAATGGCATGATAGGAGTTCTGCGGTAGAAGTCCACCAGGTCCTGTAGACTTGTGTGAGTCCTATTCTCCCCTACTATGACATAATGGCCATCCTCCATTGCCTCAATCATGAAATGTCTGCAGTGTTGGTCCACACTGAGGTAGGCCAGCACAAGAAAGTGAGGACTTTGAGCTCCTTGTGCAATAGGTATAACAAAGCTTCTTAAATGCTGCAAACACTCACCGATATGAGAGGGTGTAGCCAATTCTGCTCTCACTGACTCTGATAAGGAAGTAGCCAGGCGGCTTGAACATCAGCAGTTCCTCTGCTGTCCTACACAAATCAGCAGATAGAAAGGTATTTTTTACACAAGCACTTTAATCTGTAAATTTATTTTAAACAGCAGTACAATTATATTTTTAAATAGGTCCTATTAATAGTTACAGAACAATAGACTTTTGCATAAGCACATTCACATATCCTCACATCCATAAATTATATAAAGTTGAGACTCCAGAATAATAACTAAATAAAGAAAGACTGTCTTTGGTTTGATTCAAGCACCAAAAATATTTCTTTTAGGATCATAATGACTCTGCAGTCATCAACAAAGTAAACTGAGACCCACTTAATGGTGCTTTATCATATTCCATTGTCTATTGTATAAATTGGTTGTGGACAGAGAAATTAAGCAAGGAAGATTACTAATTTGTAGCACAAGCAAAGGTTAGGGCAGAGTAAATATTGCAGTAAACCCATAGCAAATAATGTTGTTTTATTAAATAGGTCAGGCAACAGCTGTCCTTCCCTCATTTTGCAAACAATCAGAGTCCACTTTTATGTCTCCCACACCATAGGCCTGTAAAAAGCACAGAACAATGAAAGAAGGAACTAACTTAGCAAGAAGATTAATGACAAAAAATTAAAGGTCTGGCACGTTATCTGTGTGCATTTCTGAATCTGTGTCTGGCTTATTATGATCATTTCTACCTTACTTCAAACTGATCCTCTATCAATACGAAAATCAGTGGGCGTCTTGTTTTGCAAATGCAGTTTGGGAGAAGTACAGTTACACGTTAAGCTATAATTTCAAACCAAATGTACATTATGACATATGACTTTCTAATAAGAATCAAATCATATTTCACCTGGTAACTACTTGTAATGTACGTTGCAGGTGGAGGAAATGTCTGCTTTGCTTTAGCATGAGGCTGAAAAGCAAGAAAATGTTCCACATTTTGTCATGTCACATCTACCAACTTCATTGTATTTTATTAGGATTGTATGTGTCTTTCCTTTACTCTTTTTTGTTTCTTTAGGGATTGTCCTGTATTTAGCTCCATCCACCTTGCCATCAACACTGATGAACTTCTGTGTTTCTGCTGAAATGCTGAAAAACATTCCCTACCACAATGTTGGCACCACAATGTTTCACAGTAAAGATGGTCTTGAACTAGCAGTTTAAAGCTTTTAGTTTTAAAGTTGAATTATGTGAAACAGTTCAAAGTTATGAATGCCTTTGCAAGGGACAATTCAGTATTTATTTCCAGTTTTAGTAAATTAGTAAATGGTGAAGATTTAAGACGTGTTTAAAACTTTGTTAATGCAAAGGATTTATTTACTGTGTTGTCTTTACATTTTGTCTTCATTTGTGCTACACTTTTATAAAAACTCCCTAAAATTTTGTACTCGATACATTTTCAAGAAAATATTAAGAAAAGTGACACGACTGGAGCTAATTTAGGTTTGGGGCAGCTTGGTAAAACAAACATTACACCCTGTGAAACTGATATGATTATTGTACGAGATTAGTAAAAACGAGGCTCTCTGTTGTACATTACTCAGTCACACGTTGCATTGACAGATGGCAGGTGGTGATAGACTTCCAAAACTTACTTCCTTGTAATGATCCCATGAAACCAATCTGGGACTGAGCCGTTCCTGAACACATTATGGAGCTGAGACTCCGTGAACCATTTGAAAGGATCCTGTTGGCCATGTGTCGGCGTATTCCACTCCATCATTCTGACAAAATAAACACACTGTTTTGTTCTGCTGTAATGGGCTTGCAAATGACTTTTGTATAGCTTGCTGACTCCATATAGTAGATATTTGTACATGAAGGTCATTTTGTGTGCACAGTTTAAACCACAGACTCATTAAAACACCCTTCTCACTTTTCACTGTTCCGCTTTAAGGGAGAGTCCTTTCATGTGATACCGTGATCATTGTTCCTCTGTAAGATTCTCAACAAAAGCAAACTTTCACATCTAACTATTTTCATTCAAACCACATACAACAAGCTGCATTTAAAGAATAAAAAAAGCACTTTTACTCTTAAAAATTATATGACGACAATAATGATCTGCTCCAGTTCTTTCTGCGACGTTGAGCTACCGAACAACTGATATCCCTTTTGTATCTGATTGAATTATCTTAAAAGTTATCATTCTTTTTTGAATGAAGGTCATAATTTAGAATCCAAGTTGTAACTCTAAGCCCAGCTCAAAGCAAATGTGACTCACCTTCTCTGGCGGCTTCACTGTGAAATGACGCTGCAGAGCTCAATCACCTGACAACACCTGGGGAAGGGAGGAGGCAAGCTCCTCCAGTGGCAGAAGCGGTTTCAAAGTCACACACATTTAAATAAAATGCGGTGTTTTACATTTGCAAATGTGCTATCGATTTCCGTAATTTTGTCATGCTACAACCACAAACTTTCATGAATCTTATGTGAAGTTTATATGACTGATGAACTCAAAGGAGTGGATAATATGGAAATTTTTTAATCGTTTTTAATTTTTTTGGAAAGTGTGGATTGCATACATAGTTAAGTCCACTGATTCGATACTTTGTAGAACAATGATTTAACCATGAGGAATTGTAGCAACAGCTATTTAAGGAGTATGTCTCCGCCAGCTTTGGACATATAGTGTTGTGTTTTGCACAATAGTTCAAGCTCCGTCATATTTGATGTCTGTGAGCAGCAATTTATTAAATCTTACCAGGTCATTGTCCAGCTGGAAGGTGAACATCCAGCTGGTATTTAAGTATTTTGTAGCTTCTAACAGGTGTGTCTTCCAGGATTGCCCTGTAATGTTGACCAGCTTCCCCGTACCTGCTGAAGAATGATGTTTCCACCACCTTGCTTTAGTTTTTCAGGCTGATGTTCAGTGTTAGTCTTTCAGCACACATAGCATTTTGCTTGTTGGCCAAAAAGTTTAATTTTGTTCTCATCTGACCAGCGCACCGTCTTCCACATATCTGCTCTGTCCCTGTGGGTTAAATCAAGCTGCAAATGGGACTTCTTAAGTCTTACTTCAACAACAGCTTTTTTTCTTTTTTCATTCCTAAAGGCCAGATTTGGGAAGCGCATGACTTGTTGTTCTGTCATCAAATAGATCCACCTGACCGTGGATCTTTGCAGCCCCTCCAGAGGTAACTTGGGGCTCTTGGCTGCTTTACGGATTAATGTTCTACCTGGGTGGTCTGTTAGCTTAGGTGGACGCCACGTCTCGGTAGGTTTGCAGTCGTGCAATACTCAAAATTTTAGGATGACGGATTAAGTAGCATCTAATGAGCTGTTCAATGTTCGGGATATTGTTGCATAACTTAACACCAGCTAATAAGCAACTTTATTTCTGACCAGTCTGCTGTGTTCCTTGGTCTTAATGATAATGTTTGTTTCACTAATGATCTCTAACAAACCTGAGGCTTTCTTAAAACAGCTGTATTAATATTGAGATTAAGTTACATTTAGGTGGACTCTACCAATCAGTTTAGGTCTAAAGGCAGTTAGCTGCATTGGATTTTATTTAGGGCAATCAGAGTAAAGGGGGCTGACGAAAGCACACCACACTTTTTAGAATTTGCATTTGTGAAAATGTTCCTTCTACTTGACAATTATAAACTACATTGTGCTGGTTAAACACATACCATCTCAAGTTTGTGGTTTCCTGAAGTTTATGGTTGTGACGTGGCAAAATTCTTCAAAATATTCTAGGGGTGTGACTACTTTTACAAGGTCGAACAGAGGGTTAAACAACCTCTAAATGTGATTTTGTATTTCTGTAGAAGCGCATGGCTCTGTGTGTTTACGATTATGAGGAAAAAAGTAATTGAATCTTTTGCACTGTGAAAACTGACAGCTTCCTTATGTTTAATGCACCTACTTCATCTCTTTGACTTGTCTTGTTATATATTTCTTTACACAGAACAGTCTATGTGTTTTCCAATGTTTAATTGATAGTTGTAAATCATCCTGACTACTCTTACGCTTGTTGGAGTTAAGGCCTTGCAAATATGAAAGTTAACTTTCGTTTCTCAGTTAAGAGACAGAAAAATTAATACAGTGATCCTGCCAGTGTTGCATAATCTAAAGCTGCTCAAGTCTACAAAGATAAGAGGTTATGTGAATTTTTTTAATGTAATATATCAGTAAATCTTCAGCGTAATTTGTTCCTGAAAAGAAACGTTGGCATCCATCCTGAAGCTCTAATAAAGCAACAATCCAAATATTCACCTTAGATGTATTAGTCGTTATTTATCTTTCTTGCTTGTCATGGGCTAGCTCATGATACTGGGACTTTTTTTCATGGGCAGAAGAGCAGTGTTACTGCTCTGTTTTTAAAGAAACGAGTTTTGCTCTGTACCTAAAGATTAGCAACTCAGATTGACAATACTCTCCATGCACAAAACTCCCCCTTTAGGTCTTTTTATTCGATTTAATACAATAAAAAATTACCACAAGCACTAACAGAAAATACTTTTTGGGAGATAGTAAAATCCAAGGGAATTAATAAAATAGTCTCCAGTTTGCTTTCAGTGACAAATTAACAGCTTGGTGATCTGACTCACTGAGCAGACGTTTCAAAGCGGCTTTTCCTCACACATGACGAATGACTCATATTAAGTCTAAACAAAGGTCAAAGCATGCTGATTTCCATCTGTGGCTGTTTCTAAAACAGAAGTGTTAATCTCCAAGGAAGTATTTTTCAGGGGTTCTTCTCCATTTACCTGCAAATGCATTCTCTACAAGCACTAATGCATGTGTTTCCAGTAAAAGAACAAAAGACGGCTTTTTAATTCATCTATAGCTATTTTCTGCATGATTTGAGAGGAAAAGGATTTGCAAACAGACTGTTTTATAACCGGGTATTGGTCACTTTGTGGTGTGCCTACACATCTCTGTCCTGTCAAAGAGAAAAACTCCAGGTACACACAGGCAGTTGGTTTTAGAAGCGAATTGTGAGCTGCAGCTTAATTATAAACACATTTGAATTTGACCTACTTGCAGGCTGAAGAGGAAATGTATCAGTGGCCAGTTTTTTTTATAGATATTAATAAAATGCCATTTTTGGTCTGAAGGCCTGCTTTCAGACAGCATGTCTCTTCATACAACTTTGCACCACCTGCCAGTTTATACTGCTGATTATTTGCATAGGGTAGAACAGAAGCGAAAGTGTGACACTCAGCAGTAACGAGAAGAATTTCCAACACAAAGCTGAAAATTATGTGTTGTGAAACATCACTTCTTATCAAACACAAGTGGTAGAGATTGTTGAAATAACTTGTGATTTACAAACACAAGCAGTTAGGATTTGTCCCAAGAACAGACAAAAGCTTTTAAATAAGTTTTAAATAACCCAGGATAGTTACAAACAATGCTGAACTTATTCCCAATTAAAAAGTATACGAGGGACACAGTCGAATGCCTTCTCCAGGTCCACAAAACACATGTGAACCGGTTGGGCAAACTCCCATGAACCCTCGAGCACCCTGTAGAGGGTATAGAGCTGGTCCAGTGTTCCACGGCCGGGACAAAAACCACACTGTTCCTCCTGAAGCCGAGGTTCGACTATCGGTCGGACTCTCCTCTCCAATACCCTGGCGTAGGCCTTACCAGGGAGGCTGAGGAGTGTGATCCCCCTGTAGTTGGAACACACCCTCCGGTCCCCCTTCTAATAAAGGGGGACCACCACCCCAGTCTGCCAGTCCAGAGGCACTGTCCCCAACCGCCACGCAATGTTGAAGAGGCGTGTCAACCATGACAGCCCTACAACATCCAGACACTTGAGGTACTCAGGGCGGATCTCATCCACCCCCGAAGCCTTGCCACCGCGGAACTTTTTAACCACCTCGGTGACTTCAGCCTGGGTGATGAAAGAGTCCAACCCCGAGTCCCCAGCCTCTGTTTCCACCATGGAATGCGTGATGGCAGGATTGAGGAGATCCTCGAAGTACTCCTTCCACCGCCCGATAATGTCCTCAGTCGAGGTCAGCAGTCTCCCGCCCCCACTATAAACAGTGTTGGCAAAGCACTGCTTCCCCCTCCTGAGGCGCCGGACGGTTTGCCAGAATCGCTTCGAGGCCAACCGGTAGTCCTTCTCCATGGCCTCACCGAACTCTTCCCAGGCCGGAGGGGGTCTGGTTTGGGGACCAGTGGATTTTGTCTCGTCTTTTTGCGGATGACGTGGTCCTGCTGGCCCCCTCTAGCCAAGACCTACAGCATGCGCTGTGGCGGTTCGCAGCCGAGTGTGAAGCGGCTGAGATAAGGATCAGCTCCTCCAAGTCCGAGGCCATGGTACTCGACCGGAAAAGGGTGGCTTGTCCTCTTCAGGTTGGAGGGGAGTTCCTGCCTCAAGTGGAGGAGTTTAAGTATCTCGGGGTCTTGTTCACGAGTGAGGGAAGAATGGAGCGGGAGATCGACAGATGGATCGGTGCGGCTGCCACAGTAATGGGGGCGCTGTGCCGGTCCATTGTGGTGAAGAGAGAGCTGAGCCGAAAAGCGAAGCTCTCAATTTACTGGTCGGTCTACGTTCCTACCCTCACCTATAGCCATGAACTTTGGGTCATGACCGAAAGAACGAGATCACGGATACAAGCGGCTGAAATGAGCTTCCTCCGTAGGGTGGCCGGGCACTCCCTTAGAGATAGGGTGAGGAGCTCGGCCATCCGGGAGGGGCTCGAAGTAGAGCCGCTGCTCCTCCACATCGAGAGGAGCCAGTTGAGGTGGCTCGGGCATCTATACCGGATGCCTCCTGGACGCCTTCCTCGGGAGGTGTTCCAGGCACGTCCCACCGGGAGGAGGCCCAGGACACGGCCCAGGACACGCTGGAGGGACTATGTCTCTCGGCTGGCCTGGGAACGCCTTGGGCTCCCCCTGGAGGAACTGGAGGAGGTGTCTGGAGAGAGGGACGTCTGGGCGTCTCTGCTGAGTCTGCTGCCCCCGCGACCCAGTCCTGGATAAGCGGAAGACGACGAACGAACGAACGAACGAACGTTCATGTTTAACTGGGAATTCATTCCGGTTAATCTCAAGGCACTTTAGAGTCCTTAAATTGACCCCATGTGTCATCTTGAGTATCATATCAGTTCTTTAATATAGAATGGATGGATAATATGAAAACAAGTATTAAATAGAACAAAAACAGAAGAAATCTGCTCATAGGAGTGCTAATGGTAAACTATGATCTTTCCATCAGGGCAAAAAGAACCTAATTCGCTTGAAGGAAAATAATCTGAACTTTAACAGTGTAAGATACACTTACTTGTATAGATTTTTATAATTTATTTTTGAATTATTTCACAATGAACTTTGCATATTTCACTAGACGGCCGTTGTCGTACAGAATATATATTAATAGAGGAACAATTTAGAGGAATTAATTCATATTATACAATACTGTCTTTTATAGTCCATCAGAGTAGCCTCATTTACCTTCTTGCTTCTGAAGGAAAATATAGTATGCAATTAAAGTGAGAACAATCATGTAAAACATCTTTTAAATGACAAATATTTTCACTTGTGAAAGTTGCAATTTTTCCCAAACTGACAAGTAAGCATTTAACACCTTTTTTAATATTGGCACATAGCCTGAAACCACTACTGTCAAAAGTATGAACATGCTGACAGCATATTTTCTCCATTCTTTTCTCGCTTTATCCTTACAGATCTATGGGGGGGCTGCTGGAGCCATCTCCAGCTGTCAGTGGGCGAGAGGTGGGGTTCGCCCTGGACATCTTCACACAGAAACTCATCAATGCACACACTCACTATTACCTACAGGCAGTTTAGACTTGTCATTTAACCTAACATGCGTGTTTTTTAACTACTGAAGGTAGCGTGAGTACCTGAAGGAACCAACCCATTCACATCCAAAACAGCATTTTAACATCTGAACCCCAATGAAAGGTCAGCCATGAAATACAGTGCCTTGCAAAAGTATTCATACCTTGAACTTTTCCATACTCGATACTGTCACAAAAGTGTATGTGATAAACCACCACAAAGTAATACATAATGTGATTGGAAGGACAATGTTGCATGGTTTTAAGGATCTGAAAAATGCGGCATAAATTTGTATTCAGCCCATTTTACTCTGGTACCCCTAAATAAAACAGAACTCAATATGTAATTTAATCTCAGTGTAAAAGCAGCTGCTTTCTGAAGGCTTCAGAGTTTTGTTTTGAGAACATTAGTAAAAAAAAAGTGGATGGTCTTCAGATCAGATGAGACCAAAATTGAACTTTTTTGTCAGCATGCAAAATGCTATGTGTGAGGAAAAACTAACGATGCACATCAGCCCTGAGCACACCTTTCTCACCATAAAAAATGGTGGTGGCATCATGCTCTTTAGCGGGGACAGGGAAGCTGGTCACAGTTGATGGAAAAATGGATGAAACTAAACACAGGACAATTCAGGAAGAAGACCTGTTCTTCAAAAGACTTACTGAGGTAGAGATTCAACTTCCACCAGTACAATCCAAAACATACAGGTTGAATACAAATTCAAATCACACTTCAGATTCTTTTGTCTTTTAATAATTTTAAAAACCAGTGTCCTTTTCCTTCAACCTCACAAATATGCATGTTGTGTTGGTAATTGCTTAAAATCGCAATAAAATAGTGACTTTTGTGGTTGTGAAAAAATGAAAAAGTTCAAGGTAAGCATAACAGGAGCTGCTCATTCCTTGTTTTTCATCATCAAACATGTTACTGATTGCTAAGGAACATGCATACCCAACCAATCACATATGCTCCTTCCTCTCTTAAATGCAAATGACTTAAGCTCTTGAATACTAAGTCATAAATTAGAAAAGCCCTAATTAATAAACGTACAATAAAGCATCTTATGTGATTCCTATCAGTGCAATTGATTGGAAACTGCAGAAAATAACTAGTCAAATCTGAGTGAGGCACTGCAAAAAAAAAAAAAGAACCTACAGCTACAGCTGTAACAATAAGGTAAAACAAATGGTACTGAAGTATGAAGAAAAACAGCAAAATATTTCAAAGAATCTCTTTAATAAATCAAAAGGTACATATATCTACAAAAAGTGTAGATCAATAGAATTTATGAAACTACAGTACAATCATTGAAGATCTTATTTACAATTGCTGAAGTATTTATTTTATTTATTCCACATGGAGCCCATCAATAATCTCTGAGGAAATCCCAGACCTACTTTAGGAATGTTGAAGATATGCAAACACTGTCGAATTTTAAAGGACAGAGAATCAATTTACTAACCAAATGGTGCTTTACACTTCAATGAACTGGTAAGAGCAAACCAAAAGCTGAAACTATAAGTTAACCCCAAACTAGACAACATGGTGTGACAAGTTTGATTCGCTAAACTTTACAGCACCACGTGTAATTAGAGACTCTCATTGGAAAGAACAATGATATGAACTCAGATTTATAATAATTTCCTATTTTCAGTCCTCTGAACATAATTCTGGAGATCGGCACCTTCCTAATTCCAAATATTAAGCGTTAAATCACATGCGCGTAACCTTTTTTCCTTTCAGCTTTTACCACGCACAATATGTCAAGACAGCAGGTCAAAAACCAAGCCGACCGTCTGAAGACAGGCAGCTCGTGGGCCGTCAGGGAAGCTTGAAGCGAACTGTAAAAACATTCAACCAGCAAGCGGGAATGCTTTGGTAAACATTTGATGGACTCGTTGGCTTACAGTGCTGAGGCGTCACAGCTCAGGTGCTTTCAAAAGGACCAAAACAGGTGCGTAAATCTCTTGTGCAATAATATCTTTTTTTTTTTCAGTTAAGACAACAAACAGTCATTAAATGTTAAGAACTTTTTTTTGTATAAACAGGAAGAACAAAAAGGAGAAAGTGCATACTCAATAAGAACAGGAAAAGGGCACTTTGTCATTTTGGTGCTGTGTTTTGTTTCACTCCATAAATACTGCTACAGCACAGCCCCAATCCAAGGCCCAGGAAAACTGTTGAGTACGTGTTCCCCCATTGGAACGGACAAGTTGATCAAGTAGAAAAAAAAAAAAACAATGATTTCATCATTGTTGCGATTCCTCCAGGTGTCTGGGTTTGAGTGCGACCTTTCATCTTCATTTTCCTTAGGCCTGCACCGACTACGAGGCAACCGCCTGAGTAGTTAATGAGCACAAACCAGATGACATACATCACATTGCACATCAAAGTGTTTGCTTGAAGCGTGGAATGTTTCAGCCTACGAAATCAAGAACGAAAACGGTGGATAGGAAATGTAAATCCTACAGTAGCTGTGATGAGTAAAAGGTACTTTCTCATAATCAGCGACACACATATATATTTACATGCTGCATTTTACATGTCGTTGATGTAAAAACAAAAGAAATCGACCAGGCTGTCAGTGCAAACATGTGGCAGGATCCGGGGTCCTGTTGGTTGCAAGAATGAAATAAATAAACTTTTAAATGACATGAGCCTAGAGATGTGAGGAAAAACGGTTTGATCGTCTTCAGTGTCTCACCAGGAGACAACCTTTAAACGTGAATAAAATTTCTGGATTCAAGTCGAAGGTGTCAGTGTTTAACAGAGGCCGCAGCAGCGAAATCCACTGGTGTCGTAAAGGAAGACTAGAAGATAAACCGAGGAAGGATGTTTTTTTTACCGAATTAATCACAAGATAAATTTAGAAGGAAGACAAGGGAGGAGGAGTAAAACAGGCATCTGAATGTGCTCTGTCCAGTTCTGTCCAGTGGGGGACGCAGTTAAGGCGACGGTGGATGCCGACGCTTCCGTCTTCTCACAGAAGCGTGCAGCGGAAGAAGCTACTCTTCTTGGGCGGCTCTGAAATCTTGACTCCCTGATTGCTGCTCTGAGGGTTGTTGCCCTCCTGAAACACAGAAGAGAGTCGGTCGTTGTGGGAAAACAGCAACAACAAAAAATACTCTAACTCCCAGTAAAATGTGTAGCACAGTGTTTCTACTCTTACCAGTTTCTTGTCCATTTTTGCTTTAATATCTCTAGCGAGGGTTAGGAACGCCTGCAGACAAAAACATGCAAGTCCATTAGGTCCGTCTCAGATGAATGCTTCAGGAGAGGTGGTAGTGTGTGTATTTGTGATTAGCAACCACAGAAGAAAAAAAACAAATGGTCTCTTATCCTTTCCCCCACATGCAACCAGATATACCACATCTGCATAATGCTTAAACAAGTAGTCATTGTGCAGTGACAATACCACACTGTTGCATCAATAATTAGGATTATTTCATCAGTGGGCCCATTTCTTAAATAAATGTAGAAGGCACTTTCTGCATTTATACAGACTTTGAAGTGTGTAGGACATAAGCTTTTTATGAGACATGGATCAATCTTCAGCATCAAAATAAACAATGGTTTCAAAACCGCGAAAAAAAAAAGACTGTCATACCATTTCTATGCTTTAAGTCCTTCAAATGCTGTGCCAGACAATGTCACCATCTGATTTTTTTTACGACTTTATGAAGCCAAGAGTATTGCAGGGGTGCCCCTCAGCCACATGTTGCTGCAAACTGCAGGTCAGCTGGCTGACAGAGGGCAAATACCCTTTCCCCCACTCACAAGAAAAAAAAAACGTTTGGATGTTCAGAAATATTTCTGGTAACCGAACACACAAATAGCAATAGAGTGAAAATTAAAGAAGTGACACCCATCACTCTTATTAAAAGGTAAAGCTAATTTAAATCTACCGGTGGTAAACTACAAGCAGAGTGTGTGATACTGCAGCTGACTGCAGATCGCCTACTGGAGCAAATAGCCTGACAAGTAAACCAGCTAATATCATCCACTACACCATCTTACCTGTGCAGGGTCGCTGGGGGACTGGGAGTTATATAATGGCAAAAAGGTACAATATTTTACACAATAATAACTTAAAATCTCTCACAAAAATGTCTGTATATTCTATATAACAATAAATAAATGTAATAATGTGTTAAATTAGCTAATAAATAGTTAAATGAGTTTAGCAGCAATTGGGAAAATGTTTATTTTTATGCTTTAAAGAAAAGCAATTAGATCACGTTTTTATTTACTGTAATGCCATGGTATTTTTACTCAAGGTTAAAATGAAACAATCTTCTGCAAATCCATGCTTATTTTCTCTAAGACAAAAACACTGAAAAAAAGTATAAAATCTCTATTAAAAACAGGGGTGCATGAAAGAGTCTCAAAACTAACAATTCTTTCTATTTTTCTGCTTTTAGAAACATGAAAGAAAAACTATCCAAGCAACCATAAAGTAGAGGTGCATTGTCAAAAGACTACACTTCCCAGTGTAATTTGCATACTACACAACGCAGTTTTTTTTTTATTATAAACTATACACTATATTGTTCTGCCCAAAAAGTCTGACAGGAAGTAAAATGTGGTCCCCGAAAGACAGCCTGAACATTTAAACGCTTATAAGGAGGCAGCATAATCTCCATCAAGGTAAAATATTGAAAATCCAAAGCTGAAGATAGTCTACAGAAGGCTGCTGCCTAATCTACTGTAAGTGCACTGTTTGTTTGGGGAACTGAATCTGAATAATAGAGTTAATCTACTGTTCTGAATGCTGAATTTTAAACAGGAATCTGCAAACAGCAACCCTGCCAAACTTTATTCTGCAGATGATACAAAGACGTGTCATTTTTTTCAGTAATACCAAATCATTCAGTCGTTTAAACGTCACTGGGTGTCATTGCACCATGCTGTAACATATGGGATATTCTTACAGATAGCCTAGAGTAAAAAAACATGTAGAAAGAAAAGGGATGAACTTACATTCTCCACATTGATGTTTGCCTTTGCACTCGTTTCCATGAACTTGATACCGTAATCCAGTGCCAGCTGAACAGGATACAAGAGAAAAAGTCAGAAACTATACAGAGGAAAGACGCCATGAGATCCCAGTTGTCCTTACTTTCTCTCCTCTCTCTTTGGACACCTGTCGCTTGTCATTGACGTCACATTTATTCCCGAGGACCATCCGCTCTACATCTGCGGAGGCATGCTGCAGGAAACAACTTGGTGAGGTAAATAGGTATTTACAGTAGTGAAATATATTGGTACTATGTGGCACATATAATCTCTGCAGAATATTAGCACCAAAAACTGAAATGCTTACATCTTCTATATTCCTTATCCAGTTCTTGATGTTGTCAAAGGACTTCTCGTTGGTAATGTCATACACTAACATGATGCCCTGGAGAAACAAAAAGAACCAGTGAAAATTGAACCCATTTCCTACTGATCTGACAGTTAAATCCAATGTCATTTTCTGTGCTTTATGTTTATCCGACTCATCTGTATATTTTTAACAAAAAACAGGCACGCAGCTAAACCTGAACTAAACGAGAGGCGAAAGAAACAGTCACTTAGCACACTTGTCATTTTCAAGGTGTGCAAAGAATCACCAAGAACACCAAAATGAGGCGTGGCTTTTAAAAGGTTTAGGATGAACCTGCTGAATGTCGCACACGTTCATTTTCAATGTATCATCAGTAAAGATGACGATGCAACTCACCATGGCTCCTCTGTAGTAGGCAGTCGTGATGGTCCTGAACCTCTCTTGTCCTGCCGTATCCCTAAACACAAAAATATTTTTTTTAACACAAAAAAAGTTTCATTTTTTACCAGTATTAGATTCCACTATTAGGCAAGACGCTTCTCACAATGTTCACATAGTTTGCAGAGATGCTGTTATAAGTAGCCCCTTCTTCAGCTAAAAAACTAAGCTTGTGACCATGATAAGCATTAGGAACTGGCTAAAACCAGTGATAAATATTTTTGCATTTGTCCATCTTACCATATCTGTAGTTTGATCTTCTTTCCATCTAATTCTATCGTTCTAATTTTGAAGTCAATGCCTGAAAAAAAAAAAAAGGGAAAACACCAAAATTTAAGTATTTTCATCAAGTAAAAGTAAAACTGTGCATGTTGTTTACAAAACAGTCAAATAGTAGATTGGGTTATAAAGTGTGAAGGGGAAGTTATTCAATAAATCAATTTAGATATTTTGGGATCATACTGCACCAAACATCATTTAATATATATATATATATATATATATATATATATATATATATATATATATATATATATATATATATATATATATATATATAGGAAAAGCAACACTGTCACTATTTTAAACATATTAGACAATATTTAACAACTGGTGCATGAAATCTATAATATTCTTAATAAGTAGAAATATTCAATCCATTTACCAGTTCGGAAAAGCAAAATACGTTAATACATATTTACATATGCACTACATATTTTAACTTTAAGGCTTTTATGGGACATTAAACCATTGACCTTTTTTTTTTTGCACAAATTAACAATCCATTATGAATTATAGATGAAAACCGGTCTTCATGGCTACATGAAGTACATTCTTAAGTTGCGCCCATGTTTGTTAGTGTAATAACAATAAATATTGCTCATTAAAAACAGAAAAAATAAGCGAAACTTTTATAACCAATGGATTTATTGCATGATCTTAAAATTAACTACGTGTTTTCTGTTACGTTGTCAATAACAGATCGAAGTACAGGCCAGCTGGTCATAAGGAAAATGACACTGCCAACTAACTTTGTAGCATGTTACCTCTGCTGTCAAACTCTGTCTAGCCTTTAAAATAATCACAGCGGGCCCAACACATACAAAAATCAGAAATACCCATGCTTTAAAGCATCCAAGTCAGGTCAAATATCAGCGAAGGAGCCCTAAAGAGCCCTCGCTCAAGCCGGTTGGCGCATTTCCTGAGTCGCTGAATGCTAGCCATAAAAGTTAGCACCAACTTAGCATGACGGGATGGGCTGCTCCGGTGCCCCTTTTCTGTCAATTGCGGCGTTAATAATACGAGTTCCACTCACCTATAGTTGAGATAAACGTTGAGTTGAAGGCATCTTCTGAAAATCTGAAAAGCACGCAGGTCTTCCCGACGCCCGAATCGCCGATTAAAAGTAGTTTAAACAAGTAATCGTAAGTCTTCGCCATGTTATTAGCTAGCTTACTACTGCGGATATCCCGCCCGTTGTACAGACTGAGAGGTCGCTGCTGCTGCGGGGCTTCCCGTTGGACAAATCAACTGTCACTCTGTGCCGTCGTCGTGGCTCCGGAAGACCGCTGCCGTCCGGGTAGGTGTGCTCGTTTTGGAGACTGTTGCCACCCGGAATGACACTTGAGTACATTTGATATGTTTAGGACTGCCCTAACGTGTTCTCTGCAGAATGATGAAGGTGATGTGAAAAACTGTTTTGTGGTGCTGAGACGGAAATGAGATAATTCAACACGATCAGTGGAAGCAAATCGTTACCATATTTCAAATGAAAAAGCATTTTCAGAAATGCTTTTTTCATTTTAAGAATGTGGCTGCATTGTTTGACTCAAATGAAATTAGTAATCAATAATTCTATTTGCATTTTAATTTTCTTCTTCAAGACTGCTCATTCTTTCACTTAATTAAAATGAAAAAGACATTTGAGATTTATTTTTCGAAATGTACCCCAGCAAATAGATACCAAAATTCAATTTGAAATGTAAAATTTGAAAATGAAAAAGCATTTCCAGAAATGCTTTTTCATTTTAAGAATGTGGCTGCGTTATTTGACCCATAAATAAAATTAGTAATCAATCATCCTATTTGCATTTTCTTCTTCATGACTGCACATTTTATGCCATGATCAAAAAGAAAATAAAGCAGACATTGCTTTTTCGTTTTTGTGGTCTGCCCGCAAAGTACTGCCCAGAACTCGAAAACGAAAAAGCATTCCGAGCTGCGGGCGCAGCAGAGTGACGTCAGCAGCCGCTCTTCCTCAGCTCCTTGCTGACCGAGCAACCCATTTTGTTCGGTAGGGGGCGCTGTGCACGTCTGCATTGCATTACATTACAAACGTGCCGAGAAATTGATTGAATTGCAGCAGGGAGCTCAATTTGTGGCAGTGGCCGGCAGAACTGGTAGTTCCGGTGGCAGCCTCATGGCCTGGGACATCCAGCGTGTTTTTAAGCATTTATTTATATTTTTCTGTGAGTGACGATTCAGAATAGCCGCTCGTGCTCTATAATAAACCGGCTGTTTGTGCAATAAATCTTGGTCATCTTTTCAACACGTCACACATACACATAGTGCTATTTATTTTCCATGTCAAGTAAATACAATCACCTTATGTTATGGGTCTAAAACTGTTTATTAAATAATAATCAATAATGAAATCATTATGTAAAGCCAACAGGCTATAACAACAATGACATCCCATTTGCCCATAATCAGCATCAGCTTCCACAAAAACAGCGGCGACCGCATTGGCAAGCTTTTACGGCCGGTCTACCACCTTCTGGCATAAAACAAATAAAAGGACAATCAGTTGTGAATTTTATGAAAAAAATTATATGTAAAAAAAAAAAGATTTACCCTTCTTAATAATCTATGGAAAAAACGTTATTGTCTTTATGGTGATTAAACCCTTCATATAAATGCTGACCAGCTTTTTGCATTTCTCCACTGTAGCTGTGCTGATGAGCTCCAAGTAATATCCGACTCAGGTCAGGATTGTGGCTAAGCCATTTTGAAATGTTAATAATAATAAATATTACTACTACTACTGCTAATACTACAGTCCACTACATTGGAGGTGCTTGGAAAACCATCATTTGTGAACAAAACACCAACATATTTAAGCCCCGTTGCTTGGGGCAAAGATTGACCCCTAACCTGAAGGGAGCACCTCTCAATGGCTGCAGTTCCTAATGAAGTTCATCACTTGAAGACGCCATCACAACCACGACATCTGCAAAAAGTAAAGTTGAGAACCTTAGGCTTCAAACCAGACACCCACCTCTTCACGACTTCACCTTGACAACCCACCCATAAACACCACAAACAGCATTAAAGACAAGTGGCAGCACTGGTGGAGACCAAACCCCATGGGAAAAAGCTCAACAGCAAAGAACATTGACACAGTTCCTACTTTGGATACACAAGATAAACCTTAAGAGCATCCTTGACACCCTGGACTCCACAGCACCCCAACCAACACATAATCTACATATTACTTTTTTATTAGATTAATAATTGTGGTAAATGTTAAGATACCCCTAAAATTCTACTATTATCCAAAAAAATAAAAAAAATAAATAAAACAGCAAAGCTATGGACACAAATTCACACACCTTAAAAGTTAGAACTACTACATTTTTTATATTTGTTAAACAAAAAATTTAATTAATCAGTAACTATACAGTTTTATGTAGTAGCCTATTGGTGGTTGAACCACAAACTAGGAAAAGATAGAAGTTCCCAAGGATTTATTTTATTTTAAGAATTTATAAAATTACGTCACCCCAGACCTCGTGGTAGATGCAGTATAACAGATATTTCTCCCATATAGTATTGTTCTGGCCTGTTGAGAATTAATTCATCCAGGATCCATGCTCCTCCCCTGGACTGAGACCTGCCTCCTGCTCAGTCTCCTCAGGAACATCAGATCTCTGACTTGTGAGAACGGAGCAGGTGAATCTGGGAGCAGACCTTTACACTCACTTCAACTCTTCTGTTTTGTACTGGAAAGAACATCTTGGGTGATTAAAATAACCATGTCTGTAAGTAATAAATATCCAGTTTTATCTGTGTTCTTCCTGTTTTTAACATTAACAGATACTGAATTTCACTGCTTAAATATTTTTGAAAGCAGATATAAAATGACGAGTATAGATTTGCACTGTTGTAGGCTTATTTGTCAAAGATATGTTATTATATTATCTGTGTATATTCCTATACCTGCCATAAATGGCCTAGGAACTTGTCTGGACATGTTTCCTTGCTTCAACTAGAATTTCATTCATCAGACTGTAGGGGGCAGTAAACAACCTCAAATATCTAGGGATCCTCTTCAGTTAGAGACCTGACCTCAGACCATTAAATCAATTATAAAGACCAACATTTGGTAATGCTCTGCTGACCTTTGCAGCTGGCCAAGGATTTGATGCACCCCAGTCTTGCAGATGAGAGGAGAAAACACAAAAAGAAGAGGCTGGTGCAGAACCCCAACTCCTACTTTATGGATGTCAAATGCATCGGTAACCACTTCCCCAAAGCTCATTGCAGCACAACAAATCTCAAAGATTACTAATAATCCTGGTCTAATTTATCAGGCTGCTACAGGATCTCCACCATCTTCAGCCATGCCCACACAGCGGTGGCCTGCCCCGTCTGCTATGTGATCCTCTGCAGGCCACGAGGGGGGAAATGCAGACTGACAGCAGGTAGGAGCATCATCACAAAGTGGTGCTAATAAGAAATCAGTTTTGTGTTTAAATGGCAGGTAGTTGCCAACATTATATTGTTCTCTACTTAGGCTGCGCCTTCAGGAAGAAATGTTCCTGAGTTATATTTTCCCAAGACATCCACTAGGAGGCAGCAGAACGAACGATGAAATAACTGGATCGGAGTCACTGTGTGGCTTAATAGAGAAATCACCTCTAGACGATTCACATCTTGTAATTTTGGGATATTTTAACCCTCATGTGGGTTTTAATGAAGATGTCTAAAGAGGAACATGCTTGTACACTCCATTATGCTTAACTCAAAATGTATGAAGATAATTATCTATTCCTAGCATAGAAAACCTCAAAATGCAGAACGAGTCAAATGAATCAGAACTTCTGTAAAACATTTATTGAGGGTTGAACATGGAGGGGGTGGTACATGAAATGGGGCAAAAAAAAAAAAAAAAAAGGGCCTTGATAAAAACTTTTAGGCCCCCTCCAAGGCCCTGACATGATCTGATACCATCACAAAACAAAAAAAAGTAAAACATTTAAAGATTTAATTGTCTGTGTCATGTGTTCTTTGGTCTTGGCATTTCCCCTGGAAAATAAAAAGTGGCATAGAAAGCAAAAAAAAAAAATATTCAGAGCATTACAACTTTTCACATACCTAACATTCTCCTACTATATACAATAGTTAACCATGGTTGATAAGACGTGACAGAGCTTCTGGTTTGGGGTCGAGCTCGCTCAAGTGTTCTGATACTGTAGGAAAGGTAGTGCAGCCAGCTCGGACTCTACAGACTCTCATGAAACCCAATTTATCAAAGGTTTGACGCACTGTAAATATCCAAATGTTGTTCTCAAGTTGGTCAGAGTTGCTCTGAAGTTCAGGATTCTGATTAATCGTAAATAAGATTAAAGTGAAGGAGCAGCTTTGCCTTAATAGTGTGTTTATTACTAACATGAAAAAAACCTTTTCCATCACACAGGCTACCATCCAGATTAAAACCCAAACAGATTTAGGAGGACACGGCTCAGACAGGCACAGATTAAAATAACGTCTTTAGTTGCATCCTCCTAAAAAAAAAACAAAAAAAAACTTGAGTGCCTGAGCAATTCAACCCATAGGATTTAAAAAAAAAAAAATGAACACACAAGCAAAGACTGGTGTGCTTGTATGATGTCAATTTGAGCCAGTTTAAGATCAGAGACCAAATCAGGCTTCTTTGATTGAATTTTTTGTATGTTCTTTCTAAATAGGTCAGTAAAAATCTTTTTTGGAAGAATTTCCTGCAATGGCAACTGGAAATAAAGAATTAAGCAATAAGAAAAAGAGGGGGGGAAAAAACACCAAGGGACAAGCATTACGTTAATCCTGTGGGGAGTGAAGGTTTTACAACTCGAAATGTGGAATGGAGTCGAACGTTTTAATGGAATGTTAATGATGATCTCATCCTCTCTATCTTCCTCTCCGGACGTTTATAAGCTGTTCAGCTCCTGCAGGGTCTGGTCCAGGACTTGGTGCATGCCCAGATTCTCTTCTTTGGCATGTGATAATTTCTCTGAAGAAAGAAGAAAGGTGACATGTTGAGCTCTTAAAAAAACAGCTGAAAACACAGCTCAGTGCCTAAAGAGAGGACTGTTTTCCTGGGCTGATGTTTTGCATAAGTACTCGGGTTAAACTGTGTCACATGCAAAACTGTAACCACAACACTGTGCCTGTCATGCATAAACTGAATGACTGTTAGAAGACAATATAGACCTATTAGAGGACTGAACTATAGGTGTTATACTTAAACCAGGGGTCCTACAAGTCTACAAGGGGCTGAAAACTGTATTAATTCAAAGTAAACTCAAACCAAATGTCACCAAAAAGCCTCACCTTGTATACAAGACTGTCAGGTGTGCCTTATGCAACAGAAACCAAGCATCTTTATATTATAGCTACAAAAATGACAGTAAACCATGTATTCATACCTCTTGAACTTATTCTTATTTTTCCAGGTTACAACCACAAGCGTCAATGCATCTTATTGGGATTGGATGTGGTAGACCAGCACAAAGTAATGCATAATTGTGATGGCAAATGAAACATTGTTCTTTTTAATTATTTTATAACTTAACATAAAACAGTGCCGTTCCCACATTCTTCTCAGCATTGTAGCCTTGATTGGGCCATTCAAACGCACAAACATGCTCTCCACTGTAGCTTCGACTGTATGTTTAGGTTCGTCTGTTCTGCTGGATCATGAACCCCAATCCCAGTCTCGTGTTTTTTCCGTATTTTTAGCTCATATTTCTTTGAACTCCAGAAGAACTGGGAAGCTGTTTATTTAGAGAAAAAGCATCCCAACAGCAGGGTGTCATGTTCAAGGCAATGTACAGTTTCAGCTTTCCATCAAACGAGTGTTGTGCATGTAGGCCAAACAGTTACTGTAAACATTGGTCCCAGCAGAGCAGAGCACCTTCTTCCACGTTTGCTGTGTCCCTGCAAATGGAACTTCTTGTGGCTTTTATTCCAACATTGGCTTTCTTCTTACCACTCCTCCATAGCAGTCAGATGAAATGCAAAAATATGAGTTGTCCTGTAAACAGATTTGACCAACCAGCTCCTCCAGAACTACCAAGACTGCCTAATTATTGTTCTTCTTGCCCAGCCTGTCAGTTTAGGTGGACGATTATATCTAAACGTTTGCAGTGGTGCCTTACCCTTACCATTTTCTGATAATGGACTGAACACTGTGAGAAGTTCAAAGCTTGAGCTGTCAGCTGTGTTCCTTGGTCTTTATGATGTGGTTTGTGCGCTAATGTTTTCTAGCAATCCTCTGAGGCTTTACAGAAGAGACGGGTTAATACTGATTTAAGTTACACACAGGTGCGCTCTATTTACTAATTAACTTCTGAGGCCAGTTGGTTGCAGTGGATTTTATTTAGGGGTATCACGTTAAAGGGAGCTGAATAAAAATGCAAGCAACACTTTTTAAATGCAGAAATATGTTTAAACCATGTATGGTTTTCCTTCCGCTTCACAATTATGCACTGCTTTGCAATGGTCCATTTAATAAAATCTCTAAAATATTGGAGTTTGAGGCTTTAATGCGACAAAAAGGGGACAAATGTTTCTGTTACAGTCATAATTAAGAACAGAGACAAATTCTGCAAAGTAGGAAATAAAGAGACTTTAATGAAATAGTTTTGCCAAGCAAGATGAGTAAAAGGCACATATGATTTGCAGGAGAAAAAGCTACACAGACTGTGGCAGAAGAGAATCAGAGCAAGCAGAAGATGCCTAAAGAGATGTCATATCATTGAGGGCATGGTCCAGCTCCTCACTAATGGCCTTGTACTTCAGCTTCTGAGCGTACAGCTCATCTGGAGATCAAAGAGGTCGACAGCCAAGTACAGGCGGGTGGCAAGGACAGCAGCAACACAGACAAGCCAAAAGCAGCATGAGAGACAGTTGGAGACAGGAAAGAGAAGAGGAAAGATGGAGAAGACAAAGAGAAAAAAAATTAGGTCAGGCTTTTAAAAAATATGCAGAAATGCTTGGATTAAAGAATGATGCATGTCTAATTAGGCTAGCAGCTCGTTTGCTGGGTGAGCTGTGAGCGTTCAAGCCCTCTCTCAGTGTCTCATAAAGCTGCTCCAATAACTCTATAAAGTCAGCTCCCTGTGGTTCATCAACTAAATAATGCTGACCTACAAAACATGCAAGCACATTCTGTCCTCTTTGCAGCCTCGGAAAAAGGATCTCTTCGTATTTGATTGGCAGTTCCCATAGTTTTGGTCCTCAACAGTGTTTTATCCTCCGGAAAAATATTTCCACTTCTTCAAAGATTTCTTTCAAAACAACTTGCTGTTTGCACTAAGAGTGCATTAACCTGCGAAACAAAGACCATAATCCGTCTACACTTTAACCAGAATGGTAACACTTGCATACCTTCCAGGTCATCAATGGACTTTTCCAGTTTGGTCACTGTTCTTTCTGCAAACTCTGCTCGGGTTTCAGCCTGGATGGAGTTCAGACACACAAAGTCAGCGAGCCTCAACAAAGTAATCCAGCGTGCACCACTGGAAAAGTTTTCCACATTCTTTTCTGGGTGTTTTGCAGTAAGAAAAATGACATGTCTACCCATTCATGCCTGAGACACCTTTACATTTGAACCTGTCAAACCAAAAACAAAACCCAACAAAAATAACAAAAATGATCCCCTTACTGGCATAAAAACCGGAATAACAAACAAGCTTTTCTTGTATTATCTTAAATCTTTTAAGGGATGCGAAATGGGGCACAGTTACTGAAATATAATCCTGATATGACAGTAAAATCAGAGAGGAACATCTTATTTTAACGATCTGGATCTCACCTCCTTCAGTTTGTCAGTCAAAACTTTGATCTCCTCCTCATACTTGTCCTCTTTTTCTGAGTACTGTTAACAAGACAGGAAAAACATAAAACTAAATCAGTTGCATTAATATAAACGTGTTCCAACTTGCTTTCACCTGCAGATGCATTTAGTGTGAGCATTAATGAACAGCTGCAAGAACAAGGAGGAATTACACAGCGTAAAAGTAAGTTCCAGGCAGACAAATATGTTGGTTTGTTCTGGGAACAAACTGAGCTGTGCCGTCATCCATGACAGGCCTGGCAGAAGAAAGTAAAAGCATACCATTCAATGCAAAGGGAAAGTAGGCATGTGGTTAAACTGGCATGCTGTCATACTGCATGCCTAATCCTGGGGGGGGGGAAGGCAGAACAAAAGGGAAGCGCAGGTGTCTGCAGCTGCCATTCGCAGACACACCCAACAGTGTTTTACACCGTCTCCTCACATCTCTTAAACCTTTTCACATTCTGTCACATTACAATCACCAACGTCAATGTATTTTATTGGGATTTTATGTGAGGCATAATTCTGAGTGGAAAAGAAAAGTTAGAGGTGTACAGGCACCTTTAAATGATTACAGCTTCATGTCTTTTGAGTCGTATCAGTTTTGCACATCTGCAGGCTGAAATGTCTGCCTATTCACAAAATAGCTCAAGCTCAGTCATATCAGATGGAGAGCATCTAAGCATCGATTTTCAAGTCTCGACGCAGATTCCCAGTTGAATGCTCACAGAATAATGCTGCCACCATTGAGTTTTACATCTAGGCCAAACAAAGTTTGGTTTCATCTGACCAGAGCAGCCTTCTTCTGTTTCCCCTATATGGCTTGTAGCTCTTCAAGAAAGCCCAGATTTGTAGATTGCACACATATTAGTTGTCATGTTTACAGATTCACCCACCCGAGCTTTGACTCTCTGGAACTCCTCCAGAGTGACCATGGGCCTGTTAGCTGCTTCTTTGATTAATGCCCTTTTTTCCCGACCTGTCTGTGTAGGTGGACGGCCATGCCTGGCTAGGTATGTACAGGTCCTTCTCAAAATATTAGCATATTGTGATAAAGTTCATTATTTTCCATAATGTCATGATGAAAATTTAACATTCATATATTTTAGATTCATTGCACACTAACTGAAATATTTCAAGTCTTTTATTGTCTTAATACGGATGATTTTGGCATACAGCTCATGAAAACCCAAAATTCCTATCTCACAAAATTAGCATATTTCATCCGACCAAAAAAGGAAAAGTGTTTTTAATACAAAAAACGTCAACCTTCAAATAATCATGTACAGTTATGCACTCAATACCTGGTCAGGAATCCTTTGGCAGAAATGACTGCTTCAATGCGGCGTGGCATGGAGGCAATCAGCCTGTGGCACTGCTGAGGTCTTATGGAGGCCCAGGATGCTTCGATAGCAGCCTTTAGCTCATCCAGAGTGTTGGGTCTTGAGTCTCTCAACGTTCTCTTCACAATATCCCACAGATTCTCTATGGGGTTCAGGTCAGGAGAGTTGGCAGGCCAATTGAGCACAGTGATACCATGGTCAGTAAACCATTTACCAGTGGTTTTGGCACTGTGAGCAGGTGCCAGGTCGTGCTGAAAAATGAAATCTTCATCTCCATAAAGCTTTTCAGCAGATGGAAGCATGAAGTGCTCCAAAATCTCCTGATAGCTAGCTGCATTGACCCTGCCCTTGATAAAACACAGTGGACCAACACCAGCAGCTGACACGGCACCCCAGACCATCACTGACTGTGGGTACTTGACACTGGACTTCTGGCATTTTGGCATTTCCTTCTCCCCAGTCTTCCTCCAGACTCTGGCACCTTGATTTCCGAATGACATGCAGAATTTGCTTTCATCTGAAAAAAGTACTTTGGACCACTGAGCAACAGTCCAGTGCTGCTTCTCTGTAGCCCAGGTCAGGCGCTTCTGCCGCTGTTTCTGGTTCAAAAGTGGCTTGACCTGGGGAATGCGGCACCTGTAGCCCATTTCCTGCACACGCCTGTGCACGGTGGCTCTGGATGTTTCTACTCCAGACTCAGTCCACTGCTTCCGCAGGTCCCCCAAGGTCTGGAATCGGCCCTTCTCCACAATCTTCCTCAGGGTCCGGTCACCTCTTCTTGTTGTGCAGCGTTTTCTGCCACACTTTTTCCTTCCCACAGACTTCCCACTGAGGTGCCTTGATACAGCACTCTGGGAACAGCCTATTCGTTCAGAAATGTCTTTCTGTGTCTTACCCTCTTGCTTGAGGGTGTCAATAGTGGCCTTCTGGACAGCAGTCAGGTCGGCAGTCTTACCCATGATTGGGGTTTTGAGTGATGAACCAGGCTGGGAGTTTTAAAGGCCTCAGGAATCTTTTGCAGGTGTTTAGAGTTAACTCGTTGATTCAGATGATTAGGTTCATAGCTCGTTTAGAGACCCTGTTAATGATATGCTAATTTTGTGAGATAGGAATTTTGGGTTTTCATGAGCTGTATGCCAAAATCATCCATATTAAGACAATAAAAGATCTGAAATATTTCAGTTAGTGTGCAATGAATCTAAAATATATGAATGTTAAACTTTCATCATGACATTATGGAAAATAATTAACTTTATCACAATATGCTAATTTTTTGAGAAGGACCTGTAGTTGCTCCATAGTCTTTCCATTTTCAGATGATTGCAAAGAAGTGTCTGCTAAGTTTCCTTGGTCTTCATAATGCTGTTTGTTCGCTAATGTTCAAACAAATGTTTGAGGCCTTTGATAAATCCAGCTGTTCTGTATAGATCAAATAATACATAACTGGATTCTATTTAGACAGTTGGATGGAAATGCTACATTTTTAATTCCAAGTAAACTCTAAAAACCATGTGTCATGAATGTTATACTAATTTGTGTTGGCTATGACAATATTTGTAATTGTACATGACAATATGTGAAAAAGTTCAATGTCGTATAAATACTTTTGTCCTTGGTGGCTAATTGTGCTTAAATCACAGGTTTTATGGGTTTTCTCTCAGCAGTTTAGCAGGGAAAACACATTGTGCAGAAAGGAGGACTTCATTGATGTAACGTAGCTCGCCTGAATTTACCGTCTATTGAGCCATGGTGCAGCCTAAATGACTGGACCCATCAGTGTGAGGAAGAGTACGTTCTCAGAGCCAGACTCTGTGTTCATTATGCACATCATTTTATATATTTAGACTGTGTAGAATTAGACAGTATGGGATTTTATGTTAAGATGTTTTACCCCGGCTGTCTGACATTCCAGCTAAAGGTGTTTATTTAATGTTATGGCTATAATTAGTCCTTAACAAAAGTGTTGTTTTTTTGTTTATATGTGAAACTTGTGTACCACCTTAGGCAAATGTAAGACTTGTCCGAGCGTTTTAAGCCGCTGCCCTCGAAGGCAGCTGTGGGATCAGCTGCCTTATTAAGTCCGGCAGGCTGACTCACTTCCTCTTAAAACTTCTCTTAAAACATATTTTCTCTTTGGTTTTTAACTCAGTTTGAGTATTTGTTTCATGAATTGGTCAGTATTGTTACTGTTTTTCTGTATTTTATTGTTTTTATGCTTGCTAGAACTTTGCCTTTGTATTTTTGTGTTTTACTTTGTTCTTTTATCCGTTCACAGCACTTTGGTCAACGGTGTTGTTTTTAAAGTTCTTTATAAATAAAGTTGTTCTTGTTTTATCACTTGAACATGTGTGTCTGATGTTTTCATTGTTGGCCGTTCACCCTCACCTTCTCCGCCTGGGCTTCTAAGGACTTCAGGTTGTTGGTCACATTTTTCAACTCCTCCTCCAGGTCACTGGCTTTACTGCACAAAAAAACACAAGAGACACGCTTGGCTATAATGTGAACGCTTAAAACAACAACAACAACCAGGCGTTTCTAAGTGTATATGTTGTAAATATGCATCTGTGTGCATCTTCGCCTTACCATTCAGCGAGCTCAGCCCTTTCCTCGGCTCTCTCCAGCTCCCCCTCCAAGATCACCAGCTTACGAGCCACCTGAGATAGACAATGTTTCGCTTTACCAGGGGCAGTTTTCACAGTTTTGGGGGCATTTCAAGTCTCCTTTAATCATTAGGCTGCTTGCATTTGGGACAAACTATAAACACTTTGCCCACATTACAATATTGTGAAGTGGGCGAGTGGTTGTATTTTATGAATCTTGTTTAACATGCCCCAATACACCAAGACAACTGCAGGCTGAAAAACTTGCTACTTCACCGGGCCAGTGAACAATCAGTGCTGCCAATCCTAGGTCACAAATTGGAGGTGTGCAGAACTCTCCCTGGCTCTGAGCCCCAATCCAGCCATACCAGCCATATTCCTAGGTGCACGCAGCTGAACTGAGGAATGAAAGAGCTTTACCTCCTCGTATTTACGGTCAGCTTCCTCTGCGATGTGTTTGGCCTCTTTCAGCTGCATCTCCTGAATCTCCATCTTCTCCTCGTCCTTCATTGCTCTATTCTCGATCACCTTCATCCCTCTGATATAAAAAAGGCGAAATATAAATTTTTCAAAATGACTCCTACCTTTATTATTCATTATGCGAAAGCAAGGGGTTTGACTGATGCAAAACCATCCGACCTCTCACTCTCATCTGCGGCCTTCTCTGCCTCTTCCAGCTTCTGCAGCGCTGTGGCCAACCTCTCCTGGGCTCGGTCCAACTCCTCCTCCACCAGCTGGATCCTACGGTTAAGACCTGCGACATCACCTTCTGCCTGGAAGATAAAATGGAAAGGCAGAAGAGAACTTTAGTCAATTATAGGAAAACATCAAACTAGAATGAAAGAATGACAGGACAGGATAAGAAGCAGGAACAGGAGAAACAAAAATTTTAACAAATGCACGAAGAGGTATTAAGTGACTTCATTTCTTTGAACTTGTTTCCTGCCCAATTTATTTGCTTTGAGAGCATTTTGTGGCATTGTGTTGAAAGAATAGATCATGGTTTCTACACATGCTTCATGTCAAAATGACATACTTTCCCAGGTTCAAGTTTAAACGTATAAATGCAAAACATCCACAAGAATTTATGTCAAATATTTCTAAAGTGGTCAGGGTTTGAATATTGAACCGGTAAAAACCAGAGGTTGTAAAGAGGAGGCATGGACGGAGGAACGAACATACGAAAGATGGATGGATAGACGGATGGATGGATCTTTTAGAAATTGAGACAGAATAGTCTGGAAACATAAATATTTTTTGATTCATTTCCTTTTTCCATGCTTATGTTGGAAAATATAAATAAAAATAAAAACATGAACATTAGGAGGATTAATGCAAGCATCTTATAGGAGAGCTGCAGTGACTACGACAAGTTTCCACCTAACCACCTCTTTTTTTATATAAGCATTTTCAAAAGAGCAAAGATTCAGTCTACTTTAGACAAACACAAATGAAAGTGTTGTTTTTTATTTGAAAAAGGTTTTTAGGCAATCAGTACAAACATAATACAGGCCTGTAACGTGTTTCTTTCTCAGAAAACATCTGTTAAAAGATATTCAAATATAACCACAAGAGCGTGACCATAGTGCCATGACTACAGGAAAAATATTCTGCCTTATCATTTAGGCATTTTAATAATTCAACATTAACTGTCTAAATCCAAAACAAAGGCAACGCCTGGCTGCAGGTGGACTACAAAAACCACCCCGTATGTTAGTGAGCTGTCAGAGCTGCTCTTGTTAAACCAATCAGTGAGGAATAAGTAACAGCTGGGGGTCCATGGAGAACTTCCTATAGGCCGCCTGTAACAAAAAACACCACGGTTTGAAACCGAGATCTTTTGCAATATCTGAATGAAACGCCTTCTAAAACTCAATTTCCAGGCAGAAATCAGCCAAGCAAGGTTGGCAAGTGCCCCCCCCAATCTGCCCTCGGTAAACAAAGGAGGAGAAGGGGAAAAGAGAAAGCAAACATTGAACTATCCAAGCATTTCCTTTGCTGTAATCAACTGTTCTAGCCAAGGATGCTGCCTTCAGATTGGACTTTAGTCATCAGAAGCATGAGGGTGGACCTTTAAATTGTTCAAATTGCAAATAATCCTAGAAAAAGCAGCTGAAGGTGCAGCACAGCAGTTAGTAGGCCAGTGACTGATTAGGTAATCATGAGTCCAGAAGTCAGTTCAACAGTCAAAGGGTTTGCCATTTAGTTTGCAGGTGGATGAGTCATTCTGCATGGCATTGGGTGAGACTGAAGAGAAAAGACTCACAATGAGGAGGAAAGGAGAAAGCACAAAGAATGGCCCAGGTCTCAGTGAACAGAAGCATTATGTCTGTTTGTGCTGAAACTTAGACTGTTCTTAGACTTAGACTGTTCTTTCATATTCATATTTCAGGAAATGAAAGTACAGTTTTCAGCTTCCACTGCCTTCTGTTCTCCACCTCTCCTTATTCCTGCTCAAACATTTGGCTACCAACCAAATC
This sequence comes from Girardinichthys multiradiatus, assembly GCF_021462225.1. Lineage (NCBI taxonomy): Eukaryota > Metazoa > Chordata > Actinopteri > Cyprinodontiformes > Goodeidae > Girardinichthys > Girardinichthys multiradiatus. The sequence goes on from NC_061802.1 coordinate 27,738,404, forward strand.
TTCCCACTGATATTTAAACCATCTACTCTCTGCCTCCCGGGCCAAGGGAGGGCCACTGATACCAGACAGGAAATGTCTGTCAGACCGTCGTTATAGTGTCTCACAACAGTCAGCTCACGAGAGAGGAAAGGCAGCCCACTGCAGAATGAATGAATGAATGAGAAATAAATCTCTCAGAGCATCTTGTATTCTCATCAGCGTCCGTCGGCACTCCATCTGGCAGGTGAGAAATGTTGCGCAGGATTAAACTCCAGCCTGAAACAACAGATACCGTCATTTCCCGGCGTTCCGAATGAGGCAACAAGACGCCGTGGACACAAACAAACGTGCCTCAGGCCACAGACACAAATGCTCTGAAAACCCACATATGTAATTACCAGCCCATTTCATTCCTGTTTGTGGCTGAGTGTAAAAGGACATATAAAAAGAACCACACAAACATAACAAACCAGCTAAAACTACTTCAGTGGCAGCATGCCTTTGTACACAATTAAAGAGGCGTGATCTGGTGCCTTATCGGTCATTAAACTTTCACAAACACTTTAGGTGGAGATCCCCTCACGAACAAACAGCTCTGTGCTCAATTCAAAAGCTTACAGGTCCTTCTCAAAATATTAGCATATTGTGATAAAGTTCATTATTTTCCATAATGTCATGATGAAAATTTAACATTCATATATTTTAGATTCATTGCACACTAACTGAAATATTTCAGGTCTTTTATTGTCTTAATACGGATGATTTTGGCATACAGCTCATGAAAACCCAAAATTCCTATCTCACAAAATTAGCATATTTCATCCGACCAATAAAAGAAAAGTGTTTTTAATACAAAAAACATCAACCTTCAAATAATCATGTACAGTTATGCACTCAATACTTGGTCGGGAATCCTTTTGCAGAAATGACTGCTTCAATGCGGCGTGGCATGGAGGCAATCAGCCTGTGGCACTGCTGAGGTCTTATGGAGGCCCAGGATGCTTCGATAGCAGCCTTTAGCTCATCCAGAGTGTTGGGTCTTGAGTCTCTCAACGTTCTCTTCACAATATCCCACAGATTCTCTATGGGGTTCAGGTCAGGAGAGTTGGCAGGCCAATTGAGCACAGTGATACCATGGTCAGTAAACCATTTACCAGTGCTTTTGGCACTGTGAGCAGGTGCCAGGTCGTGCTGAAAAATGAAATCTTCATCTCCATAAATCTTTTCAGCAGATGGAAGCATGAAGTGCTCCAAAATCTCCTGATAGCTAGCTGCATTGACCCTGCCCTTGATAAAACACAGTGGACCAACACCAGCAGCTGACACGGCACCCAGACCATCACTGACTGTGGGTACTTGACACTGGACTTCTGGCATTTTGGCATTTCCTTCTCCCCAGTCTTCCTCCAGACTCTGGCACCTTGATTTCCGAATGACATGCAGAATTTGCTTTCATCTGAAAAAAGTACTTTGGACCACTGAGCAACAGTCCAGTGCTGCTTCTCTATAGCCCAGGTCAGGCGCTTCTGCCGCTGTTTCTGGTTCAAAAGTGGCTTGACCTGGGGAATGCGGCACCTGTAGCCCATTTCCTGCACACGCCTGTGCACGGTGGCTCTGGATGTTTCTACTCCAAACTCAGTCCATTGCTTCCGCAGGTCCCCCAAGGTCTGGAATCGGCCCTTCTCCACAATCTTCCTCAGGGTCCGGTCACCTCTTCTCGTTGTGTAGCGTTTTCTGCCACACTTTTTCCTTCCCACAAACTTCCCACCGAGGTGCCTTGATACAGCACTCTGGGAACAGCCTATTCGTTCAGAAATGTCTTTCTGTGTCTTACCCTCTTGCTTGAGGGTGTCAATAGTGGCCTTCTGGACAGCAGTCAGGTCGGCAGTCTTACCCATGATTGGGGTTTTGAGTGATGAACCAGGCTGGGAGTTTTAAAGGCCTCAGGAATCTTTTGCAGGTGTTTAGAGTTAACTTGTTGATTCAGATGATTAGGTTCATAGCTCGTTTAGAGACCCTTTTAATGATATGCTAATTTTGTGAGATAGGAATTTTGGGTTTTCATGAGCTGTATGTCAAAATCATCTGTATTAAGACAATAAAAGACCTGAAATATTTCAGTTAGTGTGCAATGAATCTAAAATATATGAATGTTAAATTTTCATCATGACATTATGGAAAATAATGAACTTTATCACAATATGCTAATATTTTGAGAAGGACCTGTATGTGTGTAGAGAACATATTCTCTGCGATGAATGACAGTAAAGGGGAAGCCTGAAAATCCTGAGGGTGCAGTTGTACAGTAGGAAGCGGATTTCCCTGAGCAAAATGATTTACCTTCAGGCTTCGCCACAAGAGCTAAATGGAATGACAAACCTCACTGCTGTGATCGCTTCCCAAATAAGGATTTGGAAAAGGTGACAGAAAATGGACTGCCCACCATTCTTTCATTTCCTCCCTTTAATTGGGCTCTCCTTCAGCGATGAATCTCTCTGGCCACCCCGCCCTTAGCACCTACTTTACATTCTCCCATGGAGTCGCTCTGCCTTATAAGGTTAACTAACTCTGGAGAATGCTTGTGGTTGAGTAAGATTGTGACAATAAGCAAAAATGTCTGTCCACACACAAACACACACTGAAAGGCAGTTTAAAGACACTCAGGCTGAATCACCCTTTCCTAAGGTCATCTTTACCCTCCCACCCCCCTTTTTTTTTTGAGAAATAGAGACACAGAGAATTACTGCTCTATGACTGGTTGTTAAGAAAAATAACAGTGGAATATATTACTCTGCATATTTTAATAGTTTTTATAGTCAAACAGCCTGCGTTAGGAAATATTTTATCTTATAATTATTTTTAGTTATAAGTAACATTGATAAAAGACATAATAAAAAACTTGTGATTAGATATCACAGTGGGTTCTGTACCCTTATAAATATCCTGACTGAAAACATTTACATTAGGAGTGGATTTGTTTCTTCTTTCAGCCAGCTCACCAGCAGCGAGAAGCAACACGTGGGGGAGGGGCAGAGCTGTGTTACTCTGTGCTCCATGAAGCCTGAGAACATGCCAGTACTTTCTGGTACATCAGGAACAGTATGATGAAACTATGTTAGTAGTTTTGACAGTAACTTAAAAAAAATTAGTATGCCTCGATAAAGCCCAATCAAAGGTGAAAAACACTCCTTTTTTAGGCCCAGGGGTGGTTCAAAGGTCGTTCCTAAAAACGTTATTTGTGTAAAGAGCTACTTCCAGAGGGGTGCCAGCCTATGTATTCACAGAAATGTTAGAATCTTAGCTAAAAGCTGATAAAAACAATTTCTGCCAATACCAAACATAGCTAAAACTACAAGCAGCTGAATTAGAAAGTAAACAAAATGCACAAAATGGCATCATCATTTTAATGGCCATTTAATTAACCAGCAGAACAGGTTGAGCAGAATTATCACTCATATTTGAAAAAACTCAATTATTAAAATAATGATTATTTAAACAGAGTTTGTAATTTCTGAGAAAAACTATGTTAAATTTATGCTTGTTATTTCCTGCGCAAACTTCACCAAAACCCCTTGGGGCCTAAGAGATAATAAAAAAAAAAAAACTTTCAATGGTTGCAATAACCATTCATTTTTTTCAAAACTGTATTTATAACCTACCATAACTGACCATATTAAAGTAATGGAAAGTTGAAAATTACATTGTTGGATTGATTAAAGTGGGATTTTTTTTTTCATGGCACCCAAATATTAAACTACATGTTATTTGAAGGCACTATATGCCCTAAATATCACAAGAACGTTTTTGATGTTTGGGGGAAAAGGTGAACACAGTTTGATCTAGACCTTACTCTTCAGAAGCTTTTTAAAGAAGTACCTCACAAGAGATTATCTGCTCAAGATTCGTTCCTGAAGCTACAACAAGGCTATTATGTTGAAGGGAAGCTTCTCAAAAGAAACTCAAAAGGCCAAAATCTACAAATTATCCTTTTTTTTCCTACAATTCAATGAATACACCAAATCTAACACCTTCCACCATTCTCAGTCTATAATTGCATAAACCAATAGCGAGTATTTGAGTGCACACCAAAACTCGGCAGGGAGAGAAGGGGAGAAGACATGCAGCAAAGGTCTCAACGCCAGGAATGAAACCCAGGACATCTGCGTGGAGGACTATAGCCTCTGTATATGGGACACCCGCTCTACCGCTACACCACGCGGCGCCCCATGCAATATATTTTTTTCTAAAGCCCATCAGTATAGGTCACAATCAACATAAGTAGGTCAGATCAAACAGAAAATGTTGGCTTTGGCCTAGAAAAGGCTGATCGATAATAGAAGGAAAAGCGGAGAGGGTGTATCGGTGCAACTGTTTATCATCGTGTAGACTGGTTCAAATAGATTTCAAGAGAAGGCATCTTACACTGTAGTGCTCTAAATATTTATTACTGTGGTGGTCCTGTAACACTTGGTCAAATCTGGGTATTTTCATTCATCCTTCTCACTAAGAAACAGACACAGAATGTAACGACCGAAGCATTTGTCATTCCAAAATATCACTAGTTAGATTCAGATGGCTTTTAGATTATAAATTATAGTTTAGAATTTGTTTTAAGTTTATAACATTTAGGTGCACAAGACGAATAAATAACATCCGTATATCGCAAGCAGCAAAAATTGGGATTGGAAATAGATCTTAGAACATTTTCCACTTACCATTCAGCAGCTGAAAATGTTGCCAAAACATTAATGGATAGAAAAGATAACAATCCCTTAATTTAGCTGTGAGCTGAATGGAGTGGGGGTCTCACACATTGCTTCATAGATACTGTTCCATTTAGTATATCATGTAAAATGTACATAGAAAGTAAACAAGCTTTATTTTTCTGATATATATTAATTATAGTGCTGCACAATCAGGAGAACATTATTGTTGTTGTAAAACTAAATGTTGTGATGACTATATTCACTTTGATTAACCCACATGTTCTTTCTTTTTCATCAATGCTCTTTCCTCACTATTTTCTGTGAGCTTTAGCTTCTGAGCCACTATAAATAGACATGGTTTGCATCGAGGACACTTCGAAACCATCTAAAGGGCCAAAGGAGTGTTTTGGCTCGTTACGTTGTTGGGGATCTTGGGGCACAATGACTTCTATGTCGAACCCTTTTATTCACTTTGTAAACTCTGGTGAAATCAGCCTCTTCAAACAAACTGAGATGTTCAGGACACATTCACTCTTGTGGCAGATGAAGCCTTATTTAGGTCTACACATCCACAGGTGATTTAGACGTCTTCCTAACCAAAAATATCTCCAGGCTTAGACCTTATGTCTCCATTTCAGATGAACTTTCTTCCGCAAGATAAGCAGCGTTAGAACCTTACTTCTTAGAGACACAGTTCAGTTCAGAGTGGCTTTAGAAATACCTGGGTGTATTTTGTGCACCACAGTCGGGAACAAGGATGAAAGAGGAATCCAATTAACGGCCAATTTCAGGGCAGTGGGCTAATGAGCTGCACAGTGCTGCAGGGGTTCTGGGTAAGTTATTCCTGACAAAGATGGTTGCCATGCCCAGTGTGAATATGTGATGGTGTGAGAGACAAAAGGCATGTAATCTCTCTCTATAAAGACCTGGCATGCAAACACAGTTGCATGAAGTATAAGCTGCTCTGTTAAGAAGCATGATATGTAAAAGAATATCATTAAACATCCAAGACAAGGCTAACAAAGAGCACTTTCTCTGAGCTAAATGTAATCTGCAGCCATAGCTCCGAATGTTATCAGACTTTCAACAGGATCTTTATTTGGTTTCTATTCCTGAGCAGAGGCTTTATGAGGAAACCGCCAAACACACAGGGAATTACACTTTTTAAGAGACAGCTTAAATAGTTTTTTCTCTGAACTAATAAAACACAGGTGACTTACAAGTTACACAGACATCCAAACAGTTTGTAGATCTTTAAAGGTAAAATAAAAATACAATTTCTGCACATTGAAATATTGCAAAAGTCCCGCTGAACTCCTCATTTCTTCTTGGTTCCAGTGTCGGTTTGACTGCCAAGTGCAGAACCATTACTCACATTTTCTAAATGCTATTTGTTGACATTGCAGCAAATTTCGGTTGGCTTGCCCTAAATGCACAAATATATTCTGCTCCTCACTCGAGGGAGAACCCAGAGCCTTGGCCTGCATAATCAGCGAAGCCACTAACATGGGGGTGTTCCTCCGAATGCCAGGGACCGCCAGAAAGTATCAACATGTGGCGGTTATATTTGGAAAACTGAGCTATTCCCAGGGAGAAGGTCCAAAGAAAACACTGAAATCAGGAAGTAGACCTTTCTAAAACTCTGTGAGAGTGTTAGAAGGCCAGCTGAAAAACTGCAGGAAAGCAGCAAACAGACAGGAAACTTTTGTTGACTGAAGTAATTATTTGCAAATTAAACTCATTTATTTTCTTGTATCAATGACATTTTACCTGAATGAAAAGGTACTTTTAGTGGCATTCTGTTGTGGTCTGTTGTTATTTGATGCAATTATTCTAAGGAAAAATAGAAAATCTGCATTTGTTATTATGCAGGTTTTAAATATAAGTTGTCATTATCTTTTTTAGCCAAAGTTAGTAAGAGTCCTTGTGGAAGGTCCAAAGAGCCACTTGTGGCTCTAGATCCATTCTGCGTAGGGCTGCATGATATTAGAAAATCATGCGACTGCCATTTATGCCTATTTTTTTGTGCCCTCTGTGCTTCCTACACTTTGTGACCTTTAGCATTTTGGGCGATGTCATTTGTGTCCAGTGTAATAAACTGTGGTCTTGAGTCTCTGTACAGCTGGCTGAATAGTATGTCAGCATGTAAAATGCAAATTCATAATACTTGGAATACATTAGCCAACAGGTATTTCACTCCTTTCAGTCGTTTGCTATATAAATGCTGCACACACTGATATTGTGATGACAATGCAATATATTGTGCAGCCCTAGTTCTGTGGCCGTTTCCTGGTGACTAGACGTCAGAAAGTTACCAACATCAAGGCATATCCAGGTTTTAGCAAAATTACAGATTCAAAACTTCTAAAATTTTATGTCATTTTGTTCCTACAGTTGAAGATCCTTTAAAAATTACGCCAGAGCGACCAGGATTTACAGTACTGCAACGCTCCCACTCGCCCATGCTGTTGCTGCACACTGCTGGTCAGCTGGCTGAAAATGGATTGCTACACTTTTCCCATGTTTACAACAAAAGCAAGACTGACTGGAAAATATATTTATGACCAAAGCAATTTATAGGCATGGTGTGGAAACCAAAGGGTTGCCTATTAAGGTAACATTGTGTTAAAGCTGGGTGTTACACAGCTGGCATCAGGCTCTAGCTGGGCAGATAGCCGACTAACTTACTCCCAGTCTTACTCTATAACGATCAAAATGAAAAAAGTTTAATATTCTTAGCAATATGCACTTTAAAACTACAGCCTAGTAAAAAAGAAAATAAATGGTAGAGATATTAGAACTGCCATTATCCACATGTTACATAATTTCCAGCAGCTGTTTTAGATAAACGATTGGATCGTGCAATAAAATCTTTGTTTTAAAATTGTGTTGTTTCAAAACTGCTGTACTTTCACTCACAGGTTATCAACCAGCGAGAATCACATTCTGGCCCATGCTTACATTCAAAGAACATTGCTGACGTCTTCTCATTCATTAACACTTTCATACATGTTCAATGTCAGACAACAAAAGACTCGTGTTACACACAAACTATTCAGGATCCTTTTCCACCTTCTGATAAAAGGATTGTAAGCAAAACCTTCTTTGCTGCAGCTGTTAAATTCAATCTTATATGGGGCTAAAGCTGACAGACATATTTTATCAATTAATAAATCAATGGCTTCCCTGTTTTGCTGAATCAAAACACTTGAAAGAGATAGGAGTAAATGCAAAAGCATTGTAGCCTAGCAGAAGTTGTAAACAACTATCTGGGATCCAACTCCACCTCAAACACTAATCTTCCTGTTGATCTGGGCTGGAGCTCAGGGACAGGAAGCATTAGGAGTAGAAGTACAGGAAGTGCTGGACCAGAGTCGCCAGACGCCATCCTAGGAGGGGCCCTCAGGGTGGGGCATACATCAGCCAGGGTTTAAGTCCCACTTCCCTTTTTTTTTAAGAGAGATTTTAAAAATTGATCTGTGTCTAAACACTAACTGTCACCATGGTGAACTGCATGTTCCTGCTTGCCAACATAACTGCACTAAACAAGCAGAAGATGTTTTATACTCCAAAAGAGGAATTGCCTGTTTGATACTGCTCTCCCTCAAATTATTAAACTTCTTAAAAGCATCAAACCAAAGTTCCACACTGTTAAAAGCAGCTAATCTGGTCCAACCGGTCTCCTTACGCAGCTCAAACAACAAAAATGATTATCTATAGGCTGCTCCGGAGTAACTGCAGACCAAGCAATTACTTTTCAGCTTTTTGGTGATAGATGTTGCCAGCGATGGTCTGTTACCTCTGCATTTTCAAGTTCAATGCACTCAGCGAGGTTCCTGTTTTTGATCCCCTCATGCTGGAATGAAAGAGTGTTTTTGTGCGAAAAGGAAAGACTCCCGGTTGTCCTAATTACTCACATATGGGACCACACCGACACTCGCCACACAAGCATGCACTGGAATGGTTGACTGTGAACGCAAACAGAGGCACATGTGCAATGTCTGAAGCTGCTTCTACAAAAAGAGGCAAAGAAAAAAACGTTGGATGACACCCTCTGAAAATCATCAACAGTGGGATGTAGCTGACGCATCTGTTAACTTTAATCTGTGATGTCAACATTTGAGCCTGTACCACAAGCCAGGCAAACGCCCTATTGTCAAATGAAAAAGGTGCCCTGTTACCTAATAGGCATCCTAACAAAACGGGTGACTCCTCCAGCAGGCCTGCTCCTTTCATCAGTTCCGGAGCCATATCTTCAGAGTCGCACCTTCCTCTCCTCCCACTCTGCTTAAATCTTTCCACCAGTCCTTTAATTAAACAAGCTCCTATGTAATGCACCATAAAGCCATACCCAACTGTGCTGTTTGCAGTTTTTCTTCATACTACTTTTACTTTTGCTGGTTTAAGTCATAAAACTCAGATGAGGCCATTGTGAAAGAGACACAGCGGGCGTGAATATTTCCTACATGTCCAAGCAAGCAGGTTTGTGGAGCTTCAGATAATTTCAGACCAAGTTATGTAACGGCAGAGTGCTGAAATGTAAACACATGCAAGATAAGGTTCTTTCTTTTATTCCTTTTTCCTCGATAGTTCACAGCTGGGTCAGACTAAGGTTGGTTTGTTAGTGGGGTGGGACTTTTATAGTTTTGATCCTCCAAAGGATTTTTAAAATAACCAAATAGTTTGTTATCAAGGACTTATAGAAGCAGAAAATTGCAGCCCACAGTTTTAAAATGCTGAAACTATTCATTTTTAACCTAGTTACATGATATTTGTACGATCTGAGAGTTTAGATTAAGCGCTAGTTTTAACCAGACATGAGCCAGTTAACGCTATCAATGCATACCAAGGTTTTAAAACGTCCCATCATAGCTTTTAGATTTAAAGTCCTTTCAGTAGGAAGCCAGACAAAGTACTGCGAGGGTCCGGAGTTTCGCTAAGTAGAGTAACCCAGCCACCCTACCTCTTAGTGCTCATTGCTGGTCAGTTGGCAGATATAGGGCTACCAAACTTATAACAAAGACAAATTCAGATGCTTGAAAAAACTTCTGATGCAAAAAAGACAAGACAGTCATAAAGTGGTAACTACAGGACTGCCATTCATCACTCTCTTTGTAGAGTGATGTTGCTGCGCAGCACCGTCAGATGAAATCAGACCCCTACACCTGTTCGTTGCTTACAAGTCATGCAAATCTGGTGACCCATCACTCTCATTAAGCTAATGCTGTTTCGGAAAACTACAGTGTGCTGGCAACGAGCAGAATGTTGGTTAAGCAGCAGACTGCAGGCTAGCGAACTGTGCTGAAAGCCAGGTTAATTAACAAGCTAACATCAGCTTATTTTATTCATCTGTGTCCAGTTCCTTTCCTCAAGGGTCAGTGTCCAGCATGGTTTAGATGTGTCCTTGCTCCAACACAGCTGATTCAAATGGCCGAATTACTTCCTTAGTATGCCACCCAACTCTGCTTCGGTCTGCTACTGAACCATCAATTTGATTCAGGTTGGTTAATTCGGGGCAATGTATAAAACATGAAAGACACTGATGCTGGACACCACTGCTCTATGAATGGGGAAAAAGAACCGGCCACTATCATGTTTAGTTGAAAAATACAGCTAATGTTTGTGTTTACTCTATATTTTGCTTAAGTCTGTCTGAAAATTTAAATAATAAATGAACATCAATCATAACATTATTATGACTGCAATGATAAACTTGTAAAATTATTTTAGCAGAAGAAGGATTCATTGATAATCTTCTGTTTTTAATAAAAGCAATTGGATCATCCTGTACATTTCATTCCAACTTTCTGTTTACACTTGTGACATATTCAAAAGTGACAATGATTAGAGAAGGCCAGGAAAACTACAAATCATCCTGTTTAACATTCAAATCTCTTTTCTTACAACGCAAGTTAAGGCCTTTTCATATTTAACGCTGTGTTTTGTATTTTCTTATCCGCTTCAGTAGGAAAACATCCAAACTGATGTACCTGAGCAATACAGTTTGAAAAATAAACCAAATAAAATATATTCCTAAAATTTCTCACAAACACATAAAAATGTTACCAAACTCGTAACAACGTCCACATGTATCAACCAGAGGTTACTTGACCAGCCTAATTAAACTTTCCATACAGATGTCTACGTGGTTCATTCGCGTCAGTTCTGAAGCGGCCTGCGAGTCAGACACCACTGAGCATGCGCACGAAGGAATCCAAACTTCTTTTTTTTTTTTTTTTCATTACAGACCAACGCCTTGCATTGTGGAACAATCACGCCCGCGTAAGAATCAATGACATGATCCAATGAGACGTTTTACAGCCGCGGAGGTGAAAGCGAAGAGTCCAAAAAAACAGTTCACCAACCTGACACAATATGAGAAAAAAGTCTGAGAGGCGTAGTGGCGTTAAAAGTGGGAGAAAAGAAGTAGAGCAGGAGGAGTAGACAGTCTCACTTTTTCTCGGAGCTCCCGTTCACTGTCCAGCTCTCTCTGTAGGACCTGAGCCCGGTCCTCGGCGTCGTCGGCTTGCTGCTGCAAACACTGAATCTTCCTTTTCACAGCATCCAGAGAGTTCATGCCTGCCATTGTTCTCTGTTTGGTTGCTTAAGATTACACGTAGAGGGGGGGAAAAATACAACCGGGCTCTGCAAAAAGGCGTACGCTGCAGCTTCCTACTTACTGGGTCAACCCAAGTTGTATAGTTAGAAAATAATATTAAAAATATTTAGAATAAACTTTGATCGCTTGTTTACAGAGATAGGAAAAAATACTAGATGTCCGTCCTGGACTGGTATCTGAGGAATGTAAAAGAAAACAAGAACAAAAAAACAAGTCGTTCAGGTCCGGTAAAAAAATAAAAGGTATGGAAAAGTTAAATAAGTGAACGGTGTGAGTGTCCAGGTGATCTCCACATATGGCTCATGGGCAGACCAGATAGTCGTCCTGAGGAATGTGCGCAGCAGGTTTTGGTCCCGGGTGTGCGGAGAAGAGCAGAGTGCCGGAGTGAGCCGAGGAGGCAGAGAGATGATTGGTGAGGTCAGAGAGGAGGCGGGACGTTTAAGCGTGTGCGTGTTTAAGATGGTCACTGTGACTGATGTGAGGACTATGTACCCAGAAGATCAAAAACCCACTATTAATTAATTTGATTCTGAGTTTGCAGCTCCACCATCTGATGTTCTCTTCAGTCATTGTTAAAATAACATTTAAAGTAAGAATGGAACTGAACACGCAGGTGCATCACAGTAAGTCAGATTTATTCACCTCCGCATTTCAGGTAAAAAGTGAAATTCGGATATTAAATTGATTAATTTCGCACGGTGGTATATTTCAAATGCTTAGTTTTGTTCATTTTGATGGTTATGGCTTCTCTAAAAATGTCGACATTAGGGAAGACCAGTGAACACTGATTTTTAATACACAAATGTCCGCCCACTCAAAGTTATGGGGATGCACTGCATATATGCTCTTAAAAGCCTGCTCGGGGTAAAATACTTATGACGTTGTGTCTGGTTCGGTTAACACGAAGTATGTGACAGTTGTAGCCCATTTTCCATACATTGCAAGGCTTGTGAAACACTGTCTCCACACCTTGTGAATCTCCCCCAATTCTTGAATGGGCTTTGCTTCATAATTCTTTCAAGGCTGTGGTAATCACTGTTGCTTGTCCGACTTATTTATCACAAGTTTTTCTTCCACACAACTTTCCATTAATAGTTATGAATACAGTTCTTTAAGAACAGCTAGCTTCTTTAGTAATTACCTATCGTGGCTTACCCTCCTTGTGGAAGGTGTTAATAATTGCTATATTACCCATTATTGTGTAGGCCATAACATGGACATATTAAAACATTCCGGCATTAGAAACATTTTTATTGGTCTAATGTAATATTCTATTTTTTTTCCAAGAAACTTAATATGGGGTCTTTCTTAGCTGCAACACATATTCTTCTAAATTAACCAAAATAATGGTATATAATATTACTCCCTGCATAATGAATCTGTATAACATTTGACTTTAACTTTTTAGAATGGAAGTGGATCTATGAACCAAATTCTGCTTGTGGGTTTCTGCTATGTGGGGCAAATTCTGTTTTCATTTGAAATCAAGAAAGTATGTTGATTTCATAGTCAATAAATTGTATGTTTATTCAAAACACCAGGTTATAATCAGTTTTTAGTTAGATTTCAATTAAATAAATAGTTTGAGCTTACATTGATCACAAAAAGATGTTCATTTAGTCTATTTAGAAAACCCACTGTATTTTATTGGGATTTTATGTAACAGACCAGGGCAAAGTAGTGCGTAATTGTGCATTGAAAGAAAAAAAAAAAAGCATAGTTTTTCCAAATCTTTACAAATGAAAATCAGGAAAGTGTAGCATGCATTTATTATCTGAGTCAATACTTTGTAGAACCGTTGTTTACTGCCTTTACAGCTGCAGATCTTTTGGGACATGTCTCTACTCTGCTTATCTAGAAAATCAACATTTTCCCCATTATTTCAATCCCAATTAGACTGGATGGAGAACATTTGTGGACATCAACGTTTAAATCTTAAAAATTGATGTCCACGATTGAGGTCAGTACTTTGACCAGACCATTCTGATGCATGAATGTGCTTTGGTCTAAACAAATCAAGTGTGGCTCTTGCTGTATGTTTAGAGTCATTATCCCAAAAGTAAACATTCCCTTTGTTACAGTTGAAGAAGAAATTATCTCTACAGCATCATACTGCCATCACCATGCTTAAGTTTTTGGATGATGTGTAGTTTTCTGATCAACATAGCATTTTACATGTAGATAAAAAAAGTTAATTTTACTCAATTCTCTCATCTGACTGGAATAACCTCTTCCACTTGTTTGCTATGCTTTCTATATGGCTTGAACTTTATGGCCAGAACTTTATGTTCTGTGATAAATAGTTGTCTGTTCAACAGATTCTTCCAACCTAACCGTAGATCTCTGAACCTCCTCCAGAGTTACTATGGGCCTCTTTGCAGTTTCAATTATTAAGGCTCTCCTTGCCTAGGGTGTTGGTTTAGGTGTACAACCATGTCTCAATAGATCACAGTTGTGCCATACTGTCTTTCCATTCTCAAATAACAGATTGAACAATGCTGTGAGTTGTTCAAAACTTGGGACATTGTTCTATACCCTCGTCCTGCTTAAAACCTTCCCACTTTACCTCTGACCTGTCTGGTGTGTTCACTAATATGTTCTGGCAAACCTTTAGTGCCCTCATAGGACAGCTGTATTTATCCTAAGATTAGGTAACACAGAGGTGGAATCTATGTATTAATTAAGCCACTTTCACTTGGATGCAATGGATTCTATTTTGGGGTATCATAGTAAGATGGCTGAATACAAATGCCTGCTGCACTTTTCAGGTTTTTGTTGGTAAAGGCTTTTTAAAGTCATGCACTATTTTCATTCCTCTTCACACCTAGGTCCTTTTCTACTTTGTGTTGATCTATCACACAAAATCCTTATAAATACGTTGAAGTCCATGGTTGCAACATCCCAATTAGTGAAAACGTTAAAGGGGAATGAAAGCATCAACAAGGCAAACTACTGTCTGTTATTTTTATAGTTCAAAATATCTAATAATTAAATAATAATTCATTACTAGATGAATAAAATAATTTCCTAAAATGGTTCAAACAAAGCATTTGATTTCCACCCAAATTATTAGTTCAAATGTGTTTGTCTGGATCCTGTCCTGTTGTGCCTTTGAGGAACCATGTGAGTGTTTGTCATAAAAGAGTGAGCAAACATACATAAGTCTCCCACCTGCCAGCACAAACTAATGTGCCTAGTGTGGGTGTAAATCAGATTTCTGCTTCCTCCTTCATGTGTCCCTTGTAGTCCTGCCTGTGTTTACCCTTCATCGTCTCCTGTTCACATGACCTGCCTGGGAACAAATATTGCTGCGTGAATTGGCTGGAGGCAGCAGAATCCAGCTCAGCTTCGCCTTTAGCTCAAATTCAAACATGATGTTTGCAGAAAGAATAAAATCTTCTAAAATCAGTCTCAGGTGTTGATCGATCCCCCTTTCTCTGATTTGCTCTTGCACCGGAAAAGCTAGAAACACAGATTTTATTAAACACAGGAGTGTGGGACTTTCTGTTTGCCTTAGCTGCATTCTCCACATACCTCTGCTCCCCCCCATCCCCCACCCGTTTTCTCTCTCTCTCTCTCTTTCTCTCTCTGCTTTCTTCACCACCACAAACTAACTTTCCCCCCTAAGCCTGGAAGTGCTGTGAGTTATAAATCCACCCACCACAACTCAATGGTGCCATCTTTATCTCTACAGGCAGCGCAAAGGTTGGGATCTTACAATCATAAGTAAGACTCTGTCTAGTAGCCTGATCTAGCAATAAACAGTGATGACCTAAATATCGACACCAGTGGTCTCGTTCCCTTTTAGAAAATCAACTTATTGCCTAAGGCTGATTCAAAACACTGCTTTCCAGCAGCTTCCAGTTTTTCTGGACAGTTCTGAGCATTGACATGTGTAATGACTTGACTGCTGCTTCTAATGAGCGACATGCCGTGGTAATTTGTGCATGTGGAGCAGAACATCTTTACTTCTTGTTATTTTCTTATCACTGGCATCACTGGAAATGTCATACATTCATAGGAAACATCTGTCTTTCCACTTCAGGGTTCTACCTATTGACAGTTCTGGTCAGACGTTTACATCCACTGATTTATTTGACCTATTCTTTTATGGAGGTTGGTTAATTATATGTCATGCAAAAGCAATTATTTTTTTTAAAACAAAAACTGGCTTTACAAGTTTGAATTTGTTGTTGATTCTCTCTAATACAGGCAGGATAAAAATTATACATCAAATATGTGCATAGACCCTTACTAATATTTGGGTGAATGTCCTTTAAGATACACCCTGAACACGTTGTTTTTAGCCATACCTTTCGACCCAATTCTGGCAAAATACCTGACCAATCTTCTAGCCAGAACTGGTAGAGTTAATTTACTGAAACTTAGTTTCCTGACATGCTTGGCTTTTAAGAACAGATGTGGGAAGGGCAGTACAGAACCAGAATATATTTTCATTACAAAACCAGTTGTAATGCCTGCTCCTATTGGAACTTCCAGTTGTCTCCAAGTTTTAGCCATCTGAGCCAAACTGACCAGAAAAGGAGCCCCTACTCTAAAAACCTTAAAGCTGGAATGTAATGTGCTGTTGCCCACATGGTCAAGCTAAACACCTTCTGGAAAAAAAAAAAATTCAATGCCAGGAGAGACAAAGATCAAACTAACTGGACACAATGACACCAGTCATGCTGAGAGGATCAAGCCTCTCAGCAGTTAAGGTGTTCAAACCAAAGAAGACTGCATCAACTGTTAATCACAATGGTGGCAGCATCATGCTGAGGGTTTGCTTCACTGCTTTAGACGGTTGGTTTGGAAATCCCTCACATCAACTAAAATAGAAATTTGTGGACTTTGCTTAAAGCCTATGCCACGATACCAACCAATTTAATCAATAACCAGTTCTACCAATAGTAGTCAAATATTCAGCCAAATTATCCCAGAAGCGTGATGATGGCTTCACAAGCATGGCTGAGCTGCAACATCCTAGTACTTGTAATCTAATCATAGTGGAAGTGTATGTGTAGATTTGAGTTTGAAGTGTTGTTGTATATTTTTCCAACTTAGAAAAAGCAAGAATCAAAGAACTGATATGATAATCATATGTCGAGTGTTCTCACTGGGACTGTATTTATGTTCAGCTTTGTAAACTGTTGCTCATGAGCCCAATTTATCCATGTTTCCTTGTGAAGCATCCCCGCGCTGTCCTCAGAGGGTGTTCAGTCACTGCATGTAGATAATCCTACATGTCCCAGACTCCAGCTGTGTGTCCGTATGGCAAGGTCCTCTCTTCTCTTTGTGTGGACACAGAACAAAGCTGCATTTCCCTGGGATATCCTCCTTGAAGCTCTAACAATGGCACATCTTGGTGGAAGTTAGAAGAGTTTTTTCCTTCACTAAAGTCTCACTGTTCAGCTTAATGGTTTTTAATTTCTTTTAAAAATAACTCCCTGGATTCTCAATTGTTTTTGTTAAAATGCCATTTCACCAACACACATATGTAAATATTAACACATCTTTGGTGTGAATCCAAATGTTTCTTTGGGACTATCATTGCCCTGGACTTAGTTTTTCTTTCTTTGCCTTCCACACACACATAGTTACTGACTCAGGCAACAAAACACACTCTTGTGCACAAACATGCTCTCCAGTGCCAGAGGAACCAACACTGACAGAAATACAATCTTGTGGTTTGTGGTGATGCTAACAATCTAAAATATGGTCTTTTCTCCCAGATTGTACTGATTAACTGCCTGACCATATTTCCTTATATACTAAGTTATTTCTTTATAAAAATAACATCTTAATAAAACCTGGCATCTTTTGGACAGACTCCTTAAATCTATTTAGGTCAGCACTAATTTACTCTGTAAACAACAAACAAACTAAAAAAAATAAGGAGGGACATAAAGGTCTCATCAGACCTGCTTATGATCTAATTCTCTCATAGGTCAAACATTAAACAACATTTTGCTCGTGGATGCTCAAGATTATGCCACAAATAAGAAGATGTGAAAAGAATTTTTTTTAAATGTGTGTTATTTTATAGTCTGTGGTTAAATATTTCATGGAATCAGATTAGCATTAATCAGTAAACACTTAGACTATGGATGTTCTGAACAAGATTTTTGTGTCCCTGATACCAATCCGAGAAATAAACAGTAAGATTAGGCATTATGCAATAGCGAGTTCCATTCGGCTATTCTCTTTGTCTTCTTTTTTGACAGTAAAAAACTTTCTCCCAACCAAAGTTTCTGCAATATGAGGTTCTGGCACAGGATTCATTAGCTAAACAAAACTCCTATAATGTTCTGACAGCATTTAATCTAAAAGGATCACATCTTTATCATTTGTTTCTAAAGATAAATCTGTCTTGTCATACCCAGTACACACCTGTCTCATTCTAGATGACAATATTGTTATTTGGAGCTGTCTGCTGAAGTGCCAGACTTATCCTAGCATGAATAATCTGTTTTGATAAGACCCATTGATCATTTGGCTCCAGGTAATGGAAACCTGTTTTCCTGCTTAATAAACTGTATGCTTTGCTTTCAATGTCGTAACATTTCTTGTCAGGTGTTTCTGTTGTGGTTTTTAGTCAAATCTGAGCACAATGTGCAGAGGAGGTCACATAACACATGCAAACAGCAAGCGGTCAATACTAAAGGGTGAAAAAGTCTTAGATTATTGAGGGGAAAAAAGGCTTTTTAGATAATTAACAATGTGCACAGCATATATTAGAGGTTTGCAACCTGTGATCACAAACATACTCAGTGATTTTACAAACTGGCCAACACAATGGATGCAGTTGATATAAAATTACAGGCAGAACACCAACAACCCGGATCAGGAATTGGGCTTAGTCAGAGACTCCTACACCAATCGTTAAGAAAAGCCTTGAGCAGGACCTCAGTTTAATACTAAGGAACAGGACATCTCAAATTTTAATGTGTATTATGTGTGAAAGTATTATTTTAAGTTAAATCTTTATTCTTAATGTTTATTGTTCCACTGGATGAGTATTGCTTGTGTTTAAATTTGAAAGGATCATTTTACTGGTGGTTATTTGATGGAGTTAAAACTGATCTCACTATATTATGTATATAGCTTTACAGCTTAAATGTACTGCTTTATGTTGTAGAAGCTGATGTTTAGTTGCTCCAGATTATAAGACAAAAACTCATTTCTCAAAAAGCAGCATTTTGTTGTTATTTGTGTTTCATTTATTATTTTTGGAATTTAACAATTAGTGAAATGCTTTGCATTTAGAAATCCTTCAGCTTGTCTGAGATGTTTATTGCAAAAATATATTTATTTTCTGCAAAAATATCTCTTTTTTTAAAAAACGTTGTATACATGAAAATAAGTCTCCCCATTCTGGCTGGAACTTTCAAATACATTAGAATAAAAAACACTTTAGTAGTGACTCACTGAATGCCATGCATAATTTTTACTGTTTAATAATAATTCCCTCTGATGTATCTTTGCTGTTTGAATGACTCGAATGGATGTGTGTGTTCGGCTGAACAGATTACAGCTTAACCATTTGCTTATCTTTTCGGAGTGGCTACACAGGAATGTTACAGTCTCCGGAGAGCTCCAAGCCATTCTCGCTGGATCAAAGTAAACTTACAGCTGGTGCTGGCTCTGACAGACTAGCTGTGGAATAATGGGCCTCTAGTTTCCATTGTTGCTTTGGTAATATGTGTGTAAGTGTGTGGTCGGTGTGTTAACAGAGCAAGTAGTTGACGACAAGAACAGGAGTCTGTTTTCAAACTTTTGCTGGGGATTCAGTTTTGCTTGTGATGCCGAAGGTTTATGTAGAGGAAATAAGTGTGAGGATGTTTCACTCACATCTGCAGCCGTCTTCTCAGACAGCTCCAGTTTCTCCTGAGCGTCTTTGAGGCCCTCTGAGAATTTGTCCAATTCATCTTCAGTCTGCTTCAGCTTCTTCTGGAGATCCAACAGCTCATCCTCCAGCTGCAACAGGACCGAAGGTTACTTCTGTTGTATAATAATATTTGTAAACATTTATTGGTGAAGATTATAAAACACTCTAAAATATAAACAAATCTTTAACTGCACCAGTATGATCTCACATTGTAAAGTGTGGATAAACATAACCTTTAATTTTAGTATATTTATTCATTGGGAAAAAACACATGTGAAATAATAAGTTGCACATTTGTTTGTATCCCCAAAATCATGTAAATATCAAAATAGGTTAAGCATTTTTTTTAAATCCAACTTTTGATTGAATATCTGGGAGCTTACAATTATTAATCAATGAATTTTTGTTTCCTTGGTAGATAGATATGAAGTGACACTAAGGCCTACTTATTGTAGCCACCACACACAGTCAGCAGGATGGTAAGGAAGGCAAAAAAGACCTGAGTTCACCAAATATCTATAACTAGCTTTAGACAGTATTTATATGGCAAACAATTGGCAGAATGCATCTCAGGGAAAGCCTTACCGGTCCTGCCATCATAAACGTAAACATGTGAGGTTTGCTTCACTGAGACTTTAACTGAAACTGTGTGCTTTAAAAAGACTGGGATTGAGCTTTGGGCAACAAACACTCCAGGTGGGTTTGGCATGAAACAATGAATCAATATGTAGAAAAGCACCTCATGCCCACTGCTAGGTATGGTGGAGGATCTGTGATGCTGGTTCTGCTTCTCTTTAAGAGTCCCTGTGAACCATGTTGGAGTGCATGGCATCATGGACTTTTTGAACTACCAGGAGATTTTAAACAAAAATCTGGTGGACTCTATAAGAAAACTTGAAATAGGTCGAGATTGGGCCTTCCAACAAGATCATGATCTTAAACATATGGCCAAATAAACTTAGAAATGGCTTCTCAATCATAAAATCAATCTTCTTCCATTGCCATCTCAGCCCACAGACATGAATCCTATTAAAAACCTGCATGGTGAGCAAAATAGGGAACCCAAGACTTCAGAGTGGCTGTGCCAATTTAACCAGTCAAAAATTAATCTCCCTTCCCTGTATGTTTCAACCTTGGGACCAAGAATAAGAGAACACTTTTGTCCTTTTGGAAAAAGTGAAATTTACAAACTACTGCCAGCAGGGCTATCAATAATTTTGCCACAACTAATTTTGCCAAAACTATATATATTTTTATGGCCGCACGATATCAGGAATATACAGTACTTTGCAAAAGTTTTAAGTAGGTGTGACAAAATGCTGTAAACAAAGAATGCTTTCAAAAATGAAAGTGTTAATCATTTATTTTCATCAATCAACAAAATGCAGTGAATGAACAAAAGAGAAATCTAAATCAAATCAATACTTGGTGTAACCACCTTCTGCCTTCAAAACAGCATCAATTCTTCTAGATACACTTGCACGCCGTTTTTAAAGAAACTCGGCTGGTAGGTTGGTCCACAAACCTTGCAGAACTAACCACAGATGTGGATGTAGGCTTTCTCACATCCTTATGTCTCTTCATGTAATCCCAGACACACTCCATGATGTTGAGATCAGTGCTCTGTGGCTCTCTTCTTAACGCTAAAGGTAGTTCTTAATGACATTGGCTGTATGTTTGGGTTCGCTCACTTAGCATTTTGTAAATTGATAAAAATAAACAATCATCATTTATATTGCTGAAAGCATTCTTTGTTTACAGCATTTTTTACACGTGCCTACAACTTTTGCACAGTACTGTATGACAATATAAATTAAGATTAATCCACTTTTCTGACTTTTCTCTTTCTTTACCCCTTCACATTGTCCCTAGCATTCTCTGTGAGCTTTAGTATCGCAGCCTCCAAACATTTACATAAGCTGTGGACATTAAGGGCAAACTGAATGCATCCAACTTGCTGCTAATGTATTCAATATGCACAGTGGGAATGTTAGACACTTGAAATATGGTATCCTACCAAATTGTGCATCCAAGCCATCATTTATGATTGTGTTACTGTTCCAAGGATTTTGTGATGGCAGTTGCCCTTCAATATGTTGTACAGCTCTACTTATTTTTTTACATGATCTTTTTTTCTGTCCTGAATAAATGTACTTAACTTAAAGGCTGAAAAAAACATTTTTAGTGTGAGTTCATGCTGCTGCAATAAAATATTCATTGATGTAACACCTCTTAAATTTCTATATCAGCTGTGCAAATGCATGGGACTGGCTCTGTATGTTCAACACCTTTCACAAATGAATAAACATAACTTTAAAATAAAATATTTCAGCTCATGAGCTTAAACAAAATAGCTCACATCTCACGGTCAATTTTATTAAGTTAGGTCAGGGAAGGTTTTAAACATTACTGATAGCAAAGCGGTGGCTGATTTGAGAGTCTAATTGTGTTTATGATGTAAGGCAGCATTTAAATGGTCATGGTAGCTATCAGTCTCTCCTGACAAGAACACCAGTGTACAGCTGATATCTCGGTTTCTCCCTCACACACACAGAGACAGAAAGTTAAGTGTTTGACCTAATCGGTGTCACCCTGAGAGCCTGGGAAGTACGTCTGATAATCCAGCTATATTCCACTCTGCCGTTCTCTCCTGATGCCAAAAATACAGCTGTTATCAGCGAGAACAGACATTTGGAACCAAGAGAGCTGCTGTGTCTTTCTGGGAATGTGTGTACATTGTGTTAGAAACACCTTTGCAAAAGCATCATATCTACTGAATTAAAAATGCCAAGTTGAGATGTTTCGGTCAGCTCCTGGGTGGTCTCTACCAGAGCTCACTGGTATTCTGATAACCTTTCTTGTCTCAGAGACTCACCTTAAACTGGTTAAAAACTGTTTCAAAGTGTAGCTTCTTTAGTTTCTTGCTAGTGACTTAGAAGGTGGTTTGTGACCATAAAAAGACATGAGATTCTGTGTGTTTATGTGCAGGATTGGTTGTCTCAAGTTTAGTTTCCTATTTTGGGAAAGCTTTCTCTTTTGTACAGAAGAACAGAAGAAAACATATTCCAATATTTTCTCTTTGGGATAAACTTAGTCATGCCTGTAAATATGCTTAATTATCAAGATATGAGTGATGAGGAAATACTTATCAGTCTATAAATCCTTTTAGACTGTTTCAGTGAGGGAATGTTTGGTTTCGAAGCTGAACATAACTCAAGAACTTGATAAAAATAAACATTTTAGTCTAAGGCTCAAACGCTGCGGATATTTTGCTTTTAAAATCAGATTTCTGATAAAAAATAGACTTGCCGTTTCTTCTCAAACTGCATTTTTCCCACCTGCTTGCATTTGTCCTCTGCTGCCTTCTTGTCCGTCTCTGCCTGCTCTGCCCGGTCGATGGCGTTCTCCTTGTCCAGTTTCAGCATCTGCATCTTCTTCTTGATGGCCTCCATGGTGGCAGTTCAGTTCGTTTTCTCTGATGTCAGGTAAAGCACCTTGAAAAGTATTTTTATTGCCCCCTGTTGGGTTTTTGAGGCTGGGGATGTGTTAGTCTTGAAGTAGAGAGCAACAAAAGGAGAAAAGACAGAAAGGGAGAGGACAGGAGGAAGGAGACAGAAAAAGATGTGGAAAGAGATGGAGAGTCCAGCCCTATATGGGTAGTTATTTCGGCTGCAGCAGAACCTCTCCTGTCAACCTCTCCTCCTCCTCCCTCATCTCCTCCCATGTTTAGGACTCCCTCCCTCAATCATACCTTCCTCTCCATCCTTGTTCCCCTCTATTCATTCCTTCTCTCAACTCTCCTTTTAACACTCTGCTTTCACTCCATCCTGACTCCCTGGCTATCAGCTTCTCAGAAACTCAGAAACTCTCTCCACTCTATCAAACTTAACCCTTTCTGTGAGGAACAACCAAGCTGCTCCACTCCACATCCACTTACTCTTCAACCCTGCCAGATCTCCTTTTTTGGGCTGCTGGGTTTTCACATGCCTATAGGTCCTACTTCCACATATGGCCTTTTGTAAGTTTCCCATTGAAACTATTTATCTTACACTTAGAGGACAAACATGTGATTGATAGAATAAGATGTATGGATGTAAATATTACAATATATACACCCAACAATACTTGAAGAAATCCTGCAAAAGACTTGTGACACGGTTGGAGGTTCAGCCTCTAGCAAGAAGGTGGTAAATGGCAGCAATTACATTCTGCAAATGTGCCCCTTTCTTATCAATATACAAAGCTGTTTTGGTTTTATAACTTCATGATGTAATTCAGCTACTGTATCTATAGCTGCTGCTTGTGCAATTACAAAGCGCAGATGACAAAAAATTACGATGACTATACAAGACAGCCTCTGAAAACAAAGCTTTCATTCTGTGCACCTTGTATTAGAGTTTGATGAGTGAGCAATGAAACCAGAGAGGGAATATATGAACAATGCAGAACAATTTCCAAAGGCAACTTGTAAAGAGGGAGAAAATATGTGCAAAGACCAAAGAGTAGGGTCTGTAGTAAATATGCCTTAGCATGGATGTGGGCGCCTGGACTGGGCAGTAAAAATGACAAACTTATGTTTTTAAAAAGTGTCTTTTGTTTTTTTTTGCGTGAATCCTCCTCCTCGTTTAATAAAAAGCCAGTCATTTATCAAAACCTTCAAACAATGTTGGTGTTGGTTGAAGTAGTGTGGGACATATTCTATAAATGCCAACAAAAGTGAACAACAAACAAAAAATGTAGAAAAGAAAAATATGTAATTCTGCCTTTACTATGACCGTAATATCTTGATGTGTATTTGTATATATAGATGTATAGTAAAATACAAAATTGTTTAAGTGTTTGCAATAAATAAATGACACAAAAACAGTTAAATAGTTAAATAAAACTAACATAGCAAAATAAGGTATTTTCCAAATTCACCATTAAATCCTACTTTCAGTGACTAATGCAGTCTCAGAACTCTTCATAAGAGCACATATTAATAAATCACGTGTGATCTTCAGCAAACCTGATGCAACCAATCAAGGGTTTCATTAGTTGCATCATGTGCGCTTAAGATAAAACACCTCAGATACCTGAACTGTTGACAGTTTTGTCAAGAGAATTTACTGTTTAAAGTTTAGGAAAGGGATCACTGACTTACAAAAACAAGAAATTGTTTACATTAGATAGCAAAGCTCCTAGGAATTCCTGGAGATACAGTTGGAAGCATATTTTGCAAATAAATGCTAATCCACCATATTCCTTAGAAAACAGAAACCCAAGACTGACTACAAAAGAGCTGCAGCAAGGCTTGGTAGCAGCAGTCACTGAGGTTTCAGTTTCCACATACTAAACACTAAAGGGCTCCGTGTCTTGACTCCCAGATAGACACCTCTACTGGCCCAGAAGCACACAAAAAGTCAGCTGCAATTAGTTCATAACTGTATAAATAAGTGAAAGTTGTTTTTGGAGGTTCTGTGGGGCAGGCAATCAAAACTGTAACTTTTCAGAACTTTGGATCAGAGCAATGTTTGTAGAAGAAAGAATGAAGCATGCACTGAAAAGAACACCTTGGCAACAGTGAAGTATGGTGATGGCTCAGTGATGTTCTGGGGCTGCTTTGCTTTGTCTGAACCTGAAATGGTAAATGGACTGAACTTATATAGCACTTTTCCAGTCATACAGACCGCTCAAAGCACTTTACACTAGTGCCACATTCACCCAATTGCACTCACTAACGCTCACATATTCATACACCGATACGCAGATTGGTAGGCAACTTGAGGTTAAGTGCCTTGCCCAGGGGCACATCAACATATGGCAGGAGGAAGCTGGAATCGAACCCACAACCTTCTGATTGCAAGACGACTACTCTTCCTACTCTGGCGACTGTGGCTCAGTAGGAAGAGTAGTCAGTAGAAAAACTACAGTCAGTAGAAAAACTACAGTGTGTAGAAGACAAGATTGATTTAATTACGTATCAGGAAATACTGGTAGAAAATGTCATGTTTGGTATCATTGGGGCTTCAAGAAAGACAATAGTCCAAATTATATCTCAAAGTCCATCAAGGCTTGGTCCCAGAAGAAGTTCTTAAAGATACTAGAGTGGCCGTCACAGTCACTTGACTTTAACCTTATTAATAATCTCTGTTGGGATTGTGGTTGCAGCACACAACTGGAGGCCTTTGCACATGAGGAGGGACCTTAGATTCATGGGAATGCTACCAGAAGCTGGTGCCTGGCTGTGAATCACATTTGCAGCAGGTCCTAATGATGAAAGAGTGCTTTTAACTCCTAAACATGCCTGTCACGAAAATGATGAATAACTGTGGACTGCAGAGTTGCATTTTGTGTTTAATTTGGTAGGAGCTATTAAATTCCATCTTGTTTCATTTGTTTATAGCAAACAGCTGCTAGTTTGTATATTTTACCAATAAACACAATTTGCAGTGGATGTTGAAGAAATCTAGGGGCAGCAGAAAAATTGTTTTATTTTGTGGACAAACTGAAAATCTGAAACCAAAGGAAATTCTGGACTTTTGACTCATTCATCAAAATCTGTAACATAAATTAAAAAATCTGTAACATAAATTTAAAAAGTCCAAAACAGTAACAGATATGATTTCAATGTTCAAAGGAAAAGCACAAAGTGCCCTTTTTGATCAAAGCACGTTGACGACCAACAAATGTTGATCAATGTTCTGTGCATGTTAAAATAAACCAATGAAAAAAGGAGTCCTTGATGGGACATCCTCCGGCAAATCATAAATTCTGAACAAAACAAAGTATTCATTAATTGGAATATCGTAGAAAAGATTCTTGTATCTTAGATCTAACAGTTTTGTCAGAACTGGACAATCTGACACTGAAAAATTACTTTCTTTTTTCTTCAAACATCTCTAATAAAAAATTATGTTAACTTTGCTTGTAGGTCCAAGTTGTAAGTTGCATATTCTCCATACAGCTTGACCCTACATTGACTCTCCTTCTGCCCCTAACTGTTCACTTTTTTAGAAAACTTTCTATCTTAACATTTATATATTGTAAAACCTCTGCTAGGCTTTATTTATTTAGCTATACTGTCGATGAAGGAATATAAGTGTTTGTGTGTGCTATTCTAAACTGCCTCGCCATAGGATCTGCTTTCTAAGTATCTTTGATTTATTTAGATTTATTCTTTTAGTATTTTAGCATGTGTATTTCTCTCCAGCTATATGTATTGTTCTGTTTTTCCTGTTAAAGATTTGCAGTGTTTCTAAGGTGGAAACTGCCTCTTGCAACTTGAAAAGGCTTCAGTACCAGGCAGAATAAAGTTATTATGAACATTATTAAATGTTTATTTTTAAAGGAATATAAAAATATTTTTGATTGTTAGGTCCTATTTTAGGATTTTTATCATGTATCAGGTCACACATCTATATAAATATCTATATCTACATCTACTGCAGAAATTAAATCAGACTAAACTTTTCAGACTAAACAGAATCATGATCAAGGGAATTATTTTATTATTCAATTCAAACTCAGAAGTTTATCCAGACTAGAATTACTAAGCGTTACACAATTTGGGAAAGCCCTGATGTTGATGATATCATTGCTTTGTAGGTTTCTGATTAATTGACTACATTTGAGTCAAACAGAAGCACACCTGTGCAACACCTCAAACACACTGCTTCCTTGTGTGACATCATGGCAAACTCAAAAGAAATCAGCCAAGATATCCAGAAGAGACATGAAGACCTCCACAACTCTGGTTCATCATTGCATGCAATTTCCAGATGCCTGAAGGTGCCGCATTCATATGTTTAAAATATTATACAGAAGTCTAAACAACATGGAAACGCCCAGTCATCAAACCAAGCAGGAGGGAGGTGGGTTCTTTGAAATAAAGGTGTTTTGGTGCAAAATGCACTGAACATTAGCAAAAGGCCTTATGACGATGTGAAGATGCATGTAAGAAAGAGTCTTTATCTACTGTAAAACCAGTCCTCATGTCCTCCAAATGTAACAATGATTATTGTTACATTTGGAGGAAAAAGGAGGAAGTTTGGAAGCCTGACAGCACCATATGACACTGTAAGGCACAGGGGTGACCATATCATGTTGTGGGGTCTTTTGCTGCAGGAAGGACTGGTGCACTCAACACAACAGATCCCATCATGAAGAGAGAATGTTATGTAGAAATATTGAAGCAGCACTTCAAGACACCAGCCAAGAAATTAAAGCTTGGGGAACAAGTGAGTCTTCCAAATGGACTATGACCTTAACCTTATTACCAAATTAGTTATAAAGCAGCTAAAGGCAAACAAAGGCACACATTTCTGACTGGCCACTCACCAGTTCTGTCGGGAGGAGTGGGCCAAAAAACCAGGAACTAAAGAAGCCTGTGGAAGAAAACCCGTAACATTTGACCATAGTCACACAGTTTAAAGGCATTGCTACAAAATATGGAAATTTAAGTTCAGAATTTAAAAAAGAAAAAAAAAAAGTCACTATTTTTCATAGAAATAATATTGGTTTTCCTAACTGACATAAAACAGCAAAGGTTTATTGAGTTTTAATGTCAGACAGTTAGAAAAGAAAGAATTGTGTTTTTTTAATAAAGTGTATGTAAACATCTGGTTTCAACTGTACATCTGATATTGCAACAACACTCCGACTTAAAGCCTAAGAAACAAATATAGAGATAGGAACATTTTTATCTTGTTATTTTTATGTCTGTTGGCCAAAAACCTCTCATTTCTCTCTAGGGCTTTTTGAGTGATGATGCCTTTTTTCCTTGAAAATTAAAACTACAGTTAAACCCATGTTTTTTGTCATACTTGAAAAAATGAAAATTCCTTTATGATGTTTAATATCTTCAAGAAAACATTATGCTTCTTTGGCATTTTCCAGGTGTTGTTCGTTGAAATAATCAACTTTATCCTAAACGTGACAACCAGCCTCATTGGTACCTTGCTTTGCTTTTTGAAGCAAGCAGTTGTTTGTCTCTTACACATACTGTATGAATGCTGCAATGTTAGGTGAGTCACTCATTGAACATGAAGGATATGTTGAGTATTTTCTCCTGTTGTTCCAAGCATGCTTTCTTCAGCTGCTTTCCAGTCACAGGAAGGCTGTGGATGGACCCATACTGAAGAAGAAGGGCATCCAATCAAAGGGATTTTTTTTATTATTATTATGTATGATGAATAACAGATCATGTTGTGGAGGAGGAAGTAGAAGAAGTAGCCATAGAGGAAAACGTCTGCCAAGCTGAACCATCTTTGCAGTCTTCCTACAACCAGAACAGCAAATCGTCTCACTATGGGTTCATCAGTGAACTCATGTACCTTTGGGGTGGAAACACGGAGCATGACTCATGTAGACTGTGAAGCACTTTTCTTCTGTACCTTCTTGCCCTCTTGTAGACAGAAGCACATATTTCCTGTGTGACGTTAAGCTTCTGAAGTGCCTGTAATGATGTCACAACCCCCACAAGCAACAACACTTACCTACTCACACCTTCTCCTCAGGCTTTCCTGCTTAGATTGGAGCTAGGCGATGAGACTTAGGTCTGCATGTTAGAACATCTTTTTTTTAAACACACCATTGTGTCACAATCTCCTCCATAATTACCGTTTCACAACTTCAGCTGTCATCCCAGATGTACTTCATTAATATGTTGTTACACACAACATGAGTGAAATGCCTCTGGTACAGAAAGTACTGCATGTTCATCAAGTTTTTTTCTGTTTTTGTTTTTTTAAATAATGCTAATTATTTATTCTAACCTAACTGACTTGTGAGCTCAATAGAAATCTCTACAATTGTGCTGCCTAGAGGCCAAACCTGCACCTCAGGTTCAGGTGGTGGGAATTAATTAGTTAAGAAAAACAAGAATCTCACAGTTCACATGCAAAGTATAGATAAATGCTCTCTATGGCCTGGAGCATGTTATAACCTCTGTTGTAATGCGTACCAACAAGAGCATTGTTAAGATGTTCTGTTCAATCCTCTCCTAGATATTGGGTCAAATAATTATCTGTGACATTAGTGTACTGTCAATAAAAGTGTTTACTTTCAAATCATGATCACTCACCGTCAGTAATTGTTCCATTATGAAATAACTTCCTATGAGTAAAAATTGAGAACATTCCTGACCTGTGTGTGCTTGGAAGTAACTACAGAGGCACTTCCCTGGCACATGTAGGCAACCAGCTTTTATATGGTATGAAAGGCCTGAAACGCCAGGACAGGAGACTTGGAAAAAGGGAAAGTAACAGAGGAAAACGAGGGGAAATTGTCAGAAATGAGATTCCCATTTATTACCTTTTTTAACTAAAGATGTTGGTTCTCAAACCATGGTTTTTTCATGGGGGGATGCATTTAGTGCTAATTGTGGTGTTAATCATATTCAAGGTAAACACAGGTGTCAAACTCCAGTCTTTGAGAGATGGTGTCCTGCACCTTTAAAATTAGTTCCTGGTTCAACAGACCTGAATTAAATGGCTAAAGTAGCTCCTTAGAATGCAGTCACAGTCATCAGAGTCCTGCTAATGAACTCATTAGTTGATTCAGGCAGGATGAAGCAGAGACACGTCTAAATGCTGCAGGACAACAGCCTTCAAGGACTGGAGTTTGACACCTGTGCATCAACACATTGAATGTTAGTGTTCGAGTGAAACAGAAAAATGTGTTGGTGGATAATTTTGATGGGTTTAATTTATTTTTTAAGTTAAAAGTCAGATCTTGAAAGAACATCTAACCAAACTTAATAATTTTACAGGTTCAAATTTTAAAACCAGGGTCATTAGCTAATATTTGTGCTTTGTGACTAGGCTTACTATTAGCGATACATACTAATAACACCAAAATAACATCAATTTATTTCTTTGGATTTTAGACTAAAACTAGAAGGAAAAAATTCCAAGTTCAAACTTCAAAATTTCAATTTGGAGTAAAATTTGAACTCACTACTAAACTACCTCAGCTAGGAGTGTACAACCTCAGTTTTAATTGTGTCCCTGCTGCTACAGAGCTGATTCAAATGGCTTAATTACTTCCTCAACATGTCAGCAAATAAACATTTTGTTTTATTTTTACGTGCTGAACCAGGAACACATCTTAAACTTATTTACCAATTTATTGGTGAAATGTCTTTATTTTAATAAAACCTAGCAGATAGCATCGAGTCACTGACTTTGCAGCAATCCCTCCTGAACAAGCATGATGATATAGTGAATATTGATTGCATCGAGTTGTTAACTTTTCTACTTTTTTAACTTCATTAACCCAAGAATCTCCTTTCTCAGCTACACTGATGAAGTATTTGTGGGCATGGTTTGAGTTCTCTTGCTTGTAGTTTCCCCTTTAAGACTAATGAAGCAAATGGCAGAAGCCTCATTCTGGGAGCATTCTTGTTTCTGGGCCACTTCAGCTGGGACATGCTTCAATTTAGTTTATGTAGCGCCACTTCCAAACCCGTCATCTCAAGGCACTTTACAAAAAAAGTCAAATAAATTTAATCATTCAGACAGATTCCAAGTCAATTATATACATTCCAAATTGATCAAAGTTATGAAACAATGCAGTCAAGTTTGGTTCATTATTCAAATTGTTTAAAATGTTTCCTGTCTAAGGACATACAGCAGATTGCTTCAAGTTGCTGACGCCGGCTTTTTTAGCCTCTCTGAATTGATCTTCTCTATATTTGTGTTGGCCTTCCAGTTTCTCTCTGCCATCGCAGGTTCCACCCCATCATTTGTATTGCAGAATTAGCAATTGGTTTTCATGGTGTATCTCCAATCCAGACCCACTTTTGTTTCTTCATATCCAGGCTGATCAAATTCTGGTTTATTTACCCAACCAGGTTGGCATTGGAGGTGTTTCTGCGCCACCTGATCTAAAAGATGTATTAAAGACGTCTGCTGATAAATGCCTGGAGCTTGTTAGTGATGCTTTTGTTCATTTGCCATGTATCAGATCCATGCTAAACGAGATGTTGATGTTGTTGATGTTGAAGACAGGGTCCTGCTATGGAGGGAGAGCACCTTACATTGCAGTTCCAGATAACTCCACTTGCTGCACATCAATTTGTTTCTATCATTTGGATCTGCAGGATAACAGGAGGTAGGCTGGTGCATTTGTCCTGCACTCCATAGACCAGAGGTAGAACACATGCTATGCACATCATTAATTCATCACTGCAAAACACATACACGCAGGACCAACAAGAATACACATACACTGTATCTCTAAACAAAAGACAATTTAGAGTGTTCAGGTATCTAAAACACATTCTTTGGACTGTAAAAGGAAGTTGGAGTACCAGGAGAGAACATGCAAACTCCACACACAGAAAGGCCCCAGCTGGGTTGTAAGCCCAGGACCTTCTTGATACAGTATGAGGAAACAGCACTAACAATTTTGCCACCATGCAGTCCCTGTCCATCCATTTTTTTTACCTGGAACTCTTGCCTTTCGCCAGTGTTCAATACTGATTTCTTTGCTAGACTTTACGTATTTAGTGTGTGTGCACTGCCTTGCTTTGATGTGGCAGACCTAATTTGTTGTGCAGCATATTTCTTATTAGAAGTTGACGAGCTGCACTTCAGCAACTTAAAGATATGAAGGCCTGCAAATCTTCATCCTAGTGACATAGTTAGTCTAATACAGATCTCTTTTATGATGTAAATGATTACATGAGCTTACTTAATGCTCCTTGATGAATGATCAAACATCCAAATAATTTTATATCTTTTTTCCTATCTAGAAAATTGTGCAATCAAAACTTTTCTTGTGACAAGCAGTGGCCCAAAGGTTTACTTCATTAAAGTTTGCCCCCTTTTACACATCCAGTAAGTCCAGTTTTCTTGCGTCCAGGTTTTCTGTTCGGGACATTCCATCCACTGTTTCCACTTATCTGAGATCGGACCACAGTTGTAAGAGGACCATGAGGGAAACCAAGGTACCTCTCTCCACAGTGACACTCTCCAACCCTTATGAGGGATCCCAAGTCGTTCTTTGGTCTAATTAGATATATAATCCCTCCAGTGGGTTTTGGGTCTGGCCCAGGGTCTCCTCGTGTTTGGAACTCCTCCAAACATAGTTGCCTGTGAGGAATCCTGATCAGATGCTTGTACCACCTCAATTTATCAAACAACCACAAAGGCCAGATGAGGAATTTAGTGAAGCTGTTTAATCATCCCCATGATCCTGGGGTGTATTCTGTCCATAGCTCTGTGCTTTGTTACTATCTTTCATGGAAAACTAGACCCAGGGGAAGGGCTCAGACAAGGAATTTGATGACAGTCTCGATCCCCACAGCGTTTGGTGAACCTTGAAGAGATAAGAGAAACCGTAACTTTAGTCAGACATGCTTTGGGGACTTTGCCAGTGGGGACCTGGGGGTTGAGTCTTATCACTTGGGACTTGTCCTGACTTGTCCTAAGCCCAAAAAAAAGAAATAGTTATGATTATTCTTGGTCGAGAACGAAGTTGCACAATATGTGGAGTGTGCTTCTACCAAATCTGTCACTACATATCACAAAAGTTTTAAAAAATCTAACAGGTTTCAAATGATAAATTGGTAAATGGCCTTGACTTGTATAGTGCTTTATCTAGTCCCCAGAGTGCTTCACACTGCAATCAGTCATCCAGCCATTCATACACACATTCACACACTGACAGTAAACTGACAGTTTCAACACTAAACTGACTCAAGTGGGAAGAAAAGTGCTACGTTCACAGAAAGTGCAACACAATAAAATCCCATTAACACCTGTGAGTTTGCTATAGTTAAAAATGCAGGTCAAAGGAGACACAGTCACATGGTTAAAGTGTGTGATAAAAAGTAAATTCATGACATGCTGATGACACACCAGCTTCAGGAACTCTGTCCTCTGCAGACCTTATAAGGAGATTCTTCCTTGGAGTAATTTACTATCAGACAGACTGACTGACATGCTGACTGTTCACAGTCAGAGAATGCCGGGGAGATGAGACGTTCAGTCAACACAAATCATCCCCTGCTCAGTAAAGCTGCAGTTATTATCACCGCTCTGCACTTCTTCCCTATCCACGAGGGCTGCAATTTAGTTCCTGTCTCCTCCTATGTTTCAGTGCCCAAAAATGTTTTTCCTTTCTTTCCTGCTTCCTCCTCTCGCCTGCTGCCTTAACTTCAGGTCTCATATTACAGCTTTTTCCTGTTTGACCATGTTCTCACCTACTGTTAACTATGTGTACTCATATACAGAGCCACATACATCTGGCTGTAGCTGAATTTCACCACTTTGGTCACAATGTAATAGCTGTGTCTGTGCGTCTGTGGAAGGGTGACATTAACAGGCAGGGTGAGTGAGGATGAGGAGGGGCTGGACTTCCAGCTACAGAGTAACAAAAAGGAAAACCCTCCCACAGGAAACCAGCGCTCCGCTCCACATGGCCTTTTAAGGTAAAAACTCCCCAAAACTCTTCTCGCTGGGGAAAATATAGTCACAATTAAAGCTGCACTAAGAATGGGAGGAAACCATTCAGTTTTGAAAGAAATTTATGAAAAGTTAACATAAATAATTTTACGCATTTATAATCAGAGACTAAATTTGGACAGAGGAACTTGTCCCAATTTTATTTAACCTAGCTGTTTGGCTTTTTTTTCTGAGCTGTGTGGATAGTTAAGCCAGATTTTCATAACATATCACTATCAGAACATTTATGACTGAAATTAAACAGCATGCCTGGTCTTGGCTGTATCTTTACGACAGAGTCATTGGACTGCTGCTTACACAGATGAGAAACATTCTCATCTACTGTCTGAGTCACATTAATAAGAGTGTGGGAAACAGGCCCCATACATTTTTACCACATGGGAAAATTATCTACAAGTGGAATGCAATGTAAACAAAAAAACTCCATCAACAAACTACACTGTTTACTTAAGGAAATGGTGTGCTATTAAGAACATTGCACGTAGCAAATGCAACAGAAGGTTGCTAATAATATTTGAAGGAAGGAAAACATTGTGTCTAGGTTTTCTCTTGGTTTTAAACTCACATGATGAAGCACCAATCAGGGAAACTTGTTGATGTAAATTAGTGATGCTGATGTCTTGAGACTTGCAATCATTTTACAGCAGAATAAAATGTTTCCAAAACCTTATGCTGCCAGATAACGTGGATTAGTTATCGTAACTTTTTTTAGGCAACATGCTTCTAATGAAACTTAAAGGGTCTTGAGAAGCTGTATTTTTCCCCAAACTATGTATTAACCTTAACACCCTCATCTTGCTATTGTTGATCTATCTTATGTTTTAACTGTCTAAGAAAATAATTGCTTTAATATTGCCTAAAGGTTTTTTATCACACCAAACGATTATTTTGCTTAAGTGTCACAACTCTGAGATGCACGTGTATGTGTAATAGGAAATTCATAGGAAATTAATAGGAAATTAATTACATAGGAAAATCATGTGAAAACTACCCATATGTCACAGAACCTGACCTGATAACATCTCCTTAGTTTATGCTACTCTGTGCAGACACTCTGTCTGCACAGATGAAGATTCAGTCTACTCATCATAATGAACGCTTGAAGTTGCTGACATAGCAGGAGAGTTGGATCTACTTTCAGATTTATTAAGCTAATATTTATTTGACCACTTGTAAGCACCCATAGGCTGTGCAAAGAGGATGAAAATTGCAGTCCGAGATGGTCAGGTGAACATAAAGTATGTAAAAAGAAAAACACAAGAAGTGGACCTCACAGCAAAAAGTAGCTTAAGTTTGTCCTTAAGTGAAAACTTTACACCAAGGCACAAGCAACATGCAAAAAAGGGAGCAAAAACAACACACATATTTAAAATATGCAGCAAAATTTGATGTTTCATTCATGGCTCTTAATTTCTTTGCATTTGGGCCCACGCATAATTGGTTTTTCGAGTCAACATCCAAAACATATGGCAAAGCAAGAAAAGGTGCAAAACTGCAAAAAAAAGAAGTAACAATTCTTACAACTTGACTGAAAATGTTGTGTGAAGGGCCCATCAGAGGACAGAGGTTTGGGGGATTTTATGTTTTTTTTGATACATATCCTTGGCAGAAAAGCATTTAGATGACCCATTTGACGGGTTTTTCTAGCATTTAAAACAGCTATATCTCTGTAGGAAAACATCAGCTGGGTTTTGCTTCCATATCTAGTTCAATTTTGTGCATTTGTATAAATTGTGTGAACCAACCAACAGTGTGTTCCACTCTGTGCTATTTATACAGTTCTGAACCATCAATGCCCGGATAACTGTAGATGTGGATTATAGGGGTAAGGCCTTTGGATCACACATGTTCTGGTGATTCCTGCTGACCCTTGTAGCAATCCATCTTTGTGTCCTTTAAAACTTCTGGGAAGTCTGTAGCGTGGCACCCCTCATTTTCCTGCTGGTTGAGGACCCTGCCATCTGAGTGGGTTACGATGATGGTTAGATGCATAAAATCTATCAGCTGACTTTTAAAGATAGTCAGGTCCCAAATTCTTCTGCTGCACTACATCTAAACAAGAAAATCAATGGCCTTAGCTGTCAGTGGCTTGATTGTTGAAGTTATATGGTGTAAAATATGAACACACAGACTAAGTGTATATTTTTAGGAACTAAAGACACATTCTTCTAGGGTTAGTAAAAAAACAAAATATTACTTATGAGTATTTTAGCATTGTAAATGGTTTTAATTGCAATGGTTATGGTTATAGTTACAGTTTCCCTTAGGCTAACATAAATCACTCCCTACAAATGTGATCCAACAACTGTAAATGTGTGTCTGCATATGCAAGACTCTCACATCATGACCTGTCTGGAAAAAACAGAGACATCATTCCCTCTGTTGTCTTAAATCTTTGTCTTTGGCATCAACATATGCCGGGTATGTGCCTGTGTCCTCACCTCGAAGCTGTCTCATCTTGCCCACTGTTATCTTCACCCAACATTTGCCTGCTTGACATTGTTTACAGAGCTTTTGCAAATAATGATCTGCAGCTGAATAGCTGTCTCTTGCCAGTTTGTTAGACTTTATCACCTCAACAGGCTCATTCTCAGAAACATATGCTGATGCTGAGGGAGGAGGGAGGGAAGCAGACCTAGGTTTCTTTCAACAGTGAAAAACGCCTGAAGGGTTGTAACTCTGAGAATAATCTAGTGTGGTTCATATAACTCTTGTTTTGTTTTTTTACAAATAATGTATATACATTTTGTTGCAAATACAGCTGCAAAATGGGATTTTTATTGTGGTTTTTAATCTTTGCAAAATAGCTTAGTTTCGATTGGATTGGATGGAGAGCGTCTTTGCACAGCACTTAACGTCATGGCATAAGGACGCTCTGGACTTTGACTAGGTCATTGTAACACATTCATATGTTTTCATCCAAGCCATTCCATTGTGCCTCTGGCTGTATGTTTAGTGTTGTTATTCTGCTGGAAGATGAACCTCTGCCCCTCTCTCCAGTCTTTTGCTTCCAGGATTGATCTCACTTTAGCTCTTTAGATCTTCCCATTAATTATTACTGGCTTCCAATTTCCTGGTGAAGAAAGACATCTTCCCTCCATGATACTGCCACCACCATGTTTTACCATTAGAATGGTGCATTTAATATTGTGTTCAATGCTTTGCACCACGTGTAGCCTCATGCATGTAGAGCAAAGAGTGATTTTTTGGTATCATTTTGACAGAGCACATTCTTCTGCATGTTTGTGGTATATTCTATATTACTTGCATCTAAATTTTAACTTGACATCTCACGGGTTTCTTTCAATGATTTTCTTCTTATTCATAATAAATTAGATGTTTCTAGTCATGTCATTTTAGAATTAAAACATACCAAAGAGAAATTCCATATCTTTTACTCAAACATAATTTTTCACAATACATTTGGTAACGTTTTTGAGAAAACAGATGGGGTTTGGTAGTGTTCTCTGACAATCTTGTATTTTAAATGATGTGTTTGTTGTAGTAAGATTAATGCTATCTTGTTAGTTTACATGGCAATGCCTTGGTAGGTTTGCAGTTGTGCCATAATCTTTCCAGATTCGGATGAATTTTGTGTAAAAATGTAAGTTTCCGTTTCCCAGTTATGCATTACTTTATGTGATCTTTGGCATAAAATCTCAATGAAAGATATGAAAATATTAAAATTTGGAGTAGTTCAATTAGTGTGAAGATACACTATATTGCAAAAAGTATTTGTCTGTCTACTTTTACATGTGCATAAACTTTGATGACATCCTATTTATAAGGTCCACAGTTGCCAGCAATAGCAACTTTAACTATTCTGTAAACATTTTCCACAAGGTTTAGGAGTGTCTTCATAGTTAGATGAGAAAGCCAGAATGGCAGCCTCTGCTCCAATTCTTCCCAAAGGTGTTCAAGAAGGTTGAGGTCAGGCCAGTCAAGTTTTTTCACACCAAACTTTTATACACCCGCAACCATGGAAGAGATTGGAACAAATTTATTTTGTGGTGTTAACAAATACTTTTGGCAGTATAGTGTGTCTGCAATGCACGGTTTGTCCTGCAGATTATTTTCTTATCTTGAATTCCTGCACCTTCTCATTACAAAGTTTTGCAAACAATTAAAACAGGTTCCTGAACTAAAAGCCAGACTTCTTTGCCTCCTCAGGTCATCTCCTGGGGGAAATATTTAGCTGTTTAACATCTGAATACTCCAGGTTCTCACTTGGGTGTGAATTCAGTGCTGAATTACTGAGTCTGCTGGAAAAGAGATTGATGAAAGTGGTGAGAGAGCATAGAAAAACTATAACGATGTGGACTGTATAACCAAAACAATTAGTTATTATGAGCTATAAAGCGCCATAGAGCTGAGGGAAGCCATGGAGTGGATATATATTTAATCTCTGCTGCTTTGACAGCTTGTGTACATCAGCCTTTAGTATAACATGATGTTCTGTAAGAGATCCAATACATTTGGTTTCCTCCTTTTTTGTGTTTGTAAATTATATTAGGCTTGACCTCTTGGAAGTACCCAAGGCCAAAGCTGTTCACATTTAAACAAAGCTGTACTACAGAGGTTATCTCAGGGCCAGCCTTCAAGATTCTGAGCAGGAAGAATGCATGACGTTAGCCCACAGTCATTCTGCTGATACACTGCTGATAACTACCAGTACTACCCTGTAAGGTGAATCATGAAGTGTTGTTAATGCCATCAAGTCATATGAGGTCAAAGGTCCTACTATGACTGAGCAACACCCTCCCTGGATTGGAAATGAAAGTAAATAGAAAAAAAGGAGATATGGGGGCTTTGAGAAAATCCCCACTGTTGATCCCCGCAGCCAAATCTGACTATAAATGGAGCCAATCGAACAGCTGTTACAGATTTACATCTTGAGGCGAGCTTTTTTATTCACACAGAAGTCTTTACTGTAACATTCAGCAGCTCACTGCGTCACTTTTAGAAATTCTCTCCTCCCATCCCCCTCTTGTGAAACCTCCCCAGGCTGCGAATCCTCATTCTGAAGGTACTCCCCTAAAATATGCAGAAGATGACCATCCTTCCCCTCCAGCTGCTGCTAGGGGTGAGTTTGCATCTTTCTGCTTTGCAGCAACCTAGCGTTTAATCCGGCCAGTCTGGCCTCAGAAAATTCTCATTGCTGGTTATCCAGTGAGGGCTGCACTTTTCCATTGACATCTAGACAGAGGAGTTACTTATTCAATAACTTAATGATTGTCCTGCTCTTGTTCAGTAAATTTGTTTCCCCAACTACATTTCATATCATTTGTATTGTGCCAGGTGTACAACTCATAGTCAAAGTAGAATCTGCAGTTTACATTTCTGCCCTCTTAACCAGAGATGGCAGTTGTGTGTGCAGAGGTCTGACCTCAGTCCATACTCACACACTTTTAAACATATGATTTCATTTAAATACTAATACAAGAGTCATTTTTCCATACAAACAAAGGAGGACATGCATCCAGACTACTGATACAGTTGTAAAGTCCTTTCTTTGTTTCATGAATCACTTTTCAAATCCGTTGGTGCTTTTAGATTTTAACCCTAACCTAATTTCTCCACTTTATTTGGTGCACAGATGGAGAGAATGGCTTGCATTGTAATTCAGCATGTCACACCCATTCTCCCTGTGTCCCTGGTTGGAACTAATGCTGGTTTCTATTTGTGGGGGTGTCCCCTCCTTTATGTGCTGCTTGGACGCCAAGTATGATAATGGTGTGTGAGCAACTCCCTCTTCTGGGTTACCAGGATATCACACACATTTACTGCAATTCCTTCCTAGAACAAAATGATGACATATTGTTCCTTTTAAAATTATTATAACCGTTTAAAATTGTTTGACATAGCCTTCTCACATGGGAACATGGTTTAATTCAAACCAATTCACTGTATCTCTGCCTTGTGCTTTGGGGTTGCTGTCCTGCTAGACTGTGAATCTCTGCCCCATTTTCAAGTCTTTTGTCACCTTTAACATGTTTTCTTCCTGGATTTCTCTGTATTTATATCCACCCATTGTTTCATCATCTCTGATCAACTACCCAGTTAACCATGAAGCATGATGCTTCCACCATCGTGTTTAGTTGTAAGGATGGTGCGTTTAGGTTGATGTGCAGTGACAATTTTTTCCCACATAAGCCAAAAAAAGCTTAATATTTTAGTCTCATCTGATCAGACCACCTTCTTCCATGTTTGCTGTAACTAATAATAATTTTTTCATTACTGTCCCCTGCATGACTTTTGGACAGCTTGATTTAGGGCTTTTTATGGCTTTATTTTAACAACAGCTCTCTCCTTGCCAGTCTTCTGTAAAGGTAAGATTTGTAAGGATTTTGACCAATACTTGTCCTGCTGAAGAAGTCTACCATCTGTGCTGTGAATCTCTGTTACTCCTCTAGAGTTGCCAGTAGGAACACAGCCATGTCTTGGTAGGTTATTCGGTTGTACCATACTTTTCAGATGATGGCGCATACCATGCTCTGTCAGATGTTTAAACCATTGGATATAATTTCATAACCTAACCTGGTTTAAAACGTCTCTAAAACCTGTTCCCTGACCTGAATTAATTGTGAAGCTCTAGATTTTATTTAGTCGTATGATGGTAGAGATGGTTTGATACAAATCTATGCCACAGTTTTCTGATTTTTATTTTTAAAAACTTTGAGTATCTGATAATCAAGAACATTGAGGTTAGGGGTTTGGTTCAGTTATAGTGAAGAAGGCTTTGGGATGTCTAAGAATATCCATCCAGCACAAGGACTTTCTCCTACAGACCTGACTTTACATTAGAATCAGGAAGGTCTGTATAAACAATAAGGTGAAGACTTCTAGCAGAGAGATTTGTGACTTGAAACACAAATATTTCTAAAATAAGCAATTTATGTCTGAGAAAAAATATCTAAGTTACTTTTTCTGATGAATCCTGTCTTCAATTGCTTGGGACATCTGGAAAATCAGAGGAAAAACTGTGAGCAACCATAATCTCACCTATAGAGCACCAAAATGGCTACAACTCTGTATGAGTTTGCTTCTCATAAAATGGACCGGGGGTACTGCCTCAGAACACATCCATTAATAAAGAGTGCTTTAATTTGATGCATGTGCTAATGAAAGTCTTGGAAATTTATGAAATGTTTTTAATTTATCTTCAGTAAACCATAAACTATCAATCCATTTTCCATAACAGCTCTGTCCTTGCATGGCCAAGGGAGGAAGATGGTGCCTTCCTCCTGTATCCCATGGGAATGATGTAACTATGGAAACATATCTAGCAAAATTTAAAACATTCATGTCACCACCAAAGCTTTAGGACCAGAGTGTGGTTGTGGTTTGTAACAATGTCTGCATTATCAAATCTGGGATTTGAACCCATTACCTTCTTCTTGCAAGGCAACAGTACTAACAACTGCACCCCTGTGCTGCTTGCACCACTGGCATTTGTGTATTCATCTTAAACATATTGTTTCTTTTAGTTCATTTACACATTAAATGTCTGGGTCAGAAATACACACATCTGCATCTTGACACATTAGTCATACACAGAAAATGATCTTGAGTGATAGTCTGCTGCACTCAGACCACTGATAAATGAAAACACATTTAAGCACATTAACAAAACTCAATTTTCATATGATCAAAAAATGTTGAGTGGGAAGAGTGCAAGGGGTTTTCTGAAACTGATTTGTTTCATTTTAAGTTGTCTTATTTTTTCCAACCTTAGTCTTATCAAATGCTGATTTTTTATGTTGATTTCATGAGCAGAGACTGTGTCTAATGATCTGCTGTGGAGAGACCTCGTCTGTCCTTTTGCTTTGAGTAGCCGAAGAAGTCCTGACCTTGAGCCCTGAGAAAGCAGAAGTCTTCTTAGGCAATGTCAACAATGTACCCGATCCCCCACGACACCCCCCAACAGCTGCAGCCACAATCCACCACCCCCACCTCCCCAACCTCAAGAGGGGCCCTGGCACCTCCAACCCCCACCCTGATGTTCCCCCCCACCAGCCCCTTACCCACGCCGGGGACGGCTCTTTCCATCCAGGAGAGGGACGTCAACAAACTCTTCTGGAGACAAAAAGCTGCTGGACCGGATTCTGTCTCACCAGCCAGCCTGAAGCACCGCGCTGATCAGCTGTCTCCAGTCTTCACAGACATTTTTAACACCTCACTGGAGACATGTCATGTGCCAGCCTGCTTCAAGTCCTCCACCATCATCCCTGTTCCCAAGAAGCCAAGGACTACAGGGCTTAATGACTTCGACCCGTCGCCCTGACCTCTGTGGTGATGAAGTCCTTTGAGCGCCTTGTGCTCTCACACCTAAAAGACATCACCGACCCCCTCCTGGACCCCCTGCAGTTTGCCTACAGAGCCAACAGGTCTGTAGATGATGCAGTCAACTTAGCCCTTCACTTCATCCTCCGGCACCTGGACTCCACAGGATCCTGTGGATCCAGGATCCTGTTTGTGGATTTCATCTCTGCCTTCAACACCATCGTCCCAGTTCTGCTCCAGGAGAAGCTCTCCCAGCTGAGTGTGCCCGACTCCACCTGCAGGTGGATCACTGACTTCCTGTCTGACAGGAAGCAGCGCGTGAGGCTGGGGAAGCACGTCTCTGACTCCCTGACCATCAGCACCGGTTCCCCCCAAGGCTGTGTTCTCTCTCCTCTGCTCTTCTCCCTGTACACCAACAGCTGCACCTCCAGTCACCAGTCTGTCAAGCTTCTGAAGTTTGCGGACGACACCACCCTGATCGGACTCATCTCTGATGGTGACGAGTCCGCGTACAGATGGGAGGTGGACCATCTGTTGGACTGGTGCAGCCAGAACAACCTTGAGCTCAACGCTCTAAAGACAGTGGAGATGGTTGTGGACTTCAGGCAGAACCCAGCCCCACCTGCCCCCATCACCCTCTGTGACTCCACAATTGACACTGTGGAATCTTTCCGCTTCCTGGGAACCATCATCTCCCAGGATCTCAAGTGGGAGCCAAACATCAGCTCCCTCATCAAGAAAGCCCAGCAGAGGATGTTCTTCCTGCGGCAGCTGAAGAAATTCAACCTGCCAAAGACTATGATGGTGCACTTCTACACAGCCATCATTGAGTCCATCCTCACCTCCTCCATCACCATCTGGTACGCCGCTGCTACAGCCAAGGATAAGGGCAGGCTGCAGCGTGTCATTCGGTCTGCTGAGAAGGTGATTGGCTGCAGTCTACTGTCGCTCCAGGAACTGTACACCTCCAGGAACCTGAAGCGGACAGGGAAGATTCTGGCTGATCCCTCCCACCCTGGTCACAGACTCTTTGAGACTCTCCCCTCTGGCAGGAGGCTGCGGTCCATCCGGACCAAAACCTCACGTCACAAGAACAGTTTTTTCCCATCTGCCACCAGCCTGGTTAACAAAGCCCGGAAACCACCCTAACACTCTCCCTTTCCCCCACACCCCCCCTTTTTTTTGCTGACAGGACACCTGTAACCTGTAACTCTATGCATTACATTAACGCTCAGCATGGACTCCTGCTTTACTTGCACTGCCATACTTGCACAATGATCACCTGCACTGTTGTATTGCTCTGGCATCTTATACTGCTCTATATTTACTCTCACTCACTTAAAACTGTGCACATATATTTATATTATATTGTAGATATGTTTATACTGTTTAATTTGTATTGTATTGCACCGACTACGCCAAAACAAATTCCTTGTATGTCCAAAAACGTACTTGGCAATAAAGCTTTTCTGATTCTGATCTGATCTTAGTATCAGGTAAAATAGTACCATGGTCCTGAATTGTACTGTATTTTATTATTTATATCAAATGTTAAGGATTTCAATGTCATTTTTCTATAAGAAATGTACACTGCAATGCCATAAAAAAGACACCTATTATAGTTAAGATAAATACGTTTTTTTACAAAGTTCATTGGGGGAAAACTAGCTGTTAATCTTACTTTGTTTGTTTAAATCAATAATATCACAAGAGGCACAAGAAAGAGAACCTGATCAGCTGAACAGCAGCGACTTTTGAAAGTTGTTTTAACTTTTCCATCTGATTGGTTTTGGTCCATTTATAAATTGAGTAAATCCTGTGTTCTGGTACAACTGGACTCATAAGGCTTTCCACCTGGCCATTATGTTTACTAGAGGTAGCAGGTGAAGGTGATGCAGTTCAGTAGGAAATATCATTGGGACCTGAAACATCAAATGAAGTATTTGAATAAGAACATGCACAAAAGATGATAAATAACAAGTAAAATGTGAACGGAACAGAATGAATGGATAGAAGCTTGTTTTTGGGTGGGGTGTATTATATTGTGATTAAATAATAACGTATATCAAAAGTGCAAAACAAACCTGTTGCTCTATAGGAGACAAACTAAATCTAAACTGAGTTTGACTAATATTTACAGAGGATTCTTACTAACAGCTGTAAAAATTTAATTACCAACCACATAGACTTTAGGGGAAAATACACAAACTGAATGAACACAATTTTCTTTTGCTCTGTTTTCATAAGGGCAGTTGGCTGTGGCGCAGTTGGTAGCACTGTTGCCTTACAGCAAGAAGGTCCTCGGTTCGACTCCTGGCCGGGGGTCTTCCTACATGGAGTTTGCATGATGTCCCCATGCATGTGTGGGTTCTCTGCTGGTACAGT
Organism: Girardinichthys multiradiatus; assembly: GCF_021462225.1. NCBI lineage: Eukaryota > Metazoa > Chordata > Actinopteri > Cyprinodontiformes > Goodeidae > Girardinichthys > Girardinichthys multiradiatus. The sequence continues at coordinate 27,782,714 of NC_061802.1, forward strand.
TCAAAAACATGTTGGGTTAATTGGTCTTGCTAACTTGCCCTTAGTTGTGCATGGTTGTTTGTTCTACGTGTTGCCCTGCAATGGACTGATGATCTGTCCAAGGTGTACCCTGCCTCTTGCCTGAAGAATGCTGGAGATAGGCACCTGCTCCCATGGGACCCTGTATAGAAGTAGTGGGTACAGAAAATGGATGGATGGATGTTTTCAACATCTTCCTCTAGGGGGCAGCATTGCATTACAAACTAAAACCAAGCCTGCTGTTTATTTGTTAAAAAACCAAATTGTGTTTGGTTTGTTGACACAATCATGTTACGAGAATATTTGTAAGAACCAAATAATTAGTTTTGCTTTTACAGAAGCATAATTATTTCCAGGATTTACCAGTTTTGGATGGTCAGCTATGAGCACCTGTGATGACATAATTTTCCCAAGTTAATAAACCTCTGCATGCCATATGCGTAGCTACCTGACAATAATGTAAAAATACCAAATTATGTCACAGTCCCATCTGATTTTCAGACAGTAAAAGGATGGCATATCTGTGTCAAGAGTTTGGATACAATGAGCTCATTATGAGCATGCCACAGAGTGAATATTGTGCTGTATACAAAGAAAGGGAAAGACATGACCTTTCGTGAAGGGGTTCAGGTGTGTGAGGGGGTTAACTCTTTGATGTGTCAGCAGAACGATTTGATTTGATAATTCCCACAACCTGTGAACCCTCAGAGAAGCACAAAAAACTAGTTTACCTTGCATTAATTATACCATGATCTTTGTGTGGCTCCAAATGCCAGGCATTTGTAGGGCCAGATTAGATGACTTGAGTGGTGCAGGCTTGAATTAGCCTCAAAAGCAACCGAAAACACAGAAAAATATCAGCAGTTAGACATTAAAACCTCATGAGAATTTCACCTCCAACAGAATGAGAAGAGGACAAACAAAACCTGATTTCTGAGCAGAGAATCTATACATTACCTGTTTCTGATTGCATCGGTTACAGAGATGTTTGTCTTTGCTGGCAAATATGCACAGGTTTGCCAAAAAGTAACATTAACCAACCTTTGAGCATGTATGAAAACTTGGGGATGATAAATCCCACATGAAAATGCTTCATCTGTATCAAGGATATTGTTTCGTAACTCTTGTGAAAATTATACAATGTGTGCAAAGAATGAAGCAGGCTGAGACCAAATATCATCTCATGAGAAAAACATTGGGCTTCAGTCACCCTCTGTCTGAGGCCTACAATAATCTCTTAACAGTTTAAAATAAAGATAATAAAGGTCTAGTTTCTTCATAAGATGACATTTTGCAGATATTCATTATACGTGAGAGTTTTACATTTATGTAGCTTAAGATAACTGCTGAAGTAAAGGAAGATTTCACCAAAAATAAACAAATTGTTTATAAGTGGAGCAGTAAAAAAACACGAGTCATGAGTTGCACTCCTTTTACTAAATGAGCACATAACATATGGAATTAAACTTTTACATGATTGTGATTATGTGCGTCTGTGTATGGGGGTGCAGTTGGATGTATGTGTAGCTATGGGTGTGTCTGAGTGTGCAATGTCATGGCCTGGATCCGGGTGATTCCTTATCAGCCAATCAGATCGAAACGGGAGGTTTTTGGGTGGGGGGTTGTCAGTAAATGATTAAAGGTTGGGGGAGGTTAAATTCTAAACCAGGCTGTGAAACGTCAACCCTGTAAAGTGAGAGGTGTAGTTTGATGTCTGCCGTAGGTCCCAGACCAACATTTTGTCTGATGCAGCTTAAGTTTAAAATCTATTGTGAGGTTGGTACATTTAGACTTAGACTTGTCTCTTTTATCATTCCGATTTGCATCAGCAGATACATATCAGGACAAGATTTTGTTGCAGTGGCTCAGGAATCGCTCATCTGGATCAGACACCAGGTCTTGTTGATACACTATGAAGGGAGAAATAGTAGTACTGTAGATTTATGACCCAAAAGACACCAAGTCCATTCAACTGTTTTTCAATTTTTCAAGTGTGTAAATATGAAAAACAAGATTTCATCATAACATATAATTAAGCTGCACTCTCAACAAAACTATAATTTTGTTCAAAGGAGTTAGACTTTTTTGTAAAGTTTGATCTTGATCTTTGAAAAATTTATTTGTAATTTTAGTTGCGTTTACACAAATCTTTTGTCCAGAACCACTTGTGATCTTTAAGGAAGGCATTGTAATGCAATTTTTTGTGACCTTAAAAATACTCCAGTTTCTTAAATCTACGAAGATAAATATATGTTAAAACCTATGTTTCAGGTAGATGTTCCTCATTTGCTCATGTAGTTGTCAAATGTTGCTTCACAACACCCACTAAAAATAAGTAAACCTGAGAGACTAAAGGAAATCCTACAAATTGTTTAGTGGATTGCAAGAAAGTCATATCTGCTGATTGAGACGAAAATACCTTAATGTATTGCGGCATAATGTAGTGATAGCGCTCACCAAAGAGCAGTAGTGGTTTTGCTCCCTGCTCAGGGAATCATTCATCAGGGGGTAGCAAGAGCGTTTGAAAATCAGAAAACTCTTTTTGTATAGTTTACTTGCCAGGACAGTCAGGATAGAGTGGAAGCCTCGCCATCTCGTACTCGTCGTCTTCCGCTTATCCGGGACCGGGTCGCGGGGGCAGCAGACTCAACAGAGACGCCCAGACGTCCCTCTCTCCAGACACCTCCTCCAGTTCCTCCAGGGGGAGCCCAAGGCGTTCCCAGGCCAGCCGAGAGACATAGTCCCTCCAGCGTGTCCTGGGCCGTCCCCTGGGCCTCCTCCCGGTGGGACGTGCCTGGAACACCTCCCGAGGAAGGAGTCCAGGAGGCATCCGGTATAGATGCCCGAGCCACCTCAACTGGCTCCTCTCGATGTGGAGGAGCAGCAGCTCTACTCCGAGCCCCTCCCGGATGGCCGAGCTCCTCACCCTATCTCTAAGGGAGTGCCCGGCCACCCTACGGAGCCTCGCCATGTGGACTGAAAATATACACTGTTGGTGGATGAGGTTGGTATTAGATTCATGTAATCTAAATAAAAGGCTATTTTGTTTACTCTTTTTTTAGGAATCAAGAGTACATTTGATCATCTCTTGTTCAAAATATGAATTACCCATTCCTAAGACCTTAGACCTAAGACCTAACTTCACTTTTTCTTTATGGCTTAAATCCCATTTGAAAAGACATCTATAACCCTTCATCTAAACCAAGCTTTGTTTATTTTTTTTTTACGAAAACATTTCTAAGCCATGTAATTTCCCAGGAGGTTTATTGCACTGTGTGTGACAAACATTATCATCAAACTTTCTTACTACTAAAAGATCTCATTGTTTTTTTATTTTTGTTTTGACACAGCAGTTGTGTTTTTGAAGACCTTTCATCTCAGCTGCCTGTGGTATTGATGATTTTAGATTGTAAGCCACTGAGATTCAGGGCCTTTCAGTGAGGAATTCAGTTTATGCAAGAGAATTTAGTCTGACATTTCCCAGATAAGGAGCTTGCAAATTGCATTTTTATACCCCAGAGGCTTATTTAACATCGGTCATTGTTAGTAGTGATCTACAGAACCTTGGAAAAAGTACCTTTCCTAGGATTGCTGCCATTATGTTTTACATGTTTTGTATTTAATGTTTATATTTACTTTGCCATTTCTTCTCTTTAACGATTGAACATACTTTCCTGAAGAAAATACGTCCCACATACCTGCAAAGAGCACATAATTAATCTTTTTGGTGCACTTTAGGATGTGGGCTTTGAAAGGTTAAGGTTAAGTTTGACAGGTTGCTGGTCAAACTCCTGAGCCACAGCAGTTCGTGGTTTGTTGAACTGGTTTATGCATCAAAACATACTACTGAGGTTGAAGAAAAACATCACATTTTGAGTACTGTGTAGATAATTTGATATATCCCTGTCAAACTACTGTGCATTTTCCCATTTGAGTGTCTGCACTGATAGAGATTTACTCACCTCAGCATGACAAATGAATTCATCTTATGAATATATGAACTCTTATGTATGGAGCACTGAACTTTAATCCCTAGATGGTCAAATGGGTGTTAAATACAGAAAGAAAAAAACAAGGAGGTAAACAGCTTTTATCCCAGTACACATGCACTATACCATATAGGAGTGTATCAAGTGACACCCACACTTTATAATATGACAGGACTTGATGTTTCTTAATGTTTACACCCACATAAAACGTATTTTTAAAACACCCACTAACATAGCAAGAGACACTAAAGACAGCAAAAGAAAATATTTAAATAAATGTTAAGGGATATTGCTGATCCTACACCTATACAAAACCTCATCTGTTCCAAAGCAGAAATAAAATATATTTTGTGATAGTGAAAGCAATATTTTATGCTTTTCCTACTGTTGGGAACTATCTGCTGTTTATTTCAGCAGAGGTTTCTTTAATTTAAGGTCAAAAGCCTTTATCTTACTTTTTCATGACTTCCTTCTAAGGCTAACTGATGTCACAGTTCCTCCTTCAGAATTAGTTCCTTAATTATCCGAAACAGTCACACTTTGTTAAGAATGAGGCAATAAAATACCTTTTACATAGTGTGAATCAGTTATTAATTTGATATGTGGGAGGCCTTAGATTGAAACAGGTTATGGAACATAAAAATAACTCCGAATATTTTGCTTTTGACATTTTTCCACTGTGATGGCAGTGGTAAATAGGATTTAAAATATCAGCTTTTTTGTACTTTCTATAAAGTCATAGATGTGTCCTGGCACAGCTTCTCAAAACAATTTCAGTTGAAGGACCTTGCCTGCTGTTTTAGTATACAGTATATAGACTGTGAATGGTAATGCTGGTGACTGTCTTAAAAGGAATGGAAAATCTAACATTTGAAATGGAAACTTTTGCATTCTAAGATGATGATACCCCCATTACTACTGCATATCTGTTTGTGCTTGAGTAATGAAACACGGCTTTAAGTAAATAACGTATCTATGCAATTTAATAATAATAAATAACCTAATACCTATGCAATTTAACCATCAGCTCTGCCAATCTCCCACTGATTGCTTGGACACCTCAGAAATTCACCATGCTATACCCCACACATGACGCTGCTAAGAAATTAACATAAATACTAAGCAAATATTGTAGCAATAGTCTGATAGCAATGTTTCTTAATCATATGCCTCGCCATGCCAACACTTTGTCTGTACTGATGAAAATGCACTAACATCAACATGCTGAATGCTTAAAAGTGTCATGGAGTGACATTTCTGGACTTTCTTTGTGACTTTGTGTTTGTTTACCTTTTGCTTAGATTTTTCTATTTTGGTTTTTGTATCATATTTTCTTTTCTCCTTCTTCCGCCTCCTAGTGTTTACTTCTTAAGTTCTTTTATGGTTGTTTTTCTTATTACTTTGTATGGTTTATTATTATTGTAATTATTATAGTTCTTGGTCTTCCCTGGATTCTCTAGTTTTATTTCTCTTTAGTATCTTTGCTTTTAATTGTGTTTTATTTGTTCCTTTGCACTCTTCTTGTTTACTACTTTGTTTTCTGTTTCCTTTCTAGTTAATTCAGTCAGTGTGGTTAGGTTTGTTTACTTTTGTATTCAGGTTTTCTTTATGGGTTCTTTGTTTGTTCTCAGATTGTTATTGTTGTTCCTATGTTCCCTCTAGTTTCTCTGTTTACTTTAGTCATGATTATTCTAGTTTTCTTATTCCCCATTTGATTATTTATCTTTGTCTATAGGTTGGCTTGGTCTGTGTTTCTGTTTATTGTTTATTAGTTACTTTGCCCATCCTCAGCCTTTGTATTTGTTTCACCTATTCCTTCTGCCTCCTTGTCACACCTGTTCCCTGTTTTCTCTGATTACCTGCCCTTTGTTATCCCTCAGTATATTAGTTGGTTTTGTGTCATTGTTTGTGGCTGGTTCCTTGTGTTCGTCACACCTTGTTCTCGTCCATGATTATGCTTTGTTTTTTGCATTACCTTGCCTTGGGAATTTTTTGCCACACCTTGCCTTGGGAAACCTGCAGTGATTTTTTTGTTAGCTTTGTATCTAGGCTCTGGTTCGTTTCCTGCAGTGTTTTTGCTACGTTTTTTGACCTTGTAAATAAATCTTTGAATTACAAAGGTGATCCTGCCGAGCTCTTGTCTGCACTTTGGTCCGATCCAAAACCACATCGTGACAAAAAGTGGCTGACTCTGCAGGAAAGCTTGACAAATCTTCCTAATAATTCAACTTAGAAATGTCTGACCGCTTGGGGACACTCATAGGCTGTGTGTAGAGCATCTCAACATGGTCAGGGGATCAATAAGTATGGAAATAAAAAACCATGAAGCGAGAACTTTACCACGCAAGGCTATTTTTGCAAACTATATATATATATATATATATATATATATATATATATAATAGCTTTAAAGCTGTGAACTACCCCAATATCATCATCATATCTTCTATTTGTTTAAAGTCATTCCTACAAGGCAATTTACAAATCTTTCTATGACTGTTTAAAATGCAGACAAACAAGTCTGAATATGCCCATCCACAGTGTGATTGTTCATTGCACTAGGTTAGTTGAGGCTTGAACCTCTTATGCAGACACATTCCAATGGAGTAAGACCGCAGGTACCAGGCTTTGAACATAGAACATAGGACAAAGTGATGAGAAAGCAGGACAGGGACGAGCCAAGGAGGAAAAGACAAAAATCTGCAAACAAGAAGGAATACAAAAGCACTTCAATAAGGAAAATATGGTGGTCCAACACTGCTGGTGGATGCTGCTGTTGGTCAGCTGCCATGAACGGATTACAGGTATAGTGCAGCAAGAATGCTGAAATTAGTGTGTTTGTCTGACTGTAGGTTAATCCTCACATATCATGCTGAATAAGTGAAGTTGTTCTTGCACCCATTTGCCTCTGTCTGTATGTTGTGTGTGTGTGTGTGTGTGTGTGTGTGTGTGTGTGTAAAATGATTGTCTTGCAGCAGCTCTTGCTGACTGGCCTTTTCTGGCCCTGGACATGTCGCAACGTGTCCTCACAGAAATGCAGAAAAAGATCTCAGATGCAAAACCTGTCAGTAACACAGACATTATACTTTACCTTCTCAGCTGGGACTCAGGGCCTGTACACAACTATGTAGGATTTGTTGTAAGATTCACTCTAACAAGCCAACACCATAACCATTTACCTACTCTGAAAGTAGTTTTTTTTTTTCAGCTGACTAAATCCCAAACAAATCTCAGTGTACGGCAGATTAGTTTTATGCACAGTAAATTTTGCTTTGACGATCACAGACTAATAAGAAACAATATTGGAGCTTTGATTCATTGTGTAAGTTATTATTTTCTCTAGGACCAGGTGCTCTTCAGACTTAATGTTGATTTGATCCTTTATTCTAAGCATAACATGAAGGAAAACAGAAATAAATGAATGAGAGGTAAATAAAGCAACAAAATCATTCAGCAAATTACTAGGAAAGCGCATTCCTCTAAGACCAGATTTGTATTTTCTACAGTTGTGGCTAAAAGGGCCGAGACTAACAAACATTTGCAGATCCTTTTGTCAGAGGTTTCTATGATATATTGGAGTTCAATAATAGATATTTAATCGCTTCTAAGAGGTATGAAAAATACACATACATTTATGCAAAGATTTACAGTGTCTGTCTTTCTTTTACAAAAGTTTATAAATTTCCCCTGCCAAACTGAATATTAGCTTCTGGGCAAAGTCCTGACAAACAATGACCCATTCTTGCTTCATCAGTGTTGGAGTCAGATTTTTTTGGTTTTTACTCGTTGGCTTTCAACTTTTCATCAGACATAATGAGTTTATTCCTGTACTGTGCAGTTCAACCTTCAAACTTCCTGTACGATGTCAGTCTATCCTTAAGAGACATTGATTCTTAAATACCCTTCTTAATACCAGGTCAGCATTTACAAATCTCTGCCTTACTGTTCCTGCAAACCCACCCACATCTGTTGTCTGCCAAGCGTATTGTTTAGCCTGATCCTTTTGCATTTGCTGGTCTATTGTGTATTAAAGTCCACCTTGCTGGTGTGTTCGCTGCAAAGCAAATAAGAAGTGTTTAAAGTAGGTTAATTTTATTATTTAGCAACCAGATGGTAGATGCCGCTGCAGACTTCAGTCTATCTCTGTTGATTTCATCTTAATGAGTTCTACTCATGTCTGAACAACAAATTAGAAAATGGTTTTCTTGTTTTTTGTGGTTTCTGAACAATCAGCCTGTTGTCACTGCAAGATAAATGCACAATATGTTGGGATAATTACCATTGGATTACCCCACAAAGGAATGTTTGTATACTTTAGCTTCAGGATATTAGGAAAACAAAAAATGACAATATGCTATTTGCATTCAGAGCATTAATATACAGGGGTTGAACAATGAAACTGAAACACCTGGTTTTAGACCACAATAATTTATTAGCATGGTGTAGGGCCTCCTTTTGTGGCCAATACAGCATCAATTCATCTTGGGAATGACATATACACGTCCTGCACAGTGGTCAGAGGGATTTTAAGCCATTCTTCTTGCAGGATAGTGGCCAGGTCACTATGTGATACTGGTGGAGGAAAACGTTTCCTGACTCGCTCCTCCAAAACACCCCAAAGTGGCTCAATAATATTTAGATCTGGTGACTGTGCAGGCCATGGGAGATGTTCAACTTCACTTTCATGTTCATCAAACCAATCTTTCACCAGTCTTGCTGTGTGTATTGGTGCATTGTCATCCTGATACACAGCACCGCCTTCAGGATACAATGTTTGAACCGTTGGATGCACATGGTCCTCAAGAATGGTTCAGTAGTCCTTGGCAGTGACGCTCCCATCTAGCACAAGTATTGGGCCAAGGGAATGCCATGATATGGCAGCCCAAACCATCACTGATCCACCACCATGCTTCACTCTGGGCATGCAACAGTCTGGGTGGTACGCTTCTTTGGGGCTTCTCCACACCGTAACTCCTCCGGATGTGGGGAAAACAATAAAGGTGGACTCATCAGAGAACAATACATGTTTCACATTGTCCACAACCCAAGATTTGCACTCCTTGCACCATTGAAATCGACGTTTGGCATTGGCATGAGTGACCAAAGGTTTGGCTATAGCAGCCCGGCCATGTATATTGACCCCGTGGAGCTCCCGACGGACAGTTCTGGTGGAAACAGGAGAGTTGAGGTGCACATTTAATTCTGCCGTGATTTGGGCAGCCGTGGTTTTATGTTTTTTGGATACAATTCGGGTTAGCACCCGAACATCCCTTTTAGACAGCTTCCTCTTGCGTCCACAGTTAGTCCTGTTGGATGTGGTTCATCCTTCTTGGTGGTATGCTGACATTACCCTGGATACATGATACATCACAAAGACTTGCTGTCTTGGTCACAGATGCGCCAGCAAGACGTGCACCAACAATTTGTCCTCTTTTGAACTCTGGTATGTCACCCATAATGTTGTGTGCATTTCAATATTTTGAGCAATCCTGTGCTCTTACCCTGCTAATTGAACCTTCATACTCTGCTCTTACTGGTGTAATGTACAATCAGTGACGACTGGCTACCAGGCTGGTCCAATTTAGCCATGAAACCTCCCACACTAAAATGACAGGTGTTTCAATTTCATTGTCCAACCCCTGTATGTCCCTTAAAATATGATGATTAAATATTGCATTCAAGCATGTATTGTCTATATTGTGCATCACTACTAATCTCACTTAAAGCTAATGTATGTGTCACAAATTACTTTTAAATGACTATTATATATGGAAAGAAAATTCAAGTCGACAGCAAGGTTTGTCAGGGTTTGTTGGAGTTGTGTAGGACCAAGGTGCAGAGTGGAGCGAGGATGCGGTATGGTGAGTCTTTTTAAGTTTAATATAAAATAAAACATCCATTTACACAAATGTTGTGATGGATACAGGCCAGGAAAAGAAGCTTGGACATTACACACTAGGGAACAGATGGGGAGCAAGCAGGAGGATCCAGTGGCGAGAACAGAAAACCAGAAAGTATAAATGCTGAGGGAAGTGGAGAATATCCCAATGAACTAGGGGAGTTAATCAGGGAGAGAATCAGGAACAACTGGTGGAGAAGGGAAGTCAGGGAGAGTGACTAATTGACACAAATGAGATGGGAGTGCAGGGAGGTAACTGAAAACATCTAAGTGAACAGAAACAAATAAACAATGTGACCAAAAATAACTTAAACAGAGAGAAAACAGATCTATAAGAAAATACAAACTAAAACATCTAACCTAAAAACCCAGGGAAGTAACCTAAACAACATAATGAATCTAATAAACCTGAATAAACTGAAATAAAGCAAGTGAAGAACATGGCAGCAAAGAGAAAGTAAACGCAACTCAAAACTCCAAACGGGCAGATTATAACAGGTATGAAAAATGTAGAGACGCAATCATGATTTGTATTTGATGTGCAGTAACTTGAAAACTATGTTTTTCTTTTATTTTCTTCCAGGTGTTGGGATCAGTCCTTTTATAAAGCATTATGAAGTCTTATCATACGACAGAGGGGATCTCCACAGGAAGCACTTAAGAGCCAGGAGGGCCATGCAGCCTGAGGAACAGACACTGAAACTGGATTTTACTGCTTTTCATCGGTAGCTTCCCATTTTATATTTTATTTTTATTCATTGATTTATTATTAAATCATCAGAAAGCTCATAGTGGGAGCTCTAATTTTCAGTGGTGCCAAGGCACGTCCAATACAACAGTACATTACCATCATCCGAAAGAGATAACAATAAAAAATCATTACAAAAACATTTTCATTTACTAAGATTAATCATTTAAAACTGAAACTGAGACTCAGTTGATATAAACAAAGTTTAAAGCCTTGTTGCAACACATTCCAGATGGTAGGTGCATGATAACAGAAGGAAGATCTTCTCTGCTCTGTGTGAATTTTGTATGGTGAGGCATGATTTTTAATGGCTAAAACAATAATTTAAGTTGCAGGAAAGCAGATCTTTAAAATCTTACTTTAAAAACAAACCTGTAAATAAACAGTCTACATTTTTTAACATTACCAGATGCATCTATTGAGTTATATGTTAATTCTTTTCCAGCTGATGACAGATTTGCATACTTGGCATTACGCTACAAGGCTTTGACCACATCTGCAAACCGTTTGTGTTTTTCTTGCTATCAGAAATTTCTGCCTGCTTCTGAGGCAGGATTCTGCTGGGTTTTCCGAAGAATTCACTGTGTTCGGTGAAAATGGACCGGCATCAGTTGACCTGTCCCACTTATACACAGGAACGGTTGAAGGTTGGTGTGATATGAGGACTCATAACAGTTTACCTCAACAACTGACCCACATTTTAGGACAATTCACATGAATATATCAGTTATTTATTTTTTAGCAGCAGCTGCACAACTACAGTTAAGAGAAAATTCAATGAATTTTTAAATGCGACTTTTATATTGGAAACAAACTGGGCCTCATCCACTGAACATTCTTTATGATTTGGATGAAAGGTCTAGATAAAGAAATGCACATTTACTGACTAACATAAAAATACAAAATACATAAAAAGTTTAATCTCCTCTACTTGCTTTGAGTAGTATTTAACATTCAGTTAAATCAGTCTATTTGTCTGTTACATCTCACTATTTCTCTGATGCCTCGTTATCTCCCCTTACTGTGTCTTGCAGGTGAGTATGGGTCATCTTGCCACGGCTCTGTGCTACAGGGACAGTTTGAGGGTACCATCCATACGCACAACGGCACTTACCATATAGAGCCTCTTGACAGATACACCAGCAGCCCGAAAGATCATCACTCCATAATCTACCATGAGGAGGATGTGGGTAAGGCTGATTTTATTCAAGGGAAAAAATTTTCTAGATGCTTTCCGTTTCCAAATGGCTTTGCAGCAGCTTTCACTCAGCGTCCAGAGCTGATTGATGTCTATCTGGAGAGACAATGTGTCCAAAATACACCTAAATTGCTGTCCAGATTCTTTGACAATGATGGGAAAGAGTGCTAACAGAAATTCATTGCTACATTAAATGTAAATTATAATCAGCAACATTCTTGGCGGTCTCATTGAAAGACAAATGAGCAGACCAATACACATCTCCCCCACTGTTACATATGTACATGCTATGCTAAAGTTTTCAAACTTCTTAAACCATTTCACCTTTAGTCACGTTACAGCCACAATCTTCCACATGTTTTCTCATGATCTTATGTGACAAAATTTGTAAAACAGTGAATATTTGTGGTGGTAGCCTGCAGCTCCAGCCTAACCTGGGTTACTGAGGGTCATTGAACTGGGTAGTAGGAGAGGAGTTACAGAGTGTCAGCAGTGCCTGCTAAAGGGCTCTGAGTGCATTTTGAGTTTCTCTCCACCTGGATACCAGCCAAAGAAAAGATAATCTGAAGATGGTGTGAATTTTGTAAGAGGAGGAAGATAGAATTTTTAAAAGTAGTTATAAAGAAAGTGACAGAAACAAGAGGAAAAAGATATAATGTGAGGTCAAATGAGCAGTAACAAAATGACACAAGTAGCATGCAAAGCTTCTACAGGCTTTCAAGGCCTTAGAAACAGTCTCTACAACAGATTAAAATGAAATCTAACTTTCAGTTTTTCTCACGAATAATCCAGATGAACGCAATTAGGAATCATCAAAACTCAAGTGTATGCCTGTCCTAGCATGCACGCGATTGTTTGGCTGCACACGTATGTTTGCATTAGTATAACCTGAGCTCTAAGAAAGTATTTAACTGGAAACGCAGTACGGTCTTTGCCAGAACCACCACCCCCCACCCACTCCCACATGTTTGTCCCTCAATCTACTCTGTGTCTGCAATCCTCTCTACTCCTACTGCAACTTCTTCACTCCAAGATGTAGTAAAACCTCGCCATTGGTTCGCCAGTGACATCCTGTTCCCTCAGTGGCAGGCCAGCATGTCTGCAGGAAACTGGGAAACATTGACCATGCGATACTACAGTAAACAATCAAGGCCTCCACAGAGAATGTAAGATTAGGACTCAAGACGGTGACATAATGTATGCATTTTCACATCCTGCAGTTGTCCTCTGGAGGTCTCCGTTTTGATTGAGGAAATGTTGTTCTCCTGAGGGAGGCTGGATGCCATGGGGTCCATTAGATCTGGAACAAAGGCTACTGGCAATATTTCCTGATACCTGGTTGAACTCAAACCAAAATGTCTTTGTTAACATAAAGTGAAATGATGAAATAATTGTGGAGAGTATTTGTATTTAACACAAAGAGAACTATTAAAGACATTTCTAGAAAAAAAAGTGGGTACTGTGAAAGGAACCAAATAAATATAACAAGAAAACATGGTTTCTTGAAGTTATAATCTAACAAAATAGATAGAGATGATGTCAGACATTAACTTTAACCTGTTCTTCCTAAATTGGGTATTAAAATATCCTAATGCCCTGCAACATTTTCTGTGTTCATACAGGTCCACCTTGTCTATTGCAAAACTTATTTTCTTGCTCCTTTTCTGACTCATGCAGTCTTAACATTCAGGAGAATTTATTATGACCACACAAAGAGGCTTGTCAATGTTCATCCTGGTAAAGAATCCTCTGATCTAGTTCGTATCTTGAGTCAGATTGAAGTAGTGGATACATCTCAAGCCTGATTCTCCAGAATCAATTTAAATAGTGAAGATAGTAAAAACCAGAGATACAAAATCTTGGATAAATCACATAGTATCAATATACTGTATATTTCTTAACAAAGTGAAAAGACATAAAGTAACACTGTTGCAGTTTATTCATAAACCTTAATTAGTTTTTATGAGGGCTTTTAATTGTACAATTGTTCCTTTTCCAGACCGGAATGATAATAGAACCTACATCTTCAGCATTTTTTAATGTGAACCAGGAACAAACATTTTAACTTGTTCTGAATTTTCTCTACTGAACACAACCATTAATACATGGCCATGAGCAGAATACAGAAAATCCACCACATTTGAGCGGTCTGAGGTAGGCCTGGGGTCTTTTCACACCTCCGTTTGCTGTTTGTCGTCTGGGGTCGGAGGCTGGGAGAGGGAGCGGGCCTTCTGGCCGAGGGTTGGGGTCTTGGGGGTTGTCTGGTGCTGGGGCTGGCTTTTCTGCCCCGTTTGGATTGCCTTGGATCTTGGTCCCTGGCTCCGGTGCCCAGTCCGTCGGTCGGGGGGGGCGCCAGGCTCCAACGAGGGGGTCTTGGCCAGGCAGTGGGCAGTGTTGATTGAGATGTGGCTTCGCTTTGGTGGAGGGGCTGGCCAGCCTGCTTGTTGTGGCGGGGTGTACGGGAGGGTGGGTGGCCAGCATCCTGGGGCACCTCCGGGGTTTGAGTGTGTGGTTGATGGGGTACCCGGTCCTTGGCGTGCTGTGGTGGCTTTCCTCCAATGCTTCTATCTGTGGCTCTTGCCCCTGGCCGGGCGCATGGCTACGATTGGTGGTCGGGTGGGTGGGGCGGTGGAGCATGTCTTGTGCTTGCACTGGGGTGGCTGGTGGGATGTGCTTGGCCTGGAGCGGTTGGCCTGCCTGGCCCGGTTACCCGGCTCGTGCATGTTTCCCTCTCACAAACTGATGGGCCGGGGCTGCTGGTGATGGCCGAATTGTTGGGCGGGCTTTCCGGTCTGCTGCTCTGCTGGCTGTTGAGTTTGGGGTGGGATCAAGGCGGTGGGCTCGAGGCTGGCATGTGGGGCTGCAGCGTGTGGGGGTTGTGTCCTCTTCTTGGATGTGGGGTCACCAGCATCTGGATCGGCTGAGTGGTGATGGTAGAGCTGAGCTGGATAATGTTTCTACCTGGGCTATCATTGCAGTGGCAGTGATGTGGTGTGTCTGTGTGGTTGCGGGGGCATGGTGGAGGACCTTCTGACCAGAACGTTTTATGCTACTTTCTCACTGCAAAATAAAACAGATTTTTATAGCCAGACAACAAATAGCTAAAGCTCATGCTTTTATCCAACACAACACTAACCTGTCAGTTCTTCAGTTTAACAGCTTTGTAAAGACTCTTTCAAATTCCTATTCCTTGATAACATTTGCTGCTCTTAAGAAATGGTTCAGACACTTGCTGCCCTCTTTGTGTTGCAGGAAAAAGCTTGTTAGTGTTTTCGGAGTTGCTCCCAACATGCAGCCAGGCATCGGGAATCAGGCTCTTAAAGATAAAGGATATCTTTGTGGGTCATTCAGCTCCTACTATTGAGCAAACTGGAAGACAACTTCATGGATAGAAAAATCTCCGTACTATGTGGGAGGCAACCTCTCTAAAACATGCAAATTGTCATGTTGAATTTGTGTTTATCAGAGAATGCATTTTCAGAGAAAGCAAAGTCTTTGACACAAACTTGTTTTTCTGCACTTCAGGCTGCTTCAGGGTGGTTTAAATGAACTATTTAAGATGTTGTACAGATTAATTCTGGAATAAACCCATTCCTCCAACGATGAAAACAAACTTTTTAACCCACACCAAATAACCCTTAAATGTCGCATGAGAGTCTTAATTCCCATTTTTGTTGAATGTGTTGGTGTGGCTTTCTGTAGATGTTACAGCCAAAGCTGACTTGAGACGTGAAGTTTTGGCATCAACTTTCTGCACCACGCTGCTCAGCAAGAACAGCTTTCAACAGCTGTTGGAAACATGACTCCTGTGGCTCAAATGTGACTAATTTCTCATGTGGGAGAAATCCCTTTTCGTTTACATTTCAAAGAAAGAAATGGTTTCCTTAATTAATCTCAGATTAGCAGTCACACCGACCAGATTTAGACAAGGTTTTCTGCTTGCCAAAGATCAAATATCTGATTTGTTTAAAAACATTTGGCTTCATGAGACAGAAAGATTGAATTCCTGTTCATAGAAAAGGGGGATATGCCGACGGTATGAGAGTAGACATGAATAAAGGTCTGGAAGCATTTCTGGGTCAACACCCAGCTTTTAGGGCCTCCACATCCAGCTCCCTCCCCCACTCAGGCCATACATAGACCTTACTGTGGAGTTTGTGATTGGCTGAGGGACTTCAGCAGGGTGGTGTGATTCAGTCATGTGTTGCCCTGTCTTATGCTGAATGTAAAAAGCCAGGATGTTCTGAACTGAGTCAACACACTCTTTCCATTAAACCTTAAAGCTTCATCTAGTCTATAATTAAGTTGGTAAATACATTTGCTACTCCATCATTACACTGAACCAAATCTGAAAGTAACTCTTAGTTCCTCTGATTTATTATAGTTTGGATGCATTTTATCATGTTAAACTTAAATTAAATAATTTCCTAGATTCCTCTCAGACCAGAACATAACCCTGATAAACTCTGTTGCAAAATCATTTGACTTCTTGCATTTCTGTAAAACCCTCTTTCAGGACATGTCTCTTAGGACTCCAGTCTAATCACGGTTGCATCAGTCCTAAATGAAACAAAAGTCTCTAAGCTATTGCAAATCTCAGGCGCCAGTTTGTTAATGTAATCCAACCAGCAGAGCATTTCCACAAGCGGACCTGCCAGAGCTTCTGCTTTAGTCTACTGTGTTGATTTCATAATGAGGGATTTCATTTTATAAATGTCTGAGAATGTGGGGGTCAATATATCTGCTCTCAAAGGATCTCATCTTTAGCTAACTGCACTTATTGGTTCAGTTTTGGACATTCACTGTCCACTTTATTGTGTGTACATTGATAGCACTGGGTTGTCTTCAGAACAATCTAAATTCTCACATGTGATGCAGATTTGTCGAATGCTCATCGTTGATGAAAGTTTCCACATCCCAGAGGTGCCCAGTAGGATTGAAATCTGGAGACCATAAAAAGGGGGGATCAAAATAAATGATACATCAATTAATTCAATCATAATAAAAAGTTGACAATACTCATTTGCTTTTCATATTTTTTCATAGTTGTTACACGTTACACAGCAGCATTGCAGACACACAGACAGTTAGCCCCTCCCCTGTCCTGCAGCAGCTTAGCCAAAGCTTGAAATCAACACAGTAGGCTGCAGCTGAAAGTCTAAAACTTGGGTAACATCACAAGTATACTAAAGAAGACGCTTTGCAATTTTCTTTTGTCAAAAAAGGCCAATGTAGTGTTCAGATGTATTTTACCTTTGAGGGAGATGAACAGCAAAAGCTAAAGGATGTTGAAGATCTCTGATGCTTGCCAGTGTTTTTTGAGTCTGATGGAGTAGTGGCAAACAAGGCCAATTATACAGTACATACTTGGCCAAGCACAGACACTGATGTTTATGAGGAATTTAAAAAGATCAGTAAAACTCTAGTTTTAACATCAACAAAGTGTTAACCCTGCAAGTTGCTGATAATTAAGCATATTCATTGAATTAACTTTTTATAGTGTCAGAGAAGGTGTGTAAATGAGGCTTTAGGGAAAAGAAAAAATAGACAAAATTCTGCTTGAGGATATAAGATTTGAAATCACTCACAAAATAATCTATTTGAACAGCTCTAAAAAACCTTTGGACTGTACTGAGCAAAATCACTACATTTAGTTTGCTTTTCATGCAGACACAGAGAAAAAATACCATCCATCTTCTGCTTTTTTAAGCCATGGCAGAAAGTCTTACAAAGTGTGACAGATATATTTTTCCCAACAACGTTTTATGTTGTTCGTGTGGTATTCGAAGTGATTTGTAGCGCAAAAGAAAAGAGGAGTCCCTCCAGCAAGGCCTTTCTTAAGGTCAGCTGCTAGCTGCATGTGCCTGTAAAAGCAAATGCAAGCAGGTTTTTTTCCAAAGCAGATATAAGTACCTTATAAGGCATCCTGGTTTTTTTCTGGCGTGATGAACTTGCAGTTTCTTTCTCACTGACTGTAATTAAATGTGTAACGCAAATATATATGAATAAAAAAACACTTTAAAGGTCCACTAATGAGGGGTTTTTGACATGTAAAAGAATGTGACCATAATATCCTCTTGAAGCAATTTTGACCTTTAATGTGACATATATCCTATTCATCTGAATTATAAATCAGTTACAGGAGAACATAAATATGTATTGATAAAAGGTGCAATAACCTGTGTGCACACACAATATTTTGTTAGAGGCTTTTTTTTATTCTGCTTCAGCATTAAGTTTACTTTGCTACTAGTTTGCCAGCATCCTGCATAGTGAATTTGGAATGTTTGCCCAGTCTACTTTGCAAAGGTTCTCCTGATCTATCAGATTGTAAGTGTCAGAGTGTGTGTGTGTGTGTGTGTGTGTGTGTATGGTGTACTTTTATTCATGGCTTCAGTGTTTTTCAGTTGGTGCTGGAGGTTCTCAGGTGCGCTGGATGACAGGTGCGACCTATCTGCTGATTGCATTAAGCGGAAGGCTGTCAGCACTTGGGCACCAGAGTGTTTGCCTCAGTGGTAACAAGCTCAGCCTCTACTGATTTTTCTTCGTTCATGTGCTTCTAGTAACTTTTGTATTTGCTCCCTCGCAGGTTTTTACCTGAGGCTTCGTTTACCTTGCTGAGACCTGACTTCGTTCCAGAAGTTCTCTGAGCAATCTGGATAATCATCTACTGAGTATTGGATCTACCTTCTTGTGGATTTCTCTCCCAACCGTTTGTACTTCTCGGACATGGACCAAGCTGGCGGCTTCCCGCTTCCTTCAACTCCAGGACCAAGGCATAAGCGTACCCTGTTCGACCCTCCATCGCGAGCATCGGCACCCGTGCTTCATCTGGTTTGCACCAAACCAGCAGCTGAGAAGACAACTGAGCAAGCTAAGACTCTGAATCTCTCCCATCTTAATTCACCCTGACTCTTCGCAACAGTTTATTTTAGAGGTCAATGCCTCTGATATTGGGGTTGGAGCAGTGTTGTCGCAGAATTCTGAGGATGAGAGACTACATCCTTGTGCCTTCTATTCACGTAGACTGAACAACGCAGAAATTATGATGTCGGAGATAGTTATTAGTAATTAAATTAGCTCTCGAAGAATGGCGCCACTGGCTTGAGGGAGCTGAACATCTTGTTCAAGTCTGGACGGACCATAAAAACCTGGCTTACATCAGCTAAGAGATTGAACCCACGTCAGTCCCGGTGGTCTTTATTCTTTTCACGTTTTGATCTATGCATTTCTTTCAGACCTGGACCTAAGAACACTAAACCTGATGCCCTTTCCAGACAGTTTGCTGTTGATGACTCAGTAAAGAAGGCAGCTCCCATTCTACCGCCCAGTTGGACGGTTGGGGCACTGGTTGTTGATGGTTGGAGATGGAAGACATTATCCTCAGACCTCAACAACAGAACCCAACCCTGGCACAGGACCACCCAATCGCACCTATGTCCCGCTTAAGGTTCATTCCAGACTCATTGATTGGTTGCACACAGCTAAGTTTTCTGCTCATCCAGGAGTCAGCAGAACCATAGCTCTCATACAGAGAAGGTTTAGGTGGCCTTCAGTTCATAAGGACATTAAGGACTTTGTTCAGGCCTGTGCCACGTGTGCCAGAAACAAAACCAGTGTTCAACCGCCCGCAGGTCTCCTCCAACCTCTTAGCATTCCTGGCCGTCCCTGGTCGCATACTGCTTTGGACTTTATCGGTCTACCCCTATCCTCAGGTATGACTACCATTCTCACAATTGTTGACCGTTTCTCTAAAACGTGCCATCTCATCCCTCTCAGGAGACTTCCACCTGAGAGGGAAAACTAAGCTTCTCACCAAACCTGTTTTTTGTTTGCATGGGATCCCACATGACATTCTGTCCACCCGAGACAATTCATCTCTCAGGTCTGGAAGCAGTTCTGCTTAACTTTGGAAGCTAAGGTTTCATTAACCTCCGGCTATCACCCTCAATCTAATGGACAAATGGAGAGACTCAACCCAACAACTTGAATCCACTCTACACTGTCTCACTTCTACTAACCCAACAGACTGGTGCTCATACCTACCATGGGTTTAATATGTATTAAATTCTCACGTTTCCTCTGCTACAGGATGTTCTCCCTTCGAAGCATCCCTTGGTTACCAGCCGCCTTTGTTTTCTGCTGATGAGACAGACATCATGGTTTCCTCGGCCCACCAACACATACGTCACTGCAAATCCATCTGGAACTCCACCATCCAAATCCTCCAACGAACCACAGAACGAGCGCTTCACTGATCGAAAATGCCGACCTGCCCCAGAATATCGGCCTGGCCAAAAGTTCTGGTTGTCAGCACGTGATATACCACTAAAGTCTATGTCCCGAAAACTTTCGCCTCGTTTCATCGGACCTTATGAGATTGAGGCCGTGATCAGTCCCTCTGCGGTTCACCTCCGTCTACCTGCAAGCCTTCGCATACACCCTACATTCCATGTGTCCCAGATAAAACCTTGGATCTCTAGTGCTTCTTTTTTTGCTTCATTCATGTGCTTCTAGTAACTTTTGTATTTGCTCCCTCGCAGGTTTTTATCTGAGGCTTTGTTTACCTTGCTGAGACCTGACTTTATTCCAGAGGTTCTCTGAGCAATCTGGATAATCATCTACTGAGTATTGGATCTACCTTCTTGTGGATTTCTCTCCCAACCGTTTGTACTTTTCGGACACGGACAAAGCTGGCGGCGTCCCGCTTCCTTCAACTCCAGGACCAAGGCATAAGCGTACCCTGTTCCACCCTCCATCGCGAGCATCGGCACCTGTGCTTCATCTGGTTTGCACCAAACCAGCAGCTGAGAAGACAACTGAGCAACCTCACTTCGCAAGCTAAGACTCTGAATCTCTCTACCCCTGGTGGCTCAAGCAACAGCAATTTAGTAAGCCATTTCTCGGATCTCTTTAATCAGTTGCTATATATTGTTCGTTTATTCACCAGTCCCTTCTCCTTTTTTCCCATACAGTTGGTGTTTCCAGTTCTCGTCCGTGATTACTTTGCTGACAATAAAAACACGTTATACTTTACCTCTGAGTGTTCTCTGTATGTGGGTCAGAACTGTGTTGAAAATGACAGTAAGGACTTATCTTGTCCATTGCCCTCTTCAAGTGACCACAAAGTATTTGTGTGGAATTATCTCTGAACTCTGGCTCTTTAAAAAGCTTTAGTTTTCCTTTGGTAAAGGATTCTTCTGTTGATTTGAATGTATGTTTGGGCTAAGAAAGCCCTGAAATACAGAAGCACTAAAAGGTGAGGGGGGAGAAATGTAGACTAATTTTCAAAGTCTGAACAAATTTTCTTTTTCACACGACTTTAGAAGTTACGTGCGAGAAAAAAATAGAGATTAAAATATCTCTAAGTTAATTTTGTTCTGTAAGAAAAAAAAGTTTATTGACTATCCATATAAACAATCTGTTAGTAAGGGCTGGTGGTTTCACTCCAGTGCCTCTAATGGTAGAGAAAAGTATTACAAAAATAAATATTTTTAAAAATAAGCCTCTCAATTTGTATTTGTCTTTTTACTTCCAGCTACCTTCATGTCAAGAGAAAAAGCTAATTTAGTCAGACTTAGAAAATGAGTCTATGCATTTTTTTTTCACTTGCCTTTCAGGGCTTCTGTAGTAAACCCCAGGTCCATTTAAAAAAACAGTAACCCCAGACTATGATGCTGTCACCACCATGCATTATGGGGTTTTGTCACACGATGATGCATTCTTTTACAAGATCTTTGATCTTAGCCAAGCTTGGATGTTTTCTTTGGAAGAAATGTTTCTCTCTTAAAACCCTGCTCCTTGTTCCAGACATATGGAAAATACAGGAGACTTTTCATATCTAGAACACAACCAGTATATTCTACAGCACCTTCAGTGTTTTTGTTGATCTCTTGTCAGCTTCACTGCCCATTTTTTATCATCCTTTGGTCAATAATGGAGAAACATCCAGTGTTTTTAATGACACTGTTTTCCTATATATTCTCTAATTACTGATAATCTCCTTTCCTGTAGCATGGACTATATAACTATATCTTTGAGTGTCTAAATGTGTTTTTTTTATAAATGTCCCTAGATTGATAACTTTTGTAAAATATCCTTTTGATCCCATCATCTCTGTAAACTATGGCTTTAGCTAAAAAACCTTTTAAGGCAGATTTTCCATTTCTGCTGAGTCATATCCACTAAAATTGACATCGGGTGATAGTCCCCTTTGACAGATTATTTTTCAGTTTATCTGTATAGGAAATGACCCATTAAAGATGGAAAAAAAAAACCATCACAAAACCTAGCATTTCAACAGGGATGTGTGTACACTCTTGATCCACAACAGATATACTTGCCTTTGAATGCTGAGCTTTGTCTTCTGTTAGGTAAACAATAAATCTGAAATAAACATAAAGAAGAACATGTTCAGGGTCTTACTCGAGGCTGTGTTTACTGTTCTGGCATATTTGTGACAACAATGAAAAGACAGATGAGAGGAAACATTTCCACGTGTGCAACTTTACACATCTGTGTTTTGTTTCGTTTTGTCCAGTCCTTCCACACATGATGTCCCGCACTGATGGATTCTGTGGTGCGGATCATCTTAACACCCTCTCTGAAAGCTTCAACCAGGTATAGATAACTTCTCTCTGTCCTTCTCTCTCGTTTTTTTTTTTATCACTGACGAGATTTCCATCTCTATTGCTATTTAAAACCAAAAGACTCACAACTCATTGATGAATAATGAAGGAAATTTACTTGTGTGTCAGATTCATCATTTGCACCCGATTCATGCAGACATTCATTCATTTGGTCACATTTATTGCCCCTGTTAAGTCACGAGGAACAAAATGCGGGTAAAAGCTGCAGCAGGATGTCGTGATGCAGTTACAATGGCGTGTAAGATATAAAACAGAAAACTGGCTCCTTACAAACAATCTTCACTGTGTTTCAAGATTATAAAATCATCTGCCACATGTATTAGGCTAATATTCCCCTTGGGTTCAATCTTAATTGTTTACCTTTGACCAACAGGGAAGGGGGTACCTCAACGTCTATTGTAAAGAGTGGATGTTGGGACATTGGTGTGGACCCATTTTTAACAACATGCCTTCTGATGTAGATCATTTCCACTGTTTAGTTATGGAATGCCCTGAACAGATGTTTTTTTTTTTTTTTTTTTTTTTTTCTTGATGATTGTCCAAGATGTGTTCCTGTGGCAGCATAACAACACCGAGTCAATATTTATCTCCGAGTAGGATAAGGTTTTTCATTTGTTTTGATCTAAAGAGCAGAATTGTAGTATTTTTGCCTGCTAAAAATATTTTTATTCCTTGTATCTGAACATAGACCAATACTGCATAATCTTAAAATCAACATCCAAATGTTCTTCCAAGCAGTTGTGGTTCCTTATGTGTTTCCTTTTATCTCCACAGATGGCACCAGTGAGCCGGTTGAGGAGAGCCATTAACGAGTCGAAGACCAGCTGTCTGCTCCACCTCCACGCCGACCACCTTTACTACAAGAAGTTCAAGTCCATTGAAGCAGTTGTGGCTCAGGTCAAATTTTTTATCTCATATGTTTTATACATAATTCAAAAACAAATTTCATTTTTTGATATAAAGTGGTTTGGATTCAGCTTGTGGTCAAAAGGATGACCACAATAACCTCAGCCTAAAAAGACTTTTTATATTCTTGTAGATTTAATTAGAGCTCATAAACTGAAACTAGGCAACTAGATTAGTTGTTTGTGGAACCTTTGCCAACCCCAGGCTCCCACACAGGACTCACAGTAATAGGATGCACCTCAAATAGAACTGGGAGCAAAACGTGGTGCACAGAAAACTCCCACCTTGGATTTTGTGGACATTGTGCTCCAATAAAAGTCACCTAAACTGTTCCCCAATGCTGCAATCTCTTCGATGTTTGGTCTTTTTGCTAAACCCATTGAAAAAAAATCCCCCATCTGATACCAGACTGATGATCTATTTTTTATAATTGTTTTATAGTTTTAACTTGGGCCCCACAAAGAGACTTTAAGTCCTATTTTAAAGTTTTGCTTATTTATTTTCAATAAAATTGGTAAACATGTTGGGAACAAGTAGTGGTATTTGATAAGAGTAATGTGGCTTTCTGCCTACAGCATAATGGACTGGAGGAGGCAAAACAAGTTATTTATCAGTTGCTCCCCAAACAGATGTTCTAATGCTTGTGTCCAAAATTATGGACTCCATAAACACTGCTGGAAAATATTACTGTCTCTGATGCCACTGAAGTTTGTGTCTGATTCAATTTTATTATTTAGTTAGTCCTTGATCGTTTTATTTTTTTTATTTGTCATTCTGTAATTGAAACTGCACAGAAAATCTTTAAAAAACAGAGATTTATGTGTAATTTTTGTGTAAACATAAAACCTTTAAAACCAACACTTCCAGTAGGTAATGTACAGGGGTTGGACAATGACACTGAAACACCTGGTTTTAGACCACAATAATTTATTAGTATGGTGTAGGGCCTCCTTTTGCAGCCAATACAACGTCAATTCATCTTGGGAATGACATATACAAGTCCTGCACAGTGGTCAGAGGGATTTTAAGCCATTCTTCTTGCAGGATAGTGGCCAGGTCACTACGTGATACTGGTGGAGGAAAACGTTTCCTGACTCGCTCCTCAATAATATTTAGATCTGGTGACTGTGCAGGCCATGGGAGATGTTCAACTTCACTTTCATGTTCATCAAACCAATCTTTCACCAGTCTTGCTGTGTGTATTGGTGCATTGTCATCCTGATACACGGCACCGCCTTCAGAATACAATGTTTGAACCATTGGATGCACATGGTCCTCAAGAATGGTTCGGTAGTCCTTGGCAGTGACGCGCCCATCTAGCACAAGTATTGGGCCAAGGGAATGCCATGATATGGCAGCCCAAACCATCACTGATCCACCGCCATGCTTCACTCTGGGCATGCAACAGTCTGGGTGGTACGCTTCTTTGGGGCTTCTCCACACCGTAACTCTCCCGGATGTGGGGAAAACAGTAAAGGTGGATTCATCAGAGGACAATACATGTTTCACATTGTCCACAGCCCAAGATTTGCGCTCCTTGCACCATTGAAACCAACGTTTGGCATTGGCATGAGTGACCAAAGGTTTGGCTATAGCAACCTGGCCGTCTATATTGACCCTGTGGAGCTCCCGACGGACAGTTCTGGTGGAAACAGGAGAGTTTAATACTGCAGTGATTTGGGCAGCCATGGATTTATGTTTTTTGGATACAATCCAGGTTAGCACCCGAACATCCCTTTCAGACAGCTTCCTCTTGCGTCCACAGTTAATCCTGTTGGATGTGGTTCGTCCTTCTTGGTGGTATGCTGACATTACCCTGGATACCGTGGCTCTTGATACATCACAAAGACTTGCTGTCTTGGTCACAGATGCGCCAGCAAGACGTGCACCAACAATATGTCCTCTTTTGAACTCTGGTATGTCACCCATAATGTTGTGTGCATTTCAATATTTTGAACAAAACTGTGCTCTTACCCTGCTAATTGAACCTTCACACTCTGCTCTTACTGGTGCAATGTGCAATCAATGAAGACTGGCTACCATGCTGGTCCAATTTAGCCATGAAAGCTCTCACACTAAAATGACAGGTGTTTCAGTTTCATTGTCCAACCCCTGTATATATGTTGGAAGAGTCCAAGGCACTCCCAATGACAATATATATTGTTTACTTTTTGTTCCCTTGACCTGCAAATGGCACAACAGGCTCAGCAGATGGAAAATAATGTTACAACAATGAGGCAGATCAGACACATGTCTGATGCATTTTTGTTTAAGACTTCTTTGTTTTTCAGTGAACTCAAAGTGGGTAAAGTAACCACAAATTGTAGGCTACAAGTATATGTAGCCTACAATTTGTGGAAGTAAAAAGTACGGTGCAGTAAAACTACTCCTCAAAGTACTCCTAGAAGGTTACTAGCCACCTCTGACGAATGGTAAAGTGAACACTTTTGCACCTTAAACACTAAGTGAGGGACACTTAACTCAGACAATACTATTGGTTTATTGCTTTTTATATTTTCACATTTGCGCAAAATTATAATTGCAAAGACATTTATTACTACTTAAATATTTATCTGAATCAGGTTCATGTTCTTGAAAATAGAAGAACTTATCAAATACATTATTTATGATAAAATGTTTTGTAGTGAAAGCTGTCAATGAGTGTGTCAGGTTATCGTCAGCTGCTTTCTGTGTCAGACTGAGAGCTTCCTACTGTCGCCTGTGCTTTCATCAACTCATCTGGACCTTCATATTCTTTCCACCTCACACTTTTTGTTGTTGCTGGTTCACAGCCAGACTCCTGTCGGGTTGGACCAAGGAGTATTAGGTAAGCAATCCCGTGATGAAGTATAAATAAACAAACTGCAGTTGACAGTGTCCATTGACTTTTTCAGCTTCCGATCTGTACATTTGTGGAAATTTCCAAACATGCTCTCTTGCTCATATCAATCCAGCTGTTAAGAGACAAACATCTGCATGTGATGTGCTTGCACGTGCATCTATGAAAGTGGGGCGAAGCGTTCTAGCCAGACTCAAAACGCTCAAATGATAACCTTCCTATAGAGATAACATAATAAAAATAGGATTCCACTGGTGCCGTCAGAACAACCTGGAGCTTAACCTACTCAAGACAGTGGAGATGATGATGGATTTCCAGAGAACACCACCCACAGTGCCTCCCCTCACCATCCTCAACAACACTGTGTCTGCTGTGGAACACTACCGGATCCTAGGAACCGCCCTTTCTCGGGACCAGGGGTGATCATCACACATGGACATTTTTTGGAAGAAGGAGCAGCAGAGAATGTACTTCCTGAGGCAACTCAAGAAGTAAAACCTTCCACAGGAGCTGTTGGTCATCTTCTACACTGCCATTATTCAGTTTGTTGTGTGTTTGTCCATCACCGTGTGGTTTAGATTATCCACAAAACAGAATAAGTCCAGACTGCAACAAACAATTAGAGAGGATCTGCAGGGCTGACCTTCCCTCCATCCAGGACTTGTACAGATCTAGGGTCAGGAAAAGGGCAGCCAATATCTCTGCAGATCCCACACATCCTGGACACAAACTGTAAGACTTTTATCTTCAGCGCGGCGGTACAGGGAGCTGTCTGCTAAAGTCAGCCACCAAAGAGACAATTTCCTAAACCACACTGTCTCTCTGGATGCCCAGATTAATACCATGCATATTTGCACCAATTCAACCATGAGCTTCTCTTTTTGTAAAAACACTGTATATACAAATATTTACAAAAAAAAAATTTTTTCTATATTTGTATTTTAAATTTCTCCACTGAGAGCAAAGTGGAACTGATGTCCAATTCCCTATTTGGGTGCACAAACT
Source organism: Girardinichthys multiradiatus (assembly GCF_021462225.1). Taxonomy (NCBI): domain Eukaryota; kingdom Metazoa; phylum Chordata; class Actinopteri; order Cyprinodontiformes; family Goodeidae; genus Girardinichthys; species Girardinichthys multiradiatus. Next base: position 27,809,965 of record NC_061802.1, read on the forward strand.
TGTTAAATAAAACTGATTCTGATACAAGTGGCACAAATGTAAATATTAGTGCCATCATTCTGACTGGCATTTTAAAACAGTGAACAATGACTTGAATATTTTCTTTAGTTTTTTCCAAAAGAAACGAAGAAAATAAAATCCAATACAATAGAATATGTTTCATCGGAGTTCAAATACCTAAAAGGGTATATTCTGTTGGTAGCGAATATTTCTAGTAGCAGTTAGCTTATCACTGAATGCTGCTATTAGTGTATTATAACGGTTCTCCCACTTATGGCTGAAACACAGTTGGGTAAGGTTGGTAATAGCACATATCCAAAGTCCAGCTTCAGAGGTAAATAAGTTATTCTTTTATTCTTGGAACATTTTTTACTGCACTGCCTTTTTTGTGGCTTCTATTTAAAGCAAATATGAATGTGTTTGAAGAACTTGTGTTTTTGACTGCTGTTTAGCTTTGTATTCACCCTGTAAAATACTATCTATTGAGTAAGGCTAAATGCTACACAAGTACCATCGGTTTGAAAGCCTTGAATCTAAAATACTTCGAAGAGGGTAATTTATTGTTCATTTGTCAACTTGTTTTTTGCATCTTTTTCAGGTTGCCTCTTATATGCAGGCTGTGAACGACATCTACGACAAGGCTGACTTTAATGGAATCAAGTTGATCAACTTCAAAGTCAAATCCCTCAGAGTGAGTTTGGTGCACATTCAAATAGCTGCAGAGTTTTCTATAATTTTATAGGAGTACAGTTTTAAAGAAACAACCAAAACTCCAAAGAACTACTGTAATATGAAGGTTTCACACATGCACATTTAATTCCTAACATATCAGAGTCTATTATGATGCTCATGGACCTTTATTTGCAGTAAGAGGTCAAAAACAAACTAAATAATTGAGGGTTATTTTCTCAGAAGTGCAGAACGGTGATTGTTAGTTTTTGTCCTTGTCTGTACAGTGAATTAAATATGTTTTTGTCCTTCCAGGTGATGACGACAGAGAATAAGAAGGATCCTCTCGATCCTCTGTTTATCGGGCCGGAGAAGCTGTTGAGTCTTTTCTCGGAGAACAACTGGGGCAACTTCTGTTTGTCCTACCTGCTCACTAACCGAGACTACAGCGGAGTGCTGGGGCTCGCCTGGGAAGGCAAGGCTGGTAAGCTGCAAAAGTAGCCCAAAACACAGTTAGAAGGTGTGTGTAACCACAAAATCGAAGCTCTAAAGATAAGATGTGTGTTTTGGTTCCATTGTGTGATGAAAAAAAAAAAAAAACTCAAGGCATTAGAAATTCTTGCACTCTGCTCTGTGGGGGCCTATGAAAATATACTTCGCCTCATGGGAGATTTCATACAATGCGTTGCTTGAATAACAAGCATAGTGAAATACTTGAGCTGTTTCCTCAACATGACTTTAGCTTCATGTATCAGCCCTCAGAATGTGATAATAATTCATTTAACAGGACGCATGCATTTCTCTTTTATGTGTAAATGTTGATTATGCTATTCCAGTGACAAGTTTCTATTGATTAAACTGTTTCTGTACATGTAGATTTGGGCCAGTATGTTTTTACTCTGTCTGTTTGACTTCTGCCATCAATCATTCTTCTGTACAGATCATTGTGAAACATTTACTTAAAATCTATGACACACCAACTATTCCATTCACTAGGCTTCTGATGGTTTCACTCATTTATTGTATATCACAGTTCAATCCATTCATTTACTTTTAAAGCATCAATTCACAACAAATGTAATCTCAAGGCACTTTCCCATTCAACGGTTTGTCTTTATTTTTATTGCTACCTCTGGGACACAGTAATCCAAGCAAAGGGGAGCTAGATTGAAGGATCTAAAATAAAAAAAGATGTTTTGAAGTTTTTCACTTTTTTTTTGCTACATAATTCTTTGTTCTTTGCGCTTCATAGTTTTGATGTCTTCACTATGTATCTGCAGTGTAGAAAGTAATAAAAATAAGGTAAGGCCATTGAATGGTAAAGGTGTGTCCAAACCTTTGATTGGTAGTGTACAGAAACATATAGCCAACAAACAAAAACCAAAAGTCATGAAACGAAGATTACTTAGATTATTTAACTCTAAACTAATCTTCTCTGCCCAAACACTACCTCTTTCATGAATCCTGCTGAGGAAAAGGTCTCCAGGCGACGAGTTGAGGGAAGCGAAGCTGTCTGGTCATCCACGTGTGTATTGTACTATAAGACAAAGGCACGTTTCGGCAACTTCAGTGGCTGCGGTGCTGTGGGGTAGCTCTCGCTACCTGGACATGCACCCAGGAAGGCGTGTGATGCTGCGGTCCAGATGCCTTCTTCTCCAGTCTTCAATTACGGCTGCTTCTGGAGACCTAAGAAGAAAAATAAAGCCATGCTTGTCTTATTACACCCTTTTTATGAATGAATGCTGGGTATTCGAACAGTAATTCATTACTTAACTTTTCATATGAGTGGTGTGATCATAGTCACTTTTGGATCCAAGTTGAAGAGTTATGTCTGCTCGCCATCAAGGAGACAGTCGCACGTTGTCTCCCTCCATCCGGTCTCCTTGAGAGCCATGTGGTAGAGACAGCCATGTTGAAACACGGCGTTTTAGTTCAGACACTGATGTCACGGGGAGTCAGCTATGAGTCGTCCTCTTCCTGGGCTGGGTTAGGTGCAAGTTACTGTGACTCTAAAAGGTGTAGAAAAGTTCATACTGGCCTTCGTTTATGTACAGTTCTGAGTCCATGATCATTGATGGCTGGCGTTCCAACACAGATGCGTAAATAATTTGCACATAATTAATTTGTAAAAGTTTCAGTGTAATTTATTTAAGGCAAAAACAATTAGCTCAAACTCCAGAATGTTTGTTTTTCTTGGATGATTGATCACATGCTGTGGCTCACAGACAATAAGTAAACAAATATGTCGCATTTAAATTCTGCAACTCAAGCCATGTTTTAGCTCGAGAGACCACAACCATCATCAGTTAACAATCTGCTGTGATTTGCAACATCTCTTTTAGCTTTTTCTGTTTCCTTCACCATAGCATTATAAATGAGTTTCAGTTATCTATTTTAATTGTACTTTGTTTATTCAGTTTTAAAAGCAAAGTCATTAGAGGACGTGTAGAATAAGACAAACGGGCCTGAGTTTTTCAGAGTAGCATTGACATCATGTCAAATGAACTCCCAGTTCCCCAAATGTACCTGCTCATCAGCTCAAAGAGTTCAGCGACCTAAACACAGGAACTGAACGAAAACAAGTATGAAGCAATCCAGCTCTGCAAAGGGGACTCTCTCTCTCTGTGTGTAGTATTATTTCCAGTGCAGGAGGACGTTGTTTTAGTAGGAGGTCCTTACTCCTTGTCTCTCAATGACTTTATCTAACATGCAGGTTTTGCAGGCTATTGGCCAAACTGGGGGGCGTGGAAGCAGCAGACCAGCACAGTGACACGTGATCAGGGTTCAGCAAACCCTACATACACACACAAACACACACACACACACACACACAAAATCATATAGAGTATTACCGAGGATTGATGGCTGCATTCCACAGTGGTTGCCGTGGAGACAACTCACATGGTGGACAAGCACATACACACACTGTGGGAACATGTTGCTTAAAGTGTTGTGACTTTTAAATTTCACGAGTGGAATATGTCTGACCTTCGGACACCAAAATGCTCAAACTCCGGATCTCTACTTACCCTGGTTTATTAGAAGTCTTCAGTAATAAAAGGTCTAACCACAGGACCACAAACTCAAAGACCTGGATACCTCCAGAAAGCACCACACCCAAAAATAAGAGAAATTTCCTTCTGAGATCAACTGACAAAAGTTGATTTCTGCTGGATATGTTTTATATTGAGATCATGGTGACTAGAAGTGGCTCAGTAGACTGCTAGTAAGGAAAAAACACATGTTTGTGCACACAAACAAGTAATTTGACTTTGATTTCACTTTGCTCTTAGTTAAGACGTTGCCCTATATAAAAAGATTTTTAAAATGTTTTTTAAAAAAACTTATATATATAAAAATTGTTTTTTAGAAAAGAGGAAGACAAGGTTGAATTAATGCAACTGTTGGCTACAAAGCTATGCAGCTTTGATCTTTGCTCCAGCATCAGGTTTCTATGCATCTGTAGCATATATAATGTAATCCCAAGCTAAGACACACTGCCGCAGATTTCTGGAAAAATTCTGTGGCATGAGAGATACAACACAACACAGAGATGCCACTGTATTTACCTAAATGCTACTCAAAAGGTGTACCTATGATTGATTATAATCTTTCTTCCCAAGTGATCAAATAATCATTAGCCAAATTAATCAGAAAATAGGTCAAGCTATCAGTTTTACTTTCATTTTCACGCATTCAACATGCCGAGGTGAATATATATTATAGTGTAATGTGAGATTAAGTCATGGTATTATTGAATCATAGCTGCCATATTTGAATCACAATTTCACAAATTCTGTGGCACTGCTGTGATTTTGGCAATTTCGGGGCATTATTTTGCTTCCCATGTTATTAAAAGGAAACAGATATGCAACAATGTGGCGGGGTAGTGAGCAGATGCAATCAGTAAACTTCACACCCTACAACCCATTACGGAGGTAAACTACAAAACGGTAGCACATCATTAACAATGTACAAACTTCAAAAATGAACACAATTTCTTCAAATCTGGACCCACATAAAACATACTTTTAGGTACACAAACATACATTCCAAGTTAAGAACCAGTTTGATAACCATCTCCTCTAGTTATCTAAAAATATGCCAATCTCCGTAATTTAGAAGCAGTGCGGAGAAACACATGTTTTACCTTCAATCTATTTTTAGGTGTTTACAGAGTGAGTTGCAGGTTTTGTCTTCAGCTTCCTGTTCAAACAAGTACTGCACAGCAGGAGGTTATCCTTGTCACAGGCATTTTAACTATTTGAAGAACCATATAGTGTCCAGGAAGCAAAATATGACGTAAAAACTATGTAGTGGATTCACATAAATTAGTTTACAGTACACACAGAATTGCAGGCATCCCTAAAAATAGCTCTTTGAGTTTGTTTCCTACACACTTCGTCCAAGGTGCCACATGTAGCAACAAAAGTCCTCCAAAGCTAAACAAGCTTCAGAAAAAGTTTCCAACTTTCATTTTCAAAAATGTTCAGTTTATGCTCAGACACTTTTACAACGTACTTAATTTAGGAATCTGAGCTGTTTGGATATGAATCAATTTCTTAATGTGGGCAAAATAATCCTTAACATCTTGTAGTACCCGAGTGTAGGTTTTAGGCAGAGGAGTTGGCCTCAGGTTTCCTCTTTCAAACACCCACAGTTTAGCCGTATCTCATTTCCCCGGGCAGTTTTACAGCAATTTACACCTTATGGTGCGTTCACACCAAACGTGATTTCTGCGAATTCTTCGCCTCATTTGTGTGCTTTTGCCCGCTTCACATTCCGCGTGAACTCCACGTTGGCATACAGCAACAAGCGGCAACGCATCGCCGCGTCATCAAATAGGAGGAGCTTCCATCTGCTGCTTGCAGGTTTCAACTGAACATGCTGGACATGGATTTCACGAATAATCACGGTGTTTTACCTGTGGAGAGCCGACAAACGCCGCCGACATCAATGTCCCTGGGTTCACCAGATTATTCAGGGACGGGAACAGTTCGGAGATTACCACCACCTACTCCAGGAGCTGCGTCTGGATGACGGTCGATTTCAGCGGTACTTCCGTCTATCCAGGACCCAGTTCGAAGATCTGCTGCCCCGCGTTGGGAGATGAATTGGCCTCCGGGACGCCGACTACCGGCAACCGCAGTGAAGCCAGCCCGAAGCCGGACACTCAAGCTCCGCGGAACCAGCGGCATCCAGCCCACGGCCGATCCGAGTCAGGCACCCAGATTTCGGCTAGCTGCTCTCTGTTGCACCCACTTCTGACGCCCGGTGGTTCACTAGGGACTGTCAATAAGTTTCCGAACCAAACAATCGTGGAAAATCTGAGTGCCTGAATCGGATCAACCGTGAGCTAGAGCTAACTCTGCGCCCTCCGCGTCCTTCGCACTGCGCCGCTCCGCTCCTGAACGCGCCTCTACATAGGGATAACATGTAAATTGGCCACTCCTTTCGCAGAAATCGCGTTTGGTGTGAACGCACCTTTAGGACATCTCACCAAGACCACTCTCAAGGGACGTGTTGGATTACTGAATTGATTAGAGGACAGGGCCAGCAACTCGTGTCCTAATGGCGTCTTTGTTTGTGTGATTTTTCTGACTTGTTTGTAAGCCTGTTACTTCCAAAAATGTTCAAAAAAGGGCTTTTGGATGAGAGGTGAAATCTTTTTAAGAAACAATAGAAGAAGATCTGTTGCCTTCAATCAAGCACTTAGGACATCTAGTGAGTCCAGGCTTTTCTAACCTACCTTTCTGGCTTATCCTGAAGTGAAATCATGATTTGGTTGTGCTTCAGTTATTGCAAAATTACTGAGATCAAATACACAAAGAAAAAGATTCAAGTTTAGTAAGACCTTTGATGCATTCCAGACAGATTAGGTCTTTTGTTTTCAACACTGGAAAGGTCAAATTACTGTAACGTTCAAATCCTTTTGAATTATTTTGTTTTGAAAAGGTCAATGAACTGTAGAAACAAAGGAGGTCTGTGATTGGAAACCACCGGATGCAGGTACATTATTTACAGTCTGTTTGGGTGACATCCAGAGCAGAGCTGAGGATTATACAACATGTTTTGTTATTAGTAAAAAGTCTTGCTTTGTCTTTTTTATTGTTAACCATTTTATTTATGGACTCCAACTTCCTCCAGATGTATGTGAGGAAACACTACCATTGTTTGCTCATATTAACCGGTTTTAGTGTAAACTGTTTCATGTTTAACCACCTCTGCTAAAGTTATGTAACACATGTTTTCAACTGGTAAGTGTGCAGAAAGTGTTGTGATGCTGCTTGTGCCCAAGAACTGTGTTTATCAATCAGAGCTAATAAGAAGTTTTGATTTTGGCTATTTTTTGTGGCAAAGAAAGAAGGAAGGAGAAAAAACATTACAGCCCCTCTCTCCTTAAGCTGCCAGAATCCACAGCATCGGCATCCAAAAGCCTCTTTCTAAGAACCCCAGTTCCTCGAATGATCCATCTGGGGGTGCGATTCAGGTCGAAAACAGGATTTAAGTGAAATACACAAAGAGTTCTTGCTAAACATGACCAAAGGAGTGTCCAATGAATGCTTGGCTCCTGTTAGGCAAGTAAAAAAAGCATTGTCTTGTTCTGCTTTCGTTAAGTTCCCAAAGCTGAACTCTTTCAGCAAACTTTCATAGGAGAGAAAATTACCAAGAGAAGTTGTTATTGTCAGTCTCACACATCATAAATCTTAACCTTCTTGTTTCTATGAGAGGCAAAAAAGGGAACATGTTAATGTGTTTTTTAACCTCTAATTGTCCCTGACAGTTCCTGAACGTCACCCTTCTGTCTACAGTGTATCATGCTGGTAAAGAATCCATATGCCTGCAGCTGGTTCCCACATTCATCAGTAACAGCTGATGAACTCAGTTTCCTTTGACTATCTCTAACAGACCACACCGCTACCACCTAACCAGCCCTACCGAACTCCTCGAAAGGTTTTTGAAGACCACATTGCATAAGAGGTCTTATGTAAAACACACGTGACTCCTCCTGTGACATCTGACCTAAAACACACATAGTGGCAGGACGATAGGCACATTCAAATTGGCCTCTCATTACAAAAAGGTAAATACCGTTCTTTGGTTTTACATGAACCCAAATTAACCCATTTATCCTGGGCAATAAAAAACAACAAATCTAACAGAGAGATGGTCAGATAGTGATTGACTTATAGCATGACTGAGAGGGCTTGCTGGGAAACTTATGGCTGCCCTTTTGAACGATGATGTCACTTCCCATCCCTTCTTCAATGTGAACTTAGCCAGCTGTTTGTAATTGTAGGAAGGGCATTTAAACCCATTGCATAACTCAAATACAAAGAGGATTGTTGGGGGTATAAAGGGTCTGCAGGTTTTTATGTGAAGCTTAGCTGCCCTGATGTGGGACCTGGAAGTATGATAGCACAAGTCTTATTGGTTTACGGTATTTCCAGTTGTAAAAAGATTCATACAGCGCATTTAAAAACAGCTGTAACATTGACTGAAGTTCAGCATAAAAAGTACAAATGCAAAGGATTGCTTAGGATCAAAATAAACTGTAGGAATCTGATTATATCACTGTGCTGTATTGGAATGAACTGAACATGTCTGAATTGAATTGAACTTGGGTTCTATATAACTCTATAGGAATTGAACTTGTTTTTAAAGGGCCTAGAGATAACATTTGTTGTAATTCAGCACTATTTAAGTAACCTGAATTTAATCAAATTAAAAGACTCAATAAAAACCATACTTTGTTTCTGCTTCTTTTCTTTACATCAGGTAACTGGGGAGGAATATGCTCCAAGTATACGTCGATCCGTAACGGCCGTATGTCCACCCTGAACACGGGACTGATCACAATTCAGAACTACGGACAGTTCCTGCCTTCTCATCAGGTCCAGCTGACCTTGGCACATGAACTGGGTCACAGCTTGGGATCTCCGGTCAGTCCTCTCTCGTAACACTCATCATCTACACCTGCACTGTACTCTGAAATTTAGGTGTTGAGTTTATCTGCATAAGTTGTTCACTGGGGATTTAATTTCCAACACATATTATACCAACAATAATGCGGTGATTGCACTTCATGTATGACTTCATATTAAAACATCACCTTCCAATATTGTGATGATATCAGTTGCCATATATGCATATTTTCTTCTTTCCACTTGTCCTCATGTATGCTTGTTACATTCTGTGACCTTAAGCATTTTGAACAATTTCATTTGTGTCGGGTGTGAGCATCTGCTGCCGTGAGACTTTAAATATTAAAATAGCATGTGAAATGCAAGTTCATAACACTTGGGATATATTTGCCAATAATTATTGCACTCCAAACAGTTATTTGAGACATGACTAGCGCACACACTGATATTGTGATGACGATATTGTGATTCAATACATTTTGTGCAGCCTTTTGTACATACTGCTGCAGGACTTTGTGCAGAGTGGGAAATAACAGGTTTTTTTACATGTAGCAAGTTAAAGAGGAATACAGTAAAGTGACTTGTCAAAAGTCTGATTTGTTTATCAAGTATTTAGTCTTGGATAGAGTACTTAATAACACCTGAAAACATTAGCAAATGCAAAACCAACTAGTTTGTTTAATTGTTCTCCAGAGTTTTGTTACTCAGGCTCAAAGCTTTTCTCATGTGAAATCGAATGTTTTTAATATCGTCACCTCTGTGATTTCCTTTTCTTAATCTGAAAATATTTGTTGCAAAAATAGTCAGTTTATTAGATGTACTATAATCTTTCCTAATTGATACCTTAAAGAGATTTCTCCAAGTTTAAAAAATGACCAGTCCTAATTTAGTGTTTTCCTTTACTTTTTATTTATTCAGTATTCAAATGTTTCAGGGATTTTGTGGTCGACAAACTTCACGTGTCTTCTACTTTCTCTTGTATACGACCCCTTCCCGCCACCCTACATTTGTATCATTAATGTAACATTTAACAGTGTTTTAATCTGCAGAACACCCTCAAATGAAAAGAAAACCAATACTTTGTTTCAGAATAACCATACTTCCTGAATTTATCCTACCAAATATATCTAAGTTTAATGTGAGTAAAAAACTCAGGACACAAAGTTCCACCTAAAACTGTGGTTTGAGTAATAAAGGATGATTTAACATAAATGATCCCCGCGATCAGACCAAGAGTAAATATTTTTATTGGGCATACGTGTGTATGCAGCACAGTTGAACAAATTGTACTCAGCCTGTTCACCTAATAAAACATCAAAGACTTTGGCCTTTATCGATTGGATTTCTTGAAAGGGACGCCGCCGTCACAGGATGAACTCTGATGTCACTCACAGTTTTTCTGTTTATTTTTAAATGTCATCTACTCTTTGCAAAAGTGAAAGATCTCTGTACACAGATATTTGTTAGGATTATGAATTTGAGAATATTATTTAATTTTAATATTTTAACAAATAATATTTCGGTCTGTTAAGGGCTGTCCTGTGAATACCAGCCCAGTAAGGCAATGGTATTAGGACAAAATAGAAAGGTGTGAGACGAGCTCTGACATTATTGAACAGCAAAAACTCTGCAGACACATGGAATGAATTCACACAATTTCTTAAAATTGTGAATTTTGTTAGAATTTATTAACAAAATAGGTCAACTCAAAGTCAAACATATTTCAATCAACAAACTCTTTAAATGCTAAAACAATCCAACTAAACTACCAAGCAGAATTAAAGAATAAGGAAGACTAATGGGCTATGTACAATATAAACAAGTTGATGAGAGATGATTGAAAATCATGACTGAAAAGAGTAATGCAACATTACCATGCCATGTTTATGTTTGAGAACCAAGGATTATCTTGAAGAATCTGGAAGTGACGTGAAGTTAATCTTGGAACTAACAGACAACCATTCACAACGCAAGATCAGATAAAATATTATTTTAATAAAATAATGTTTTAAGAATGATCTGCTGAATAAAACAAACCTTCTGAATGACTAAATCTCTACGGGGTCTCATTAGCTCCCTTTATTGAAATAATATTTAAAGAAATATTATTAAGGGAATATTTTGGAAAAGAGCCAAATCTTTCTGGAGAAATGGGGCTTAATGGTGTTCACTTAGTTAACAAATTCAGTAAAATTATGTTGGGGACACATTATTTACTGGATTGAAAACTAACCTTTCTGGGTAAATATTATTTGGCAACAAGCACGTGTCCTTAGCTGTTAGCAGTTAAGCTAACATAGGAGGCTGATAGCTGAGTATCAGAATCAAACACACACCTTTAAAAATACCGCCAATAAAAAGGGTTAAAATGCATAAGCGCAGACGGCGCGTTATGGCCGATCTTCTGTGTTTAAAATCACCCTTTAAATAAAGTTTGTCTTAACTTTAAAAACACACAAACAAAGAACACAAACCTGAACACGTGTGCTACAGATATTCTGCTAGCACCAAGATAACTGAGTTCAACACAAACAAAACCAAACTTCATAAAATGAAAAACGTTTAGATCATTTCAATCTAAATCACATCTATATTATTCTGCCCAAACACTTAACCTCATGAACTGTGGTGAGGAACGTTGTCCAGGGCGGCGAAGTTTGAAGAAACATCCACAGACTTTAAACGGTTAGCTACAGCTAACCTCCTTAGCTGTGGGGAGTGGCGGCTGTTCTGTCGGCTGGCCAAACTGCACGTTACCGTAACCATGGTGATGCGGCTCCTGTTGTCCTTCTCTCAAGCAGGGTAAACCGCTTCATTCAGCTTGTAGAGACAGCATCTCTACTGGGGACTTCTCTGAGACAGTTTGCTTCTGCCGGCCTCAGAGAGAAAGTAAGCAATGCTTATACCTTAATTTACCCCTTTTATGAATGAATACCGGATTCTTTCAAAAGTAATTCATCAGTACTTAACTTAGTGCACATGATCGATGATCGTATAACACCCTTGGATCCAGTTTGAAGAGTTTATGTCTTTTTGCCAGCAAAGAGACATTAGCACGCTGTTCCTCTACGGCCAGTCTCTCAGCAGAGTCCCGGGTGGTAGAGATCGGACCATTGGAAAGGGGGGTGCTTTTATACAGCCAGTGGCATCATGGGAAGTCCGCTGCTAGCCCCAATTCTAAGTTGTGCTGGAAGTAGGTTAATGCAATTTATTTTGAAAGTTCCAGGAAAGTTTGTACTGGCCTTTCACGTTGTAACTCATGGCTGTGGGTCCCAACATATTCTTCCTCTGTCTGACATGCCATAAACACAGCAAACTAAAACCTGCATTGAACGACTTTCTTAATTGCATAAGCCTGACAGCACTCAGCCCTTTAGGTTATCAAATGCAGAGGTTTCAAACACATTCGCCAGGAGGACAAATCTAGGGAAAATTCTTGATAAGACTAAACATTTTAAATAGAACAAAATTATTGGCTGAAACTTATGGAAGTAAATTGTTACCATATTTCAAATGAAAAAGCATTTTCAGAAATGCTTTTTCATTTTAAGAATGTGGCTGCATTGTTTGATTCATAAATGAAATTAGTAATCAATAATCCTATTTGCATTTTAATTTACTTCTTCAAGACTGCTCATTCTTTCACTTAATTAAATTGAAAAAGAAAAAGACATTTGAGATTTATTTTTCAAAACGTACCCCAGCAAATAGATACCAAAATTCAATTTGAAATGTAAAATTTGAAAATGAAAATGAAAAATAAGAATGTGGCTGCATTATTTGACCCATGAATAAAATTAGTAATCAATCATCCTATTTGCATTTTCTTCTTCACGACTGCACATTTTATGCCATAATCAAAAAGAAAACAAAGCAGACATTGCTTTTTCGTTTTCATGGTCTGCCCGCAAAGTACTGCCCAGAACGAAAGTTACGTATGTAACTACGGTTCTATGAATCCCGGATGACCGCCAGAGGCGGTGCTTCAAGCACTGAATGATCATTCTTGCGCATGCGCAGGTCGAGAAATTAATAACAACATGGTCACATGTGACCTACCGGGGGCTCACGTGAGTCTATATAGTGACATGACACCGGGAGCCCAGTCCCGACAATCTTCTCGCGAGCACGCGGAGACCAAGGGACCGAGCGCTCTGGCGGTCATCCGGGATTCATAGAACCGTAGTTACATACGTAACTTTCGTTTTATTTCATCCCTACTGACTGCCAGAGGCGGTGCTTCAAGCACTGGATGACGCATACCAACAGGGTCCCGAGGGATCCTACGGAGGCCCCAAGGAACACAGCAACACCACCAACCTCAGCGGGACGCAGAAGGCGGTTGCTCCAGTATTCCCTGCAGGGGATGCGACGTGGCGACGTTCATCCTGTAAAACCTGGCAAAGGTGCTTAGCGCCGTCCAGGAAGCAGCTTCACAAATTGCCTCCAGAGGCACCCCGGTCATGGCAGCCCACGAGGTGGAGAGGCTCCTAGTGGAGTGACAGCGCACGCCGCTCGGCAGGGGCTGATCCTGCAAGGAGTAAGCCACAGAGATCATCTCCACAATCCAACGTTCCAACCGCTGTCTAGAAAGGGCCTGACCTTTCCAAGAGCCAGCATAACAAACGAAGAGACAATCAGTCCAACGAATGGGTGCCGTGGAGCGGACATACGCCCCAAGCGCTCGGACAGGGCAAAGAGGCTCAGAGGGGGCACCAGGATTAAATCGAGAAAGCCGGAGCAGCAGCACACTGCCAGCCACTGCAGGCACCTTTGGCACAAAGGAAGCATTAGTCCACAGCGTAACACCGGAGCCATCCGGGTTCCACCGACAACATGGTTCAGACACAGACAGAGCAAGCAATTCCCCCACCCGTTTGGCAGAAGCAATGGCCAACAGGAAGGCGGTTTTCAGGGTGAGCCACTTGAGATCCGCCCCTGTAACGGGCTCAAAAGGGGGGGACTGAAGAGTCGCAAGCACTAGCCACTCCACAAACCGTGGAGCCCTGCCAAGGCGGAAACTCGGAAGCATGGCCAGGATATCGCCGACGCGCCGAGGAGAAGGACAGGCGGTCATGGAACCAGAATCTAGAACCATGCCTAAGAAAATAGTCACCTGGGAGGGGGTCAGGCTGCTCTTCTCCAGGTTCACCCTCAAACCCATTTGACGTATGTGGGCGAGCACCGTCTGGGTGTCTCGGATCGCCTGATCGCGGGTTGCAGCACAAATGAGCCACTCGTCCAAATAGGGCAGGATCCGCAGTCCCCGTGCCTGCAGGGGGGAAAGGGCCTCTGCCACACACCGGGTGAACACCCGAGGAGAAAGGGAAAGACCAAAGGGAAGGACCCGGAACTGGAAGTGCCTCCCGTGAAAGGCAAAGCGGAGAAAACGCCAATGGTCCGGAGCAATGGGGACATGAAAATAGGCGTCCTTCAGGTCGATAGTTGTGAACCAGTCTCCCGGGGAGATCGCCTGCAAGACCTCCCCGGTGGTCAACATATAGAAAGGCAGAACCTTGAGAAAAGTGTTCATACCCCGGAGGTTCAGAATTGGACGAAGACCGCCAGTCTTCTTGGGAACCAGAAAATAGACTGAATAAAAACCCCCGAGATCCCGCAGGGGGTCCACCGGAACAATAGCACCCTTGACCAGCAAGGTGCAGATCTCCCGGTCCAGGGCCCAAGCCTTCATCGGGTCGCAGATGACCGTCATCTTGGCCCGGCTGGGGGTAGGAGGCCGGTGGCGGAACTGAAGACGGTATCCCCGGGACGAATTGGACAACACCCACGAGTCCGGGGCGTGAACAGCCCAATAGCTGACCTGGCCTGGGAAGAAAAATCCCACCGCCAGCTCCGGAACATCACCGGCGGGTCCCCTGGCCCCGGGAGGGCCTGGGGAAATGCCGACCGGGATGAACAGACCGAACCGGGCGCAAACCCTGGGCCCCACCATGGTCCCCTTGGGCCCTAGTCGGTCTCGGTCTAGGAGCCGTGCTTGTGGACCCCAAGAAAGGGACATGAGGGGGGAGGGAACCCCGGAACGAGTCCCTAGCTGCCCCAGCAGCAGCCGGCCGGCGGGGGGGCTCTATGGAGACCCACCAGCTGCTGCCGTGTTCTTGAGGCCTGGGCTGTATGCTCCAAGGCCTCCAGCGCGGCGGAACCGAAGAGTTCCCCCGAACCACAGGAAGGGCCCTCAGCGTTCTCCTGCAAGGCTTGGTCAGGGGCGATTGTGCCAGCCATACCTGGCGCCGAGCATGGACCAATGTAGAGAGCGTGCGTCCCAGCTCACGCGTCATCAGGGCGAAGGCCTGCAGAGAGGCGTCCAACAAGCCCTGAGTTGACTGGTCCAAGGGAACCGACTCCAACGAAGAGGAGAGGCCCAATATCAGATGGGAGAGGGAGTTCCCTATGCGGCCCATCTGGGCACCTGAGTCATAGGCCCTACACAGCAAATCGTCCGTGACACGGCATTGCGGTCGTGGACAACAGGCATTAGTCCTCAACGCCTCATCGGGAGGAACAATGAGGGAGGCAATGGCAGACTCGACAGGGGGCATGCAGCCCAACCCGAACTTGGGTGCCTCGTGCATGGCAGCCCGGGCCCTGCCATCCGCTGTCGGGCGGGAAAAGGCCCTTGTGTCCATCCAGCAAACATGCAGCTCCTGGACATATTCTGCTGAGGGTGGAACAACAAAGGCAGCCTCGGCATCATGGCGCCTAAAGAAGGCGCTAGATGGAGCAGGCTGGGCCAGGGGAACGTCCAGCTGCAAACGACCCAGAGCCGTTTTAATAGCTGCAGACACCGGTTCCCCCGCACCTCCCAGGGAGGCACCGGAGCCCGAACATGAGGTCCGGGAGCCCAATTCTGGAAAGGCCTCTCGAAGGAGGGTGCCCGAGGCCACAACTGAAATAACATCATCCTCGCAATGCGAGGACCTGGTCTGTTCAGAAGGGGAAGGCTTACTGCAGTCACCATCCCCCCAGAGAGACTGAAGTAGGGCCTTCATCTGGGCCAGCTCTGTAGAAAGTTGGTCCATTCTAGAGGACAGTCCCGGGGGCCCTCGCCGCTTGGCTCTCCTCCCAGACGCCAAGGGCACATCCTCAGCAGACCGTTTCGTCCTGTCCAAGAGGCAACGGATCCTGCTGGACAGAGACCGTCCAGTCAACAGGCTGTTCCACCGAGGACAGCCGGGCCAACGGCACCGCTCGGGGCAGAACGCTGCAATTAGAGCAGGCATGATCTGAAAGCGCCTCCCTGAGATGGTCAACACCAAGGCAGGGAGGGCACATGTCATGACCGTCCTCCGGCTGTAGGGGAGCCAAACAGGACGCACAACAAAGATTGTCCATGTACCTAGTGGACAGATGGGGTCGAACGGGCAGAAAAAACGCCGTCAAGACCCTGTCACAGCAACAAGCCGTAGGACTCAGCACGAGCAGAAAACGCCACCTGCGAGTCAGACAATCAGAAACAGCAACGTATAAATGAATGAACGGACTCAGCACGAGCAGAAAACGCTACCAGCGAGCCAAATCAAAGCGAGCAGCAAAACCACTGCCGAAGAAAATAAATAGACTCAGCATGAGCAGAAAACACTACCGGCGAGCCGAACAAACTTACCAGAAACCCTGGAAGAAAACGCAGCTTGCGCAGCCTCTGGAGGGCAGAATCATCTGCAGCTCCGATCACAACAATCACGAGGCTCCCAGCAGCAAGCAGCAAGAGGAACGAGGAACAAACAAACACAAGTCAACACCTGCATTCATCAACCTGCGCGTGAGAAGAAAGAAGGACTGGGCTCCCGGTGTCATGTGACTATATAGACTCACGTGAGCCACCGGTAGGTCACATGTGACCATGTTGTTATTAATTTCTCGACCAGTGCATGCGCAAGAATGATCATTCAGTGCTTGAAGCACTGCCTCTGGCGGTCAGTAGGGATGAAATAGAACTCGAAAACAAAAAAGCATTCCGAGCTGCGGGCGCAGAAGAGTGACGTCAGCAGCCGCTCTTCCTCAGCTCCCTGCTGACCGAGCTATCCATCTTGTTCGGTAGGGGGCGCTGTGCACGTCTGCATTGCATTACATTGCAAACGTGCCGAGAAATTTATTGAATTGCAGCAGGGCCGAACTCAATTTGTGACAGTGGCAGGCAGAACTGTAGTTCCGGTGGCAGGCTGTGGCATCCTTGTGGCAGCCTTATGGCCTGGGACATCCAGCGTGTTTTTAAGCATTTATTTATTTATAATTTTCTGTGAGTGACAATTCAGAATAGCCGCTCGTGCTCTATAATAAACCGGCTGTTTGTGCAATAAATCTTCGTCATCCTTTCAACACGTCACACATACACATAGTGCTATTTATTTTCCATGTCAAGTAAATACAATCACCTTATGTTATAGTTCTAAAGCTGTTTATTAAATAATAATCAATAATGAAATCATTATTTAAAGGTAACAGGGTATAACAACAATGACATCGGCAACCGCATTGGCAAGCTTTTACGGCCGGTCTGGCACCTTTTGGCATCCTCGCGGAATCCCCTGCAACACTGCCACAGGCTGTGGCAGTTACGGTGGCAGCTTCGATGGCAGGCTGTGGCGGAACTGCCAGTTCTGCCTGCCACTGCCACAAATTGAGCTCGGCCCTACTGCAATTCAATCAATTTCCCGGCACATTTGCAATGTAATGCAATGCAGACGTGCACAGCGCCCCCTACTGAACAAGATGGGTAGCTCAGTCAGCAGGGAGCTGAGGAAGAGCGGCTGCTGACGTCACTCTGCTGCGCGCGCCACTCGGAATGCTTTTTTGTTTTCGACTTCTGGGCAGTACTTTGCGGGCAGACCACGAAAACAAAAAAACAATGTCTGCTTTGTTTTCTTTTTGATTATGGCATAAAATGTGCAGTCTTGAAGAAGAAAATTAAAATGCAAATAGGATTATTGATTACTAATTTTATTTATGGGTCAAATAATGCAGCCACATTCTTAAAATGAAAAAGCATTTCTGGAAATGCTTTTGAATGTGGCATTTCTAACAGCTTGACATCATTTTTAAAAATGCTTTTGAGTGGGAAATCACTCAAAAACAGTGAAAAAAATAAACAAAGGAACTATTTTAAGAGAAAAGCACAAACATCTGTTGTGTCACATCATCCTTTTATAACCCAGAGATTTAGGCTCTGACAGATCCAGAAGAGGTCATAAAAGTGTCATTTATTTCATCCATCACAGTAATCAGGGTCAGATTCAATAAAACCCACATCAAGTTTTGTTCTCGCAGCATGTGTTCTTGTTGATTTTAAAACTTAGGACTGGTTGATGAACCCACCTAATGGTCTGATGCTTAAGAGAGGATGAGGTTTACCAAATGTTGCACAAAAACAACAGCAGCTCATCTGTCCTTGGTGTCCTGCATGTGGAACATCACGGTCCGTCTTGTTTTTTGTTCAGGAACATCAGATTTAAGTGTGACTTTTGGAATGGTAAACATATACTTTAAAATTTTGAAAACTTACCAAGTATTTTAAGTCTCACCATGTCCAGCTGAGAGCATTTTTCTGACCTGTAACAGTTTTGAGGTCAGCAATAAAGGGACTTAATTTCCCCATCTGTTATAGAGATTGGAGCTCCATATCTCCAGTTTGGTTAGATGGTTTGTTTTCCCCACTGTTTATGTTAGCAGCTGCTTAAAGACAGAAATTCACAAAAAAAAAAAAAAAATCTCCAAGTCTTTTATTTTGTCTTGTGTTTCAGCATGATGAGGGCTCTAACTGTGGCAACCTTGGCTCCTCTGGCGGCAAAGGCCGGTACCTAATGTTTCCGCATGCCACAGATGAGGTGCGCGAAAACAATGACAAGTTCTCACCCTGCAGTATTAAACATATCAGCAAGATCTTGAATCTGAAGAAAGATGACTGCTTCGTGGGTGAGACACAAATATGAGTCCACTAGGCATGTTAAACACTGGGACTTTCAGGGTGTATATTTAATTACAAAATAATTTTTTTTTCCTCAGCCAGCGATCAGCCCATTTGTGGAAACCACATCGTGGAGGAAGGTGAGGAATGTGATATTGGTCACAATGACACCGACCTCTGCTGCTACAGTGCTAGAGAGTCTGTTGGAGTCCAGTGTCGACTTAAGCCTGGTAAAGTCTGCAGGTACTTGCTGCTTAAACTATGTACATCTATGTACAACTATGTATATAACCGTCAGGTCAAATTCTCCATCCTCTTCTTCAAATATTATTTACAGATCTAGTGCCCTTCAAAACTATATTATATAAATTTTTTCACATTTTGTCATGTTTTAACCACAAACCTTTGTGAAGTGTAAGGAAAATTTATATTATAATGATTTTTTGTGTATGTTCTTCTACATACAAACATTTTTAAAGTATTTGGTCCGCTAAATCAATACTTTGTAGAGCCACCATTCTCTGCAATTACAGCTGTATGTCTTTTGGACCATGTCTGCCCCAGTCTGAAGTCTTGCGCATCCTCTAACGGCTTTTCTTCCAGTATTGCCCTGTACTTAGCTCCATCCATCTTACAATCAACTCTGACTATCTTCATAGGCCCTGTAAAAGGCAATCATCCCCACAGCATGGTGCTGCGCCCACCATGTTTCACCATGGGAAAGTGTGTTCAGGTTGTTTTGCCTCTAGGCAAAAAAGTTGACCTGTGGTCTCATCTAACCTGAGGACTTTCTTCCATGTGTTTGCCTACATCACATGCAGCAAACTGCAAACAGGACCTCTTCTGGTTTTCTTTCAGCGATGGCTTTCTTCTTGCCGCTTTGCCATAAAGGCCAGATTTGGCATTTTTGGATAAACAGGGCAACTAATACTTGTCCTGTTTTCGGATCTCTAGTGCTCCTGGGCCTACTGGCTGAGTTACTGTTCTCCTTACGCGACCAGTTTTAGTGGACAGCAATGTCTTGGTAGATTTGCTGTTGAGCCATTAACCGTACTCTTTCCAGTTTCAGATGAACAGTACTCCATGACATAATTATAGCTTAGGAACATTTTTTATAACCCAACCCTGCTTTTTGTGCTATTACACAACTTTCTCCCTGCCGTGTATGCTGTGTTCCTGGTCTTCATGATGCCGTTTGCTCTCTAATGTTCTCAAACAAACCTCTGAGGTATTCATAGAACAGCTGTATTTATGCTGAGAAGTAGAATGCACACATGTGGACTGTTTTTCTATTTAGATTATTTATTAGGTAAGTTCTGAAGGCACACTTTCCAGATTTTTATTTGTAAAACATTTTGAAAATCGTGTATGCAACTATATATTTAAAATAAAATAAATCCCAATAATGAAGAATCTAGTTGTAATGTGACAAATGTGGAAAAGTTCAAGTTTTATGAATATTGTTGTGACAATTTGTATGTGTATCGAAATTTTTCACCTGTCCCTCCATCAGTCCCAGTCAGGGTCTGTGCTGTGGTCAGAACTGTGAGTTTAAACGTCTGGGTCAGATGTGCAACGAGGAGACAGACTGTCAAAGAGAGAGCATGTGCTCAGGCTTCTCCCCGCTCTGCCCCATACCAGACCCCAAGGAAAACCTGACCGTCTGCAGCAAGGGCACACGCGTCTGTCTGAACGGGGTGAGGCACAGCCACACTTAGACTGTGACTCAACACACTTTCTCCATTACCCAACTAATCAGGCAACATTTGCAAGTGTGCAGCAACCTCGCAAAGCTGCTCTACAATGAAAAAAAATGTTTAACCTTTGGAGCTGCAATGAGTAAAAAAAATGATCCATGCTCTTAAAAGTTGTCTCATGAATGTTAAACGTATTATTATTTGGTTATTAAATTCGCACATTTGATTTTATCCAGTTTCTAAATACAAGCTACTAGCTCTCTGTTTTGGTTTTTGCTTGCGTTACTTCAAAATCTGGGGTTAATCAGATGAATCACTTTTATTTGCAAACAAAAATGTCATCATAGCCCAGAATTACTGGAAAATAGCTGATTGAGTCCGTCTTTCCATATCCCCAAATCCTGACCATTTTCCTTCAGCATCCAGTGCACTTTTCTTTCTAAGGAAATTTGCTCCAGCTGTGAGTGTTGCTCTATCCCTCTCCAGATGAGAAAATTGTGATAATCTCTGAAGACCTGATTCAGTTAAAAGAAATGCAGTACCTGGAAAAGTCTTCTGAGAAATGTAATTCACATGGAAATGAAGAAAAAACAAAGCATGGTTAACGTCTTCAGATGTTTCATGATTTTTCTTATTAATTCTTTTGTCTAGAAACTTATTTAGATGCATAAAAGGTCGGTTCATCAGGAAATCAGAACCAAGTATGAACGGAGACCAGAAACCAAAGCTGAGAGAAACAAACCAGGAAACAGATTGTGGAAAAACAACAAAACAGAACATGAAACCAAAGAACCAACTAAACAAACATGATCCAAACAAAACCAGATGATAATTTCAAATTCATTCAACTTCTAAACAAAAATACTACAAACTCAATGAGTACGACCGGATTAAAAGGCCTCGACTCAGTTTGACTTCTTTGCCAGTTTACACTCACACAGTGCCATTTCCTCTATTCTTCTTTACATTTCAGAACATATAAAGAAATTATTTTGTACCTATGCACAGTAGCTTCTCTACAGTCATAAAATAAGGACACCCCATTAAATATTCCGTTTTTTGTTTAATTTTGCTTTATTTAACAGCTCTTACACAACAAAATGAACCTTGTTTTTCTCATAAAAACAAGAGATATAAACAAAATGTGGTTTTGTAGCTCAGGAAAAAGTAAGGACACTCTTTCTCTTAATTGTTAGTCTTCTCCCCTTGGCTGAGGTAACTTCAGCATCCTCGAACCATGAAACCTCCAGCTCTATTTTTTACAGTTAATGTAAGGTTTTTTCCTGAAATTTATTTAGTTTATGCAAACATGTCCTCTGTTGTGATGTCAGTGTCAGACTCATTTGTGCAGGAACATTACTTAAGTCCTGGTCTTGTCTACATTTTCTCTGGCAAACTTTAGTCAGGGACCCATTGGCCCGTACAGCATTCTTATACTGTCCATTACCCAGGGAGCCAAAAATAAATAAAAATGTATAGGATGTTTTACCCGCCAATTACATCTGGGTCTTAAAAACATTTTTTCAAAAGAACAATACTCAGAGTAAATTGCTCATTTCAAACATTTGTGACTGGAGTAGTCATAAAGTTTGCTTATACCTCTGGCCCACTCTGCCAATATGGATATGAATTAATGCACAGTCAGCAGAAAACAAAAGACCAAAACTGCAAACGATAAAAATAGTGAAAGGGGGAAATGACAACATCCGATTAAGGTGACCAGGTTCTCTGAAAATTTGAATAAATATTGAACGCTTTCTGCAATCTGTCCAAGTTATGCGAAGTAATTTGTGACAACATCCAAATGCTTTCAAATTTTGAAACATGTTAGGCAAAAAATTGTCAGTCAGTCATTTTCTACCGCTTATTCCATAGTGGGTCACGCGGAAGCTGGTGCCTATCTCCAGCAGTCTATGGGCGAAAGGCAGGGTACACCCTGGACAGGTCGCCCGTCTATATGCAGGGCAACACACACACAACCATACACACACTCATTCATACACCTAAGGGCAATTTAGAGTTACCAATTAACCTAACAGGCATGTCTTTGAACGATGGGAGGAAGCCGGAGTACCCGGTGAGAACCCACGCATGCACGGGGAGAACATGCAAACTCCATGCAGAAAGACCCCAGGCTGGGTATCGAACCCAGTACCTTCTTGCGGCAAGGCAACAGTGCTACCAACTGCGCCACCGTGCAGCCCCAGCAAAAAATTGTTTAATTATTAAATCATTCGATTTTTTTGTATGTTTGTTTGAGCCAGTTTCAGACCTTACTTGCTTGTAAATAAATAGTTGTGTAACACTAAGTCAATTAGATTAATTTGACATGGTGTAACCTTAGCTTGAGGAACAAACTTAGTCGTTCAATCAGCTTTAATGAGTTGATGTTTTAATGAAATAAGGAAAACTGGTGCTGTTTACCATCCTTACCTTTCATTGTCTGTGTGTCTGAGGGTACGGTTCTTTCTGCAGGTCTGCGCTGAATCTGTGTGTGTGAAGCACGGCCTGCAGCAGTGTGACTGTCCAGGAGCCAACATGAAGGAGAAATGCCACATGTGCTGCCAGCAGCCTGGTAAACACAGAACCATGTGTCCTCCACCACTAAGCAACATGTTTACAGCTCTGTGTCCCAACAGCTCAGAGTGTGTCAGTTTATTCAGATATTACCTCCTTCTGTTTTCTAGTCTATAAATCAAGTTGTGTATTCACTGTAAACACAATTTATTATGTTGTTTTTACAGCTAATGATCAGACTGGTTTTCAGCTCTTACATTTCAGTTTATATTGCAGGCTTCCCAGCTCATCATTACATCCTGTATATAGATACTTTGTATGTATATAGTATGTAACCCATGTCAGGAACCTTGACTGTGTACACTAAATACTATATCCTGTGTGTATATTTCAGGTAAGCCAGAGACGTGTGCCAGCACCTCCTCCTCTGTGCTGTCCCTTCACTTTCAGAAAAAGTTGTTGCCTCTGGTTGGAGGCGCTCCATGCTCAGGGAACCAAGGATACTGTGACAAATTCCACGTGTGTCGCATTCTGGATGCAGACGGCCCGATCGCCAGGCTCAAGAACTCTTTCCTTCATCTGGATGATTTTGATGATTTGGGGGAGTGGATGAAGGTGATTTCTTATTTCTGTGTTTTTTACAGAAGCTGGTGAAATGACACAATCCTTGCCCATCTGAGTAGTATTTCATCATAAACACGTAAAACACAGCTTTCCAACCATCTAAACAATGAGTAAAGGAGGTTAAAAACTGATCAGCTTATTGATATCTGAGTGTGGTGGAAAGGTTTTAGTTATATTCAAGGTTCTGGCATTGTTCTGGCTGGATATTTAACCACTCTACCTTAGCAGAGGTACTAGAGTTAATTCAAATTGGTATATTTTCTGACATGGACCCAGCTTTTAAGCAAATCCACAAATTTTCAGCATGGTTGAGATAAGAGCCACTCCAAAATCTCAGTGTTAGAGTGCTGGGTAGCTAATTATGTCCCAAATGTCAACTGTCTTACTGCAGATTTGAAACAAAGTTAATGAATGTGGATGTAGCCTTCATTCTCCATTATTGCATCTCATTAGTTTAATTCCCCAGATCCACAGACAGAAAAACAGTCCCACACCATGATGATGCCACTACTGTGCTTGACCATTGTTATAGTTCTCCCTCTTTTTTTATTCTCACCTTGATCTCTTCAAACATACTTCTTGTCATTGAGCCAAAGCAGTCTAATCTTTCTCTCCTTGACAATAAAGTTTTACCCAGAAGTCCATATGGGCACCTGCACATTTCAGTCGAGCTTGACGTTTTAGAGCCAGTTCTTCTTTCTTCCTTGGCACCCTCTCAGTCCATTTTGATGTTAAACTTGTTTCAAATTAGACAGTGACACAGAGGATTCAGTACTTTTCAGCTTATAGGGGAAAGTTTGGGTGAGATGGTAGAAACTTGGACAGAATTGGCTGTTCCAAAAAGACAATAATACCAGACAAACATCAAAGCTTGTTCTGTAATAGATATATCAAACTAACATTAAGCTTTTGGTAAGGCCTGACCTCAACCTTTCTGAAAATTTGTAGACAAGGTCAAATGTCCGGGCTGTGGCAGGAAACCAACTAGTTTAAACAAACTCCACCAATTCTGATAAGAAAAGTGGTTAAATATTAGGACAGACCTGTACCAGAAGTGAGCAGGGACAACCTGCTAACTGCCTTAACTATGTTGTGTGAGATTGTGGTGCTGATCCACGCTGCTAAATCCTTGATATCTTCCAGAAAGTTTTGGTTTGTCATAAGAAAATCAAATGAAATACACCTGCAGTATGTCCTCTCATGAAGCAATCAGTTTTTTGTTTCTCTTTAGCAACATAATCTCACTTTGAGGTCACATTTTGGAGTTATGCAATGAATAGTTGAACTGTGAAGCAACATTTTGCTGAGTGAGTCTATGTTGTTCTGGTCAACATTACAGACACTTCCAAATACATATGATACAAGTGAAAGGTAGAAGTGTCCAATTAAATGCACAAATGTTTGCTGGGACTGTGGAACCACTCTAAATACTTTGATGTAGCTAAATATTTCAGTTCAAATTTTCTTTAAAACTTTAAAGCACAGATTGTCAGCATCTGTCAGACTTTTTTACATGTTTTTAGTTTTCTGTGGTCCGATTTTGAAGAAAACAAGCAAATGTCTGACTGTCGTTGCATCCTGAGCCTGTTTGTTTACCTTCCTGTCTTGATCTTCCTCATGTATTTTCATTTGCAGTCTTCTTTGAGGGTTAGTTTCAAGAGACAGCGCAGAGAATCAGGAATGCTCATTTGGAGAAAAGTGGCCAATAATCATTACCTCTTGTGTTGTTTTACCAAGACTTTTATGAAATAAAGAACAAACATCAACCTAATAAAGACTCTTTAGTAAATAAAAGGTCAGCTAGAATTCCAGCTGGCAAAATAACTCAAAAAGGCATACAAAGAAGTCTGTTATCTACATATTTTTCTTTAAACAGAATGTTTATTTGTCTCATTCAAGACAAAAAACTGTTTTTGCAGATGTGTCATTCTATAAACATGTTAGGAGGTGTAATTCATGTAAAATAAAGTCAGTCAGTCTCTACCGCTTATTCCATAGTGGGTTGCGGGGAAGCTGGTACCTATCTCCAGCAGTCTATGGGCAAGAGGCAGGGTACACCCTGGACAGGTCGCCAGTCCGTCGCAGGGCAACACACAAACAACCAAGCACACACACTCATAGAGTGACCAATTAACCTAACAGGCATGTCTTTGGACTGTGGGAGGAAGCCAGAGTACCCGGTGAGAACCCACGCATGCACGGGGAGAACATGCAAACTCCATGCAGAAAGACCCCCAGCTGGGAATTGAACCCAGGACCTTCTTGCTGCAAGGCAACAGTGCTACCAACTGCACCACCGTGCAGCCCATAAAATAAAGTTCTTCATAAAATGTAGCCATTGCACCAGTTTTGTTTAACGCTACAATAAGTGAGTGAAGTTAGTAGGCTGGCTCACACACTCCTCTTCATGGCCAAACACCTCACATTTGGTTACATCAGACCACAGGACATTCATATCTTTTTTGTACTTGCATGTAATCATCTGAAGAGAAGAAAATGACACCATCAGGCATCTGCAAATTGTACCCAAGGATGAACTAGGCATATAGAGGTCCACCATTCTCTTCCTGATATCTTGACTGATTTCTTTAGATTTCTCCATGACATCATGAATTAAATCAGAAGCTTCCCTGACATAATCATTTAGGCATTCAGAAATTGCTCAAAGGCATTGTAATCTCATGTACATTTCTGACTTGGAAGAACGTAACAAAAACTTCTCACCTTATTCCGTCATTTCAACAATAGAAAAAATGTGGTAATCCTGACTGACCTAAAATTAAAAACGTTTAGTCTGTTTAATTGTCAGATAGTGAGAAAAAATGGTTATGTGTCTTTTTATAGTTTAGTAAACTTCTGGTTTCAACTGTTTTTACAGAGTTTGGGGTTTTTGTTTTTACTTTTATTGCTTGTTATTACACTGTGCCACATGTTAGCTTTAAACCAAATCCCACCTGCACCCATATGCAGACAAACAGACAAGACATTAAAGGAAGAAAGGGGTAAAAAGCATATATATACTATGCAAGTATAGTTAAGCTTTGTTTTTAAAGTGTTAATAGAGATACATCCTGTCCTGCAAACCCCAGAATGTTTTTTATACTTATTCTGAGAACATATTTTCTTTTCTTCTCTGCAGGCTCATTGGTGGGCTATCCTGATCGCTATACTAGCACTATCTGCAGTGATGGGCTGCACAGTCTGCCTGTGTGGCAGGACCTTGAACACTCGTGACCTGGACTGACCCTTAAGTTCTTCCCCCTTGAGGAATACATGTTGATGAAATATTTATTCTTTATTTACTTCTGAGGGGAAGTTAAAGTGTCGGAACCACACTAAAGTGATGCCTTTAGACAGCCTTGTGCCGTGTTGCAATCTGAGATCCACAAATGACCTCTGTGAGAGCTGAACACCTGCTCAGCTCTCCTCATGCTAGTTTGTCACCTGATATCTTTGTACGTCATATTGTATCTGCCTTTACTTGTCCTTGGGGGATTGATTTGCAGTACATGTGCTGTGGAAAATGTTTCCAGCAACCAGGGGGCGGTGCAGATTTCCTCAAAGGGTGCCGCATGCTGTGCCACTTCAAGTTGGCAATGTAAAGGCACCTGTTTCTGCAAAAGTGAAGTGAATAGATTTCTACTCTGGACACCCTCCACCTTTCCATCTTAGTGCAAATTAATGAACACATGATCAGTGCTTCTAAGAAAAACAACTTAGCATTTCTGTTTAATCCTGTGTTTTGTTGTGCCATGAAAATGTATTAACACTTTTTAAACTTTTTCACATTAAATTTGGATTTTATGTGATAGAACAACACAAAGCTGCCAATCATTGTGAACTAGAAGGATAAGGATACATGGTTCTCAACATTCTTTCCAAAAACTAACTGAAAGGTATGGCCTGCATCTGTATTCAGCCCCCTTTACTCTGATACCCCTAAATAAAATCTATTCTAGCCAGTTTCCTTTAGCTAGTTACCTAGTTAGTAAAGTCTGTGTGTAATTTAATGTTAGTATGAATACATCTGTCCTGTGAAGATTTGTCACAGAACAAACAGCAATCCTGGAAAAAACCTGTTAAAAGACTTGAGAACAGAGCAGATGGTCACCGTCCAGGAGAACAATGACCCTAGGCATTTTCATGTGCCTAGGGTCGGAACGGACCTAGTCAAAGTCCAGACCTAGACCTAAATCTGAGAATCTGTTGCAAAACACAATTAAGAGCTAAATACAAATGCACAGCATACTTTTTGAACTTTTATTCATAAAAACAATTTTAGAATTTCATTTGATATTCTTTTCACTTCACAATGATTAACTACTTGATCTAGGTACTGCAAAAATTTACTATAAAATACACATTAAATTTGCAATAAAATACAGAGATTTGTGGTGTAAAAACACAAAATGAGAAGAAAGTCAAGAAGTAAAACCCACAGGTCTGCATCCTTTTATGCAAACCTTTCATGAATATTAAAAAGGCAAAGAGCTGTGAATCTCCTGCTGGCCACGCAGTTAACTCAAATGTATCAGTTTGAACCCTCTTCATGTCACCTTGACACAATCAGTGGGAGAAAAAAATATGTGCGTCACAACAGCAGGAACATGAAGAAATAATGCATCTCGTTTTGGGTAATCTCAGACTTTGTTGCTTTTATATCAGAAATGGCTGTGTGAGAGTTTAAAATGTTCCTAAATCAAAAACAGGTTTGTTTTTTGGTAATAAGGTGAAGCTGAGTGTAGGTTAAAAATAATAATTTTACCACAATCCTAAACCTGGCAAATATTATTTATTATAGAATGAATACAGTACAGTGCCTGACTCTTTTTACAAATATGTACAAAAATGACAGAAATATATGTGGTACATATTACATTCATCTACAGACAAAAATATATAACTTTAACAGTGGTTCTAAATAAAAATATGTATTCTCTTTTTGTGGTATTTACATAGATTTACAGTACAAAAACCGATTCCCCATTTTGTGCAAATGATAACATTTCCGTTTCTTAAAGTCACAATGATAACGGTACCGATCTCTAGAGTTGAGGATCACATTTAAAAGTAATGGAAATGGAAGGAAATAAACCAAGGAACACAGAGAAAACATTCATATTAGCTAACTTCATTACCTCACAGCCAGCATCAACTGCTCATAAAATACGATGATATATTATTAGTTTGACACGTCTTCGAGTTATGGTGTAATTCAGAATTATACAGTAGTAGCACAAACCATGCAAAAGCAATACAAGACATCAGATTTGGCTGTTTCTGTTGCTTCAATAAAAATCACTATATCAAATGGCAAAATTAATGCACACTAAGATGAAAAACTGCCAGAAAAGCACAAAGAGAATGTCTGTTTGGTGACTGTTTACACCAAGCCTCATTGATATGCTTTGTTTGGCTGTGTATATAAGGTACAACAAACATAGGAAAATCTGTTGTACCATATTGTTATTAAATACCCTATAGGAATTCACCTAAAAAAAACATGATTTTCCCCCTCGCTTTAGAGGCAGAAGTCTTCAACAGTATATTTTATGACAAAAGTACCTCCAGATCCCACCATGGTAAATCCAGTCCTCCGACAGCTTAACACGAGAGATCCTTGAAAGTGCATCCAAGCTGGTAAATTTCCATTAAACACATATAACCTTTATCCTCTTTACACCAAACAACCATGTTATTCTATCTGTCTATGACCCATAAAAATGACCTCTTTTTAAGTGCTTTGAAACTGTGATGCAAACATCCACATTGGCTTTTTGATTAGGATTTGTCAGTGATCACGAGTCTTTCCTGATTTCTGGCATCCCTACAATATAATCCTATCTGAAACAAGATATTAGTTTGGGATAATTAGTAAGAACTTATTTTACATTAAATAAATGTTTCTAAATGAAAAATATACCCTGTCATTCATTTTTAGGCACAAAAAATAACTTTTTGCATTAGTGACAAAGATAGAGTTAGGTTTCACAAAACGTTTTTTGCATGAATTTACTTTCAGACAACATAAATCTGTAGATATGTACAGGTTTTTTATGTCTAAAAGTTGTAAATAGTGTATAAATGATGTCCTTAGTGGTAAAAAAAAAATCACATAGCAGTGTCTTTTCCTTATTGTCAGTCGTTCTTCAGAGTTACTCTGCAGAAGAAAAAATTGTTACTAGTCAGCTTCACAGAAATGCAACATTAGAACAAAAAATGAAGACTAACTCACCTCTTAGAAATTTGTTTAGGTTTCATCCTCCATTCATCTTTACATTTAACAAATGTGACCTCCCCAGATAAGCTGTGGGCATCAGGGTCTTTCAAACAGAAAACCATCCTGCAACAGAGATTTATGAGAGACAGTTCTTGTGATGTGGCTCTTTATCCATCTTCATCAGCAGGTTCCAAGTTAAACTAGAATAAAAGTCTATACTGGCTATGTAACAAAGCTGCTTTAATGCGGTGATCAATTTCTTTTCAGAAGTTTATATTTCTGACTTCAAAGAGCTAAAAATCAACAAACTAATAATAATAACGAAGGCACTAAAGTGTTTAATTGCACACATTTCTGAGAAATGTGATGTGATTGTTTTGTTCAGCCAATAATAGTTAGCTGGTGATTAAGGACAACAGGAAGCTAACCATCATGCTTGTCTGACTTACTAAATTTTGTCTTAATTAATTATGAGTTCCAATTTATCAGATAAATTAAACCCAGCATATTTTTTAAATCTCACACTGGTAAATTATGGTCTTTCTGCATGGACTTTGTGTCTTCTAACCACGCATCTGTGGGTTCCCTCTGGGTACTCCGGCTTCCTTGCACAATCCAAAAGCTTGCACGTCAGGTTAAGTGGTCCCTCTAAATTGCTCTCAGCAGTAAGTTTGTGCATGCATGGTTGTTTCTCCTGTTTGTCTGTGTGTTGCCTTGTGATAGGCTGGTGACTTGTTCAGGTGAGCCTTTTGACCAGTGACTGTTGGAGACGCACCAAACCTTCTCCCGGAAACGCACATTACAAAGTCCACATTGGTGCGCTCAAAATAATTAAATTATAATTCAACATTTTTAAAAGCACCAGAAGGTCTTTTCTGTTGTGCTTCAAAAATGTTGGAGGGAGGAACTAAGTTATTAGATTTTGTCTTGGTAAAAATACATTTGCATACATGTCTTTACTGATATTGACTTTTATCTTCTGAACTGGCAGACAAGAGTGTTTGGGGGTTTTGCATCTCTGTTCTCATCATTTTACTGTCGTATTTGTCTTCTAGGTTTTGTTATATTAGTTAATTCCTTTGTGTTTAGTTTAGTAGTTAATTTTTGTGTAATTTTTTACTTTTGCAATTGTTTCTGTCAGTTCTCTGTTAGACTTTTCCCCTTGGTTTGATCATTTCCTTGTGTTAATTCAACTCCACTCATGTTAATTAGTCTCCATCACTCAGCCTCCCTGATTTCCTTCTATCACAGTTACTCCACATTTCCTCTGATTAGCTCATCTGGTTTCTTTGTCGTCTTCCACCCCTGCCTCAGTATTTAAGCCCTTGACTTCTCATTGTTTACTGCTGGATTCTACTGTTACTGTCTTCTGCATGTTCCCCTTCTGTTCTGGAAGTCCTTCAGTTTCATTAAAATATGATCTCATCATCTGCCTCTGTCCTGTTGCCGCTTGGGTCCTTACCAAACCACAAACCTGACAGTTACACTGTCTGTTTTGAAACCTGTGTTTCAAAAAGATTTATGATCATGGACAGTTGTGGTTCTTGCACAAGAGACAGGTTGGGCCATGCCCTTCCTTCTGCTGTCCCACACAAAACACAAACCACTCTCCCCATAAACCCCATTCTGCTAAAAGCAAATATCTTTAATATGTAACCCAGAAATCAGAAAGATTAACAACTACAAAATTATTGGTGCAATATTGTGAGAAACAGAAACGTCAGATTAATATAGATTTCAGCAATATTAAAAAAATATAATTCCCTTTTTTCACATATATTTAAGTTTTTACTAATCTCAACTTACTTTTGTTGCGTCTCGCCAGATCTGACACGGATTTTGTGAACCTCCACACCGTCTGAGTGACCAGACCACCAAGAGGAAACCATCTTTAACAGGTTGGACACCGACCAGCTGTTTGTCTCTATCCATTTAAACTTTAACATCATCAGGTCGCCAATATCAGTTTCAGTCACCACAAGAAATGAATGTGTCCTGTTTGTCTCAAGTCTCTCTTTCCTGAAATGAAAACAAAAGAAATGCCACTGCTAATTAAATGTTATCTTAACCTCAGGCTTGTGAAATACGCGTCATGAAATATAATAGTTCTGATAAAACAAAACCAAATAAGGACATATTAATGTGTGTATGATTATATCACTGTTTATTTGTTTCTGTCTCAAGCTACTGTTTGGGGTTACAAAACTGCATATAATCTGCTAACATGCAAATCATGGTGTAATAAATCTCTTAGATAAAGCGTTCAAAGGGCTGACTCACAGCTTAAGCTCCAGGTTTTCAGACTCTCCTTTGGTTCCATACAGAGAGATGGTTAGGGAAGGCTCCATCTCTGAAGTGTTCACTTTACTGGAGAAGTGGATCTTTAGCTGGTAATGGTAAACTGGGAAGACAGTAAGAGAATGTGATATTTATAAAGCTTAAAACATACACCACATCAGTTTTGCCACCAAAATCCCAACCACCACTAATCCCTTCTCCAAACAAAAATGACTTGGTTTCTGGAATTCGCCTTGTTTTGTAATATCACTCACACATTTAACCAAGGCAGTATAAATACATTCAAATAAAACTTGCACCTCTGTTGTTGACATGAAGGTTTGCTGACCTCTGAAAGGCATGGAGGCTCGTGTTTTGGTGTACATCTGAACACTGCGAGGCCTGCGGACTTTGCTTGTGCCGTAGCCCACAGTGTTGCAGCGGCCCTTGCGGCAGCTCAGACACATGCCGCGGTCGAACATGTCATTGCTGCCGCACCGGTAGGCCTTGGCAG
This sequence comes from Girardinichthys multiradiatus, assembly GCF_021462225.1. NCBI lineage: Eukaryota > Metazoa > Chordata > Actinopteri > Cyprinodontiformes > Goodeidae > Girardinichthys > Girardinichthys multiradiatus. Next base: position 27,842,327 of record NC_061802.1, read on the forward strand.
GTTCCTGCTCATTCAGCAGGGAGTCGATGAAGAGGTGGATGGAGCGTTCGTGTTCGCACTTTACTGCATCATTTATAGCTGAGGAGAAAAGACGAATGAATAAATAAATGCAGTTTAGAGGACAGAGATATAAAATAAAAACATGTCAGTTTGCTTCATTTGCACTTGTTGACAGATAACGCTACCAGCACAGAAATTTGTCTGAACCTTTCTTAGCTGCATTTATATCAATACTTGAAAAACCTCATGGTTCAAATGACAGTAACAACATTCATGCACAACAATAAAAATTAATGAAAAGTAGTTCTGTAGCTGCAGGACTGACATAGTATAACGTTTTATAACCAACTTAAATGTTCCAAGAAGAGCATCGAATGATATACAATGTCTTTAACAAGTATTCATACCCCTTAAACTTGTTCACATTTTGTGAAGTTACAACCACAAACTTTAATTTATTTTAAATGACAAACCAAAGTGGAGCTAAATTGTGTAGTGGAAGGAAAAAAAAGCATTGACTTGTGAAACCACATTAAGTTCTTAATGCACCTGCAAGTCTTTTGGAGTATGTCTTTAACAGACTTGCACATAAAAACTGAAACCTATGTCTATCCTATGGAAATTAGCTCAGGCTCAGTCAAACTGGATGGACATTGATTTTCAAGTCCAAAGATTCTCTATTGGATTTAAGTCTGGACTTTGACTGGGCCATTCTAACACCTGAATTTGTTAGAATGGCCCATTTAGACTGTATCTCTGGCTTTATGATTTGGTTGATGACAAGGACTTTAAAGTGCAAAACCACAGACCTTTGACCGCGGTGAAGTTAGTTATAGGTTGGATCATGGATATTCATGATCCCCAGATTTAGCGGGCTCTTCCTCCTGTTTGATCCAATATAGGCAGTCTGATTACGGGCAGCTGCTCTCTGTCTGCTCCCTCATCTTGCATACGGTGGCTCGCTTAAGGACCATCAATAAAATTTCCAGACTAAACTTTCTGTTTCATGGTGATATTGTTTTGTGTCTTCTGGGGGAAATGTATGCACGTCTGAACAGCTGATTTTATGTGTGATCAGCTGATTTAGTATCTTATTAAATACAGCTCGATTTGGCCAGCCCGGAACAGCTCCGCACGGCTCTGCACATTGTGTGTTGCATTTCCATAGACCCGCTACTGGTCCGCTGAAGGGACCACCTCCTGGAGGCGTGGCTTTAAAGCATCATGTGTCGTGCTGCATAACCGTGAATGAAACACCCAACCGCCAATGTAAAGAAGAAAAGACCGAAACGCGTTACAAAAACAAGAAGTAACACGTCTGTTGTCTGAGGATTAAATCTCCTGACTGCACTGCTAATCAGATTTGATGAGTAGGATTTTGACATCCGTTTTATTATTATTATTAAAGATTTCACTTTCCCTTTAAGAGACTTGGAAAGATTTGAATTAGGTCCCATTTTATTTCTAATAGTTGTTGCCAATATATTTATTCAGCTGCCGCTGAATATTGCAGTCTCCTATGATCGCCAGAATAGCTTGCACCTCGTCGTTGCTCCAGGGGTGACTTTTCCAGATAACTGTGCAAAATCCATCATATGTTTCTCTCACTCGCTTGAACGCACGTATGAAAATGCCGGTTGTTTTGTTGTACGATGGTTGACTCTTACGGCTGTCCAGACTCACGGCCAATCAGTGAACAGCCGTTTGTTCACGTCACGTACAGTACCGAATCGGCGTCGCTTACCCCTGCTAAGAAGGAGGTACCAAAAAAGTAGGTACCGGTACTGAAATAACAATAATGGAAATGCTCACGAAGCGAGCCAACTGGAGCCAAGTCGGGGACAAATCGAACCAGTGGAAAAGGGGCAATGGTGTCCTTTTAACAGTCATGTTTTTGGACTGTGGGAGGAAGCTGGAGTACCCGGACAGAACCCACGCATGCACTAGAAGAACATGCAAACTCCATGCAGAAAGACCCAGTCGAACCCAGGACCTTCTTGCTGCAAGGCAACAGTACTAACCACTGTGCCACCGTGCTGCCCAATATACAAACAGTCAAAGATAATATATCAAAATGCAAATAGGTGTGAACAGAATCTTTACCAAATATCCCAAAGTTAGCTATTTTCTCCAAGGCCCCCCTCAGGTTGCAGCCCGGCTGGAAGCTGCCTCCATTGGGGTAAATGTCCAAATGGCCGATGGGCTGCTGTATCCCGATGCTGAGACCCAAGGAACCCCGAGTGAAAGTGTGGAGGACGTCAACGAAGTGGGCATCATCTGGAGAGAGGCGCCTGTGGGCATGTTCGCCTTCAAAGTCCGGTCCAGCTGGATCCAGGCCTTCAGAAAAAGAAGAGAAGCATCAGCAAAGCATTGACAAAGGGATTATTTTAAGAAAATTAAATATCTTTTTTTTTTTTTTTTTTGTTTTTTAGTTTGGTTGTTTACCTGTTATTCGTCCGACTTTATTGCTGGCATGGCTGCCAGCAAATCCGGCCACATGAGCCCCAAGGCTGTAGCCAATCAGGTGGAGCTTGTCAAGAGGCATGTTGGTGGTTTCCTTTAAAAAAATATGTAGAATAAACTAAAAATTGCTTTACTTGAGGCAAGTTCTGCATGATTGTGTGAAACCTAAAGCCTCACATGGTTTATTGCTGTTTCTCCACCTAGTTAAATGCTGTGTTTTTTTGTTTTTTTTTATCATCAAACAAATTTGATGATAAAGACAACCTGAGTAAAAACAAAAAGCAGTTGTCTATTTTTTTTGTTAACAGAAAAAAGTGGAAATTTAACTTCTACCAGCACACAAAATAATTCAACAACAGCTTAGAAATAAACTCGTTGACATTTATCAGTCTCCAAAGGGTTACAACACCATTCATAAGGTCTGGGAATCAAGAAAATCATAAGAACCATTATTCACAAATGGAGATGACATGGAACAGTGGAATCTTCCCAGGAGTGAATGGTAAGAGTGCATCAACAACAAGGGGTCAAACAAGAACCCAGAACAATACCTAAAGCACTGTAGGCATCACTTGACTCCGGTAAAGTGATGCCAAAATGGCATCTATAAGAGAGGCCAAAACTACTGCTGACCAAAAAGAACACAAAGGCTCACCTTTGCCAGAAAACATCTTGATGGTCCCCAAGACTTTTGGGAAAATATTCTGTTGACTGATGAGACAAAAGTGGGACATTTTTGGACATGTGCGTCCTATTCGATCTAAGGCAATACTAACACAACATTTTAGAAAATAAACATATCAACAGTCAAGGATAGTGGTGGTGCAATGGTCTGGGGCTGCTTTGCTAATGCTCCTGGACCTGGGTTACCTGCTGTAATGAAGGGACCATGAATTCTGCTCTTTAGCAAAATATGATAAGCAAGAATCTCTGGCTATCAGATTGTTTGCCTTAAGCTCAAGCCCATTTGGGTTATGCAGCCAGACCGTGATCTGAAACACACTAGCAGGTACATCTCAATAGTTAAAAGAAATAAATTGAAGGTTTCCGTGTCTGAAAGTTCAGAAATAAAACTGAGTGGTTGCTTTACATGACCTTGAGGAGGTTGTTTGCACTCAAATCCTCCAATGACTGAGTAACAATAATTCAGCAAAGAGGACCGTGCCAAAGTTTCTCAACAGTGATGTAAAAGACTCATTACAAGTTATCATAAATGCTTGATGGGAGTCGTTTTTGCCAAGTGTGGCACAACCAGTTACTAAGTTTGCTGGGAAATTACTTCTTCACATTTCTGTAATCTTCATCTGATATTAAAAGTGTTTAATCATTTAAAACATTTCAGTTTAACAAAAAAGCAAAAACATAAGAAACCTTTAAGAGGAAAAAATACTGCATATTCTTAAACTGGTGAGCCATAATATGAGAGGGGTTTACTAACACTGAGATTGACAAAGAAGTACATATTGACGTTTTTCATAGTGCGACAATAAATATTTTAAAATAAATGTATCACAAAGTAAATCGTAAAAAACATAGAAATGATTGTCAGGACCACTCACCTCCATCCAGTCAATGAAGCGTGCGATCTCCCTTCCCACTGCTTTAGTTTTCTGAGCTGCGACCACATAATGGTTCTGAGCCGAGCTGAGCCAGTCTACTACGATAACGTTGGCCGTCTGCTCTCTCTCATACAGCGCCAACACTAACTTCGGCATCCAGCTCTCAAACATACCGCTCAGCTGATGGTAGGACAGTTAAAACTTTGAAATTTAAAACCCAATCTTATTTAATAGCACTAGCAAATCTCAGCAACTTTTAAATAATTTCTAGCTGGTGTCGCTCTACTCACCGTCCATCCGTGGATCACCAGGAAGGTTTTGGATGTGCTGTTGAAGGTGCAGGCAGCCAGGGTTTCTGGTTGTCCAGGAATAATGTAGCAGAGATCATCATCAGGATGGGATGGATTACGTAGGGAGAATTTTGCAACAGTTGCAGGATGGTCATTCTTGTCATCAAACAAATCTTTCAGAGGATCAAAGAAGTTGCCTGAATGAGAATATTAATAGGGTTAACTTTTAACAATAATTTAGGAAAAATCCTGAAGGCAGAAAGCTAATTTAAACAACAAACTAGCCAAAACACCCAGCATCTCACATTCCCTCAGTAAAAAGATAAGATCAGAGCTAAGGGGTTACAGTGGTTCACTTGGCCAGGACAGACTTCCACATACTATACTGATGTTTTTTTTCTACCTTTGTTCCTGCTGTCTCAGACTATAATTACTCTGGTCCCAGTGATCCGTGTGTGCTCATCCTATCCAACTAAGCTCAGAGTGGGTTGATTTTTGAAGTACATACCAGCAGCACCCAAGAAGCATTCTTAGCAACCAAGAGTGACAGTCTGAGTTTTGAACCAACAACCACTGGGGCTTTTTCCAAATGCCAATGCATGCCTCTCTAAGCACTAGGCCACCATATAACAGTAATAAATCCTGACTACTGGTCACTTAACTATGAGTCATAGTGACTCAAATAAATAGAAAGTTTGGCTGTCATTGTACAGAAAGTACAATGACATTTTGTTTGGTGGCACTTCTATAGCAGTATTTATATTGTTGAAACTGAACATTACAACAACACTCCCTCTAACCCAAAGCCAACTCCAAAAGTTGGACTTCAAGCACTTTACAACAAAAGTATGAAAGTTAGCAGACCTTTCACACGTTGCAATGACCTACAATGTAGAGATATAAGTAATACTAACTCACTAAAAAATTTTAAACATTACAACTACCTTGCTTTGCTGGACTGATTTAAGATATTGTCCCTAATATGTCACACTTAGTTTTTTCAGGTTTTTACAACTAAAACTAGTTTTTCTTTCCAAAAAAAGGAAGATTTTTGTTTTTTTACAGTGTAGTACCAACGTTTGCTGTAATTAAAGCTGCAAGCCTTTTTGCCTATGTCTCAGCTTGCACATCTAAAGACGGAATTTGTTGTAATTTTTGTTGTAAAATAGTTCAAGCTCAGTCAAATTGGATGTCGAGAAGAAAAGAGACCATCCATTTTTAAGTCTGGTAATAGATTCCTAATTGGATTTAAATTTGGACTTTGTTCCATTCTTACAAGTTAATATGCTGTGCAGCACTGGTGGTATGTTTAACATTGTCATCCTGCTGGAAGGTGAACCTCAGATCCAGTCTCAAGTTTTTTGCAGCTTTTAACAGTTTTGTTTTCCAAGATCCGTCCGTCATCAACCAGCTTTCCTGTTTCTGCTGAAGAAAAGCAGTCCCACAGTATCATGCTGCCACCACCATGGTTTGTATAGAGTGATTTGCACCACACAAAGCATCAGCAAAAAAGTTAAGTTTCAGTCTCATCCAGTTAGAGCAAAGTGAATTAATTTAGTTAATATGGTTGATTTACAATTACTGGATGGTTTTTTTCAGGGCTATCAGAGTAAAGGGGCCTTTACATACACATTTCAGATTTTTATTTGGAAAAGAATTACACTTCACAATTATGCAGTACTTTTTTTTTTGGTCTTACTTAATATCAAATAAAAAATTTTAACACCATAAACATGCGAAAGATTTCAAGAGATTTGAATGCTTTTATAAGGCTCTCTCGACACTTGGGTCATTTCGATACTGATAGGATAATTACACATTGCATTAATATCCAATGATTTCCTTTTATTTTCCTTTAATTTACTATTTTTTGCTATTTGTTTTCTATTTTTTATATCCTGTTAAAGTTTGTGGCACAATAAAAACAACACTCGCCTCTCTCATTGTGACTGAATACACAATCCTACAGACATTTAATTCTCATATTCACTCATTTTGTTGGTTTGTATGCTTAACAGCTATGCCGACTTGTTAAAGTGCATAAGACTAAATGTGGACTCACCGAACGGAGAATCAATCAGATCTTCTTCCAGGGAAGTCACTTTTTGCGCATCTGCATCCAACACCACGAAGCACAGAAACCAAAGTTGCCAAGCTCTCATCTCTTACAGCCGCGAATCCTTTTACAGGAAGCCTCTGATTAATGTCAATCCCACACCACAGCAGTATAAACTATAGGCTCAGTCCTGTTGGGCGCAAAGCGCTGTTATCTGAGCCACCTTGAACTGAAGGCGTCCTAACTAGCGCTTGTGAACTTCTGCGTCGTCATTGGCTGTGGACCTGATTGGGCTGCTTTGAGGGGTGGAGGAGGGGTTAACAACAGTGTGGGAGAGGATAGCCTCATAAAAACCAGCTGAGTGCTGCATTTACTGTATCACGTTTACTGTAGGTTATTAGATCCATTGAACAACAAAACAGTCCATGTTTGAGGAATTAAAGGATTTTATTTGGGGTTTGTTAAAAACTAGGCTCAGTTATATGGCTGAGGGAAGTTTCATGTTTGTAAATTAGCTAAGTTGGGCTAAATACTGGATCATAAATATTACACAGAAACTACAAATGTGTCTGTAATAGAGTGCACACTTTCCTTACTATTCATTTAAAGAAAAGTTGATTTCTATTCAGCTACCAGAAAAGCTTAAATAGTTTGCAACAATTATTGGGTTAAGATTTTTTAATACAATGGATCCATTATAATAAGATTGTTTTAAAATGGGGGTTTAAGCTGTTCTTATTAATTTAGTTTGGCTCTTTCAGTTTGTGTGATTCGGGTTTTTACAGCAGTCATAGAAAATTTTAAAATAGCTTACCCTTATAGTATGAGGGGAGTAATGATGAGACGGCCGTGAGTCACCCTGGAAAATGCCTACTGGAGGGGGGACGAAATTTACACAAAGGTGGGAGGAGAACCCTATCTAGTGGACACCGGGGCTGAGGTATCTATGACTCGCAGACGCCTAAAGACAACGGGATACCTTACGGTCCAATTTGCCAACGGGACCATAGAAGAGATGCCGTATGGAACTTGACAAGGGATCATTTGGGTGAAGGGTCCATACAACCTCATCACCATCACAGACTTGAAAAAACTCAACAAACCATGGGGAGAGCGCCGCTCTCTATCTCAAAGGCTGAGCCAGCTACGGTCAAGGTTAGTAAAAGTAGGATCGACTCAGAGTGGAACCGGGGCTCAAGAGTGGTACAAAGCAGTAGATGTGCCAGAAGTAACTGAACAGAAGCTGAAAGAAAGCGACTTCTCCCCGGCTGGGAAAGAGAGGTTACGGAAGATCATCACCTCAGCTAATGTGGCCCGGTTCAAGAACGACTGTGGAGACTTGGGACCGAAGTATGTGCACCTCATAGAAGGGGGAATGCATCCACCTGTTCGACAGTACCCCCTGAACCCAGGTGCTGTTGAAGAAATGGATAAAATAGTAAAAGAATTGAGCACTCTAGGAATCATCAGAGAAGAGCTAAATCCCATCACTAACAGTCCCATTCAAGCGGTAAAGAAACCAGAGTCAGCAGGAGGAGGTTGTAGGCCATTAATCAACTTCAAGGCCCTCAATCGAAGAACCATAGCAAACCGAGCCAGCCTAATCAATCCCCCAGGAGCACTGAAGACACTGAGAGTCAAGAAATATAAATCCTGCATTGACCTAGCAAATGGATTTTTCTCCCTCAGACTCGCAAAGCAATCACAAGGCAAGACAGCATTTACACACAAAGGCAAGAGTTATGTGTGGCAAAAGTTACCTCAGGGGTACAAGAACTCTCCTAATGTGTTTCAGTCAGCTGTAATGGAAGTTTTGGGTGACCTAGGAGCAACAGTGTACATAGATGATGTGTTCATTGCAGATTATACCGAAGAGGAGCACCTAGAGAGACTGCAAACAGTGGTGGAGAAAATCACAGCAGCAGGTTTGAAGCTGAATCTCAAGAAATGCCGGTTTGGACAGTTTCAGGTGAACTACCTAGGATTCCAAGTGACAACAGATTTGGGACATTCAGAAGGGTTTCGAGAGAAGCTGGCACAAATCCAGCCACCTGAATCCGAAAATGATCTACAAAAGATTAGGGACTCTGCACCTATGTGAGAGATCATGTACCTAATTATCAAAGATATGCTAAGCCGTTATATGCCTGCCTAAAGAAGCGAGAAGGAGAAGAAAAAATGACAAAGAAAAACTGGACATGGACTGCATCAAACCAGAACGACCTGGATAAGCTCAAAAGAGCAATCCAAGAAGCCGTGAGGTTGGAGCCGAGGAGCTTGACTAAAAAGTTGGTGGCCGAGATCAGCTGTGAAGATGAGGACTCCATGCTGAAAGTGAGCAATGAGAATAGGGAGTTAGTAACGTTGTGGAGTTACACTTTGTCATCTGTAGAGAAGAAATTCCCCCAAGAAGAAAAAGAGTTAGCAGTGCTTGCTAGATACTGGAGCACCTTAAAAGACCTAGCACAAGGACAGCAGATTAAAGTCATCACTCAGAGCCAAGTCCACAAGTATCTCAGAAAAGGAATGGTGGAAAGCACAAAAGCAACCAATACAAGGTGGGGAAGATGGGAAGACATCCTGCTGGACAGTGAGATTGGCCCAGCACAACCAGCCAGCAAGAAAACACCCTTAGAGCCGTCTGTGAAAGAAAGGCCGCCAGAGTGGGTCCTATACACTGATGGGTCAGATGGCCTACGGGGAGTTTAATCTCAAAAAGCACGGTCAAGAAAGGTGCCGCCAGAAAGGTAAAACTCCCAGTAGTGCACAGGCGGGAGAAGTGACAGCAGTGCTGGAGGGAATGTTAGAGTTGATGAAGAGAAGAATCAAGAGAGCAAAGATAATCACAGACAGCCACTACTGTGCACAGGCCTTGGACAAAGACTTATCCATTTGGGAAGAGAATGGATTTGAAAGCGCCAAAGGAAAGTTAGTGGCCCATCACGATCTGTGGAAGAAGATCGCCGAGTTGAGGATGAGCCTGGAGCTTGACGTGGAGCACCAGAAGGCTCATACCCAAGAAGGGGCTCACTGGCGTGGAAACGATGAGGTGGATCGTTATGTTCAACAGAGAAAAGTTGTCTTTGTCGGGATCGAGAAGTGGGACAGAACGCCCCAAGGACGGGCGGTCCCTGAAGAGTACGTGGATGAGGTGGTGCGGAGCGTGCATGAGGCCTTAGGACATGCAGGCGTGCTGCCTACCCATAAAGAATTGGAAGAGCAGGAGCTCTGGATCCCTATGAAACACATCCGGCGCATACTACGGGACTGTGAAGTATGTGGTCAATACAACGCAGGAAGCCATGGACAGCGGCTGGTAGGTCTGACCATGTGGGTGAGAGCACGAGATCACCCTGTGTCGACAGCAGTGAAACCCAAGTACGATACCACTGACATTGTGTAGCAAGTATTAGATCATAACACAGTGTTGTTACAGAAGAGAGGGATCCAAGGAGTTGAACAGCTCAAGCCAATTCTCAGCTAAGGATAACCATAAACCGGAGAGATGGCCAGTGAACCAAGCACCATGCCACCCTACATCAGACTGGCCACTGTATTTGGGGTGGTTGCCATTCGAAGAACCACTTCAGGGCTTTGGGCAGGAAGAGCCTTGAAGAAATTGGAACTTGCTAAAAAAGGATTCCTGTCAACAGAGGATGAAATGCTGTGGTGGCGAGAGGTCATGCCGAATCGGGATGCCGAATCACCACTCTCCCAAGAGTGGTCTTTGTGACCCAGTGGGATCTGCGTGAAGAAAGACCAAGAGAGTGTACCTGCCTGTGGGACGGTTCATTTCTTAAGTACTGTGACTCTTGCGGAGCCCAGACAAGATCAGGAAGGCTGATGCAGGTGGTTCAAGCAGAGGGGTGTTAGGTATTATTAAGTCAACTCAGAGGCAAGAACGATACAGAGTCAGTTTTACTTGCAGAGGGGTGGCAAGTAAAGCAATTTTATGATCCCCTCAGGTCCTTTAAACTGCATCCTGATGAATGGAGGCCTGCACCGTATAGACAAGCCACCCAGGACCAAGACAGTGTGGTATTAATAGCTCAACCATCTGCTCCTCCACTATATGAAGGGTTATGTGGAACCGAAGGATTGGGTCACCTGAATGATGGCCTGGATGGGGGACCAACAGATCTGCTGACAGCATCAATCAGGGAGTCCTAGCCATATGATACAGCCTCTGGCCAGGTAAGCTGCCCACCTTTAACCACCACACAGTATCCCCTGGTGTTCCGAGTGTATAGAGACCTGGGTCCAGAGGGTGTCGGCACTGCACTGAAACAACCTCCCGACAATGAAGAACAACAGGCACAGCCAAGCGGATGGTTTGGGCCCTGGGAGTTGACAACCTGGGGACAGTTAATATTAGAAGTTGTTGCAAATCCAGACCTCCCCCTGGAAGACTTGCCCGACACTCCCAAGGAAAGGGGTGCTCGGAGTACAGGGCTATACTACTGCACCACCAGTTTAGATGCCTGGGGCAGCCAGGGAGCCAGACCCAAACAGAAGGTGGGAGAGTTCATCGTAACCTCAGAAAACTGGCATCGCGATAGGGTGCTACAGATTCTAGGTACAGTGGCTCATTGGACGGACACACCCACTGACCCTGGCTCCACCCAGAGGGTACAACTGGCAGTGCAAATTGTTGTAGTCCCATTTAGAGGTGAATACTCCGTCGGAGCAACAATAACAGTCATTCCAGAACAGCAAAAAGAAGACCCTGGAAAAGTAGAAGTTGCAGCAGCATACAGGAATAAACGCTCACATTCCTGGCCTTGGCCCTCTTTGCCACAGAAGTGGAAATGGACAAAAAAGGACAAAAATTGACGGACCGACAGCACAAGTCCCTCTACTCGACCCAAGCTATGGAAACGGATAAAGATTATGGATAAAGCGTCTTGTTTAAAGACTTTGCTTAGGCTTTTTGCTTTGCTTATCGGCATTATTCTTTTGTTAGTTATACTTTACCAAGCTGGAGTGGGACCATGGAACTTGACCCATGTTAAAGTCACTCGTGGTTCTTCAAAATATGCCAACCAAACTTGCTGGAACATAACCTCTCTGAATGTCTTTTTGCCTTGGACAGAATACCCTCCCCTAAAGAACCAGTCTGTGTTCCTTCGTGAAAGCCAAGAAACCAACTTCACCAGACTGAAGAAGGTTCTACAGAGAAACCCAACATGGATAAACGACTCCACGACCCAACAACTTGACAATCACACCTGGTCTATCACTAACCTTGAACTCACTGATGAAAGAGTAATAATATGGGTGAGAATCCTGCACCGACTCATCCGCCGTACAATTCGCTGCAATTGGATTCACCCTGATTGAGGGGTCCCGGAGTGGCACTGCGACTGGGCCTGTCGGCCCTCGGTACAGTTGAAAGGCCACGGTTATTGGGAGCCTGAAGTTATCCACAAGGCTCCTTCAAGAGTTGTGAGTTGCCCAGCCTGGTTTCCCCGTTGGGAATTTTGGGGGAAATATCAGTTAAATTGTGACGAGAATGTGTCCACTAAACCAGACGCATTCCAGGACACCAGCAACCACACCGACTGGGGCCCTGTCATCCCCGCAGGAGGATCCAACGCCACAGCGCAGAATTGCACATGCCTACCTGACACTCCTAGGCCTAAAAGCACTTCGTCAACCAGAAACCGTACAAATTACCCGTTGGTGTTTCAGAATCGAGAAGCCCTGCAGGAATGTATTAATACCAAGCTCAGACATTTGCCCAGTTGTTTTTGGAACATATTCACTCAATGCCGCACTCAGAACTATCTGCCCTTAGCCCCTCTTTACACTCATCGAGTCTGCCTCTCCTTCATAACCTCTTGGTCGAAAACCATCTGGACTGAACATGAAAAATGGCTGAACACGACGTTTCCCTGGGTATGGAAGGCTTATGGTGTTCCCCACTTCAAAGGAGACTTCCCGGAGGGTGAAATCCGAACACATGAAGGTTTGAAAGGACCTTATTATGCAGATATGTATGTCCAAAAACTACCTAAGCCAGATGAATTATTGAATGTAACGGCATGAGATTTTCATAGGATTGACCAGTGTGTGGCACAACAAATTTTTGACAGTTTTAACAACTCTGTGTGGTCAAGCAATGGAGCTTCCCCCCGATGTGACCTGTGGCAAGCTGACACTTCAGTCATGTCAACATGGTGATATGACTGCTCCGTCCTAAATAAAATCAAAACAGCAAAGATACTCCTGCAGGCCTGGGCTGTAGGACACAGCAGAGATTGGTCCCGAACCTGGTGGGGATTGCAGGAGTATGAAGTTAAAGAGTGGGTTATTCCCTGTTTGTCTCAGACTGATAACTACTGAGTTAAATACCAATATCTAGCAACAATTTACTCCAAAGAGCGAGACGTTTGGCCGCAACCCTTCTATTGGCCAGAAAGATTTGTTCACCCAAGACCCTGGCGTATGGAGTGTAACACTGCCCATACTCAGTGCACCATAGGCCTTGCCCGCAGACCCTGCCAAGAGCTCACAGGTTGGACTGAATTATGCCAATCCCATTATGATAACGAGTACAAAACCTATGCTCATGAAGTTGTGTGGAAGAAAATTGGAGGAATGTGGAGAAGATCTCTCGGTGGAGGCTCGACCTGTGCCGAGACTGTACTGGGACACAATCTCAGGCATAGGAAAAGCATCATGGATGTTATTGTGCCTTTCATTCCTGATTCAGTAATTGCTCTAGCCGAATTGTATGCTTTCTGACAGCATTTATGCTCTGGCAGCATAGATAAGGGTTTAGACTGGGTAAGATATAATCTTTTCTACTCCAACCTCACATGTAAGCCACCTAAAGAAACCTGGAAGAATTGTGGGGAAGGAGCGTATCAGCATGCTTGTTGGTATGAGACATTAGGACAATCCGTCAGCAATGTAGTTTCTACAGTCACCCAGGAAGCCGGACACATTATAGGGGAAGGGGTATCAGTAGTTGAAGGTCGGATCGGTAATTTGTTTATGATACTTTGACCTTATTTGCTTGCTACTGTAGGAGTGATTATTGTAGTCATAATATGTAAAGTCCTTGCGCAACAATTTCTTCGGTCCATGCTTAGCCCTGGAAGGAGGAGCTACCAGCCCCTCCCCCTAAGGGAGGTGCCACCCTGGGTATAAGACCCAGGGCTTGGGAGTTTTGAGTCAGTTTTGAGACAGCAGTTGAGCCTAAGCCTTCACAGTCGCTTATCATCATGACTACCAATTCCACCACTATTTCCGAGCCTGTCAAAGTGAGTACAGTGGAGTTTTATGCGCTTCTCTGTGGATGGCTATGCTATCGCCACACCGGGTCCTGGTCGGTCAGCCAACCATTACAGTTTCTCATCGTGGTCCAAGGATATGCTAAACTAATCTTTGGCCATTTCTGGACATGCAGATGGGAAGTGGCGTTGTCTCTGTTTGCGTACTATCTTATGGGAAGGGTCAGCATTGACTGGAAGAGAAGCCTGATGGTAGCACTGTGGCTTTGTGTCGACACCATTGCCTTAGTGCTTGAGATACTGCTGAGCGGACCTCATGCCACCCGTCGCGCACCTGCTAAGATTGTAACTGCAATAATGGAGGCACTCTTAGCTTTTGGCATCATCGCCTATTTAGGGCAATTAACTCTCTCACTCAAAGGACAAGGCAAATGGATTTGGTTCGCAAAATTAGCTAGTTTGGGGGCTTGGAGCTTAGGATGGGGAATACTCTCTCTCCTTTATTGGCTGCAACTTACTTCTGATCTAGTAATTATGGTTTGGCTTATGACTTATGCAGCTCTCTTCCATTACTCCGCTGCTTCCCCCGACGCCTCGTCGAGTGACACTCAACCTCCACTTTTTCGCTCCCCTTGGCTGGCCGCCCAGAGACGGAACAGAGAAGTCCCAGAGACGGAACAGAGAAGTAGTCTAGCGCTACAGTCTGATTTTCGCCCGCTAGAACGCATGCTTCTATAATTAGTTAATCTTGTCATTTAGTTTTTAACCCTGGAGGTGATTATCCAGGGTCCACATTATGTTCCTGAAAAATCCACTTACAGGCCTCCAATATATCTCTCCAGGACACAGTCTTCTGTTCCAGATGTGGAATTTCAGCCTCAGTGCTCAGATACCTGTGGGTTACGCCTGAGGCGCACTGGTGTCACCACTGTCTCTCTAACGCTGTCAACTATGCTACAGTGACAAGTGTTTTCTGCATTGAGGGTCCTGGAGATCTTCCCTATATCTCCATGACCATGAGCCAAAATCTTCAGACACGATACAAGGTGATCTGGACATTGGCCTTCAGGGCTGCTGCGCACACTTTCAGGAAAAAGACACAGCAAGGGGGAATGTATCTCCCCATCATCAGTTACATCTGGGAAGATCCTAAACATCGATTCTGGTTGCCCGCCCTCCATCTACTCGATGGGAGGGTTGTTGCTATTGGCGCCCATAGCTCCCCTGATTCCCCTCCTCAGGGCACCGACGTCAAAGGATGCCAGGTGTCAATCACTACTGCAGAAGGCAGCACTCAAACCTCTGTCACCACCAAGACCGTCACCTGTCAAACTTCTGCTGGTGATGATGAAGAGCAACACCAGCCGGTCTCGCTGGAGGAGCTAGTCTCCCAGACTTCTCTAACAGGTGATTCCATGCGAGAGGAAACGGGTCCTCCACAGGTGTCTGATGGCTTGCTGGCCGAGGTCATGTCGGCAATCACTCCTCAACCCTTCTCCCCCTTTGCCCTTACCCCCAATCCTCTCACCTCTTCATAGCCCGGTTGACACCATCTCACATGGAAGGCAAAGTGGATCCGCTGCTGATGGGTCTCCCTCACTACCTGTCCTCCAGAGGGAGCCTGTGTCATGTCCCCTTTTGATGCATCCTGACTTCATCGAGGAGTTTGAGATTCTCGACGTTTGGTCCCCGCCGCAAGACCCCCGATCACCATATTACTGATTTCTTGGAAGATGAGGTTCTCTACTTGTGTGTTTATAACACAGATCTGGTGACTGTGCAGGCCATGGGAGATGTTCAACTTCACTTTCATGTTCATCAAACCAATCTTTCACCAGTCTTGCTGTGTATATTGGTGCATTGTCATCCTGATACACGGCACCGCCTTCAGGATACAATGTTTGAACCATTGGATGCCATGATATGGCAGCCCAAACCATCACTGATCCACCCCCATGCTTCACTCTGGGCATGCAACAGTCTGGGTGGTACGCTTCTTTGGGGCTTCTCCACACCGTAACTCCTCCGGATGTGGGGAAAACAGTAAAGGTGGACTCATCAGAGAACAATACATGTTTCACATTGTCCACAACCCAAGACTTGCACTCCTTGCACCATTGAAACCGACGTTTAGCATTGGCATGAGTGACCAAAGGTTTGGCTATAGCAGCCCGGCCATGTATATTGACCCCGTGGAGCTCCCGACGGACAGTTCTGGTGGAAACAGGAGAGTTGAGGTGCACATTTAATTCTGCCGTGATTTGGGCAGCCGTGGTTTTATGTTTTTTGGATACAATCCGGGTTAGCACCCGAACATCCCTTTCAGACAGCTTCCTCTTGCGTCCACATTAATCCTGTTGGATGTGGTTCGTCCTTCTTGGTGGTATGCTGACATTACCCTGGATACCGTGGCTCTTGATACATCACAAAGACTTGCTGTCTTGGTCACAGATGCACCAGCAAGACGTGCACCAACAATTTGTCCTCTTTTGAACTCTGGTATGTCACCCATAATGTTGTGTGCATTTCAATATTTTGAGCAAAACTGTGCTCTTACCCTGCTAATTGAACCTTCACACTCTGCTCTTACTGGTGCAATGTGCAATCAATGAAGACTGGCTACCATGCTTGGCCAATTTAGCCATGAAACCTCCCACACTAAAATGACAGGTGTTTCAGTTTCATTGTCCAACCCCTGTATATTCATAGAACCATGAGTGAAAAGAAAAGGTGTGGTAGGAAAAGTCAAGCAGAATCCATTAAATAATTTTGGGGAGCTTCACAAGGTGAGGACTGAGACTAGAGTCGGTGCATCAAGAGCCACTACTCACAATCAAATCCTACAAGTGGGCTACAAGCACCTTACCTAATTTAATGAGAAATAAACCTAGACTGTTGCTCAGTGGTCTAAGGTCCTCTTTATAAATGAAATTAAAGTTTGCATTTTTTTGGAAATCAAGGTCCCAGAGTCTGGAGGACCTTGATTCAAGCAATGTGGAGTATCCATGTTGCTTGAAGTCCAGTGTGAAGTTTCCATAATCAGTGATTATTTGGGTTGCCATGTCATATATGGTGTTGGTGGTGTTGGTCCACTATGTTTTCCGAAGTCCAGAGTCAATACAGCCATCTATCTATAGCTTTATGAAGAAACTGATTTCATTTTCCAGCAGGACTTGGCATCTGCCCACACTGCCAAAGGTATCAGAACCTGGTTACATTTTTATGCAGACGTCATAAACTGCATCCTTTTTGGTCAACAAATCAGTTTATTTACTCAGTTACCACAAATATGTTGCTTACATTTTAAATGGCAAAACACACGTTCTGGTATTAGAGTAATCTATGCTGGTTCTCTATCATGCATGTATATTACTATATTTTGCACAATGTAGAAATATTCTGTCTGTTGGAGTTTTTGATAAAGGACATCAGTCTTTATGCATAGATTTTGCACACCTTGAAAGGTTCCAACAAAGTGTGAAGATATCTATATTACTGCAGTCAGCTTTTTGTTGACATTTAACTTGTTTTTATTATATTTACATCATCCTTTTATCCGTTTTCTTGCACTTATCTAGTATTGGTAACAAATTGGTAGAGTAGGACCCAAAAGCTGGCAGGAGGTAGATTTCATAACCTTAAAAGTAAACCTACAAAGAACTTAAATGGTAAAAACAAAAGACAACGCAAAGGAACTGCAGGACAAAACCAGAAAGACAACTACTCAATTTACATGAGGATCTGACCCATGATTGCAAAACATCAGGGGTATAAATACTCTAGAAGTGGTAGCTGGAATGATGAAAAAGTGATTCACTGATAAAGAACAGCTGTGAGGGAAGCAAAGCACTGAGACAATAAGAAAAACTCATGAAAGAAGATGACTGATTACAATATAAACATGATAAGGAAAACAAGAGCAACAACTTGATGACTAAACAGAATACACACAAAAAAAGTAAATATAACCACAAATTTAAAACACAAGAACACAGTAAAAAAGGCAAATCACCACACCCCAAACAGGAAACTCAAACAAAGTCTTCATGCCCAGGAAGAAATTTCTCTCCAGCTCATTCTGGGGATCCTAAGATGTTCTCAGGCTAGCAGAGATGTATATTCTCTTCAGCAAGTTCTGGTTCAGTCCCAGAGTCTCCTCACACTGGGACATGCTCAGAAAACTTTCAGAGAGAGGTGTCTTGATCAGATGCAAATGCCCCCTGGGTGACCAGACTCACCTTATGTCACAGGTGTCAAAGTCCAATCCTCGAGGGCCAACTTCCTGCAACCTTTAGATGTGACTCTCTCTAAACACAGCTGAATCACATAACTAGATCATTGGTGGGACTCTGTAGAATTTGAGCGCATGAGGAATTAATTTAGTTATTTGATTCAGGTGTGTTGGACTTGGGACACATCAAGCCTTCAAGGACTTGAGTTTGAAATCCCTGTCTGTACTGATGAGTGCAGTCACCCTATGAAGAAAGCTCATTTCAGCAACTTTTATCTAGGATCCTTTTCTTTCAGTCATACACCTAGGGTGAACTGGATAATACTATTGCTGACCCTTGTCACAAATGTTGACTCTACTGTTCATGGACAGGATGTAATGACTAACCAATTTCAGGTTGGTAAAACGTGGGAAGCACGTTTTTACTTAACTGAAACCTCTAAACTATTCTACTTCTATCTGCAGAAGTAAAGTCTACAAATGAAAGACACTCCTCTCACATTAATGTGAATATACATGTGAGATATTGCTCCCAGAGAACGCCATCTGGCTGATGAGCTGTTAACCTTCTTCGAACATGACAACACTTTCCTCGAAAAGCAGTGACAGGTTTTGTTTTTCCACTCCTGGTTCTTCAGTTCAGATGCAGTCGGTCTCGTCTTTGCAGGGGAGTGATTCTGACTCAATAAAGAGAGGAGCTGAGGAGGAGTGAAAACCCGATGTCAGAACTCCACAGCAGAGATTTACAGACTCCAGGAGAGAGGAACTCCTCTTACAAGTTTACAAAAAATGCTTAAATTGTCATGTTCTTCCAGGACTTATTTCCAAATCTTATTTCTAGGAATAGCTGTGAATATTTTGGTTTTTTGCACAAGCCAGATCCAGTGAGTACAGGGATAAGTATATATGTGTGTGTGTGTGTGTGTGTGTAGATAGATAGATAGATAGATAGATAGATAGATAGATAGATAGATAGATAGATAGATAGATAGATAGATAGATAGATAGATAGATAGATAGATAGATAGATAGATAGATAGATAGATAGATAGATAGATAGATAGATAGATAGATAGATAGATAGATAGATAGATAGATAGATAGATAGATAGATAGATAGATAGATAGATAGATAGATAGATAGATAGATAGATAGATAGATAGATTTCATCCTCCTTTTCCCACAGACACTTTTCATAGAAAGTAACAACTATGAAATTATTTTAAATGTACACAGATGTGAGTTTAGTTCATTGGGTTTTCTTAGTCAGATACAGTTATATTACCAAATTATTTATACCCTGAAATTTAAACAGATTGAAGTTTAAAATAATCTTTAAATTTTACCAACTTGTTTATTCAGACTGGAAGTAGAATTACTGTTTTGAAGCTGGCCTGCTAGAATCTGATACAAAGCCTGTGGAAGGAGCTAAAGAGTAGGGTGATGGCAAAGAGGCCTTCCAATACCTTGAGCTCATCACCAAAGATAAGAAGTCAAAATACCAGAAAAAACATTAAAAAAGTTGATTTAAATGCTTTGGGGCCAATAAAGATTCTTACAGTGATTACTGAGAAGAGTATAACAATTATTTGACCTGCCATTTTTATATAATGCCATTAAAACAGATGTTTTTTTTAAGTTGATACACCTCTTATATTGTTCAATTATCTTTTCAGAGATAGCTGTCTCATTTCCCATTAGACACAAACATCTTGGTTGAATGACAATAATCCATCCATTTTCTTTACCCCACTGAGTTGTGGGGGAGCTGGTGCCTATCTCCAGCAGTCCAGAGGCGGGGTACGCCCTGGACAGGTTGCCAGTCCATCACAAGGCAACACAGAGACACACAGGACAAACAACCATGCACACACCCATTCGCACCTAAGGGCAATTTAGAGAGACCAATTAACCTAACGGTCATGTTTTTGGACTGTGGGAGGAAGCCAGAGTACCCGGAGATTACCTAGGCATGCACAGGGAGTATATGCAAACTCCATGCAGAAAGACCCTCAGCTGGAAGTTGAACCTAGATCCTTCTTGCTGCAAGGCAACAGTGCCACCAACTGCACCACAATGCAGCACTGAATGAAGATGGTTTTATATTTAAATCTCCCAGGGGTATAATAATGAAATAAAATTCTAATTTGGGCTTAGTTATAGATATGTTAGCTGGTCAACTAAAGCTTTGTCAACTAAATACCACCTTTCGAAAACCACCACAGAGGAAGGGTAAACTGGGTACAAATAGAATACTGAATAAATAGAGGTGTGGTTGAGGAGTAACAAATGAACTTTATTTTTAGTTTAAAAGAAATTTTAAAACACTGTATCGTTTTTGGATTTTTTTTTCTTACCATGTCCCCTCTGCAACATGGTTTTGGTCTATCGCATAAAATCCTAATAAAAGCGTCGGAGTTTGTGGCTGTAATGTGACAAATGAGAAAAGATCCTGTTAAGAAAGCTTTTGCACACTTTGCTCTATATTTGTATATTACAGGTGCTTTTACTTTACTGTTGTATTTCATACTCCTTGTGTGTCTTCTGTGCTGTGCAGTCTTTTTGCTCTTAAAATTAAGATTAACTTTATACCTGAACGTACAAACAGGTCACTGGTCTGTGTGCATTGATGTTGTGATTAGTCTATTGCCAAACAAGAACTTTTCCAGGCTGAAAGCTTTTGCTAATAAATATTATATGCTCTTCCCGTCCGTGTGGGAACTTTTTTCAGTTTGGTCTTGTTCTTGTAGAGTAGGGGTGAATGTGAGTATGCATTTACTGTCTGTTTGGCTTGTGACAGACTGACAATTGGTTCAGGTTTTGCTCCAGCTCTTACCCAGAGAGAGTTGGAATGGACTCCAGAGTAAAGAAAAATAAGAAAGAACAATCATTTATTGTATAAGGCTACAATGGTGAGCTGGAGCAATGGTTTGCTCTGGTTCATATTGCAGCAAAGCTCATAAAGCCTCTAGGCAATGGCACTTTGTTGTCTAAACTCTTTGTTATGCAGACGGTGTAAAGGGCTCTGTCGGCCTGCTACATTGTACTTTTTACATCACACGTGAGCGATGTTTTCTTTTTACATTGACAAAGGGACTGTTTGCAACCTGAAGTAAATTTGAAAAGTTTTTTTTATTGCTCACTAAAGTTTGCCATTAACCAAATCCCTAGGTTGTTTTTTTTATGTAAGATGTTAAAGTGGTCAGTTGTTGAAATAAAGCTGGGTGTCAGTAGTCACTTCTAGATACTAGGGACAGAGGGATGTCCACCACAGAACTGGAATCAAATCCTGTAAGTTTGAGACCAAGGTTACAGAGGTGTTCTAGTATACAAAATTGGTGGTCTTTGAAGGCCTTTTTGACCAAATGTTGATACCAATTGGACAAGCCTTCAGTCTGGCTGCCTCTTAGCCAGTCAGAAGCAAACACAGCATCATTTTAAAATCACAATTCAGATTTACAGAGATAAATCTGGAATAGTAAATCTTTCAGAGCTGAGAATAAGACATGAACATACACTGCCTGGCCAAAACAAAAGTCCCCACAAAAAAAAAAGGTCACGCTCTAATATTTCGTTAGCTTTGATTAAGGCATTCATTTGCTGTGGCATTGTTTCTGCGATGTCACAAGATTTATTTCCAACCAGTGTTGCATTAATTTTTCACCAAGATCATGCATTGACAATGCTAGAGTCTGACCGCTGTACAAAGCCTTCTCCAGCACATCCCAAAGATTCTCAATGGGGTTAAGGTCTGGACTGTGTGATGGCCAATCCATGTGTGAGAATGATGTCTCATGCTCCCTGAACCACTCTTTCACAATTCGAGCCCGATGAATCCTGGCATTGTCATCTTGGAAGGGAAGAAAAAACCCATTGATGGAATAACCTGGTCATTCAGTATATTCAGGTAGCCAGCTGACCTCATTCTTTTAACACATACTGTTGCTGACCAGACCTGACCAACTGCAGCAACCCCAGATCATAGCGCTGCCCCGACAGGCTTGTACAGTAGGCACTAGGCATGATGGGTGCATCAATTCACCTGCCTCTCTTCTTACCCTGATGCGCCCATCACTCTGGAACAGGGTAAATCTGGACTTATCAGACCATATGACCTTCTTCCATTGCTCCAGAGTCCAATCTTTATGCTCCCTAGCAAACTGAAGCCTTTTTTGTTTCCCAGTTAGCCTCACTGATTAGTGGTTTTCTTAAGGCTACACAGCTGTTCAGTCCCAATCCCTTGAGTTCTTTACGCATTGTGCATGTGGAAATGCTCTTTCTTTCACTATTAAACATAGCCTGGAGTTCTACTGCGCTCCCAAAGCTTCGTTCAACACCATATTCCTCTTGTATTTTTGCCATAACTGCCATAACTGCTGGTTTGATTTCATACACACTCAATGCTGTTTTATTTTGTTTAGTTAGATATTTTACCTTTTTTGTGTAGAACTTTGCATGTTTGATTAGGTGAAGATTATTGAATCGGAAGAGCGAGTTGTATCAGGGCTATTGATTTAATAAATATTCACGTAGATAAAGAGAAGGCGTTTGTGTTTATTTTGTGCAAGGGTGATTTGTCAGGCAAAATAAGGTTAAAGTTGCCCATGTTTCGGCAGAAATGGTTGATTAAACAGTGACATCTTGGAATAGTTATCAACTATTACTGAGAATTTAATAATTGTAATTATCAAGGGCTTTGAGCCACAATTACAACACCAGAGGACATCTCTGATTTCGATTCATAAATAAGGATTAATTCATGTTCTCAAATTATGATTTTCAATTATAATTATTGATAAATATTAATTAATCAATAATTATAATCCCAACAATTGGCGTCCTTGGGTGGGCCTTAAAAGGACAGACATCACATCACTGTTGCACAAAATTAAACAATTGTGATATCCGTGGAACCTACAAGTTGTATTGTGAGATTTTGAGTCACTGAACAGCTTAGCCTGTTGTGTTGCTGCTAATCAATTTAGCTATCATTCATCACAGAACAGCTTAGCCTGTTGTGTTGCTGCTAATCAATTTAGCTATCATTCATCACTGAACAGCTTAGCCTGTTTGCATTGCTGCTAATTAATTTAGCTATAATTTGTCACTGAACAGCTTAGTCTGTTTGTGTTGCTGCTAATTAACTTTAGCAATCATTTGTCACTGAACAGCTTAGTCTGTTTGCGTTGCTGCTAATTTATTTTAGTGGTGGTTCATAGCTAAACAGTTTTGTGTGTTTGCATTGTCAGTGTATTACCATTGTGCATTTTGGAAACATCCCACACTGCAGCTGGAGATGTGGGTATGTTAGAGGACCCCATAGGAATGCAGGCACAAGAAACCTTTGAAGGTGAGCCATACCTGCGATACCTTGAGAGAACCTGCAGGTCAGATCTGGAGGAAGTAGAAGCTGCCCTCCAGAGTTTACCTTTCCAGGCTCATGGGGTTCCCATACATCCATCCCCACCCCACTGTAGTCAGCGGCCATGAACAATACATGGCTGTGGATCCAGTAGGTTAAATAGTTCAAGGTTTAGAGGGGAGCAGCCTTCAAACTTGACTCGCAGTACGGTCCTCACCTCCGACAAGGCGACAGGAGAGCCGTCCCTGGGATTCAAGTGGTTCCTACCGCCCTCAACCACTGCCCAGGACCCGAGTCCGGGGAGCACAGGGCCCACCGTTGTACCCAGAGCAGCCTCCACTGCCTCCCCCGAGGATGAGGCGTGATGCACTGACACACCCTGAGTGCAGCTGGAGTGAACTCTCAGATGAGGACTCAGATGAGCCAGCACCAATCCCTCAGAGAGGATTGCGCACTCGCCAGCTTGAGTCTATGGCCAAAGTCATAAAGCGTTTCGACCCTAATAATGCAGAGTTAAACATTGATGATAATCTTAGGGAAGTTGAATGCTGTCTTTTAGATTTGTACTGCCCATCAGCACGGGAAAAACTGAAGCTCATCTGGAAGACAACATCCAGGAGCGTCCATGTTTTCGTGGAGATCCTGACTCCTGCAGTCTGAGACCGTTATTCAACCCTCTGCGAAGCTTTGAGGGAAGAATATTCTGTGTACACGGACCGGGCCTCCGCCACTCTTGGTGCTTTCACTATCCAGCAATAGAAAAAAAGCACCCAGGGAGTATTACCGGCACTTGAGAACTGTTTACTTCCAAGGACGCAATGCTCCCGGCATTGAGGAGGAACAGGCTTTTAAATCCCTGTTCTTCCACAACCTTCATAAAAGTGTCCGATACGATGTTACTATGTATTGCAGAACGAAGACCCTGAGCATGCAAGAGATCCGGAAATATGTTCAGATGGTATGTGGGAAACACGGGCTCGCCCAACCAAGGGATCAGAGGGCGAGGCTAGGGTTTTACAGGTACAGACTGAAAGAACCAGCCTTGCATTGGAAGGTCAGGAAATGCCTTCAACAGGAGCGACTGTTAAGAACAGGTTCAGGGAACGACGTAGGTTCGGTCAGCAGGACCGGGGGGTTGGCAATGAACGGCAACCGAAGTCCGGAAAACCGGATAACCCCAGGTCCAGCAAGACGCCCTGACCATCAAATGAGGCCTAAAGGTAAGACTGATGGAAAAGGGTGGAACCAACATGCAGAAGGGATTATCAGGAAAGAGATGGAGGAGGCCTTATGCGAGATGGTAACAGAAGCGGTGCGTCAGGCTACCACACCACCACATACTTTGAAACAGGAAACCAACCATCCAGGTAAACCAGATCCAAAATCCCCGTCAGCATGACTAGGCGTGGATTCCGTCTGCACGGTAACCAGAGTCTATCTGGTCGGGTGGGGAGACAAACCTGAGAAACTTCAAGAACCCCTTGGGACCTCGTCAGGAGAAACACCCCGGACTCTCTTCCTAAAATTCTTGTTCGAACTAACCCATAACACACATGCCAGTCACCTATACTGTCCGACCATTATAGGGGGGTGTGTCAAGGCGAACGCACTCCTGGATACAGGATCAGAAATTAGCCTGATGTGCTCAACCTTATTTAAGGAGGTGAGTAGAGCCATGCTCGCTCTTGGTAAACCATTTCACCAGCTACACCCAAGACCACTCATATATAACCAGTCGGGTGAGGTTGGATGTTTCATTCCAAGACATGACTTTGGTCCACCCCATTTACATTTGCACATTGGACACAGAGCCTCTCCTTGTTGGCCAGGACCTGCTGGCCAGGTTAGCCCCACTCATTGACTGCCACCAGGGCCAACTCTGGGCCCAGGTGGAGGTGCCAAAACCCCTGGGTGCAAGCAGTAATCCCAAAGCTTCATTCAACACCATATTCCTCTTGTGTTTTTGCCATAACTGCCATTACTGCTGGTTTGATTTCGTACACACTTAATGCTGTTTTATTTTGTTTAGTTAGATATTTTACCTTTTTTGTGTAGAACTTTGCATGTTTGATTAGGTGAAGATTATTGAATCGGAAAAGCGAGTTGTATCAGGGCTGTTGATTTAATAAATATTCACGTAGATAAAGAGAAGGTGTTTGTGTTTATTTGTGCAAGAGTGATTTGTCAATCAAAATAAGGTTAAAGTTCCCCACTTTTCGGCAGAAACGGTTGATTAAACAGTGACAGCTAATAATAGTTATCAACTATTACTGAGAATTTAATAATTGTAATTATCAAGGGTTTTGAGTCACAATTACAACCTCAGAGGTTATCTCTGGTTTCGATTCATAAATGAGGATTTTTGGTTAAGAAATTAATTTTCTCAAATTATGATTTTCAATTATAGCTATTAATAAATATTAATGAATCAATAATCATAGTCCCAACATCTTTTCCACTACCATGGGATGTGTCTTTCGACATCGTTTTTTTTAGTAAATGAGAAGCAACTCATTGCACCAGATGGGGTTAAATAACTTGTTGCCAGCTGAAACATAATCCCCCATGCAGTAATTATCCAATGGGAGGCTTGTACCTATTTGCTTAGTTAACTCCAAAATGCTGCAGTTCGTTTTCTATCCAGCACTGGGATTTTGAGCACATTTCTTCCATTCTAGCTTCCCTTCACTGGTTGCCTATTCCTTTTAGGATTCATTAAAAAATATATTTTATTTGATTTTAAAGCCCTCCTTGGTTTTCCCCATCCTATCTCTCTGAACTGTCGCAGCCTTATACACCTACCTGCTCTCTCCCTAGCTGCTCCTCACTGTACCTCAGACTGAACGTAAACTTAGAGGAGATCGTGCTTTTGCTGTAGCCGCTCCACATTGTGTCATCGTTTTCTTTAAGGCCGACTTGACCCACATTCAGAGAGAACACTCAAACAGAGAAGCGTGGATTAAAGATGATTTATTTACACGATCAATAGAGAACTCAGTCAAAGAGGGGCGTGGCCGGAGGTCAGGCTGAAAAGGAAACGGCAGATGGTGAATGGTGGCCAGGGTAGGGAAAAACACAATACAAAAGCTTAGCTCACTTTTCAGGCGGGATGGATCCGCCCGAGGGAGAGTGATGCGAGTCTGGGGCTGTACTGCTGCGTAGGTAGGCAACGAGGTCTGATGGTCCAGAGGGGTCTCGTGGGAGAGCGGGCAGGTCGAACACGATCAGACAGGAGGGTACACAAGAGTGGCTGCCCGGCAAAAGTGATCCGGGGAAAATAATCCAGATTAGTTGTAGGTGGTTCGAAGAGGATCTACAGCATGGAGCTCGACTTACAGGCCTAGGAATCAAGGAAAACAGAACAGGTAATTAGTCAGAGAACTACTGCTCAGGATTACAAGGTACGGCCAGGTGATCACTACCGCAGTGGTCAAAACACTCAGGCGTAGAAGTGCTGGGGAGCCGCCCTCATATAGTCCTCCAGCTGATGAGGCAACAATATGCACCTGTCAGGAACTCAGGACCCGGCTCCAGCGCCCTTAGTGGTGGAAGAAGGTAAACAGCAGGCAGGATGAAGAGCAGACTCTGACACATTGTTTAATTGTCTGCCCTTGGAAATTAGACAGGCATTTTCTTTGTCTGTTCTGAAAACCCAAATTTTTACCCTGGCATTTGACACCCTGTGAGATGTTCGTTTTAGGTCATTTTTATATTAGTTGTTTTATTTCATTTTAATGCTATTTTTAATATTGTTTTAATATAGGTCCATTTACTTGTGTCTTGTATTGTGTGTTTTAATGTGTTTTGTTTTTATGTTTTTTACCTTATTTAGCTTTGGTCTGGTGCTGGTTATTAATAAAGTTGGATTGGATCCCAAGCGTTGAGCAGTGACTTTCTTGTTTTTTTTCCGCAGCTCATTGGGAATCTTTTTAAAGGGAGCTAATCTTCATCTTAAAATATTTAGAAACAAAAAATGTTGCAACGTAATCTGTTTTACATAACAGTCAGTTATATCCTTCAGTAGTGACCTAACTATAAGCCTTAAAAGATGGTTCTGGAGTTTGACGGTGTTATATCTAAAACAACTTACACGTGTTACAGGTTTTTAAATTTTCTGCCACTTCATTGGTGCACCTGAGGTTACTGAGAACCATAACAAATCAGAACAGAAACTGATTTGTCCACTCTGGACCCGATGCATGAAGTTTAGGGTTGAAGCAGATGTGAATCCAGACTATAAAGTTAATAGTTTTGACAAATTCAGGCGTGTGTGGCGTTGTTTGTAAAGTTACACCCAGTTCTACTTAATTTAATTCAATTCAAATCAGTTGGATTCAATTGAGTTCAATTCATTCAGTTCAGTACAAAATACGCTATAAATCCCAATTGATGGCTGTAGGCATCTCTTATAGTAGTCTGTATTACAATTGTAGGACATTTAACCATGTCACAGAAAATGGGTGTGAATCAAAGTCCTTTTTTGTTCCACCTTTATTGTAATAATATATTTTATATAAACAGCCGGAATCTATAAATCAATTATTTCTGTTCGCTGTCAAACTGCAGGGTAGAGATTATTAATTTGAAAATCCCATAATATATGTATTTAGTAGGCAAACTATCTACATTAGACATAATTTGTAACATCCTCATCAGACGTGCCCAAATCCAGTCCTTGAGATACTATCCTGTAACTTTTAGATGCATCCCTTTTCCAACACGCCTGAATCAAATGCATGGCTCACTACCAGGCCTCTGCAGAGCTGAAGGACATGCTGAGGAGGGAATTCCACCGTTAGATTCAGGTGTGTTGGAGAAGGGATTTATCTAAAAGTCACAGGATAGTAGCTCACAAGGACTGGACTCAGTCAATATTGAGCAAATCATATAATGCTTACCAAGGTTGCAGAAATTGATCCCCTGCAGAACAGCATTTTAAAAATGTAAAAAAACACTGTGTTTTTTATAGTGCAAAATAATGGAGTTTTGACGAAAATTCCATCTGGAAAACTCACCTCCATCACCAGCTCCGTACCATAACTTCATCATGCGTCTCCGCTCCAACCAATCAGTGTCAAGTCTGCATTCCTCCTCTGCCAATCACCCTTCAAGGCTTCGCTTTTAAGGACCTCCAACCATGGCTCTCCCTGCTCTCCTGCCGAGCTTCGACCCTCCACCACCCCATCGCCACCATCTGGCTTCCTAGCTCCTTCCAATTCCCTTATTATCGGGCCTCCACTCCATCACCAGTATCGGATCCCCAGGGGGAAGACATCTCTAATCCTAATCCTAAATCATTCATTCAAGCTCATGTCATTCATAGCATTCATGTCTTCCCCTGGGGTCCGAGCGCCAAAGAAATAAACATCTGCTATTTAACTTCTCTAATCGGCATCTTTGTGTTTTTATTGTGAGTCTTTACAGGATTTAATTATCTGTTTACAAAAACATGCTCCTCAGAAATAAAAACTGTGCAGGGAGCTGAACATTGCTGGTGTTATCTGCTTTTTGATGAAATGCTCCTACTACAAGCACAACCTTGTGCTTATTTCAGTCAAATGTGTCAGCATGTACGTAAAGCAGTTTCTAAGTTGGGTCAATCTGAAAATAGACCAAACAGTGGCAGAATTTGATGTGGATGTTTGATGTGGATATTCTGTGAAGTAATGAGTGTCTCACCTGTGGTGGTAGCTATTATGCTCCTAGTCTGGAGAAGCAGGGACAATTTATAACAGAATAGAGTCAGAGGGAATGAGGAGAAGGAGGAAGAATAATTACACCAGACTAAGTCATCCATGTCATGTATCAGTTTTAGATAACCTTTGCTTTTCTTGAAAGTCTACATCATCATGCTGCAACCTGGCATCTCTCTGAGTTTGCATTTTAGGCATTTCATGTGACTTATCTATCAGTTTTCACAGGGCTGACTAATCTAGCCTCTCTTATCAATTAGGTATTGTAGCTCCAAGAACCCCCTTGTCCATTTGTCCATCCCCAAAGACCTTCTCTAGTTCCTACTGGGAGATCCCATGTTGTTCCCAGTTTAGAAGGTATATGTAGTTCTTCTAGCAGGCTTTGGGTGTGCCCAGGCTCTCCTCCCGACTGGACCTGTCTGGGAAACCTCTATAGGGACGAAACCAGAAGGCATCTTAATCTGATGCCACGTGATTTGATTTAGCAAATAGTTTTTTTTTTCACTCCGTTGCTCAGGCAGTTAACAAAAAAACTGATAAATGGATTGTCAAAATGTCTAGCCTGAAGACAGGGGACTGGTGCAACAATTACTTTATTGTTTTAATATGACCGAATTTCAATTACTTGAAAACTAGACTATTTTTGTGAGAAAATGCAACTATTTTTGGTCTGGGCCAAAACCCAGAAAAAAATCCTTCTAGCATCCAGTCAATATTGAGAAGGCCAGAACTGGTGGTTAAATGATGATTTATTGAATCCATCCATGTCATCAACCACCTTAAGAGCTAGACAAGAGCAAATAATAATAATTTGAAACATTTCATCATCCATTGTCATGCATAGCCCATTAAATTAGTACATTTCTTTACATTATCACTACCTTTTACATCTTTCCGCATAAACATTTTATGGTTACTCAAATACACTTTATCACATTTACAAACCTTGTTCCCCTATCGACTGAAGCTAAGCTTAGGTTGCCTTTTAACTCTTTCTGTCATCCTTTCTCTGTGTTGCCAAACTCATTCCGGTTTTACCTTTTGTCCAACTGAGCTGGTTCCGTTATACTACTTCCGCTCCTTAGGAAGCTATCAAAATAAAGGCATGTGGTCTTAAACGTAGTTACTATAAACAGCGGTAACTTTACTCTGCTGGTCCTTACACTCCCACCAAATTATTTTATGTTGAACATATAAAACACAAATAATTTCTTCAAAATACTTAACCACAACAATAATAACCTAATAAACATGTCATCACTGTAACTTGCAATGTGCAAATACACTTAAACATTATGGATTTACTTTTCACATTCTTCTAGCATCAGAACTAACTTATGAACTGGGCGTTCTACTACAGACATCTTATTCACACGTTGACCTCTTTTAGAAAGGTTCCTGTTTGCATAAGCTATTTTGACCTTTCTGACCAGTCCATCTGAATCTCTTACAGTGTCTGTGATTTGTCCAAACCTCCACTGGGCTCGTGGTAACATTTCATCCTTGTCCATTACTATGTCTCCTATTTGCATGTTCCTTTTAGGCGTGTGCCATCTTTGTCTGACCATAATGTTCTGAAGATACTCTTGTTTCCATCTGCTCCAGAACTGTTCGAGTAAGTACTGTATCTGACGCCATCGCTTTTGTGCATACAAGTCCTCTTTAACAAACTGACCGGGGGGAGGCAGAGCAATCGAGGTCTTCATTGTGACAAGATGATTCGGAGTTAGTGGCTCCAGAGTATGTGGATCAGTAAGATTACATATTGTTAGGGGACGACTGTTTACTATTGCAGCTGCTTCATACAAAAAGGTTCTGAGTGAAGAATCAGTGAGTCGACCTGGTGTAAAAGCCAATATTGCATTAAGAACGCTTCTCACAGTCCGTATTTGTCGTTCCCATACTCCACCTGCGTGACTCGCATGAGGTGTGTTTAGGACAAAGTCGCATTGTTTCTCTGCCAAGAAGGTTGTCAATCTGTCAGTGTCCATTCCACTTTGGGCTGTATCCAGTTCGTTTTTGGCACCTATGAAGTTAGTACCCCGATCACATTTTATTTGTCTGACAGAGCCTCTTAAAGCAATAAAACATCTGAGTCAATTTATAAAGGTGTCAGTTGACAGGTCCTCTAACATTTCAACATGAACTGCACGTGAATAGAAGCATGTGAAAAGGAGGCCATATCTTTTATATTCTTTCCGTGCTTGTTTAGTCAGGAATGGGCCGAAAACGTCCATACCACAGTATGTGAAGGGAGGAGTGTGTTCAATTCTCTCCATGGGAAGGTCTCTCATTCTTTGTCCTTCCACAGGTCTCCTTTGTCTACGGCAGAAAACACAATGGCGAATGCTTGATGCAACCCTTTGACTTAATCTTGGAATCCAATAACCATTTGATCTTATCTCATTCATCGTAAAGCCCTTTCCCTGATGACTGACCCTTTCATGGCAATGGGCAATTATCAGTTTTGTGATGCGATGTTCACTAGGAATGACTGTTGGATGTTTGAATGAATTGGGAAGAGATGAATGATGTAGCCTTCCTCCTACTTTAAGCACATTGTCCTTGTCCAAGTGCACGGGACCAGGATAAAAACTTTGAGATGCGTTCACTAATGCATGCATGTTCACCTGTTTGTGTATTTAAGGTCTGCACCTTTCTCACTTCTGGGTCTCCTAGTTGGAGATCAATAGTTTCCTTTTTTGGAAGCTGTATCTCCTTTTCCCACAGGAACCGAGGGCCTATGAGCCAACTGGATGACATCAGTTCATTTACTGAAGTGCCCCTGGATGCTAGGTCTTCACAGGTGGGTACATGAAAACCATTGTTGTGGTGAGGTATTGTGGATTTTTTGCACTCTATTAGCAACAAATGTGTGGAAACGCCTCGCCTTGTTATTTATATATAACAGTGTGACCTTGGAGTCTGTCCAAAAGAACTCCTCAACGTTGTCGTAGAGTAGTTCCTCTTTTAACATGCTGTTTACAGCAACTGATACTGTGGCTGCGGGAAGTTCCAACCTTGGGATTGTGGTGACCTTTGTGGGTGAGACGCGTGCTTTCCCATGATGAAAGTACAATGAACTTCTTTGTTTTTATTTCTTAGTCTCAAATAAGAACATTGTCCATATCCTGCAGTACTTGCATCGGAAAAGTGATGCAATTCTCTTTTCATCGCCTCTCCAAAATCAGCAGGAGCATAACATCTGTTTATCTGCAGTTTTTTCAAATTGCATAGATCCCCCTTCCAGCACTCCCACCTTGGCCTGAGATGTGCTGATATTGGGTCATCCCAATCTGTTCCTTGACGGCACATTTCTTGGAGGATTCTTTTGCCATTGAGCACATAAGGAGCTATAAATCCAAGGGGGTCGTATATTGCAGCGACTGTGGATAGGATGCCACGCCTGGTTGGTGGTTGATCTTTTAATGTGACGTTGAATGTAAAGCAACCTTTCTCCACTTTCCAATAAATGCCAAGTGCTCTTTCTGTTTGTGTTTCATTAAATGTCAAGTCCTTTGTTTTTATGTCTGTTGCGTGCTCTGTAGTTGGAATACTGTTCAGAACTTCAGTGTTGTTGGACACAAACTTGTGTAACCTTAGTCCACCCTTAGCACACAGTTCACGTGCTTCCTTGGCCAGTTGTATAGCATCTTTGACTGTCTCTGCGCTCGTTACTCCATCATCGACGTAGAAGTCTCTGGCTATAAATTTTGAGCCTATAGGATTGGCAAGGCTGTTCTTTTTGGCTAAATGTTTTAACCCATAGTTCGCACAACCGGGTGACGAAACAGCACCAAAGAGACGTACTGTCATCCTGTATGCTTGCAGTTGGCTGCTCCTGTCTCCGTCTTTCCACCATAAAAAGCGCAAGTAGTTGCGATCACTTTCCTTAATCTGGAACTGGTGAAACGTTTTTTCAATGTCACACATTAGAGCTACTTGGTGCTGTCTAAAGCGCATGAGAACACCCGTTAGATTATTGATCGTGTCGGGACCATTTAGCAAATGTTCATTAAGACAGGTACCTTTATGCTTTGCAGAGCAATCAAAGACCACTAGTAACCTGTCCGGTTTCTTTGGGTGATAGATGCCATGGTGCGGTATGTACCATGTCTCTCCAGGTTGTCCATTATCATCACACTCTTCTGCATCACCTCTTTCGATTATGTCATTCATGTATCTCATGTAATCCTCCATATAATTTTCGTCTTTCATGAATTTGCATTTAAGCTGGTTTAGTCTGCTTTCTGCAAGTTGTCTGTTATATGGCATTTGTGGCCTTTCTCTAAATGGTAATGGCATTTTGAAATGTCCCCTTTCCGTTTGTGTTATGCCTCGCTCGAGCTTTTGGAGGAATATTAAGTCCTCCTGTGACACAGTTTTTCCATTTCTGTCAGTCTCTTTGAAATCTCTTTCCAAAGCACGTATTGCATCTGCTGGAGTGGAAGAAGGGATTTCTTTAATTGTGACTCAATGACAGAGATTATTGGCCATATTTGTTTCATTGTAAGGTGTTGAGTTGCCAACTATGCTCCATCCTAAATCTGTGCGAATAGCATAGGGCTCATTGTCTTTGCCTGAGATTACTTGTTTGGGTGCAAGAGCTCTAGGACAACTATAACCTATTAGGAGATTTACTTCACAACTAAGGAGTGGGGGAATCTCATCTACAATAGGTAGCAAATGAGTCCACTGTTTGGCTGTTTCACATGTGGGTAAGTGTTCTCTGTTAGCAGGTATGCATTCCTTTAAGTACGCAGTGGGGAGCTTTAGCACTGTGGCTGAATTATAACCTCTCACCAGGAGGTCAGACTCCCTTCCACTGCTTACAACTGCATTTTTACCCATCATAGTTGTCAATTTCAACTTTACTGGGGAAACATCTGCCTGCAGTTCATGTGTTACATCCTGATCAATAAAGACAGCATCGCTCTGAGTGTCTAATAATGCATAAACCAATTTTTCCTTGAGTGGATTGGTTTTAGTTGAGAGGCACACTGGAACTATCATAGAGGTGATGACTGTCTGCTCAGATCTGGCAACATTAAGTGACAATGCTGTAGCGGTTTCAGGTGAGTTACCTTGAGTTGCGTTATGTGTACTCACACGTGTTTGTCTTTGTAGACCATTACTGTACGTCTCATCATGAAGACAGGTAGGGTGTCTCTTTGTGCAGGTTTCGCAAGTGAGGCGGTATTTGCAGTTCTTAGCAACGTGTCCATATTTTAAACAACCATAACAAAGTTTATTGTCTTTCACATATTTCTTCCTATTTTCTAGGGACTCCTTCAAGAAGTCTGGGCACTTGTGAAGCCGATGTGCATCTTGGCACAACATGCAAGGCGAACTGTTAGGT
This sequence comes from Girardinichthys multiradiatus, assembly GCF_021462225.1. NCBI lineage: Eukaryota > Metazoa > Chordata > Actinopteri > Cyprinodontiformes > Goodeidae > Girardinichthys > Girardinichthys multiradiatus. Next base: position 27,876,579 of record NC_061802.1, read on the forward strand.
GGCTTTGGTATTATCTGTTTGTCACTGTGTAACGTTAAGTTTGTATTAAATACACTTGCCTTATTCCCTTTATTTTCCTTTGTGGTCCTTTTGTCAATATTTATTTCAGTGCGGCGAAGCGCGTGAATGGAGGTGGCTGGGTTGCAGGCCACTTCTGCTTCCAATGAGAGGAAGCAAAATCACGGAAACTTGGAAATTCACCACCCTCCATTAGAGTTTTTGTCACCTGCCTGTTCCATCTTGTATTTATCCAGTCGGGTAGTTTGTGCAACAGTTTTTGAATTTCTTCACAGTCATTGAGTATTTGTAATCTTTTTACGTGAGGCATAGCGAGCATGCATGCATTTATGAAATCCGCAAAGGCTCTTAATCCATCATCTCTAGACTGCACTTTCGGCCAATTTGCAAGCTTCTCCCTGAATGCTTTCTGTATCATGAATGGCTGACAGTACCTTTGATTTAGTTTGTCCCAAGCATCTTTGTATGCTTCTTCATCATTTCTAAAGAAAGTTCCTTCAAGGCATTCGCGGGCTGGCCCGGTTACAAATCTTTTTACAAATCCCGTCTTTTTCAATCAGCAAGATGAATGTAGATTTCCATTCAATAAAGTTTATGGGATCTCCACTAAACACTGTTGGTTCTGGCGTGGGAAGTTTATTAAATTTTATGCTGTCTTGCACTGCTTGTGCTAACTCAGTGACACTAGGGGGAGCTATTTGCACTGGAACGGAGGACCACACTGGTGTGGGCTGTTTGGGTGTAAGGTTTGTGCTCACTTGTTCACCCTTTATTGACCGTACCCACCTGTGATAATTCGTTGTCATATGCTTCAAACCTGGCTCGAGCTGCTTTTACATCCTTCTGGGCTTTAGGCGTTCCAACTCAGAATTTTGAGCTGCCATTTGTTTCTTGTGCTCCTCCTCTAAAGCTTTTATCTTCTCTCTCTGTCTTTGTTCCTCTAGTACAACCTCATATTCCGCCTCTTTTGCTGCTAGTTCTGCCGCTGCGTGAGCTCTTTTTGCACTAAGCTGCGAAACTGAGGATCGCCGGCTGTGGTTTGATGCTGCGGTCGAGCCATATATGGACGGAGCGTAGTCGTGCTCTAAGAGTTCACATAAAGGGGTTCTTTCACGTCCTGCATCAAAGTTTTCATCAACACCACTTATTCTTTCCAGAATTATTTTTAGAATGTCATAAGTTACTGCTTCACATGCATCGATCTTTCTCCTTATGTCAGATGATGGTGCCATTTGGTTTCTCATTTCCGAATAGAGTTTTAGTATATCATCTCTCTTTCGTTCAATTATGTCTGCAAGTTCTGACATTTTCCTTGCCTTTTTCTTGTTTCGCATGCCTGTATCTTCCATTGTTCATAAAGGCTTGTTAGTCTTTTTTCTCTTTTACTTCTTTCTTCGCTTTGATATGTTATCATTTTTTCTGTCTGTGTTTTAACTCTTTCAGAACGTCTTGGCAAATCTGACATGCTATGAGGTTTATCTTGAAGTTCACTTAACACTTGTTCTTTGCAAGTGAATGAATCTTTAATGTCCTGTCTGTCCTTACTTTCATTTTGAAGTGACTCCTTGAAATCTTGAATTTCTAGTTGTAAACTTACACTCTGGTCATCTGTGACCATTTGACTTACAGATGCAGCCTGTAGATCTTCCATTTTGAGCCCTTTTTATCCGTTTTTCTTTCTGACCAACCTCTGCCCTCTGCTGGACGATGTGGGTATTACCTTAGGACCTTGAGACCACGTGATGCAGCAATGAGGTGGAGGTCAAGCTCTTACTGTAGCATCCAGTCAATATTGAGAAGGCCAGAACTGGTGGTTAATTGATGATTTATTGAATCCATCCATGTCATCAACCAACTTAAGAGCTAGACAAGAGCAAATAACAATAATTTGAAACATTTTATCATCCATTGTCATGCATAGCCCATTACATTAGTACATTTCTTTACATTATCACTACCTTTTACATCTTTCCGCATAAACATTTTAAGTTACTCAAATACGCTTTATCACATTTACAAACCTTGTTCCCCTATCGACTGAAGCTAAGCTTAGGTTGCCATTTAACTCTTTCTGTCATCCTTTCTCTGTGTTGCCAAACTCATTCCGGTTTTACCTTTTGTCCAACTGAGCTGGTTCCGTTATACTACTTCCGCTCCTTAGGAAGCTATCAAAATAAAGGCATGTGGTCTTAAACGTAGTTACTATAAACAGCGGTAACTTTACTCTGCTGGTCCTTACAATCCAAACCACGCCTCTGAGAATGATCCAAACCTATTATCAAGCTTGTGGTTTTCTGACTAAGATTTGTTAATTAACTCAGCCCTTAACATCACTCGTTTTATGAACTTTCTCCAATAAAATTTTGCTGTTCAGGGGAAACAAAATAATCTTTCCCATCCCACAACTGGCTCAATCCAAAATTACATACCACAACTTTAATGAGAAATGAAAGACCTAATTTGGACAACGTATCTCTCCAGTTTATCTGCCTGGTTTATGATTTGTCTTTTTACTCTTTAAATTAAAGTCCTGTTGTGCAAATTCTCCCCAGTTTGACTTATCGTTGATTTTTGTATTTTTTCTGTCGTTTGCCTCACTTCAGTTTTATGTTGAGTTCGGGTTTGCTATTTTTATTTTTCGGTGTTTTCTCTTTTGTTTTAGCAAAAAATTTTTTTCTTTAATAAATAAACTCTCCTCTTTGGTTTTCTGGTCAACAGTTATGTTGCCTGACAGTTACCTAACATGTCCTTCCTTCTCACAGATCCGAAATGCTGCAGATATGCAAGAGAGGTCATATTTCTCCAGTCATAGCCTCTCGTTATTGGATCCATAGTAATGTTCAAAATGCTATATTATAGACAATGCTTCATATTATAGACAACTCCCTTAATGCCACCACATGAACTTATCTGAAAAAATCTCACTGTTCTGTTTTAACACATAAGAACCCTTTGCTCCTTGTTTTCCGGTTGTTGCTAGAGCGACTACAAAAGGAAATACTTTAGTTTGTGTACGGTCCACAGAGAGTCCCTCTGCAATTCCTAAAACTGTTTGAAAAAGTTCATAAATAGTAATTTGGTAAGTTAGAATTTATCTTTTGTATATCTTTTGTTTTGACTTTTTTTTTGCTAATGGTATTACAATTTCATTCTCTTATATTGTATCTCTTCAATTTGTTGATTTTTAAATCTGTGTTTTAGTGTCATGCCTGGTACCTTGTGCTCTGTAAATCCCTTTTATTCTGTGCAAGCATAAAAAAGCAAATGTACATATGTTTTTAGTAAAAGGCTTTATGATATTGAAATTTGTCATAGTGACCTTGTCAGAATTAAACATTTATGGTTTTAATGGGGTTTTTTATGGTTTCTGTGGTCTTGTATTGTTTTTCATGATTTTCCATATCTATGTCTTTTTCCATTTATTGTGTAGCTCATCATAATTTCTGCTTAGTACTTTTGTTTCATGTTCTTGTTTTCTCTTATTTTTCCAGCTTGCTGTTTTTTCTTTTTTCTTGTCTGTTTTTGGGCTGCATGGCAGTGCTGGAGCCTTTCTGCGTGGAGCTTGCAAGTCCATGTATGTGTTGATATTCCTCAGATACTCCAGCTTCCTACAATAGTTGCCAAATATGCATGTTAGGTCAATTATCCATTCAGATTGGAAACAGGTGTGCTTTTTTGCATAGTTATTTGCCATCCTCCTCCTTTGAAACCTTTTTTTTTTTTTTTGAGCCATTTGTGTCCTGTCTTATTAGCAGGTAATTGTATTCAGAATGAGGGTTTAACAGCCAAAAATCCTAGTGTTTCTTTACGCACATTGTATGTTATACCGATTTCCTTAAAATTTAAAGCCTGTTTTTTTTTATATAAATAAAACAGGGTCCACCTGTGGGAAACACCAGTCAGACAGGCCCTAGTTAACTTTCTGTGCAACCCCCACAGTCCAATGTATTTGTAAATTTAATAATTATTCAAAAGTAACTTGAGCAGGAAGGGAAATCTAGATGCAGGTGTAGTGCTTTATTAAACCATTCCTGGGCTCTTTCTTCTGAACAGTTCAGTTCATTAAAAAAACTCAATGGACTCAGCAGCTGGCATGGAGCTCAATCTGATCTATGCGTCCAAAGCCTTGTCCATGAAAAACATTTAAAAATGCTTCATTTATAGAAATACAAACAGCAATGCAAGCCTGTCAACATATATTACAGCTTCATATACAAATGTATAAATCTACAATCAATAAATACAGTACGAAGTCTTCTTCTTGAGATGTATGGTGGAAATAATTTCCCATTACAGATTTTAAAGGCTTGCTTTGTGATTTTCTTTTAAGATAAATTGGTGTTCTGAACTGAGGTCATCTGTGAGGTGGAACTCTGTTTCTGGATGATTAAACGAGTGGCTGTGATTTACCATAATAAAAAAATACCAAAATGAAAGAATGCAAATCCCTAATAGAATGTATCCTGACCTATTTTGCCAACTAAATGCTGACCAGTGACACAAAAACCAGTACAATCAAAGAACAAACAAGACTTCAAGAGATTAGGTGTTAACACATGGCTCATGTTCAAAAAGAAAAGATCGCTGATGCTGATTACAGTATTTACAAGGAATGCTGTGATTGACTTCAGTAGATAACGAATGTTTCTTTGGTCCCTGTCGATTTCTGGCAATTAGTGGTTAAAAAAAAAAAAAGTCAAACTGTTGCAACAAAATGATTGATTAGAAAGCCAAAACAAACACAGAAATGTGCCATGATTATGCCTATCACTATGAATCATTTCATTAATCCAAGTTCACATAGGCAAAGGAAACACATCATTTCAGGGTTCTGAAATACATCAGTCAGTAAAAACAGTACATACAGGATATATGAGCATAAACAATTATTACAAAGCAGCGAAAGCTACTCAAAGTGGACATGTGTACATCATCAAAAATGAACCCAGTAACATTTTTGCAGCAGCAGAATTTTAAATGAGACACAGGAAGCATAGAGAGTGATTTCATAAACTGTGGATGAGGTTGGGTTGGTTTCATTGGGTGCTCAGGGGAGAAATAAGAATAGAAGAGTATTCACTAAGAGTCCAGGTTTCTGCAGATGATTCCCCAGTGTTTCTGTGTGCTGTCCATCTTTGGCTATGCAAGTAGAGATGGCTGATGTGTTCGATGAGTTATGTCAAGTTTTCTTCATGCTTCCTTCTGACCGAAAAGAGTGCCCTGCGTCTTAAGTCTGTGCATCCTGGAGGGAAGAAAAGATGAAGACATCAGACATGACGCTCCTGATGGTTCATCTAGACTGAGTCTGTTCAGAGATCAGTGACGGTAACTTACTGTCTTTCTTTACGACTCAGTTTGTCTTCTTTTGACTTGACAAAGACTGCATTTTCCCCTCCCCTGATGAGGTAAGCAAACTCTCCTTCCTTTGCGTTAAAGATCACCCTGAATTCACACAGAACACATATCTTAAGTCATCAAGCTTCTCGAGTGCATACATTTTAGCAGCTTTGTGTTTATTGTGATGACCTGGAACTTACTTGGACTGAGTCTCCCCACACTTAATGCGGAGCTTTCGGAGGTGAAATTTGCTGCTGCCCCAAAAGTCGGACCAGCTAAAGAGTGCATCCTTCTCCCAGCGAATCTTGACCATCATCAGGTCACCGATGTCCACATCAGTGGTGATCAGGAAGGACAAGGTGGTGTTGTCATCCAGGGTGGGCCTGATAGGTTAAAGGAGGAAATATATTCAGAGTTAGGCACATCAGACTGGTGTTATTACATATAAAGGCGCACTGAAAAATTGGCCTCCAACCAGAATTCTCCAATTTTATGCTTAGCCAGCCTTGGCAAGTCAGAGTCCAAAAAATAACATCTTTCTTGTTCTTAGTTTCTATTAGGTCAAACTGAGCACAATGCTCTTCAGTGTGGAAGGAAGAAGACTTAAAGTTAGTATCACTGAGTTGTTGGAGTCAAAAAAAGCTCAAAAGGTGCAAGGAGGTTCTAGAGGCATGCTGTCAGACATGCTGTGCAAGAAAATATTGGCATTTTTTGCAGAAATATTTGTGAAATCCTGTTTTGCTGCAGAGCTGTGAAACATCACCTGCTCTCTAATACACACAGTGTGACATCTCCTCGAGTCCTGGTGGAAATTATTAGTGATCAGCTGTAGAAAGGCTGCTACAGGCTATATAGTTACGAATGAATGATTTGTCTATCAAACCCATAACAGTGAATCAGACCTCTTTCCTCTTAAATAATAAGTTGAACACAGCACCTATTTAAATTACTTTTGGATTTAGTAATATATAAAAATAAGTATACATAAAAAAAAACATCAGCCAGCTATAACATGTATTGTGGCTGTGAGTAAATGAGATATGCTTTTCTTTCTTTTTACTTTGCTGATATTTATAGACACCTCTGTCCATTGAACCGACAGATTTTATTTGTGGATTTTCAGTGAATCAATGAAACATCTCTATAGCCTTCTGCTGTTCTTGAGAAATGTGTTGACTTATTTTACTGAGTTTTTTATTGTTAGGACAGTTACAAGTTCCGTTTATAAAAACAGGGAATTATTCACAGTTCTTGAAGAAAAATTGGCTAAAATCAGTATCAACAGGTCATACCAATACAAAACCTGGCATCAAAATCTCTGATCGGTGCATTTTTACAAGCATATGCTGACAAGCAAAATTTTTGCCAAGTTGCATTTCTTTGTGTTGAATATGAGCAGTTTCACATACGTACAGGACAATAGGGATGTCCTCCTTCTCTCCATGGGTTCCATGTAGTGAAATCTTTATTGGCTGCTCACTGAAGCTCATTTTGTCCTTGCTGAAGAAGTGTGCCTTCACTTGGTAATGGAAAACTGCAAGATGGACAGAAGATTCACTTCCAGTTAAATGTCATAACACTATTTAGGCTTTATTTTACATTAGGTTGGAGCTTTAAACACAGATAAATGTCTTCTAGTTGGGTGTCAAGCATGCATGTGTCTATTTAACAAGTAAATGTTTACACATTTGCTGTTTGCAGATTTGTGATTCCTAAAAAAGCAGTTTTCCACTGCTAAAGTACTGTATAGGTATCTCTTTACTTCAGCATACTTAGCAACTAAAATACCCATGACCTCGTGAATGCCTGTAACGTGCTCTACTTGTGAAGCTGTATTAAGTGTCTACAAACTATATCCAGTATATCACCACTAATTCCATTAATTTCACTGCTGGCTCCAAGGAATTACAGTTACTCTTAGCATGTCCAGACACAGTAGTAAAATACATTTCCTTTCTGTTCCTGCAGGAAACGCATGAAAAAAGTCATGTTTACTTTAGATTTATACCATTTCAGTTAATATTTACCCTTGTATGGCATCATATCGCGTGTCTTGAGATACATCCTGGCACTGCGGGTCGTGCGGACCTTGTTGATGTTGTAGCCAAGCTTGTTGCAGCGGTTCTTCCTGCAGCTGAGGCACATTCCCTTGTTGAAGGCGTCCTTGGAGTTGCAGCGGTAGGCCATGCTCTGTTGCTGGGTGTTCAGCAGGGAGTCGATGAACAAGTGGATAGAGCGCTCATGGGAGCATTTGATAAGCTGATCCATATCTGCACAAAAAAAGCAGAGAATGCATCAAGCTTATTCAGTTTTTACAGATGATGCAATGCAAAGTCAGAATATTATTTCCTGGGGTCCTTTTTTTATTCACAGATTGTCACAAAAGCGAACCCAGAAAGCATCCACAATTAGGTTCTGCTTTTTGAAAGCAGGAACCAACAAAATATCAAGGAAAGCACTCATTGCTGTGGCACACTTTGTGTTAGCTTGAAGTGTTATGACTGGAGAAAAAAAACTTTAACTGTAAACTTGAAACCTTTTATTTTAGCAAGTACCTTGCTGACTTCACGCAAACTTACGTATTATGATTTAAATCTGTTCACAATACAATGTTCTTAAAACTGGTCGAATTTAAAATTAAGCTAATTCAGGTGCTTTTCATTATCCCTACAAAAAATATGGTTTTAACTACAAGTCACATACTTTGGAGGCCCTTGATTCCTTCTGATGCAATCCCCAGCAAGGTATTCTGAATGTCGCAACCTGGCTGAAAGGTTCCACCATTGGGGTAAATATCGATATGACCAACAGGTCTCTGGATGCCGATACTGCGGTCTGGAGAGCCCCTTGTATTGGTGTGCAGGACGTCCACAAACTGGGCATCGCCTCGGGACAGAGTGCTCTGCTCATCTGCGTGCTCGAAGGTAGGACCAGCGGGATCCAGACCTGGATAAGCAAAAGGCACAATTCATTAGTTTTGGAGATAAACATGATTGGAGATAAAATGCTAGGATTTGGAACGCTTATGTATCAAACCATTGATTAAGGCTTGAAAGTCTGTGCTCAGTCTGACCTCTTTCTGACAATGTGAGGCAAAGACTGAGTCTGCTTAATGGCCCATTGCTCTCAGACCCAATAAACACACCATTATTGGAAGCAGGTCAGAGAGATTTCAAAGCTGGATCAACTTCATAGAGGTAAAACAGAGCTCTAATCTGACACAAATTGACTGTATGCACACATACAATGGAGGTCTGGAATGTAGAGGCTGACAGATTAGGTTTACGTTATTTGTTGTGCAGAGAACAGTGGTTCAGTCATTATACTATGGTATGCGTCCCTAACCTTAGGGACTACATGTTATATTAAAAGAACCAAACAGCATGTTAAAAAGTTTATAGCTGCAAAATTTTCTTGGCTGTATTGTGCCATTTTTTGAGTGAAGATGATAATCCAAGGTTCCTACATTTCTGTTATTTCCCAGAGTCAGGTTTCCAAAGTTCCCAGACCTTTTTATCCATTTTCATAAATAAATCGAATAAATATAATGGATCCTTTAAATGAAATAATAGACTTTTCCATTCTGTACAGGAACCCTGATAATCATTTAACAGGAGTCACCTGTGATCCTGCTGATCTTATTGTCAGTGAGGTCTCCAGCAATGCCGGCCACATGTGCTCCCAGACTGTATCCCAGCAGGTGAATCCTCTCCCAGGGCAACTGCAGCTCTTTCTGCAAGGCAACAAACAGGTGAATGGAGTGCAAGGTAGCATATTATGCTACTCAACATGATTTAAAGGGAAGCCTGCAGAAATGCAAGCTGTACTTGGCAAGGGTCTGAAGCATGGAAGAATCTGGGACACAATCCAAAACAGAGATTTTGTGCAATTTCATGCTATGCCAAATTCTAGCTAGCTTTTAAAGTTTTAAGTTATGCAAATAAAGGGCAAGCTTTAAGGTGTTGCAAATGCTGCACTCGCTAACACTGAGCCTTACAACAACAGCCACAGACATGACTATAAAATGTGTTTATAGGCATTTGAAATCATAAACCATGGAACAATTTAACCACATGGGCTCATTGGGGACAGAGCATTACATCATAAGGAAAATATTTTAGTCATTGATCTAAAGTCTCCACCAGCATATTCACATGTTATATGTACAGCACGCAAAAGCGTATGCAGAGAGAGTGTAGCAGCTCACCTGAAGCCAGGTAACGAACTTGGCCACATCACGACCAACCAGCTTGGTGTAGGCTGCAGAGGTTGGGTAGTGCTGGTTGGCACGGGTCAGCCAGTCCACCACGATCACGTTGGCATTTGGTTCGCGCTCATACAGGGCGGACACCAGCTTGGGCACCCAGCTCTCAAACATTCCTGTTACCTGCATGGACAGACATAAAAACAGTAGGTGTAATGGTGACTTACATATAATTAAAAGGAACATCTTCTCATTGCATTTTGCTACAGTTTGTTTAAACTTCAGCTAAAAAGTCATGTTTTATGTTGTTAACGCCTAATGTTTCAACTAACTGTAAATAATGTTAAAGCATAACATTTTATTTGTGTAACCAAACTTGAATATGTAACATATCAGTTTCTCAACAGTAGTTAGCCACGTCAAGGAATCGGTTTCTGCGGTTTTTGAGAATCACATGATCTAATTGCTTTAATTTAAACAGAAAAGCAACAAATACTCAAACTGCTGCTAAAATAATATAGCATATCATAGTTATAATATTGCTACCATAGTTGTTTTTTTATATTGAATACACACTTTTGAACAACAAACTGAACTTAACATTCTCTCTTTTTTGCCATTCTGCTCTTTAAATGCACCACAGATATACCAAGCAGATGTCAGCTGGTTAAAATTAGTCAGGCTATCTGCTCCAGCTGGTGAACAGACATGTTGACTCCTTTAGTTTCCACACTATGACTCCTTCTGTTTTCTGAGACTTTGTCTTTCTTGTAAGCAAGGGAAAGGTTAAATTAAATTATTTCAGCCATCTGACAGGCAGCGAACAGCAACAACTTAATAGGCAGGGCTGCCTTTGTCTATTCTTCATACAGCTGGAGAAAACTGGTCATTTTCTCTGGCATTTAATATTGATATATATTTGTATTGATTCTTGGCATTCAGCGAGATCCATTTGACAACTTCGATCATGTACAGATAATTATGAGCTGTAAAAAATCTTGCAAAAAAACTCACCAAAGTGCGTTTTTTTATATAATTTAAACAATATGTTTAATGTTTACCCCATTTGTGGTATTTTCACAGTAGCTTATTTCCTTTAACCCAGAAAAACATATGGGTGAGGTGCACACATGGTCAGCTCAGCTGCCAAATGGCGTGATTGATTCAGCACTACCTCTGTGTTCTGTTGCTGGAGGCTGGCCAAGGTATCATCAGGTTCAAATTGTGCAGCATGACTGGTTTTAAATCAAATTACAGCAGAAAATGCATGCATTGACAATTTGTTTTTTCTGCACTGCTTTGGCTGTACTTCATGTTTTTACCAACATATGTCCCTCGGGTATTGGTGATGCAATTTCAGGTTTCGCTGCCAAACACAGCTGCGCAGAAAAGACGTTTTTAAGCTTTGTATGCACGTAAAAAGTTAGTTTAGTGTCACGTACCGTCCAGCCATGTATCACAATGAAGGTCTGAGTTTCAGCATCGAATTGGCACTCTTGAATGGTTTCTGGTCTGCCGGCCACCATGTAGCACATATCATCATCTGGGAGCTCGGCGGTGCGCAGGGAGAACTTGGACACGATGTCAGTGTAATCCGTCATCCATTCGGTGGTGGCTGGAAGAGGCGCATCGGTGACTGTGCTGTTTACTGTTGCTAAACAAACACAAAATCTGATCTGTCAAGATGGACTGGGATAATTTTGAATCATTCACATAGATTTTGGAACATCTGGTTGACTTGACTGTTATTAGAGAAAATGTGTACGTAAGTTTAATGTCAACAACAGATTTTTACGCACAAGTGGCAGCTCATCTTTGCACTCAAATCTAAGAGTCATAAGGCATGTTCGCCCCTTTTTGGCTTTTCTAAATCTTTACCGGGAAAACTCTCACAAAGACGCACAGACATGTACACTTATTTCTAAATGAAAGTAAAACCAGATAACTAAGTGCGTATTTTTCAAATGTGCCTTTAAATAAAGTAAGTGTTTTTAATGGATCAGAGATAAAAGTCTGAGAAGCAAGTCTAACTAAAATTCACCGCGTTAATTGTGCTCAAAGTTTGTTTTTTTTTACCTAAAGCTAAATTAACCTTATTATGTAAAGAATTTATTTTCTAAATCTAAAAGCTAAGTCTCCTCCCTCTTCTTATCTACCCTCAGACAAAAAACTCCTGCCAGCAGCTTTTCTTCATGCACACATGGAGCTGAATGCTGTGAAATGAGGTGCCGACCTGTGCTCTTCTTAAAGGAAGGGTTATTACCGGTCAAAAGTGGACCAGCATGCAGTCATTAACCCGCTATCCACACATTTATCCTTACTCCTGGATCCATCTAAAACTGTACATCTCATTAGAAGGAATAGGGCTCTTACCAAAAACAGTTGAGTTGGTGGTGGGTTCAAGATCTAAGGAAAAAGTTGCATGGATGTTTCCCAAAGTTATCCAAATGGTCAAAAAGCAAAACGTTTCTTTTCCCATATTGTTGCTGAGTTTTTCTTTTAATCTGAATGTCCTGATTTTAAAGTTATTTTTTGGTTGGTCGAATAGTTCCACTTAAACCCAAAGCACCGGTGACAAAGTGGTGTGCTGTTTGTGGTTTAAGGGTGAAGTTCCTTATGGTCTGTAACAGTTGCTGCAGCAGGTCATCTTAATGGGTGGCTTATTTGAATACTTAAGCGTGGTTGGCTGGAGGTTTGGGGGCGGAGACTTAACTTTGTCCCTGCTCTAAAAAAAACCCTGAGAGGAGGTTTGTCATCCTGCTGTGAGGAAAGCGGGGGCCCTGGCAGAAGCAGAAGGTTTCATATACAGAGTGTCGTTGGTGTCAGCTCCCAACTGTCAGTTTGTCTGATTTTAGTGATTACATTAGGTTTTCCTTTAATCTGTTAGCAAAATTATGTGGTATTTTTATCAAAGGCCTACATTAGGATGTTACAAATATAATAACAAATAGAATAAACCACAGAATAAACAAGATAGTTAAAGAAAATCTTATCACAACCGGCATTTTTTATGTGTGGGAAACGTTTTGTTTTTATGGATGTGTGGTGGCAATTGTTGACATTGAAGGTCCTGGGTTCGAATCCTGGCCAGGGTCTTTCTGCATGATTGCTGGTTCAACTGGTCTCTTGAAATTGCCCTTAGTGTGAGTGAGTGCATGGTTGTTTGTCCTGTGATGGACTTGTGATCTGTTCAGGGTTTACCCCTCCGCTCGGGTTTAGACAATGGATTGATTTAACTTTAAATTGTTTTCATTCTGGAAAATATCAAATTTTGACAAATGTCTAAAAATATCTAAATTAAAAATACCTATATTGTTTATAAATATTTCTCCTGGTGCTGTACCTGGCAAAAAATATTTATACCTCTTGATCTTTTTTACATTTTGCCATGTTAGAAACAAAATCTGATTGTATATTATTGGGTCTTTAGGTAATACACCAACACATCATAGTTCATAATTGTGGTGTGGAAGGAAAAAGATAAATGGTTTCCAACATTTAAAAAAACAAAAATCTGAATAGTTTGTCATGCATTTGCATTCAGCCATTATCCTGATACCCTTAAGAAAAATCCAACATAATTAGTAAACACAGTCCACCTGTGAGTAAATAAATATCTGTAAAAATTCAGCTTTTCTGTAATTGGAGAACAAGCTATGAAGACTGAAGGGTTGTGTGTCTAACCAGGTAGTCAGCAGCACAGGAGCACCACAGGGGACTGTACTCTCACCATTCCTTTTCACTCTGTACACCTCAAACTTCCAGTACAAGACAGACTCCTGTCATCTGCAGAAATACTCGGATGATTCGGCAGTCGTGGGGTGGATCAGAGATGGACAAGAAGCTGAGTACAGGAAGGTGGTGGATCGCTTTGTGGCATGGTGTGGAAACAATCATCTCATTTTGAACGTGACTAAAACAAAGGAGATGATTGTAGATTTTAAGAGAAACAGGAATAAGTCAAAAACTATTTCTATCATGGGAGAAGAAGTGGAGGTGGTGGAGGAGTATAAATACCTCGGTGTTCACCTGGACAACAGACTAGAGTGGAGATGCAACTGTGAAGCCATCTACAAGAAGGGACAGAGCAGACTGTACTTCTTGAGGAAGCTTAGGTCATTTGGTGTTTGCAGCAAGATGCTGCATATCTTCTATAAGTCTGTTGTGGAGAGTGTGATCTCTTCTACCATCATCTCCTGGGGAAGCAGCATCAGAACCAGGGACTCCTCTGGAACCTCTGGAGATCATTGTGGAAAGACGGATTCTTCATAAAATGAAGAACATTATGGAGAACCCTGAGCATCCTCTTCATGAGACTGTCCTACAACAACAGAGTGTCTTCAGTCAGAGGCTTCTTCAGATCTGCTGTAAGACGGAGCGCTACAGGAGATCCTTCCTGCCCACAGCCATCAGCATCTACAACGGCTCTTTGAAGAAACCTACATAATATGAGCTATAACAACATTTAATTTCCCTTTGGGATTAATAAAGTATTTTTGAATTGAATTGAATTGAATTGAAGACCAGCGAACTCTTAATGCAGGTCATGAATAAAATTGTGGATGTGTTTAAAGCAGGGTTAGCATCTCAAAATTGAACAGTTGGGGCATAACAAAACCTATCGAGACATATCCGTAAAACTAAACTGACAAATCTGACAAGGAGAACATTCTTTCCCAAAGAAGCTAAAAGGCCCATGGTAACTCTGGAGGAGCCACAGAGATCCACAGATCAAGGGGGAGAATCTGGTGGTAGTAGGTAATATCATTCAGGTGTTTGCTGTGTCCTCCTACAAGCTATGTAGAAGACATGGTAAACATGTGGAAGAAGGTGCTCTGGCCAGCAGAGACCAAAACTGAATCTTTGGGCCACCATGCACAATGTTGTGTGGGGTGAAAATGAACATCGCACAAAACCCTGAAAAAAGCTGGAAGAGATGCACCCCAAGAGGCCTGCAGCTATAGTTGCAGCACATGTAGCACACTTTTCAGATTTGTATTATTGGTATCATCTTCATCCCACATCACACAATACTACTGAGCACTACTTTCTATTGGTCTGTCACATAAAAACCAAAATAAAATACTTTGAAGTTCGGGGCACGGCATAGGTGCAGGGGTTAAACACACGACCCATGTACGCAGGCCTTTGTCCTTGACTGCAGCGTCTTTTTAGATCCCAGACAATCAGGCAGATGAAGTGATGAACATTTTCTGGCAGGAAACGGCTCCACTTCCTTCGGGCTATATGTGTAATAGAAGTGAACGAGGGGCTTTGGGAGACTGCTCTATCAGAGCAGTTTTAAATTGTGTGCCAGTAAATTCTACCTTCTTGGTAAATGCATGATGTGCAAAAGTGCAACGTGAAAACATTAAAAACATTTTACTATTAAAATGTTCCAGAATGTGGACACTATAATCAGAAGCAGGTTCTTTTATTCTGAGGAAAATATTCATGGTCCAACTGGCAAAGCTCCATTTCTCTGTGGGGCCCCACTGTAAGTGTGGGGGCCCCATGCAGCTGCTCTGTTGGCTTGAGCCTCTTGTATGGCATACACTGCTGTATTTGTATTGTTACCTACTATGGCAGGAACACAGATGTTTCCTGTGTACATTGAAAAGAGGAAAAGGTTTAACATCGCTTTTTGAATTTGAGAGGACTGTTTCGCCTGAAACATATGAATAAGTAACGTGACATATTACTTATACTAAATGTAGAAATCACAGGGAAGACAAAGCTGTGAGCAGAAAATGATGCAAATATACATAAAAGTAAAGTAAAGTAAAAAGAGTGAAACAATAAAACTGATTGCCTCTCTCCTTTGTAATAAGGATGGGTGTTGGGGATCGTGTGCTTTCAGGCTGGGGCCCACTGTCTGATAATCCGTCCATACATTCAGGATCTCTCACATACATGAGAGCTTTGTGGGTGTTGTACAGAGTCCCCCTTTCTCATTGGCTGGCCCAGAGTGAAAAGTCCAAAACAGCTTTGGAACAACAATGGATTTCCAGAAGACACCCTCATACCTCTTGAGAAGTACATCCCCTTCTCATATCAAATCACAGGAAATAAAAACAAGATCTGGAGACACCATGCACACTCCATGCCTGCCCTGCAAACCCTTTGTTATGCTCCTTTAGAGTACAGAGGCACCTCCAGAGCTGTTACAAGCATTAGGGTTTTACATTGACCGAGTATGTCATTACATCGCCCTGAAGGCAAAAGAGACTAATGAACAATATAAAGCACTGTAGATAGAATGCATTCATATCATTGCACAGAAATATGCCGTGTTTCTTATCTACTGTGAAAGTAAAAGTTAAAAATGTGTCAAATGTGTTTTGCATAAACTCAGACATGGAACAAACCCCATCAATGCTGATTATTATCACCGTTAAAATCGGTGAGAAAGGTCTCGAATACTGCACATGATCTTTGTGAAAGGTAGCATCAGTTTCCTGTGTATATCTGACAGCAGTGGCACCCGGTGTGGACTTTAGCTCCTGTAGCCCATCTGCTTCAAGGTTCGACATCTTCTTCACACAAAGATGGTATTTATTCTGCCCTGACCTCTGACATCAACAAGTCAATTTTGTTCACACAACTCCATCTTTAAAATAATTTCAATCCTTTTTCTTCCCCATGCTGCATCCCAGTTTGAGTGTTAGCAAGTTGTCTTCAGCTCATCTAGATGCTTAAATGCATAGAGTGGCTGCTCTGACTGACTAAAATCCTATTTGAGTTAACAATCAATTGGCAATGTGTACCTAAGATTTTTACCAGGTGCCTAAAGGTGTGTGAATCAGTTTTGTCGGCAAAATAGATCTGACCAGTTAGGTCATGGGGTCTCTGTGGGCTTGTTTACCACAGACACACATCAGAAGCCAAACAAACACCTCATACAGGCTTATGTGACTTGCAGCTGCCAACATTTATGTGAATCCAGAGGTCCAAGCTGCATTTCAATGTCAGGGGACATGTTTATTTGTTCTCTGCATCCACTGTAAATTACTACAGTTTGTTTGTATGTGTTGGTAGAGAAGGTGATGCTTATGGACCGGCGAGTGGGTCCAACCCAGCGATTAGGCAGAGGAGCAACACCCATTCCTCCATTTGGGATTTCAGTTTCTGTCTCATGATCCAGAGATAGACCAGCAGTGATAAACAGCTAGGCTGAATTACTGTGTGATACACACACCAACAACAGCCTCCAAGTTACGTTTAACTTCATAAATGTTTTTAGCTACTTTATCTAGAGGCTTCTCAGCTGCTTGGGGGTTGTTGTGACTCAGAAGAAATCACATTAGGTAAATAGAGTAAACCAGGGGGTCAGAGATACCAACAGACTCAAAATGCAAGAAGAAGACAGTTTTGTTTTTAGCTTTCAAATGATTCAGTTTGCTTTTCCTTAAAGGAAATCAAAGGGATCTTTACGGGAAAAAACAGATTGCCTCCACTTTCCTGTTGCTGCTTTTGTCACGATAGGATCTCAAACCCAAAGACAACACAGTTGATTCACATTTACCGTGTCTGCACAGTCTGACGGTCCGAAGCCGCTGATCAGATCTGAGCCAGGGACCCAACTTCACTAATATGCTGGTGTTTCAGATCTAGTTGCAAATTTTAAAATCTGTCGTAAATATTTTCCACCTGTTTCTCTGTTGTCTGTCTTATGCCTGCTAGGTTTACATTTGTTTACAGGATGTAAAAGTACTCTGAAGAGACACTCAAGATCTGCAGGTGAAGTTACAGGTGCAAGTGAAGCCTTTATGACAACATAGTAAAGTTAAGCTATATGTTTTTATTGTGTAATGTAAACCACATGAACCTGTGTTGATGAACCTGCAAACAAACAGCTTGGAGCAAACATTTATTATGATAAGTCACAGAGAAATGATTCTGGGAAAAACTAAAAAGGGTTTCTCATAATGATGCTTAATTTTTTCCTTCTACTTGATGTGGATAGTGCTGTGTTTAGATGCATAGTGTGTGTCGTCTCAGAATGTTACTCCAAAGTATCCAGCCTGCTGCACAACAAGAAAGTCTTACTCATCCACATGCAGCAAAATATAAATCCTTTTTTTCTTCCCTATCAGTCCATATCCGTATTGTGGATGCACAACCTAACAAATTGACGTCTAACTTGCATGCTTGAGATGCTGCAAGAGCAAGGCCATCCTATAATTATTTTTATTCTCCTGTTGGGCCCCTTTACACTATGTTCCTCTTTATCTGTACGTCTCCACCTTCATTTTTCTCTGCATATCTTCCGAGTCACAACAGAACATCAAAAAGACCTTCAAATGAGGAGGCGTTGAGGTTTTATTTGATGGTCAAAAGCTGAAGATAAACCTCTAATTAGAGCTAACATGGTTCTTGATTCCAATGGCCCATTCAGAAAGAGACAGATTCCCTCTGTGTGACTAAAAAGAAAGTGCCTGCACAGTAGGAGTTTACAAGTCCCTCACTAAAGACTCAATAAGGTTGTAAAATAAACTAAAGGAGACGTATGTTTGTGAGGGCAGCCTTAATTCAGTCTTTTAGTTATGGCTCCTGTAAAAAGGGGTTGTTTGAAACACTTGTGCCAGCGGTTTAACAACCAAACTACTTGTTGCATGAAGTTTATTGTGTGCGTGTGCTTTGGTTGACCGGGTTGCTTGTATGTCATTTTTCTTTTGCAGGCCTCTTTTTACAAACTTGCAGAGAACAAACCAGCTTTTCAGGTGAAAAACATGACTTGCAGGACTTGGAAAACAGGTTAAGTTCAAATGTTGAGCTGTTTTGGTTGGTATACAGATGCAGGCCCTTCCACATCAAACAAACAAAAAAAAACAATGCATATAACGTTCTGTGAGGGATCTTGAAAAACACACAACTTCAGTGTACAGTATTTTATTGGGATTTTATGTGATAGACAAAACACAAAATAGTGCATATTTTGGAAGTGGAAGAAAAAGCATGAATGGTTTTCTAAATCTTTTACAAATATAAATCTTAAAAGTGTACCATGTATTTATATTCACCCGACCTGGGTCAGTACTTTGTAGAACCATATTTTACTATGGTTGCAACTGCAAGTCATTTGAGATATGTTTGAGACAAAAAAATTAAAACCCATTCTTCTTTGCAAATTAGATTAAACTCAGTCAGATTGGATGGAGGGTTTCTGTGAACACAATTTTTAAAGTCTTGCCACAGATTCTTACATGTTCTAAGGTCTGGGCTTTGACTGGACCATCATAATACATGAATATGCTTTGATCTAAACCAGTGTTGACTGTATGTGGTCATTTTCTAATGAAACGTGAACCTCCTCCCCAGTCCACAGAACCTCTATTGGCATGCTTTTTACAATGTCTTCTCCAGAGCTACCAAACGTATTAAAGCACATTATTATGTTATGAAGAGCCAGACTTAAATCCAACTGAGAATCTGCAACAAGACTTGAAGAGTAATGTTCACAGCATCTCTCCATCCAGTCCTTTCCACTAAAGACTTGTTCTAATACTATGTTGTATTAGTCTAGAACGGTGGTGTCCAAATATTTTGCCATGCAGACCAAAATCATCAAGTTGAAAACACTCTTGAGCCACAAACATTTGATTTTGTTCAACTTTAAAAAATGCTTGAGTAAAAGTAAAGAAATGTAAGTAAAATTAAAGTTGTGGTTATAATGTGACAAAATGTAAATTTTCAAAGGGTATGAATTATTTTAGAGGACATTGTTTCTAATCAAAGTGAACTAAAACATTTATCTAGACCCAAGGAGAGACTCACCTTCTCACATAAATCACAGTTAAAAGCAGATGGTAACATGCACTATATAAAGTATATAACTTTTTTTCCTTTCTGTCTGATATTAAATCAGACTAAACTCCCTGATTTAGGTCAGTTATGTTTTAACAGAGTTGTTTCTGTTTGCTAAATGCCAGAAAAATCACAGAGAGAATCTTAAAAGATAAGTTTTTTTTTACTTTCTTCAAATTCAGATGTTTTCATACATTTGGTAAGATTGCCTTTAAAACTGTATGTTTTGGGTCAAATATTTTGGATCTCCTTCCACAAGTTTCTCACAGCAGTTCGCTTGAATTTTGGTCCATTCCTCGTGACAGAACTGGTGAAACTGAGCCAGGTTTGTAGTCCACCTTGCTCGCACACACCTTTTCAGCTCTGCCCACAAACCTTTAAGGGTCTGATGGCAACTCAGAACATAGACTTTTTTTGTCATTCGCCAGTTTGTAGCATTTTATTGGTATACTTAGTGCCAATGCTTTAACTTCCTGGTTGATGTCCTGAGCTGTTTCTTTAATATTTCTTAATGATATCATCTATTTTCTGACCTGCACCATTCCCTCCTACACCAAGACACCCACACAACATGCTGTCACCCCTGTGCTTCTCAGTTGGGATGGTGTTCAGTTGGTTTGCAAGCATCCTCTCTTTTCTTCTAAATGTACAAATGGCCATTATGGACAAACAGCTCTGTTTTAAGTTCATCAGATCCCAGGACATGTCTCCAAAAGTTGAGGTCTTTGACACTGAGTTACTTTTCAAACTGTAATGTGTCTTTTGATGTTGTTTTTAAGGCAAAAGCTGCTTCCTCTCTGAGTGGTATTTCAGTTCATGTCAGTACAGAACTCGTTTCAGTGTAGATAGTGACACTCTCTCACCAGATTCAGCCAGCTCCTTAACAAGGTATGTTTATTATGTTCTGGGGTTGATCACATATTTCACACAAAACACGTTCATCTCAGTAACACAGAACCCATCAACTTCCAAAACAGTATTTTGGCTGGACATTCCCGTGATGTTTATATTTGTGTATAATTGTTTGAAAAGATAAATGTGGCACCCTCAAGCATCTGGAAATTGTACTCAAGGATGAACCAGCAGTTTGTTTGACATGTGGCCTTCCAGAATACCCACAGGTGTTCCCCCAATTCATTCAAATGCTGTAAATTACCCTGTCAGAAGCTTAAAAAGCCAAGGCATCATCTAGGCTTTCGTACATTTTAACAAAGTAATAAAATCATCTAAAGCATCCTTTCTCTCTCATCAAGCTTTAAGCAAATATAAATAATTTTAGTAATGCTATCTAACCTAAAACAGGAAAGAATTATTCTGGTTAGTCAGGCAGTGTGGTAAAAAATATGTCTAATTACACAGTGTATGTAAATATATGGTATTACGAGCAAATATGAAAGGATAATGTACATGTTTCTGGCTGCATGTGTATTGTTCAAATATTAGCTGGCAATGTGTCAGTCAATTCACGCAGGACGTCTACTGTCTTTTACCCACTGTGACCAGTACACAGATATGTTTAGCACACTCTTGCATTGTACCTATCGATTGTACAAGAGGTTCAGCACAGGTTTGGCCACAGCATATGGATGTGTGCAATGAAGCAGGATCAGAAACCTGAGTGACGGCTATATTTCATCCACGCACGCAGCTGTGCATGCTGCTGTTGAGCATCGTGCTGCAAGCAGCCTGCAGACTGGAGTTTCTCAAGCCCTCTCTGATGTCACAACTGGAGGACATTTGTAAAACACTTTTGATTTCATTTGCTCCAAAGGATGCCAGCATCTGGGAGGCAGTGGTGGGGTGGGATTGCACATAAGGACACACTGGCAGGCCTGATCACTTATGTGGAAACCTATCGCACTACAGCACACAGCTTTAAACCTTAAGACATAGTGAAATATATCCCAGGAATCAGCACTCATTTGGATCAATCTTCTGGTATATCTGGGCAAAAAAAGTGACCACCTTTCTGCATGAAGTCCTCATCAGGACAGGTGGATGATATAAAGACAACCTGGACAAAGTCCACATCTTTTAGATCACAAATATTTGACATTTTAACAGGACTGTGTACACCTTTGGGAGCCACTGCTTACTATTTTTCTTGAACGTTCAGAGAAAACTGCTTAAGGACACTCTGAAAAGTATGAATCCAAAATCCTTCCCTTTCTAACAATAAATAATAAGCTCTTTCTAACAACAAAAAACTATCTGGCCCTGAGAAAGTAGAAAGTAATTGCCACCTGAAACAAATAACTGGTTTCACCAACCATTGGCCGCTACAGCTTTCACTGTGGAGGAATTTTGGTTCCCTCTTTTGTGATTTGTTTTGAGGCCACAGCAATTCAATCGGATTTAAGTTTAGTCTTTGACTAGACCACTCCAAAATCTTGATTTTGCTTTTTATTAGCCATTCAGAGGTCTGTCCTGCTGCATAAACCAATGCAGTCTTGGCCTTAAGGTTATGAACTGATGGTTCATATTTATTGTTCCATCCAGTCATCCAAATCCTGAAGCTGAAAAAGTGACTAATACACAATTACCAGTTAGATGTTTCTTGGCAAATGTGTGATAGGATTCTCTGTTTGTTGTGGTCAGCAGTAGTTCTGGCCTTGGATCTCTCCCATGGATGCCTTTGTTGCCCAGTCGATTTCTTATTGTTCAATCATGAACACTGAACTTTACCTGGTCACGTGAGGTTTCCAGAGCTTTAGATGTTGTTCTGGGTTCTTTTATGACCTCTTGCATGAGTTGTTGCTGCGCTCACAGAGTAATTTTGATAGGTCTGCCACTCCTGGAAAGGTCTACCACTGTTCCATGTTTTCTCCCTGTGTGGATAACAGTTCTCCCTGTGGTTCTCAAAGCCTTAGAAATGGCTTTATAACACTTTCTAGCTGAAATATATCAGTGGCTTTGTTCCTCTTTTTCGTGGAATTGGTTTAGATCAGAGCATGATGGGTTGTGTTTTGAGATCCTTAAGACTACTTCATGTTGCAACAGGTCTGGGTATGGCTAGTGAAATTTAAATCAAATATGTAGTTAATCATAGCTGAGTTAAATTTTACTCAGGTTATCTTTCTCTGATATTAGAATTTGTTGGTTGATCTGAGGCTGCACGGTGGTGCAGTTGGTAGCACTGTTGCCTTGCAGCAAGAAGGTCCTGGGTTCAATTCCCAGCCTGGGGTCTTTCTGCATGGAGTTTGCATGTTCTCCCTGTGCATGTGTGGGTTCTCACCGGGTACTCTGGCTTCCTCCCACAGTCCAAAGACATGCCTGTTAGGTTAATTGGTCTTTCTAAATTGCCCTTAGGTGTATGAATGAGTGTGTGCATGGTTGTTTGTGTGTTGCCCTGTGATGGACTGGCAATCTGTCCAGGGTGTACCCTGCCTCTTGCCCATAGACTGCTGGAGATAGGCACCAGCTTCCCCGTGACCCACTATGGAATAAGCGGTAGAAAATGACTGACTGACTGGATGATCTGAAACATTTCAGTGTGGCAAAAGGGAAAAACAGAGGAAATATATAAATGGGCAAATAACTTTCTATAGCTTCTGTAGTGTAAAACGTTTCCCTGCAAGTTGGTTTTCTGTAAAACGTTTCCCTGCAAGTTGGTTTTCTGTAAACAGTTGTCCTGAGAAAATCTGATTTATTTATTATGACAGATTTAAAATTGATTGTTAACTTTTACATCATCCGCAGTATTTTTTGATCATGAGCATGCCAACAGCTCTTCCTGAAATGATCTTCCTCAGCTGTGGAAACAGCAGGTTTGAATCTTAGCAGAGTTTAATAACCCAGTCTGTCTGAAGTTTGCTGTCTGATTCTCGCAGGAGGAGATTTGGCTCGCATCATCCTTCTTGTGCCACATTCCAGCAGCGTGCCATAAGGTCCCCACATATAACACGAATTTTTTTTGTACTACTAAAATGAGTTTTTACTTACCTTTGACGGCAAAACAAAATTGCTGAACAGCCTTTTTAGGGTATTTAGCACCTTAAAAACTCATCCAATAACTCTGACTAGAGCTCATTTTAAAGATCCCAAAAAAAAAACTACTGAGGGATCATTCAGCTTGGGGTTATGTAGTCCAAACCTAAAAATCCATTCAGTGAACACAGCATATCCACCCGGTGCTACTGATCTTTGGTCTCAACAAAACGTTTCCATGTATAACATTCTACTGCTAGAAGAAGACTAAAGGATTTCTGGTGAGATCATTGGTGAGGTGTTTAAAATATGAACTAACAGGAAACATTAAAGCTGTGAGTAGCTTTTCTAAAGAAAACACATTTCTGTGCAGGCACATGGGCTTCTTTATTCAGGCTGCTACTAAAGAAGAGAGTAAGACTTCAGCAAATAACAGGAAGACCTAACCTTTCAACTTTGGTCTTCCATGGAATATGCTTGATTTGGAAATCTTAGGGTTAGGAATCAAAATTCCCTAAGACTGATGTTTGTGATGCTAACCGTGTTAGTCTCTCATATGAGATGCTAAAAGCATGGCAAAAATGTAAACTCCTTAAACATAAACTTCATCTCCTCTGTTCCTAATATAAATGATTAATGAGAAAAATATTCTGGTAATTACAGTTTTAAAAAGAAATCAGAATTTGTCTAAATTTGGCTGGTTGAAGCTTCAAGATTGTAGATTGAAAATCGGCCACAAAAGCCCAGATCGTTGCATCGCTAATAAAATCTAGCTTAAAAGATAAGATTGACTTTATTGACTCCACAATGGGAAAATTTACAGCAGCAAATTGAGGGACAGTGCAAGAGAAAGAATAAAGGTTTATCTTATAGCTGAACGCAGTTTCAGCCTTGATCTCATGCAGACCTCATGCAGCTGATGCTGTCATGATGTGTGCATCTCGGACTGGGCTTAACAACACACACGTTGTATTGTAGGACAATATAGCATTTTGCCTTCTTCGTCATGCAAGTGTTTATTAATGTGTGAAGTATTTGGTATGGATTGAAGCCAGCGTATCCTGGTTGTGTTTGCAAGACTCTTTGCAGCCAAACGCAGGAGCTCTGCTTCTTCTCTGAACTCCACCTGTACTGGAACATAATAAGGATGTTGTCTCAGCTTTGTTTTTGTCCTGCTGGCGAGGAAGCTCTCTGTAGATCCTCCTGCGATGGATCACACTAGAGTAACAAAAAATGACATTCGATCACATTTCAGCAGATTTTGTTGCACATTTCATGCTAGGATCCACTAAAATTAATTCAGAAGATTTGATTGTTTAATATAATGAGAAGACCACTAAATTAGATTTTCTTTCTTAGATGTAGGACAAGCATACATCTCTAGAACGTGCTGAAGATTTCAGATTGTGTGCTGTAGCATCACACATAATCATGGTAAGTTACAGGATGTATCTAGTTTTATTGCGTAATTCTTTTTAGCCTCTCATTCCTGTTGCTGATCATTAAGAAAATACGTTAGTTTGTTATACTTGGCTGGAGCTCATTCACATAAGGCTTATTTATATCAGTGTAACAATGTAAATATTTATATGTAACACCGTCTTAGATAAAATTTTTTTTTTTATGAATCTGAGAAATAAAGTTATGGACTCCTTACATAAAGTTATAGTGATATGATTAGAAGAGAGTAACCTGAAGTCATGACAAAATAAGGCCTTAGGTTTATGGTTTGTCTCTTGTAGGGAATGAATTGTCAACTATCCCATATCAGTTTGGTTCTAACGAAACACAAACATTGTTATTAAACACATGTGTGCTTTAATTACCCAGAACAGTTCAACTAGACCAATAAAAACACAAAACAGAAATAAACTATGACACGAGTCACTATGGCTGATTACCTTTAATTTTAAATTAATTTAAACACGCAAGTTGTATTTTCGCAGCTGCAGAAAATGAGTGAATCTTCTTCTGACATATTGAAGGGAAAGAATAGCAAATCACGCCAATTTAGTAGAAACATCAGAGAAAAACAAACACAATCATGTTCCAGACACCAGGAATCTGACTAAATGATGTTTCACAGTGAGAGGCCAACACTGATGATCAGAGGGGCCTCTTCTTTGCTTTGACCTCACTTTGGTTCAATAGATGGACACAGATTTCTATCCTGTACCTCTGAGGCATCTGAAACCATTCTGAGGATCTAGCTCGTGTTTTTTCTTCTCCCAGTGGTCGCTGTCATGCTGATTCATGTTGACTCTACTACATCTGGAGGATTATTTGTAGTTGAGGTTGATCAGTGCTCTGCTTCTAACCACTAACACTTTCTCATGTTCACAACGTGTCCTCTGTGCCCCTGATTTACATCTCCTCCCTTCCTGCAGAGCAGTTGGTGCCACACTGATGTTTCGAGGGGTCAGACCCATTTACACCATGAATTTATGATGTTTTAGGCAGGTTCTGAAGTTCGGCTTGTTGTCATTTTTCCAGCATGTTTACGTCAGGTGATACTTCCAAACATATTCTTAGTTGGATTTATTATTCATGGTCATATATCGCCCTCTAGTGGTGGAAATGGGAAGTCAAACAGGAAAACTGGGATGACTTTATGCTAATGTTTAAGCTTTCATGCCATAATGTATAAAGCTTCGTTGTTATGGAGAGCAAACGTGGCATTGTTAAAGAATAAATTATTAACTAAATAAATAAATAAATACTTTTTATTTTTAAATAGCAAAGTCAGATTTGAAACGTATTAAATAAAATAAATAAGTGAATAAATAAATTCTTGCCTAATTATTTACTTGTGTCAGTTTATGATATACATATTTAAACATTTCAGTTCAGTTTAATTAAATAGCACCAATTCACAACAAATGTCATCTCAAGGCACTTGACAAGACAAACAGGTCAAATTTATATACTGAGCTAACAAAAAAATCGGATCATATCAACCGATTAAAATTCAGCTATATACATTACAATCCCAGTTACATTTATTATAAAATTTTCATTAAAATCACGAAGAACTATTGTAAATACATGGTTTGTGGATATAAAATTATTAAATCTGTCACCTCATACAAACCCTTTTGATTGGTTAACCTCCACAACGAGTCAAATTTGGACTAAATATAATGACCATAGCAGTTTGAGCCCCATTTACTGGCTTTAATGAGTGAGGTTTACATATTAAAGTAGATTAATGTTAAATTATTAGTGACACATTTAATTTTATATAATACTTTATTGATTTAGTTCTGTCACTTTCATAATTTGTTGCTGCAAACAGTGAAAACAATTTTAAATGACTGGTTCACACATTTTAAAAAGTCCATGTATGGAGATGGATGCTATGATGCTTCAGTTAAGCACATCTGATCAACAGCAAATACAAAAACAGTAGCAGCCAAAAACTTTTAATTACACAGAATCTTTTAAAACTGTAACAGTTTTTGCACGTAGAAAAAATGTAAGTACAATTCTCTTAGGGTGTTCGACCTTCATAACAGTAGAAGTACAAACGTTTTCCACAGTAGGTGCAACTGTTTTCAGGAACTTTTACCCGGATAAAAACTAACATACTTGATATAAATAGCCTGAAGTTGGATGTAGTTGACATTTCAAACTCTTGATGACAAATGTTGAGTTTTTATCTCTAAAAAGGAATTTAGAGGAAGTTTTATCTATGACTAAATGACGATGTGGTTCCTGTTGCTTTTGGTAATTTTGTAACAACTCTATATCTGGAAGTTATTACAAAGCCAGCACTGACAACACCAATGAGTGAGAAGGTCAGAGGTAAAAATCATTTACTGTTGGGACTATTGTTCAAAAGTCATAGATTATCTTCACAAAATACAGCTTTGCTTCCAAAGAAATCTAGAATGCTGTCTCAAGTGTAAATGAAAGCAAGTTTGCTAATTACTTTTAACAAATTTTATGTCCGTATAAAGGCAGCCCAACAATTATAACTGGACCACTCGCTGTTGTTGGCACAAATTATATTTCTACATGGTAGCAAGACCATGGTAACAAGAAAAACAACAGCCCAAAAGTTATGATACGCATGGTGCCGATTCTGGTATTTTTATTATTAATTGAAAGAGGCGTGTTCAAAATAATAGCAATGTGGAGTTCAAATCCACTTTTTTTTTTTTTAAGAAACAAGCCTCAAACAGTGCTGGTTATAGTACTTTATAGTTGTTCAATTCATCGCTCAAAAGAAGAGCAGAGTTTTATTAAATGGAAAATGGACTGAACATATATAGCACTTTTCCAGTCATGCAGACCACTCAAAGCACTTTACACTAGAGTCACATTCACCCAATCACACATTTATACACCGATATGCAGATCGGTAGGCAACTTGAGGTTAAGTGCCTTGCCCAGGGGCACATCGACATATTGCAGGAGGAAGCTGGAATCGAACCCACAACCTTTTGATTGCAAGACAACTACTGTTCCTACTGAGCCACATTCGCCTCATTACAATTAAACAGTTGATTAAAGAGGAAAAAAACGTCTGAAGTGCAACAAATTATGGGCAGCTCAGCTAAAATTACAACAGAAGATTTGATATGAAAACCAAAACCAGGAAGTGGAAAACTACTCGACTTAAGACACATCCATTGATCAGCTTCAGGGTGATCAAAGGTCTGCAGTTCTGGAACAATTAACAGACACCGCAAGAAGCCCCAACAAAGTCCTGTTGATGAAATAATGCTACAGGCTAAAGAAGTCCCAATTTGTCAAAGAACACCTTCACTGGTCCAAAGAGAAATTGTGCACCATTTAATAGATAGACGAAAGCAAGATTGTTCTTTATGGGCTGGGGACCAATGGTTTTCAACCCCTGGTCCTCAGTCCATGCTTTAGATATGCATCTGCTCCAGCACGCCTGATTCAAATGATTGTATTACCTTTTGCATTCCCTCGATGATTGCTGCAGAAGTCTGTTAATCATCCATTGATTAAAGTCAGTTGTGTGGCAGAAGGGACACATGCACGACAGTGGGCCCCAAGGACCAGGGTTGAGGACCACTGAATTTACACTGTCAAGCATGGTGGCACAGGCATCATGGTATGCAGATGTTTCTCAAACATTGGGTTCAAGCCTATATATCAAATCCAAGGAATCATGGATCAGTTGGAATACATTAAAATACTTCCACGGTCAGGGTGCCTTATGCTGAACAGGATATTACCTTGAAACAGATGTTTCAGCAAGACCAAAACCCCTAACAACCTAGTAAAGCTTATTTCCAGACCAAGATTACTTTTAATTGATCTAATCTTGTGGGGTGATATCAAACATGCAATTTCTGAGGTAAAATACAGAATAACAGTAAAATGAAGACCAATCATGCCGGAAACCAGAAACAGTGGTTATCCAACTAAATATTGTGATTCACAGCAAAAGTAAATGTTGGTTTGTAAAGAAAAATAGACAATTCCCAGTATTTATTTTTTCCTCACCTTTGGGCCAGTGATAGCAAGTTTTGAGCCATTTTTCTCCATGTTTGATTTCTTACCACACTGAGCCTTATTTCTTAATGGGTAAGGACAAAAAGTTTGGAAATACAGATATGTTTCTGCACTCAATTTTCCATATTTAACCAAACCTGAAACGTTTTCACATCACCTCATACCTTCCCAAACTGCACAGAACCATACAGCAGAATTACTGTTCAATAAACAGAATCATGACATGACCAACAGCGCCTCCCTTTTTGTCCAAAGCAGGGCAATGTATGACCAATTTTATAGTTTCAAGTAATAAATTTGGATTCCTCTTTAGTGTGAGCTCCTGGACTTTATCCTCAGAAGTCTGACCTATGCGGGCTTCCTTCGTGTGAGCATTAATACACCCCATCTCATGACAGAAGGCTTTATTTAGGTACTTTCAACCAAACCTGGGTGCATTTTGTGTTCAAGACAAGCACTAATAAAATGATGAAAATGTTTATTAACATTTCACCCTGTAAATTTAACAAGACATCAGCTGTTCTGATCCAATATTAAAACACTCTTGAATGAGGAACAAAATCACCCAAACAGTACACACAAAATCAGAACATACCTGACTTGACATTTTAATTAAGCATAAATCCCATTTGCAAATGGTGAAAAAGTCTAACAAGTACAGTTTTAATGATTTGTGACATTAAATTTAAAATTCCTCATATGTGCACAAGGTTTTAAAATAAAACCCTGAAAGCCCAAAGGAACCTGGCAAAATAAATGCTCCTCTAATGAGAACATTTCTAAAAAAAAACAAAACACAAACCTTCTGACAGACTGGGAAACAGAGGAGACTGGTGCTGAGGTTAGGTCCATGAACCCAGGTGTCTAATGAACATCTCAATTTATTACAGTCGAGGTGGTTTCACACACTGAAAATGATCGATTTGTACAAGTGACAAATACAGAGCAGAAGATCACTACCATCAAAACAACACTAATCTAGCAGAGAAAAAAATGCTAAAGATTTCTGGCAAAAAGAATAAAAAATGAAAGTACAAAACAATGTCATCACATCCATGGAAAAAAAAAAAGAAAAAGATCATCTCAAACTGTACATCATCATATGAATTAGTAGCGTCGCCCGAAAGCTCCTCCCTGGATCCCACTGCCCTGCATCATTTGGTTCTGTCTGTTCAGAGCTCCAGACAGAGACTGAGATGTTCCTGTGTTCATGTAACCCCCACGGCTGCAAAACAGAAGACGCACACTTAGTTTGGTGCTGGCATCTCTTATGACCAATGGTTGGGAGAAGAAATTTAAGAAACTGAGTAAAAACTCAATCTACTCACCCTGCCATCCCTCCACGTGGCATGTGGCTCTGGCCTGGAATGCCACCATCTCTACCTGGATTTGGGAGAGAACACATCCATCAAGCCTGTTGGTCAAGATGGTGCAACTACCATACTTTGTGAAAGTATTCACACCCCTGAACATTGTTTCATTTTGTCACCTACAAACTGAAACTTAATGTGACCTTCAATAAACTTGAAAGCATGTGTCCAACTGTTCCTTATTTCAGAACTTTTTGCACAACTTGCTGTTGTCTAACAAGGAGCTGAACTCCAAAACTCAGAACAGGTGTTTGATCCATGAATGGACCAAAACATTCCTGGTCAAGTTAGAATCTGTTTTTAAATAAACCTCATCATCATGCTGTTCACATTTTGACATCATGAGACCAAGACGACACCCACTTTGTGAACGGTACAACGACAATCCCTTACTACCTGAATATCATCATGCATCCAATCAATGTGTCCCTGCATTAACAACACAGGCTCAACTTCATATCTATGGACGACAATGCTCCAACTAAGAGATCATTGGGGCACGGATGCTGCGGAGCCTTGAAAGGAGCGGACGGCGCTTTCTCCAGACCTGAATCCCATAGAGGCTCATGACTGTACGCCAGAACCTCAATGACCTGAGGGCCGCCGTTCAAAAAGAGCGGGATGCCATGCCTCAGCAAACAATAAGTCGACTTGTGAACAGCATAAGACGTCGAGCTGTAATTGATGCTCAACGGCACGACACCTTATTGAGACAAAAACAGGTTTTGTTGTCGTCTACCCACCAGTGTTGTTGGCCTTTGCTTCTATATATTATTGGAGATGAGGAAATGTCAGTTCCACATTTTTAATAAAATGCCCTGCTTTCATGATATATTATTACTGTAGTGCGAACCGTTCCTGTTTTCCAATAATTTCACCTGAAAGCCAGATATCCCTAACCTTTGTGAGTGGTTTAAATTAGAACAAAAAGTTTCAGATATGAACTGGATAGGTTATGAATGGGAAATTATAGACAATATAGCGAGTTTATAGGACTGTATTGCCATAATGTATATGCAGGATAAGTTAAATATAGGGTGGGATATGATGAGCGTTTGCTTTCCGCTTCTCCTTTTTGAAGTGTTAATGAATACATTTTATTTATTATATATTTTTACAGCCTCAGTATTAAGCTTAAGTATGAAGGTTCGTCCCATTAATATGACACACTTCAAGAACTATACGCTAATTTTAATGAAAACAATGTGACTGTACACATATCGGTGGTAATCTAGCCAGATGAAAACAAATATTTACTTTTTGCACAAGAGGCAGAAAAAAATACAATGCAAAACATGAATGGTACAGTTTTTAGATTCTCATGTGCAAAAGGTTTGCAAGGCTCTGTAAATCCTGTCACTCAGGTTATATTACCTGTAGTTTCAGGACATGTAAAATATAAAAGTCTAATGAAATAAACTGTTATTTCTTTACTGATCTAAACCACTGTTTAAAAAACTAAAAGAATCTTTATCACACTGTTATGGTTACCTTGCCATGGCCTGTCTCCATCCATCTTTCGACCAGAGTCCCAATCACGGCCACCCTCCCTTAAAGAAAAAACTGAATTAGAACGGTTGCCATCTGACCAGAGTTAATAGGAGCTTGAGCAGAGGTCAGTGATGTTCACCTGGGGTTAATGCGCTTGTCGTAGCCTCCGCCCCAAGACTCTCTGCCATGTCTGTCTAAGTGCTGCGGAAAGACACAGAGGTAATTACTTTTAAGCTCCTTTTGTGTTGCTGCAAAACAGAGTCTTTTTTAAACGTGTATTTAAAGAACATCGATCTGTTTGATTTCTGCTTCATAAGATTGAATGTAATCCACACTGCTGATTCAGAATGAAAACGATAAAAGTAAATTACTCCCAGACCCTCTGCACCCATGCCAGTGTCCTGCTCTTAACAGAGTAAATTACAAAAGGAGGATCTCAGTCATCTTACCTGGCCATTGTCCTGGAAACGGCCACGCTCTCTGTGGTCAAAGTCCTGATAGCGATCCTGGCGACCAAAGTCTGAACGGCCGAAACGGTCGTCCATTGCCATGCGCTTATCAGGCCAATCGTCTTTTCTGGAAAAAAAGAAAAATACTGTGAGATTTATCTTTGGGGTAGCTGAGTATGTTGAAAGTCCGACCTCAGCTGAGCAAATAGATTGTCACTGTGCTGTATACCTGCCATCCATGTCATATGGCCTCTTTACGGGGCGTCTGTCCTGGTCAAAGCGCAGTTGCTCTTGCTGCCTCCTCAGCTCCTCGCGCTCCCTCATTATCCTCTCCTGCTCGCGACGCCTCTCATACTCTATTCTCATCCTTTCACGCTCCAGGAACTGCCGCTCCATCCGGTCTGCCTCAAGGCGCTGTTTCTCCACCTAGCAACAAAAACATCAACAAACAACTTGTCAGGATTTAATTATAAGCCAAGATGTTGGGAATTTTAAAATGTTTCTACCGGGATCGCACCTCCAGCCAGCGCCTGTTATTCATCATCCGTTCCTCCCTTTCGCGAAACAGACGGATTCGCTCACGCTCTGCTGGGTTGTCACGATTGCGATCACTGGAAAGGAAATGGAGATCAATTCAGCAACCGTCTTGACCTTATATAGCCCACACCTTGGTAAAGTATCCCCAATAGAGTTCCCTAGTTAAAAGCTATAAAATTGCTTTCATATTTTTTTTCATAAATTAAGCTGACTGTGGCATCTCTGTGCCTGCTTGTGACCCTTACTTGAATCTGAACCTTTCAGCCTCTCTCATCTCCCTCTCTCGCTGCCTCTGTTTCTCCCTCTTTCTCTGCGCCTTGATTTGGGCAAACGTCAGGATGTCTTTTCTCTCTTTACTGGAAGATGCACGACTCCGACTCTTAGAGCTCTAAACAAACGCAAGAAAAGAAGCATTAGAAATAAAGTCATCACATGTAAATCATAACACTAGACATTTTCAAATGGCAGAGAAGAAAAACACCCAGCGTTAAAACAGTTCAATGTGAAGCAGCTAATGGGACGTTTTCTTACCCTCTCCCTGCTTTTGCTTTTGGTCTTGACGCTGACGACAGGCTCCCCCTTGGACTTGTCCATAACTACAGTCCTCTCATTCTGATCTGAATAAAAATAGATGCATAACTTTAGATCACTGGTGACTTATTCACAGTTAATTAATTTATATTAAAATAAAAAAGAAAATTCACCTTTGTCATCTTTGTTTTCTCCTTCCGTCTTGTCACCCTTTTCAGATCTATGTAAATTAATAAAATAAGTCATTTCTGACTACAAATTATTGCTTGATTCCAGTTTTGCATAACCGATTAACTACAGTGTTTATAAGAGAGTAACAACTTATGAAGCACGATTTAAAACAGACATGTCCAAGATGAAATGAACACCAAACCAAGCTTGTATTCTTACTTAGAGTCAGTTGAGTGTCTCCTGTTAGCATCACTCTTGTCAGCTGGCTTTTTGCCTGCAGGCTCATTTTTAGCCTAAAATGACAAAACAACAAAGACTTTCACAAAGTTCTTTTCAGTAATTGAATAAAGAAATACTCTGGATTTTATGTAAAATCAAATGTTCTGATGAAACTGCAGTCAAACAGTGAATATTTATATAGTTCTGCTTGCTGAGGCAGATTCTGAAAAGGCTCAGGCTCAAGTAAAAAGCAGCTCAATCAGGAGATATAGAATCATTGAGTACAGTCAAATGTAATTAACCATTTCAAAATATATACATTTTTGTTAAATCTAATGCAAATTACAGCATTAAATTACAGACATCACTTGCAGAACATGTGGACAATTGAAGCAACAAGTTGCATGACTCACTAAACAGAGGGACTTTTAAAAAACCTCTTCAAAAAACACCTAAAAGTAACGCTTAAACCAACAAGGTCAAACCGTGTAAAAAGTTGTATGTTAAGAATGAATTTCCTCCAAAGATTCTTCTGCCAACAATTGATTTTCTCTGATGCAACATCTACTGTTTAAACTGAGAACTATAGGAGGTGCGTGGACCTCTAAAGATATCAATTTTAAAGCAGGGGAGTTCAAAAGTGTCCCTCGTCTACAATTCAATAATGATGCAAATTTGCCATGACAGCACAGGAGGTTGATGAAGATGGAGACATTTTTATTTTTAAATGAGACACAATTATTACCAAAATTAGACAAATTAGTTTTCCTAAAATGGAAAATATTAGGACATTAATACTAAATAGGACCACATTACTCTAGTAGCTTCTAGTAAAGCAGATTATGATAATACTTTCAAAGAAAAAGAGACCTGGTTTTAATTCTTCAGAATAGATTCATTTTCTTTTCCCCAAATGTTTAAGTATTCCAGTAATACTCCAGTGGCAGTGGGGAGCATTTGCTGGGAATGTGGAAACCTGTTGCTGAATATGAGCATGCACTGTACAGCGTGTGGCATAGATAAATAACACATGCTTACTATTTAAATACCACTTACTGGTGTGCTGCCATGCAAGAGGCTAGTGTAAACATTTTATTAATGTTCATACATGCACTATAGGATATATAGGGTATAATTTGCATAAAGTTAAAATAATTGATACGCTCCTTGTCATTTTTATGACATCCTTCTGATGAACAGTTTGCTAGAGATATGGCCTTTAGGACACAGTTTAGTTTCAATAAAAATGGGTAAAACGTGTTTCATTTCAAAGTAAAGTTACCACTAAACAAATTACAGCTGGGCTACTCTGTTAGAGCTTCTCCATTACAGTAGAGGTTGGTTTGTGTTTCTGAGAAGGAACCTCAAATGTTATATTTGAGATTCCTTCTCTGTTGAACCAAAACCCCTACTTAAATGTGGCTATTCTTGATAATGTGAATAATACAATAATGTCGTTCCAATACTTACCCGCTCCACAAAGATCATCCTGCCATGCAGCTCAGTCTTGTGGAGGTGATCGATACAGTTGGTGGCCTCCTCTGAGGACGACATGGTGACAAAGCCATAGCACCGAGCTCCTGGGCTCTTAGCATTGGTCACCACTTTAACTCCAACAACCTGGAGGAAAAATAACAATGCCCAGAACTTTAAATTTAACTTTTAACTCAGCTATATTTAAAATAAAAACAAATCTAGGATTTGCGAGCAGTGATAAAAAAAGGACACAAACCTCAGCCATCACATTTGATCTATGAAAGCTCTCTCTTTTTTGCCTCAATGCTTGTGAATGAATATGTTTTTATATGAATAATCTTTGGAGTGGAAATCCAGAGAGCTGTAAAACAATCCCAAATTATTAAGTTCAAAGATTGATGCTAATGTGTCGAGCTTTAAATTGGTGTCTTATTTGATAGAACGAGAACACAATTAAAAAGCTCGAATGTGAAAACAGCCTCAGTTATAAGATGGGAATTATGGGCTGAAGTGCTAGATTTTACATTTTTTGGAAGTAAAGTCAAAGACTGATTGGTGGATAAGTCTGCTGTGACGACTCCTCTCCCAAAAGCGCTTCTTTTCTCTCCAGGAGTTGAGCTTTGAGACTCCAGCAGGCCAGGACTTACCTGACTGCCTCAAGAAGACTGAAGAATATTTTGAGAATTAGTTGAGGCATAAAAGAAGCAAGATTTTGGTTTGGTTTTCTCAACATACTCTGTGGAGGCTCTGACAGCCTAACCCTGCAAAGCCATCTAGCAAAGGTTTTCCGTTGCTCATTAGTAATTTGATTCTGTTGTGATGCTAACCAAGGAACCAACAGAATCCCAAAAGCCTGTGCCAGAAGAGACAGTTTGCCTGACAGGCTTAAAAAGATACCCCCATTTTACTAGAAAGGCAATTATACCAGGTTGACAGCAAGAGCACAGACATGAGCTGGAAATCCTAAACAAACATGATGGCCGTGTGGAAGATTTCACACTGTCTGTGAGAGTAATGTAAAGTTTGTGTCCTGCAACACATGCAACTAAACAAAAAATACCCCGCAGTGCGAGGCACGCTTCAACACATCGAATTTAATACGACATTTAAACAACAAGCACTTGGCGGAGTACGCAGAGTTTTGGAGGCTCGTTTCCCAGACATCCGCCTACATGTAGACAAGGCCTTAGCAAATAACCTGAAAAATATTTGAATTATTTGGGCCAGATGACCAGTCTTTGTCAGTGGTGAAACCTCGCTACGTGCCATCGGGACGTATGCTACATATTTCACAGACATAGCCCTGCCCAATGCACAACAGTTTGCTCATGCACAAAACAGTCAGCCATGCTCTCAGGTTGTTTTGATTTCGTAACTTACGTTTATTTGACTGCAACCTGCATTTACCTTTGAATGTTTCCTTTTTTTTACCTTGACATTATTTGATTTAGGCACATTTATTTGTTGTTCTGCATTATTTAGCCTGTTAATAGCCTTAATGTTTTCAGTCTGTTGCATATTGTATTACTGATAGCAGCTTTTTCAGTTGTCCTTTTCACTGAATAGTTGGCTGCATTGTGCCTGCAAGTTTTTTGTGTATTTTTTAATCATGAAAAAGTAAGTAAAAACATGTCTAAATTAAAGTGTTTTATGGTTCCCTTTTTCCAGATCACGTAGCCAGTAGCACTTATAACTAAATCAAAACATTCACGGCCACTCTGTTATCAGTATCGGTGATCGGCACTCATTGGGTGATCGGTACGGGCAGCAAAAAACCTGATCGGAACAGCATCCCTAGAATTCAGCCATGAACGTCTTCCTTTAGGCTTCTGACAGATTGCCAGAATATTCATCAACATCAAGTTTTAAACAGTTTAGATAAAAGTATCTGAACATTCATTTGAGTTTACATTTTGTATCTATTTAGTTAGTAGTTAGCAGATTAATTTGGGCTGCTTGCTTTGTTTTTAGATTTGATTGTGCTTCTTTTGCTAAGTTAGTCATTAGTGAGAAAATGTTGCTTGAAAGATAAATCTAATTATTAATTCTATTAGGGATTACCTCTCACAAATTCCTCGCTTTATACTTGAATTGTAAACCATAATGTAATTTAGCATATCTTAGCAAAACACTACACTCACCTTGCCATGTTTGCTGAATAGTGTCTTCAGATCAGTCGCTCTGCTGGTTGAGGACAGACCACTGACCCACAGATTCCTGCTACTGCTTGCTGCTGCTGCAACAAACAGAAAAATAAGTGAGTCTATGTACACTGAAAACTGAGATGACACAAAGAAAAAAAAATTCTCACCTTTTTCATCTTTTGACTCTGTCTTGGCATCTTTTTCTTCAACGCTACAAAGAAAGGGAAAAAGATGTGAATAAATAGAGTATACAGGTCCTCCTAAAATGTTTACACTTTTGTTAATAAGCTTTCATGTTCCGGTAAATTGATTTAATGCTGAATAAATGATAATACACTCTTACATTCATTACTTCTTAATAAATAGTAAAGTGGGACAGGTGAGTGCAGGGAATGACAATATCGTCACAACTCCGCAGGAATTTTTACCTTCAAAGAGCATCCAAATTTTGCAATCACAAAGGGGCCAATGCAACAGAGATAACCATTTTGGTTTCTAGTAGACAGAAAGCAACAAACCTCTTGTTCTGATCATCGCCCTCTACAGAAGAGGACTCTTTCAGTGCTGAGGTTGAATCCGCGGCAGCCTTATCCATTGTCTTCTCGTCCTCCTCACCCTTCTTAGACCCCTTTTCTGAATCAACAGATTCACCCGAGCCGCCCTGTTCGCTTACACTAACAGCCTGTGAGCTTATGTTTTCAGAGTCAAGTGTCTCTTCTGGGACGGTTTTCACGTCCCCGGCCTCTTTGGCGTCATCCTCATCGGCAGATGCAGCGCTGCTGGACTTGGCACCAGCGTTGGACACGCCGTCTTCCCCTCCGGCGGCTTGCTCTTCTTCGGGATCCTGGTGCTGATCTTCTTTTAGAGGCTCTGATAAACAAGACCCGGCTACTTTGTTATTTTCTACGGATTTAACAGGAATAGAATGGCAGAGTTTAATCACTTCTGAAACACATCAATGGTTAACGAGGAACTGGAAAGGCCTGGATTAGGAACCTCATGACCACTTGGATTGTGCTCTTAAAGCTAAGTAATAATACGAAGACCCTAACAAAGAGACTGGAAGAGAACCCAAAGGCTGCAGAACAACCAATCAACTAAGGTGCGGCAAACTTTGGTTCATTCTCAATGAGAACCTCATAACTCTATTCACCTGGTCAAAAACACACAAATCGTGTTCAGTGCTGAAGAGAGCCACAAAACCAGCTATACAGCAGCAGCCATGGCTCGCTGCAGTTCCGTCTTCTTTCAGCAGGGCACATTCCCGGGATCCACGTTTTTCTGAACAGAGCTTCAGCTCAAGATGAATTGTTTCATTCCCAGATAATTTCTGCATCACACAAATCTTATGGGATCTTCTTTGTCCTGGTCTTCATGTGTCAAACCTAGAAACACTACAATCACCTGCAATGGCTCAGTCATCTCTGGCCATACAGAAAATGTAATTGCTAACATTGTGCATCAGATTGTTAACCACAACTGTCTGAACAAATTAAAACAAAGAATTAATATGTCCATTACAACAGTGTTGGGTTTTGTTTCAATATGTTAACAAAATTCCAGCACAAAGTCAGCAATTTCCTTTGGGCTTCCAGTCTCTTCTTCTGGTTGTAACTAAACTGTCTGCATATCCAAAGTCAACACTAAAAAGATCCTTTGATAGACCTTTTGCTACAGTACCTGTGTTTCCTTCTTCAGTGCCAGAATTTGGGTTCTAAAAGAAAACAAAATAGGTCGATAAGGTGGTGAAAAATTTTTACATCTTTTGATGACTTTTACAAGCGCTTTAAAACAGGTTCCTAAACATATTCCATTTCAAATTTTTACTTTTCCAGACTAAAGTTTCTAGACTTTTCCAGACGTTCTAAAATTATTTTGGACATTTGAGGATAAACATTTAACCAGTTGGGTTTTATTTCCTGCATGTCCAAAAAATTAGTAATGTAAGGCTAAAGTTGGCTTTAGAACACACTGGGTTTATGTGACATTTAATACAGACTCTTTATAAAGAATAGTTTGTGATCTATAATGACTTTACTTTCTTGAGCATCTATACTGAATCAGCTTTAGGAACTATGAATGAAATTTAAAACCTTGATCGATGGGAAATTGTCCCCATTTTTAAAATGTTTGGACGTAGGTTCTGTCAGTAATGAAAAACACCAAAAGGATCAAAATGTTGGACAAACGCTTCAGTTCTGATGTGGCAAATCAAAGACAAAGGAGGTCATTTGCTTATAACGGACTATAAAAAGCTTTTTTTGTTTCTCAGAAATTCAGGTTATCTTTAAGGTACTAGAATAAAGAACAGACTGGAAATACAAATGTCTTTCCATTTCATTTCATTTCTGAACAAATATCCAGAGTTGGAAAATTACAATGGCAGATCTCATGCTGCTTAAGACTTCATAGCAATCCTATTTGAACATGTCAATTTTCACTTTGGCCAGAAAACTATACTGATTGATAATTATATATTCAGCTCTATCAAGCATATCAACCTGGTCCAACTGGTAAATGACAAGTGAAAGCTGAGTTTTAAAATGAAAAGTCACTGTAAGTTCTGCTGCTAATCTTACCTCTGGACCTTGGGTTTCTTGCCCTGACCCAAACCCACTGAAGTCGTTTTCATCCTCCAGCAATGCGTCTTCATCTCTGTCATAATTCCCCTCCTCATCCAAATGATCCCCAGCTGGCATCCCGCTTTCATTCTCCGTCTCATCCAGAACGTTCATGTCAAGGATGTCCATGTCCTGCATGTTCTCATGATCGTCCAGAAACTCATCCTGATGAGAACACAAATAAAACCCAATAAACACACCACTTCCACAACAATAGCAGCGCTTTAACTCCAGTAAAAATGAAGAATTTTTCAAATGAACTTACTTGTCCATCACGGGAATCTTCCTCCAAAGGGCCCTCATCTGTTTCATCATCTTGCCGGGAATCTGACGAGGAAATGCGTTTTTTCATTTAGACGTGAGATGGCGGTACAGTTAGCAATGAAAACTATACCATCTGGAAATGCTAGAATAAACTGTTTTTTTTTTTTTTAAATCATACAAAAATATGTAGGTAAAATAGTCTCATTAGAATCAGACATTTTTTAGACATTGAATTTATAACACTGGATTTTTATCCTGTGCAATTATGTATGTACATTTTTTTTGTACTCAAAATTTGCCAGCAAAAATTCACCTGCAAATGTGTTGACCTTCTGGTGACTCAAGCCAAAGCAATCAGCACTCAATCGAGTTGGATCGAATTGAGCGTCTTTTAGCCAATCAGATTACGCTTATTTGATCACGTGACACACCACTGCCTTGGGCAGAGGCGTGTCTCTTAACACTTTGCTGGATAGTGGCTTAATGAAGATCAGTGATGAGATTTTTCTGCCAAAAATATATTATTACAAAACGGCAGGTAATTAACATCCATTTGAGATTCGGTATTTTTATTTATTTTTTTCCCCATCTAATGGACCTGAATGAAATGTTTGACTGACCTGATGACAGCTAGTGCCCCAACCCTGTCCGCAGATGCTCGTTTCGAAGTGACCGGAAGAAGCGGCAACATGGCGGCGGAAAACCTGGGAAGTTCTTCGGTATGTATAGCATACATTATCTTTCAAGTTTTGCTTTTTTTTGCAGGCGAATTCTTGCAGGGGACTTTTCGCAGGCAAATTTTAAGTACAAAATTTTTTTTCACATACATAATTGCACAGGATAAAAATTCAGTGTTATAAATTCAATGTCTAAAAAATGTCTGATTCTAATGAGACTATTTTACTTCCATATAAAAAAAGTATTTTCATAACACAAACAGTTTTCAAATGTCACCAAGGAGACATCCAAATACTCAATATGTGAAGAAAGCCAGTAGAACTACCCCATGGTAAAAGATTTCGCTTTGCATCAGTCAAGGGGAAAAAATACCAAGTCTACAGGCGGGAAGAGTCAGTGCTCCAACAGTGGGTATTATTCCCATCATCGAGTCAGCGGCTTGTGCATTTGTAGGTGGATTTGTGATTAAGTAGCAAGCTCAATAACAGCTTTTTATTTGCTCTTGTATGTCAGAGTTTTAAAGATAAAGGAATGACACACCCAGGAGAGTTGGTGTCAAACCTTTTAGGCTTCTACCAGTGACCTGGCTGGGTCACCATGTTCAGTATCTTTGTCTAGTCAGCTAGTCAATACTTTCAAGGACATATATACCTAAGATCAACTGATTTGACACATGAGAGCATGCTTTTCAAGTTTGTATTAAATCCGGCCTCCATAAACATTTTAGTCATAATTTCATAATTTAACTGAATCCTTTGAAAAATATTACAAGTAAAACACTTTTTGGCTTCATAGCACGATGCCCTGTTACGTTTTAAATGTGGAAATAACACTTATCTTTTTATAACCAGGACACACCTAACCACAATTTGCGTTTTGAGTGAAAAGGATTGCCTTAATTTCTAACCTACAAAATAAGCCATCAACAGTTAAACACACAAACCCCTCAAATAATATATTTTCGTTATGAAGCTACGGTGAATAAAAAGGCGGCCTAATTTGTTTCCGATTTTATAAAAGCCTCTAAATAATAATCTTTGTCTGAATAGCAAATTATAAAAAGCAGAGGTTCCAACCGCTTTACAAAATAATTGCAGAAAAAAAAAAACTAAAATCCTGATGTCGAAAAAAGCTTCTCCTCTTACATAACATGTAGAAGCATATCGCCGCAGGCCTGGCTGATTCAACCAGTTGAATGTAGCAGATGTTAGCTAGCTGCGCACAATGAGCGGGTTTCTTACCTTTGGTGGACCGCTTGGGTGCAGCTTTCTTAGGGTTCGAGTCTGGAATGAGGACTATCTCGTCTGGATTCCCCCCTTCTTCCTCAATCGCCTGTTTGTGAATAATACAGTAAAAGTACGTTGCACAAAATAGACATAAACCTTTTTAAGCAGTTCGACGCAATAGCATATTTGCACACTACTGAGATCAACGGCCCAGTTAGCTAGCGGCGATGGCTTTCCGTTAAAATTCATTAAGCAAAAATGCGCTTTATAAACCAACAGGAATAATTTATTGTATTTTGAGTGTGTTCTGAATAGCTCTGCCTTGATAACACTACGCTATTATTT
The DNA here is from genome assembly GCF_021462225.1 of Girardinichthys multiradiatus. Taxonomy (NCBI): domain Eukaryota; kingdom Metazoa; phylum Chordata; class Actinopteri; order Cyprinodontiformes; family Goodeidae; genus Girardinichthys; species Girardinichthys multiradiatus. The sequence continues at coordinate 27,918,884 of NC_061802.1, forward strand.
CGTATGACAGGGACAGAAGAGTACCTTTTTGAGGCGCTCCGACAGCACGCTCTTGACGCCAGTCGTGTCTAGGTTTCGTTTCTTCAGCTCGGCCTTTAGGTCGATGACTCTCAGCTCCGACAGCTTACGAACCTCTGCGCCCTCCGGCATCTCCACATCACCTGAAGGGTTTGCCATTGTTTTGCCCGAAAAATATTTCTAAATGCTTATACAATTCTTGAGATAAATGTATTTTACTAGCGCTGCCTCACAAATGGAAGCAGCGGACTTGCAAAACGACTGCAAAATGGCGGACCTGAGGAGCCAAGTTGACGTCAATGCGCATGCGCAATTTGGAACTGGTGCGGCGCGATCAGCTCCGTCCCAGGGGTGAAACCTCTACAACCCAAGAGCCATTTTGCCCTGATTCAGGCTAAGATGTTACATGAAAAAAATACAACTTGTAATTTTTGATAAATATGTCCCATGAGAAGTTTGCTGTCCTTTTAAAATATTCTCATTTTATTTTGGTTTTTAAGTTTTAAAATAAAGAAAAAAACATAAAACTATTGCGAAAAGAGGATGGATACAATTTCTTCTATGATATGTTGATATTTGTGGAAAATTATGTAAAAATAAATAAATCAATAAATAAAAACTCAAGTTTTCAACCTAATGTCAAGAAAATATATGTATTTTTAGTGTCATTCTGTCAGGGAAGTTCAATGCAATTATATCATGAAAAAAAAACAAAAAAAACATGCTAAAACCTGCATTTATTATTATATCGATATTAAAAAACATTAGCCAGTTCTTTATCATTTTTAGCCAAAGGTTATTAAGAGAGCAAGTGGAAGGTCCAAAGAGCCCAGAGCTGCAGGCTGCAGACCACTGGTCTACCCAAACCACTGCAGCTGTTCTGGGATCAAGATCATTTGGCTCAGCTCATTAAAATAATCACTTCTTTCTGGTCCCCAATTTGTTTTTCTATAAGTGCCAGTAGTTATGTATTGGTATTTAATAATTATATGTGCATACACACATTCACTACTATTTTATCTAATTCTATATTTCTATTTATTCCAGCTCATATTTAGCAATTTGTCTGCATACTTTTTGCTTATACAAAATATTGTTAGTGGTAAAAACTGATTTTCAGATAGGAGCTAACTCAGATTGTTTACATATCATGCTGGCTTTGTCGCAACAAACACATAACTAATGCAAATACATGAGAAGCTTATAAAATTATGGTAAACCAACAAACAGAAGAACAAAGAGAAATATCAAGCATTCAAATTTTTTGGAGATGTATTCAATCTTCCAAACAGTTGAAGTCATGCTACATTTTTATTTTTTCCATTTTAGTTTTTGCTCATCTAGTGCATTTACATTTATAATATATTAAAAACAAGTACAGATCTATAAAAATGAGGTCAAATACATAACTTAGCGCAAAATATCAGCTAAATAAACCTCAAATAACTCATATTCATGTACAGCTTTTACAAAAAGTTTATATTGCCTTCTTTGGACCTGATAGTGTTGAACAGTGTTGAATTTGATTTTAGTATTTTTATACATCTAAAAAAAGTTTGGAAAAAATACCTAATGTATATAACATATTTTTATATTTATAATATAATAATTTTCAAATATATCACATACAAAATATGGGCACATTCTTGGTTTTTGTTCACATTTTAAAATACTTTGTTAAACATATCCAAGTTTAAAAACTATTCCCAAAGCCTTTTTTTAATATATTGTGTACACTGCATGCAGTCAGCAGTTAGCCCAGCCCAAAAACATACACTCATTTTTCAGCTTTAACCTTGAAATGTTACAAAGTATTACAGAGTAAACATACTGCAATTAAGAACACTTGTGAGTAATACCATTCACTGATTAAGATAACATATCTTTTACTCACAGTCTGTACATTTTTATACTTCGATGTGAAAAATATGAAATAATTAGAAATTTTAATAAGCATAAAAACCCGGAAATAATCTCTACGTCATGATGCTTAGAAAGAATGGAAGTTGTACATATCACTAAATTTGTAGTTAATTTCATTGACTTGGCAGTGGGGCAAGCTTTTACTAGAAGTGAGAGGCTGAGGTGAATCAAAGATTCCCGGACTGTCAGTCTCTTCTGGTACATTGGCGCTCCTGGGTGAAGTCAGAGAGTTGGAGGGGGAAACTGCGCTGCCGGTTTGTCCATGATATGGCCATGTGTTTACGGCAGAGTCGACAGACGTGAAGGAGGAGCACTCCGGGTAGTTGAAGGAGTCGAGGCTGGAGTACGAGTAGGCAGAGCAGCTACGAGACGTTCGAGGTTCATGGAGATTCAGTTTGGAGACCAGAGGTTTGCCCACCGTTACTGGCAGCCGCTCTTGGACCTCTTCATCCATGTTAGAATATGTGTAATGAAGGCAGACGGTAAAGGTGAGGTCCCTCTGTAAGGTCAATGAAAAGCAAAGCGTCTTCTTTAGCTCAGAGAACAAAAAAATATTAACTGAAATTACTAAAACACACATCTGTAACAGTTGGACTATGTTTTTCTGGAATAAAACACACGGAAATGTTTTCCTTTAATTTGAATCAGTTAGTGACATGACATAAATTTATTATTTACGTTTATGTAAAATTATCGATATACCAAAATTATTGATATATTCAAATGTTTTTACTTCACACAATACATGGGAATTGTTTTTAACATGTAACTGTACTGTGCAAAAGTCTTCAGTCATCCATCCTTTCTCTGCATATTTCTTGAAATTTCTACATATAGTACAATTTTTAAGTACTTTACATTTATCTGCATTGTCCCTGATAACTAGTGGACACTGAGTACAACTAGAGTTCTGCAAGAACAGTCCATCAATAAATTGGACCTTATAGATTAAGAATAGGATGTCATCACAGTTTATGTAAATGTAAAAAAGGAGAGACAAATGCTTTTGGCAGTATAGTGTATAATGCCATTTTACACAAAACTGCATGTCACAAAGATACAGCTTATTCAAATTTCTTTATTTAAATGAATAAAACATAGCCTTTGATGAAGGAGCCTGGACAATCATTGATTAAGACCAAATTGAAAGAATACAAGAAAATCCAGCTTCTTGAAGAAATATGTAACTAAATTCAAGGATAAAAAATAAAAACTTTTGCTCAGTACTTTTCAAAGCATTTCAGTTTTTTTTATCTGACAGATGCCCAATAAAGACAAACATGTGTCTGACCTTGAGTCTCTGCAAACTGCGGATGCGTGTGTAAAGACTCTGGGCCTCCGGTGAAGGAACTTCCTCCTTAATCAGCAGCAAACAGCCGGCTTCAAACAGAGTCTCTTGGTTACTCTTCTTCAGGTCAATGTCCATTTCCTGTGCAAGGAAAATTAAAAACATTGTGAAGCTTGAAAACCAGTTCAATCCAGTTTTTTGTGCTTTCAAATAATACGTATCAATTCATCAACATCTTCCCAGTACACAGTTTGTTTACCCAGAAAATCAAGCACTACAGACAGTTGTTTGTACGTTACCAGAAAGATTTAAGATCAACCAACCAACCCATGTTTTGGTTTTACTGGTCTGAACAAGAATAAGAACTGAACTCAGATTATATGCAGAGTTTTTACACATTTTTATGTATTCATTTACTTGTACAATCAAAACAATTTATTTTCATTTTTTCAAAGACCTTCATTAAACATAAAATAAATCAAATAATGCAAAGTGTTTTTAACAGCTTGTTGCAGGAAGTTGTGTAGCGGTCAGGTGGTTCTCTCTGTTGTAAAAATTGTTATCTTTGTATGAAAATCAACAATAGAAATAAAATGTTAGTTGTTGAATTACATTGTGGTGCCTTTCTCCAGTGGTCATTAGGGAAAAAGCAGGGTACACCCTGGGCAGGTTGCCAGTCCATCACAGAGACATATAGGACAAACACACACACTCACAGACACATCAAAGGTCAATTATGAGAGGCCAGTTAACCCGACAGTCATTTTTTTGGACTGTGGCTGAACTGCCTGGAGAAAACCAATAGAATATACCAACACTATGCAGAAAGACCCCAGCCTGGGATTGAAACCTAGGACAATCTTGCTGCAAGTTACCTTGTTTCTGTCTTCTTATGATATTAACAGTTAAATCTATTTTTATCATTCATTCATTCATATTAAGAGGCACTACCAGCAAAGCAGGATCCTTACCGGTTAAAGTACAAATATATATATTTTTTTAACAACTATTAATTAAATCAGAAAAGCGGCATTTAGTATTTTATGGGCTTTCATGAACACAGGAAAACAGAACTGGAGGAGGATCAGATTTTAGACATCACATCAAAGGTTTTGATGCTCTTTCTCACATCAATGCTCAGAGATTAACCTTAATGCTGAAAACTGTAATCTTATCCTGAGAACATTGAACAAATAAACTTCCAGTTTGGTTTAATGTTAATTCAGCTTCATCTGTGTGCATAAAAACACTGGATCAAAGCAAGTCAAGGCAAAACACATAAGGAGTCTGCAGCCAGATAGAGCTAACACACCTGTGGGAAGTCTGTGAGCTGAGCGCAGCAGGAATCTATTTCTGCAGGTTTCTCAAGTATCCGAGTGTAGATGACCATGATGTTGGAGAACTCTGCTGCAAACCCCAGCTGAACCTTCACCCCGCAGTCAAAATGGAGGCAGCGACTCTCAGGCAGAACTGTTAAAAAAAACCATTTTAATTCTGAACGTCTGAATATTGAATTGCAATGATTAAATATGGTGACCTACAAATATAATCAGTAACTTCTGTTGAATTTATTCAAGTAAGTTTTGAGGTTTGTACCATGAGCGACGGCCCACTGCAGGTTCCGAGCAGAGTCGGATGCAGAACTGTCAGAGGGCTGAATACGGTCTGTGAGGGAACGTCGTTCAGACAGGTTGCTGCGCAGCTCCAGAGCCTGCCTCCCTCTTGTTATCGCACAGCGACCCATGTCTGGAAAAAATTAACAGCCTTTTATAAAAGGCAAATCCAAATTCGTTTTTGTTTAAGAGTTTTTCATCTGGCTAAAGCCTAGACACCCTCAGAACACAGGTATAGATTAAAATGCTTATGGATAAGACTCTACAGATCCTACCAGCTTTATATTAAAGCTGGTCTTTTTTGAATCAGGGTCTTTTTATTAAAAGAATAGTTTTGTACAATCAGGACATACAAGCAGCAGAATGTACTGCCTCTAAGTCGAGACCTCAGAAGTTTGATAAACAGGTTAACTCAGTCAAAGCAAATTTTTTCCAACTTAAGGTTTTTATTCAAAGTAAAACCCTTTCTATCTTGGGCAAATCTTGAAATGGCTATCCATTAGCTCAAGAATTGACTACTGTAACGCCCTGTACATGGGAATCAGTCAATCCATTCTTCATAAGCTGCAACTGGTACAAAATGCAGTGTTCGCCACCATGTCAGGACTTTGCACTCATCTGAGCACGTAACTCTACTAGTCCCCAGGACAAGATATTAAAAATGGGGAAAATCCCTCATTTGCTGTTTTTTGCTCCGGTAATCTTTACTATCAGCGCTACGATCTGAGCTGGGAGTTTTTAAATCACAGCTAAAAGCACATTTGTTTAAACGAGCTTTTTAGTTGTTTTGTTGTATTTAACGCTTTATCGGTCACCTACCCAAATGTGTCTTTTATATCTTTAAAATCTTTTAGCTCTCTTATTTTCAATTTTATTGTGTATTTTATCAACTAACACTTAAAGCATGTAAATCCCTTTGAACACAACTTGGATTGTTGTGCTATATACAATAACTTTGATAAATGTATTGATTTGAGGCACATTATCACTACTGAGGCTGAAAAATCATTATTATTCTATCAAAGCAGAAATCTAACTCAATGTTACCAACATTCATTAGGAAGACATAAATGCATTTGTTTAAAAATCTCACTGAGTTTCTAATCTAGCTGAGAAAGACTAATGATTTAACTAGCATATTTTGGCAAGTATTGAAATAAAGTTTGTTATTACTACCTTAAAGTCGTAAACCATTGAAGGATGAAAACATTATTTCATCTCAATGTAATGTAGTGATTAAGGCCTTTTCAACAGTATAGTTCAGTGATATGTCTGCAAAAAGGTCAGATTTCTGATAACACTACATATTAATAATATTATTTGCTGAGAGAGTGCTCTACCTTCAGCGACCCTGTCGAGCATGACGGTGACCTTCTCATCCTCACACACGCGCTTTTTGAGAAAGCTTATGAAGATGCCGTTCGACACGTCTTCTCTCTTTACTTCGTACGCTTCAGCATCAACACATCTAAACATGGTAAATTACACACAAGTGGAATGAAGGACACGTTGAAAAACAGACAACACTTCTGGATCAGAACGGCAGCTTATGATGACACAGAACCAGGAACTTACGTGGCATAACCAAACACTATATTGGCAGTGACTTTGAGTGTTCCTGGTTGTACGATCAAATCGTCATTTGGGTTTCTGGGAAAAGATGGCAAGAGTTAATTGCATGGCATATAAAGCACACATTTTTTAATCACTAACCTATAGGTATACCTTTTGCGACACATGTCCAGCAGGAACACATTGAGTCCAGTCTTTTTCTCCTGCATCCTGGTCAGTATGCGCTGCACACATAAGCAGTGCGCTGATGTGTAGGAAGCTGGAGCATCAATAGGAACCATGAAACTGTTGCCATAGTTCTCATAGCCATGACCGGCAAAATACAGCAGGCCTGCAGAAGTAATGAACAATATCAGAAACATACAGCCTAGGTGAAAGGTTTATGTACAGTTAAAGACATGAATGTAAAGAAAGTAATTTTAGCCTTTAATTTATTTATTTCGGCCATGTTTTTTCCAGGGTGGAATGATAGCACAACTACTTTAGCATTTTTTAGAAAGTCGTATTGGGTGCGCAAGTTCGAAATATATGCATACATCATCAATAATATGCAGATAAATGAATTTTGTATCCATCAGCAAGGTTCTAGCTTAATTTTGACTTGGTTTTTTTCCAACCTTAGCATAAAAAATAGAGCTCACTTAAATTAGTTGATTTCCAGGCATGGATCTTGCTTTTAAGCATGGTCCATGAATTTTCAATAAGGATGAGGCAAGGGATGCTTAATTTTAGCCTGCTTTATCTAATAGGAAACTAGTTTTCATGTTTGTTTGGGATCATTATCTTAAAACACACAATTGTGTCCAAGTTTCAACCACCAAAATATCACGCTCAGATGAAAGGAGACTGGCAATGATTTTCAGGGACTGCAATAGAAGCAAAAAGGCTAAAGCCTTAAATTAACTAGAAACTGCTTCAATACCAGAGTCCCTTTCCATATAGAAGCTACATGGGCTGAGAAGTAAAAGGTACCGGCTGGAAATTTGCCGCTGCCAACATGAACAAACAGAAAGGTGATTGTAGGAGTCAAGGTCAGGCTTTTTAACCAAAGAACACTGTACTAGCTGCAAAGCACAGTGGTGGTAGTTTGATGCTGTGGGACTTCTTTACTGGCAGTGGTACCAGTGCATGGCTGGTGGGATAATGGAGGACAGCTTTGTCCCACATTTGAATAAATTCTTTAATTTTACCTAAAATAAACAGCAAGACCAGAGGTCTGCAACCAGTGGCTCGGAAGCCGCAAGGTCCTCTTGGGACCTTCCATAATGGCTCTTAGTAACTTTGGCTAAAGTGATATAGAACCAACTATTGTTTTTAAATATAGAAATATTAACAAATGCCGGTTTGAGCTGTTTTTCATTAAATAATTGGGTTGAATTTCCTAAACAGAATGACTAGAGGTGTATGTAAGACTTTTCTTTTCATTAGATTAGAAACAATGTGCATTTTTTTACATAATTGTCCACAAATAACATATCATAGAAGAAAATGTATCCATCCTCTTTTTGATACATTTTATGTTTTCTGTATTTTAAAATTTAAAAATAGAATTAAAATGGTAGTTCTTTAAAAATAAATGTCCCATAGTAGATATTTATTAAATATTATAAGTTTTCTTTTTTCAAAAAGTCATGTAGCAGATATGACTCTAAACAAGTTTTATTTAGCTGTCCTGATGGCAAAAATGGGTCTTTGGATTACAAAGTTTGCAGACCCCTGAGCTGGATGGTGTAAAAAAAGACAATTCGGTCTTTCAGTACAAAATGATCTAAAAGACCCATAAAAAAGAATGAATAGAGCAGGGTAACATTAAACATCCAGAACTGCCTTGCCAAAGCCCCAACCTTAACCCAATTGAAAATTTAGGGACTATATTCAATATGTTCAACAATTTTAAATGTTACCAGTTTTACTGGTAACATACAGGCTAAACGTCCAACCAGAACTATGTGGTCATGGTGCTACTTGCTTAATGACATTCAATTAAATATTAGTGCAGCTGTTTGTTGTAGTGTCAATACAAAAAACTAACAGTTGAGAGCTCCAAATTAATTTGATATTCTTGCCCATGATGAGCGAATATAAACTTTTCACTTTTTGAACAAATCCTTTTCTAACCTTATCCTACGTTTCATCTGGCTGGACACAGACTTTACAAGCTTCCAGCACCGTATGAAGGGAAATAAATGGACTGACCGTAAACTCCCTTGTCGAGCAGCAGCAGGAATTCAGTAACAGCACTGTTCATCTCCTGCCAGTTAAGGTCAAGCAGGGAGACGACTTTGAAGTCCATCTGTCTGAGAAGGTTGGTCAGCTCATGGACATCAGAAATGGGAGCAGTCAGCTGAGTGTGGTGGAGGTAGTTCATGTTGCCAATCAGGAGGGCAACTTTGTCTGTAGCTGAGTAGAATATGATTGTGGAACCATGAAACCCACGATTTCTAATGTGGAGATATGCTATGTACCTTCTTTGAATGAAACTAACCATAGAAATTCTTGGCTGCTGGAGGAGGACAGGCCATCTGCTGTAGTGGATTTATTCCTACTCCGGTTTTCAACCTCTGGACTTCTTGAGACTCTGGCAACATGAAATAAAACAGTCACAAAAAAATGATAGACGATTACCACTCTTGTATTACAGTTCTGACAAACAGAATATGAATAGAAAACAGGAATAAAGGTGTATTAAAGGCACAGGAAGTATATTATTGCTGTAGTTCCTCTATTTCCTCCTGAATGTTCTAGCAGAAAGTACAGCATACCTAACCCACGATCAACTTCTACCCAGGAGGCGTCTGTGACTGAACTTGGGCCTGCACCAAAGTGCAAAACAGGAAGAGTTAGCTGTTGCAAAAAGTTTGAAATTCAGTGTGAAACTGAACATTTTTCAGTGTCAGTTATTCATTGCACTACTTGATCTCAACACTATATTGTTGTAATCACTAAAACATAATATTTTTTTAATATAAGTGATAAATGAGAAAAAGTAGCATCTATGCCTCACCAATTGTCACTGTTGCTGTGTCGCTCCATGCCTCGTGATACAGATTAAACACCTTGCATCTGTACTCCCCTCTGTGCTCTGTGGTTACACATGGGATCTAGGAAACAGTAAAAACATAAGGAAAGTTCATACAGAAACCATAGATTATTGTGTGACTCTATTCTGGAAAGCTTTAACTGTAAGCCTGAAGCTACAGTCACACCACCTTGGACAAATATAACTAAACAGTTAAAAAGAAGCTAATTGAAAGCATAGAGAAAATGGCAAAAAAACAAAACTAGCAACTACCAGATCATTCACAACTAGTTGGTAATTTTCAATATAAACGATAAAACATGCTAAACAGTTGGATTGTTTCTAATTTCAGATAACAGAAACAGTCCAAGAATCATGTTCTTAGTTTTTGAAAGCTTAGCCAAACCACCAGTTACCACAATATCCAACAATATATTCACCAATTCAAGAAGTAACCAGTTTGCTGCCTAGTATATAAGTAAAATAAAAAAATCTAAAGTTACAGCTCTGCATCAGTATGAGAGAGAGGGAAAGACCTGCAGCAAAGGTCAGTGGGCCAGGACTCGAACCCATGGCAGCTGTGTCAAGGACTGTAGCCTCCGTAGATGGGTAACGGGCCATAACCCTGCGATGCCGCTGCGCACCACTACAGACTATTTCTAATTAGTCTGTAGTACAAGACAGTACAAGTCATTCGAATCATATCTCATAAAGAGATATTTTGCTTATCCTTGTTCATCTCATTATATCTTTTGTTTTGTTTGGTTGTTTAGTACCATTTCTAGATTTTATCAGATTTAAAGCACTGTGTGATGCCCTCACTATGTATGAAAAGTGCTCTATAAATAAGAACTGATAATCATCAAAGCCGTTTTTAAAAGAAACCCACAGGAAGCTCGGTTCGAAGGTTACCATATAGAAGGAGCTTCTCTAATCGTATGAGACCAGAACTAAACATCTGGGCATACATAAAAAACTATTTGTGGTAGAAAACTAATACTGTGTATCACCCTGAACACAGTGTCCCCACAGTGAAACATGGCAGTGGCAGCATCATGCTGTGAGGGTGATTCTCTTCAGCAGGGACAGGGCCTAAACATGCAAACAATGCCACTATGGAACAGTTTAGATCAAACCATATTCATGTGATACAACGGCCCAGTCAAAGTCAAGACCAAAATATCAATTGAGAATCTGTGCTAAGACTTGAAAATTGCAAAAACAAAAAGGAAAGAAAAAAGAGGAAAGAACACAAAATTTCAGTCTTAAGATGAGCAAATCTGGCAGAAACCTCTAAATGTTTCAAAAGATAAGTATGCTCGGTTTGTGTCCTTTTCCTTCAGTTTCACAAATAGTGAAACAGAAATGCTTTGTGTTGACCAATATAAAATTCCAAAATAACACATTTAAGAATTTGGTTGTAACATGACAAAATGCAGAAAAAGTTAAACATGCATTAATAATACATGCACCTTAATTAAACATTATCTTCTTGTAGCCTTTGAAATGAACTTACCTTGAGGGAGCATGCTTTTTGTTGAGGTATGGGCATTTTGTTGTGATACCACTCATACTGGGGAGGGGGGTTAGCCTCTGCCTTGCACTTCATGACCAAAACATCCCCTTCAGATGCTGCTTGGGTCTGAGGCTGCTGGCTGATTTGCAGTCCGCTTACTGAGCCTGGAAACAGACTGCTGCAACCTGTGATGACAATGATTTACCAACATGTTGCATCACACGCTGAGAGATGGGGTAAAGGCAGGAAAAACAGGAAGTAGGAAAAGGGATAATCTGGACTGGAACCTGCAGAGTGAACCAGTCGAACATGAGCCCACGTGGAGAAGAGGCATTGTCCTCCATGGTTGATTCTACAGATGTAGTAACCCTGGTGAGCTGGGCCCAAAGGACACAGAACCAACTCTGGCAAACTTCCTGTCTCATGTAAAATCTAAAGCAAGACAACAATTAACGTGGATTAAGACGAAAAATGATACCCATCAAAAGATTCATGAAAAGGATTTAGAAGTTGTTGCTCTGACCTCCACTTTGCCTTTGAACCACTGGTAGCTAAGTCCAGGAGGTCCAGAAGCCCTGCAGGTCAGTACCACCCTGCTCCCCAGCGAAGCCTGCTGAGACTGTGGCTGCACAGTGATCCTAATCTGCTCCGACACTGAAAAACACACAACATGAGCATTAAGGACGAAAAGCAGCTCAAGAGTTTCTTTTAAGACGTACCAGCATAAGGTGGGAAAAACATACCAATATTTTTAACATGTGCCACCTTGTGAGTGGTCTGATGATGCATATGTAAAAGTCAAACTTTACAAAGTATAAAGGAGTAGCGCTACACACTTAAACAATATAGATCATTGTCTCTTCCTATTATTTATAGCATATTGTTCACTCTGGATGTCATTAATAACTCAATAACATCTGTTCTGTTAATAAGAATGTTTACACCATTAAAAGAAGGCAAAAGGCTTTGGGCCTGAAACCAAACGTATTTTTCCATAAAGCCTTAAGGGAGAAATGTTGATACACTGGCTTTACTTTTTGAAAGCGAGTGGCTTTGTTCAACATGTATACATTTATACGCAGTCTGTGTTTCCATACCCATAACTTTGCAGCAGAAAAGTACAGGTTCTGATCTACTGGTTTTTTCTTACAAAATCACTGGTGCAGGACTTGAAAATCCTGTTCAGTACGTTACTGGAGCATTTTTACTCCATATTCTTTTTACAAATTAGAGTCTTTGAACTTTTAATAAATAATTATCGATTTTTTGAGGACCCGCATTTATCTTGCCACCACACACACTGAGCAGGATGGTAAGGAAGGAGAATATTCTCCATTGCAAGCAGTAGATGCCATCTGCATGCTAGGTGGTTATTGTGGAGGCATACCCAGAAAAGGTTTTTTTTGTCCTCCTATCAAAAACAAAATACTAAATGTTTTCAAAAAACTAAAAAGCTCCTCTAAGTCAACTCTTTGTAGAACCATCTGTCGCTGCAATTACAGCTACTTCAAGGGACCTAAATGTTTGCACAATCTTATTTTCAAAGAAGCTCAAGCTCAGACAACCTAAACGGACTGCAGAGGGGAATTATTTTGGTAACTCAACAATCCTGCCACTTTTCCATTAAGACCAAATTGGGACATGACTTACAGTTGTCCTGTCACCAAATTCTCTCTCCCGAGCTCCTCCAGAGTCACTATGCTTATTGCTCTCCTCATCTAATCTGTTTGTTTAGATGGACAGCCATCACATTGTAGGTTTACATTTGTGCCATGATCTCTACAGTTTTAGATGATCAATTGATCCATGAGATGTTTTATAGCCTAACCCTGCTTTACACTTCTGCATAATTTTATCCCTGACCTGGAAGAATATAAATGGATGTTCCTCTTTTGAAATTTTAATTTGAATAAAATGTTTAAAATCATACATTATGCCTTTTCCACTTTACAATTATGCACTCCTGGGTTAAGTTTCTGGTTGTTATCTGACAACCAGTCTGCAAGGCACTTTATGTTGATGTTTCTGTGGCTGAATGGATCACCTGCCCTCTCTGTTTTACCTGTGGTGGTGAGGAACTGTAGAGCTTCCTTGTTGTCCATCTTCCTCAGACAGTGCAGGAGGAAGTCCATGGGGCAGCCTCGATCTGCTAACCAAGCCAGAAAGGTGCGGGCAGGACTGCCTGCAGCGTCCAGCACCTGAAGGGAGCAGCTGGTCAGCTCCTTTTCACTACAAAGAGAGAGTTCAGTAGGAGGTGGCATAATGGTGGTCAGCATCAGCAGAGCTGGAGGGGTCACACCCTCAAAAATTAAGGAACGACACACATGAATTTCATATTAGAATATGTTTACATGTTTGGATGAAGCAGACATGTTGGTAAACGCCTTTGATTACAAGTACAGCAGGTGCTAATATATGATGCCTTCAGGGTCTCTCACCTACAGCGGAATTGCGGGTGCTCACCCGCGGCGTTGGCCAACTGCCTCCAACCACAACTGCAGTTGTCCAGCATCTTTGACAGCTTGTTCAGCGATTCTTCACTGAGACTGCTGATATTCATTTCTCCAATCTTCTAACTCCGTATTTACCCCTTCCAACAAACCATAACAAATCCAGACAAAGATACAGATTAGATTGTATGCGTTGCATTCACAGGAGAGGAGACCTCTGGCACCACACAGAGCTGTAATGATTCCCCTGAGAGATGTGACTCACTAACACAACAGCGCACCAACTGTTGCCTGAATGGGCGCTAACCACCAAACCTACCCACGGACCCCGACACACGAGAAAAACTACAGGCTTTAAACACAACTCTGGGATTCCCCCGCGCTGTAAGAGGTCGTGAAAATCAGCCTGGAGGAATAAATGTTATAATAAAAGTCATAAAACGAAATGTTAAGTCAAAATCAGAACATACTAAACAAGCTGCAGTTCGGATTTACAGCTGAGCTGCCGCTTCCGGCATGAGTTGCACTGAAAGAATAATGAGGGAAATAACTTAAAGAGTTTACCAGAAACGTCCGAGCTGGAGATAAACCTCAGAGCGGGTGACAGAGGAGCAGGTGGCCTTTATGTCACGCAGATGTCCGGTTGCATTTTTACACCCCTTCGTTCTTCCAAACTGACACGATTTGGTTCCCCAGATAGTTTGCTTCTCATTTCGGTTCCTCTTTTTTCTGCCATCCCTGACACGTTTTACGATCATTTGCATGAAGCGTTTCCATAGTTACGCCAACAATTCACACCAGCTTTTAAAAAGCCTGCTCACAGCTAGCCTGTTAAGTAAAAACTGGTAATAAAGATCTATATGTTTGCAAGGCATTGCATAATTATTCATACCCTTTTTACATTGTCACGTCACAGGAAAAGGAAACGTTTTTTTTTTTCATAAAAACTTTAAAGTGCATTTGTTAATCAGCCCCCCTGAGTCAATACTGTCAAAATACCTTTTGCTACAATAACAGCTGTACATTTGTTAGTCTTTAGTAGTCTTGCATATCAAGAGGCTGCATTTTTTCTTTGATTGGACCATTCAAACACATAAAACTGCTTTGATCTAAACCATTACATTATAGTTAAGGCTGTATGCTTAGTTGGTCTAGACGGACCAGTCTCAAGTCTTTTGCAACATTCAAAAATGTTTGGCCCTGGATTTAGCTCTACCCATCTTCCCTACTAAACAAAATCATCCCACAGCATGATACTGCCACCATCATGTTTCCACTGGATGATATTCAGTTTTAGTCTACTGCCAAACATAACGTTCTGCACATAGGACAGGTTAGATTTTCATCTCATCTGCCCAGGGCACCTTTCATGGTCCCTGTGTCTTTGACATAAATCATGGTAAACTCCAAACAGGACTTAACATGTTATTTTCAGTGGCTTTTTCTTACCGCTCTTCCATGAAGCCAGATTTGTGGACTGCATCTCTGCAGCTCCCCCAGTGTTACCATGCCTCTCGGCTGCTTCTCTGATTAATACCTACTTTGCCAAGGTGGACAGCCATTTCTTGGTAAGTTTGCAGTTGTGCTAAACCTTTTTTTTTTTTTTTCAAATGATGGACTGAACAGTGCTTCGTGTGATCTTCAAAACTGGGGATATTGTTTTATAATCAAAACCTGCTTTAAACTTCTCCACAGGTTTATCCCTGAGCTGCCAGCTGTGATTCATGCTGTGTGTTTGCACACTTGCACACCGTAAAGACTGAGGCAGAATGGTACAGCCAATAAGATTTATGAAAATAAACTAAAACACAAGTACAGAAATGAATAGAGACCATTTTAGGTCCCATCTTTTATTATCAGAGTAGTTCTGGAGTTTTGTTATCGTGCAGAACTTTTCATTTTTTTTTTGTACTGGTCTACTTTTATTGAACTGTACTCCATTACCTCTTTGGGCAGTCTTTCCTACACAGGAGTAATAACTTGAAAAAAATCCACACTTTCGTTCCATTTTTGAGTACAGTTACCATGTAACCTGGGGAGTAAATGGCATGTGACAAAGAGCGGTTGTCATTACAGACATGAGTTGTGAACACAAGTCATATCACTTTCATACTCCACAGTGTGAACCGCACACCCACAAGTCAGTCCAATGCAGGTCCTACATCTTCTTTCCTTTGTGCAGTCTGTTGTAGCGCCAGATGTTCTCCTTCCTCAGACGTTTCCAGTACTCCCAAGTGTCAGGTTCCAATTCGTGCAGCTTTTTGGCTTTCCCCAAGTTCATCTGAAACAACCTGAACAGGGGATAGGAGAAGAGGAAAGATTGTAAGACATTGTATACCTTTTCTTATTCAAATAAAAACAAAGTTTTTCAAATTTCCACCCCTCTCAATCGTACCATCTTCATATCCTGACGGAGTGATGTCTAAGAACATGTATCTGCTGAAAACACTATAGGCTCAGACTACATTTAATCCGACTTGAGTAGAATCAGAATCAGCTTGAGATTGTGTACGCAAACAAGAAATTTGACATTGGTTTCACATGCTCACAGCGTACAGACATCAAGTAAACATAAAAAATCTTTAGAGGGAATAAAGGACAAAGGGAATAGTATGTACATGTGTTTTGACAGACTGTTTTAATATAACAAAAATAGAAAAAGAAAGGCAGGTTGTGATAGTGAAAATTATTTTACTTTGCTTCACAGCAGAGTAGCTGACTACTCAGGCTCCAAGTTGTTCATTGTGTTAATCAGAGAGACAGCCTGAGGAAGAAACTGTCTCCGTGGCAGCAGGTTTTTGCAAATAGTGGTGGCCTGAAGGTAAAGTGTAAACAGTTTGTGTCCAGGATGTGTGGGGTCTGCAGAGATGTTAGCTGCCCTTTTTCTGATACTAGACCTGTACAGGTCTTGGATGGAGGGATGGTAAGCTCTGAAGATCCTATTTGAAAACCCGATTGTTCGTTTCAGTCTGGGGCTGCCTGTTTTGTAAATGATCCAAACCACACAGTGACGAACCCAGGACAGACTGAATAATAGCAGAGTAAAAAAAAATCTCGGAGTAAAAAACTTTCGAAAGGAAAAAAGATGGGTGAAAGGTTTCAGATAATGAAACTGCACAATATTTTTATTCTGTCAGTGAAAGGCTACCTTGAAAACAGCTGAATTGAAGTGATGTAGAAGTGTACGAATATAACAAGAGAATCTGAATTCACACATTTACAGACATAAAAAAAAAGACTTGCATCCCATAGAAAGTGCTCTCAGCCAGGAAACAGACACGTACAAAGGAAATCTTTTTTTTAATTCCATTTCTTCAAAACATACATAAAAACAGAATTCCCACATAAAAAGACACTTTAAGTTAAAATATAACTATCAGGTTTTAATTTAAATGAATAGAATATGATGTTCTCTGAAAAACAAAATCTCTCAAACTTCTCTCTCTTGTCCAACATTTGTCCACGCATCTTTGTAAAGGGGGACAAACTTGCATTGGTTGACAGGGTAAAATGAAAATATACAGCTTTCTAAAGTAATCAATATCGTAGATGTAGCTATTAACACAAAATACATGTAATCTTGCCTAATCTAGGATTGTATGTGGTAAAATACCTGAGATATAATTTTCTGGTCTTTTCACCAGCTCTTCTGACATCCAGCACCCAGCATAGTTTGTTCTCACCAAAGCCAACAAAACTATGCATGAACACATGGAATTATGTAGCAAACAAAAAGTGTGAAATAACTCTAAACATGTTTATATTTCAGATTATTACCAAATATCCACCCTTTGCTTTGATGACTGCTTTGCTCTCTTGGTATTATCGCCATGAGCTTCATGAGGTGATCACCTGAAATGGTTTTCTAAGGAGTCTAGAAAGAACTTCCAAGACGTTCATTGAGAGACGGCCAAATGTTAATATTTCAGGCATCACACTAAAGGGCGGCAACTTTAAGGAGTCTAAAATATAACATATTTAAACTTCTTTTAAATGGCTGTCTAGGTGGTGTCCAGAAAACAATGTGGGTTACATTTTGGGGAAAACCTGGTCTGATCCGGAGAGACGGCATCCATCCCACTTTGGATAAGAGGATTATTTCACTATAATTGAGTCAACTCCTACTAATTATTTAAATTTTCACATTCCTCGAAATACTGGGCGAGGAGGAGGAGTAGCAACCATCTTTCAGTCCGATTTATTGACTAGTCCCAGACCAATCAATAGCTACAACTCTTTTGAATATTTAATCCTTAGTTTTCCTCATCCAAATTGCAAAGCACTAAAACCACTTCTGTTTGTTGTTTTATACCGTCCACCAGGCCTTTACTCTCAATTTTTAGATCAGTTTTCAGACCTTTTATCTGATTTAGTGTTAAATACAGATACAGTTATTATAGTGGGGGATTTTAACATTCATGTTGACGCTGAAAGTGATAGCCTAAATATAGCGTTTAATGCTATCTTAGACTCAACTGGCTTTGCTCAAAACATTAACAAACCTACCCACCTTTGTCTTCATTCTCTGGACCTTGTGCTGACATATGGCATTGAGTGTAAAGACATAACAATACTCTCTCATAACCCTGTCCTGTCTGACTATTTCTTAAAAACCTTTGAGTTTAATTTAACCGAGTACTCCACACCTGAAAGAAAATTTAATTATAGTAGATCACTATCAGGCGATGCTGTAACAACCTTTAAAGAATCTGTTCCACTTTTAATTTCCTCATTACCACTGAAAAGCACAGTGGAGGGCAATAATTTTGTTTCTTCCCCTTCACAAATTGATTCTTTTGTTCATAGTGTTACTTCATCATTGCGTGGTGCATTAGACAATGCAGCCCCCTTGAAAAAGAAGGTAATCATTCATAGAAGGCTAGCTCCATGGTTTAATTCAGAGCTGCATACTTTAAAGCACAATGTTAGAAAATTGGAGAGAAAATGGCACTCTACACACCTAGAGGATTCCTACTTAATCTGGAAAAATAGCCTACTGTTGTATAAAAAGACACTTCGCCAAGCCAGAACAGCTTATTTCTCATCATTAATAGAAGAGAACAAGAATAATCCTAGGTTTCTCTTTAGTACAGTTGCTAAACTTACACAGTCATACCTCTGTTGAGTCATCCATTCCCTTAGCTCTTAGCAGTCATGACTTTATGGGATTCTTCTTAAATAAAATTGATTCTATTAAAAATAAACTCTTTGACATACTCCCGAAGATGATTACTTCATCCTCAGCAAGTGAGACAACATTGGAAATAACTGCAGAACCTGATTTGTGTTTGGACTGTTTTGATCCTGTGAAGCTTCCTGAGTTATCAGAAATATTAGCTTCATCTAAACCTTCAACTTGTATGTTAGACCCAATCCCAACCAAATTATTTAAGGAAGTGTTCCCTCTGATTACCAGCCCCATTTTAGATATGATTAATCCATCCTTAGTAAATAGATATGTACCACAGGCTTTTAAGGTAGCTGTAATTAAACCTTTACTTAAGAAACCTTCGCTTGATTGAGATAACTTGAAAAATTAGAGACCTATATCCAGTCTTCCATTCTTATCTAAAATTCTTGAGAAAATAGTTGCTAATCAAATGTGTGAACATTTACACAGCAATGACCTGATGAAGAGTTTCAGTCAGGCTTCAGAGCTCATCATAGCACTGAAACAGCTCTGCTGAAAGTCACTAATGATATTCTTATGGCCTCAAATAATGGACTTGTGTCTGTACTGGTTCGGTTAGATCTCAGTGCTGCATTTGATACAGTCGATCATAATATTCTCTTAGAAAGGCTGGAATATGCTGTAGGGATCAGGGGTTGGTTTAAATCTTATTTGTCTGACAGATTCCAGTTTGTTCATGTAAATGATAAATCATCTTTAAACTCCAGGGTTAATTGTGGAGTACCACAGGGTTCAGTACTTGGGCCAATTCTCTTTACTATATATATATATATGCTTCCAATAGGTCAAATTATCAGGCAGCATAGGATAAATCTTCACTGTTACGCTGATGATACTCAGCTTTACTTATCCATAAATCCTGATGAGCCCAACCAGTTAGATAGACTACAAGCATGTCTTTCTCCCTCTTCGCTACATTCTCACACTACTCTCCAATTTTGCATTATTTGCTGTTATTTCAGCTTTTAACTTTGTTCTCTCTTTTCTCTTCCTAGAAGCTAACCCGACCTGGCTCTGTGTCTACCTGTGACACCTTTCTGGAGAGGGGCATTGTCCAATCTTCTGCTGGCAACAACTTAATGCTCACCCTCTACCGATGATCCACATGGCCCTGTCTTTCAGTGTTTAACCCTTTCTCTCTCCTAGACATGGCAATTGAGTGAGCTTTTACTGTGACTAACTCTATGTGCTCTCTTTCAGACTCTAACCTTGAAAACTAGCTCTGAGTTTATCTGTTCATTCCTTCTTGGTGAAATGACTAAAGGAGCTACATCCATTAACATTTACTTTTCCTTCCCATAGAAAGTACTCCTGGATCAGTGCTTCTTTGTTCTCTTTGTGTCTCTGCTCTGTTCTCTCAAACCCCCAGTCGGTCGTGGCAGATGGCCGCTCACACTGAGCCTGGTTCTGCTGGAGGTTTCTTCCTGTTAAAAGGGAGTTTTTCCTCTCCACTGTCGCTACATGCATGCTCAGTATGAGGGATTGCTGCAAAGTCAACACCAGTGACTGTCCACTGTCTCTACATGCTCATCTGGGAGGAGTGAATGCTGCAAGTCACTGACTGGATGCAATCTGCTGGGTTTCCTTACACAGAAAAACTTTTATCCAATTTGAATAAATAACTGAATCTGACTGCACTGTTCAATGGTTAGGATTAACTGGAATGTATGTACCTGACTGTTGTGAAGTGCCTTGAGACAACATGTGTTGTGAACTGGCGCTATATAAATAAAACCAAATTGATTTGAATTTTACAATTTTTTGTTTGCGTGGTTGCATTTGTATTTATTTACTGTTTTGATGCCTTCAGTGAGAATCTACGTACAATGTAAATAGTCATAAACATAAAGAAAACCATTAAATGAGATAGGCGTTCTAAAACTTTTAGAAAATATGGATTTTATATAATCCCAATTAGTTTGGGTGTTGGTTACAAGTCTGTAACAGAAAGTTCTTACTTGATTTGAACCTGCATAAAAATCGAGAAAAAGGCTTGTCTGCTGCATTCAGAATACAAACCAACAGGTCTCCAAGTTAAAAAATTTACAAAAAGTTACTTTTGCATTCAGTAAAGCAAAAAAACTTTAGACATAATTTTTTGTTTACTGTTACTCCTGTACCGGGGAAATTCACTATTTAACCACTGATCTCCACCTATTGGTACTTCAACTACCGCTTAACCACCACGGTGCACAAGCAGTAATGGCCAACAGGTGGCAATTTTCACAGACCCATTTCTCTAAAGAAACCCATAAGAGAACATATTTTAGCAGGACACAATAAATAACAGAAAAAGAAGACTGGACCAACTCTGGAGTATGAGGGAGGAAGTGCAGCATTTTGGGGTTTGCTTTACTGCCATCAAAACAGGCACACTTTGGAGATAAAGAACTATAGTTAATAGTTAGAGATCCATCAATCAATTGACCAGAGATTGCTTTATTTTCCATTTAATTAAAAGAAATCCTACCTTTATCAAACAGTTTGTGACACATGTTTAAAATGTGTTATGTTCGGTCCTTTGACAAAAATGAAAAGAAATCAGAATAGGCAAGTCAGACCTTAAACAGAACCCTTGGGATTGACCAGGGAAAGTGTGACGGGTGCATGAGTACAAATAGATCTTAAGGTAATCTTATCGAGCTTTATATGTCTAGCAGACTCATAAAGGAATGGCAAAAAAATAAAACCTGACAAAAAGTTATATCAAATTTGAATTACCTTAAAATCTTGTGTAGGTATTTTAAACTAGAATAGCCAAAAACATGTAAGTACTGCTTAGTGATGAAAAAAATAAACAGCAATCAAAATAAATCTAAAATGTGTACAAGACAGTAATTTACTGTACTCACCACTCAGGATATTCCTCAGTAGGCCTTAGTTTAGGGTCTTCACCTTGTTTGTAGATGTTAACCCCAACGGCATAAGAGGTAAGTCTAACTGGGTCTTTACACACCTCTGGACCTTTCAGCTCCTCCTTCATCATGCCTTTACCTTTTCCTTTGGAAGGCGAAACATGGTGAAGAAGATCTGGTTTAGTATGATGCAGCCTAACTACAAATAGTAACTAAAGCACAGAAGGAAAACTAACCAGTCAGCATTTTAGAGATATATTAAGATATAATAGCAGCTGATACAAGATGAGATAGAAAAAAGAATAGAATAGAAATAATAGATATAACCTTTATGGTCCCTCAGTGGGAACATTCAGGATAGCGAAGGGGCTACCTCTGACAGTGTAGTAGACAAACTTTACATATATAATTCAACACCTAAAAAGGTGACCTGGAAAACAAATATGTCCAATATTTATCAACTGAAGAGAAAATGCAGGTCATACTCACCAACTTTCTTAGCATAGCCACATGTCTGTATTCTGTTTAACGAGCTTATTCTGCTCAGAAACGCTCCAGCGTTTCTAATGCACTGGGTGGACGGCGCCATCCGAAATAAACTGTATGCAAACATTTTTATTCAGCGTTACCTATAGCCACAGAACACCATGCTCCGGGTTGACATTCATAAATGTATCCAACTTCCGTTCATTCTTTGGCTCTGCAGGGACGGTCTACTGCCCCCTCTGGACGGGAAGAAGCACTGCATGCATCTTATTTTTTGTTTTATGGCAGATTGCAACCATGACTTTAAGGCGCATACTGTCACCTACTATATCGGACTATGTTGAATGAACTATGTTCGATTGGATTACTTTATATCATACAAAAACACTAAATCCTATAATACATCCCTATATTTTGGGATATTGTATAACAGCTTTCTGTTTCCTTTACCCCCTCTTCTGCTGTTCCCAATAGACCTTCGAGGTTCCAGTTCCTTCCTGCCTGACTTACCTTTTGATTTAGTCTAACCCTCTCATTCTTATATTTCCTACAATGTAATAATATATGCTGTACACTTTCTGTGACTTTACATTCAAGACATTCATCAGTTTGTTTTTTGCCTAATTCAAACAATGTTTTATTTAATCCTGTATTATCGAATCTTAATCTGGTTAAAACAATCTCCTCTCTTCTGTTCTTTCTAGTCACACCCTTGTTATTAACAGATTTCTATTATCAATAGATAATATTGCCTTCCACTTTTATCCATGTTCCACCAGTCCTGCCATTTATTCATCATTTATTTTTTAATCATACCCTTAGCTTCTCCTTTTACAAAATGTATATTTATAATTTCTGTCATTCTGGCTGATCTTTCAGCTACTTTGTCTGCTCCCTCATTCCCCTTTATACCTACATGGGTATATACCCAACAAAATCTCATACCTATGTGAAGCATTTATAATCTATATAAACTTTTATGGATTTCTTCAGGCATTTTACACCCGTGCTGTTTCTTTCCAAGCCAGTAGGCGGCAGCGGTGATGCGTTGCACTGTCTGGTATAAAAACAAAGGAGAAGAAAAACCCCAGGAAACCAACATTAGCTTTATAATAAATATTAGTAGGTCAGAGGCAAGAAATATAATTAAACAGAGAATCAGGAAAGAGTGGCAAAAAAGGTGGGATGAAGAAAAGAAAGGAAGATGGTTTTACAGAATCAACAAGATAGTAGGAGAAGTAAGAACAGGAAGAAGGAGTAGAAAAGAGGAAAGATTAATTACAAGATTAAGACTAGGACATACAGGACTTAATTCTACATTGTTCAAGATAAAGAAACATAATACAGGAAAATGTGATTATTGTGGAGAGGAGGAAACAATAGAACATGTAATATTGAAGTGTCAGAAATATGAACAAGAAAGAACAATTTTAAGGAGAGAATTTGTAGGTATTAAAGAAAATTTTATATTGAGAGATACTTTGCAAAGAAGTTTAGGTAGCAAACATATTCAAATTATAATTAGATTTTTCAAAAGCACTAAATTAATAAATAAAATTTGATTGTTGTAATAGTAAATAAGATTTAAAACCATGAAGAACCACACTCCATACCAGTTGGTGGCGGTAATGCACATCTTCAAGTTATTTGCCAACTGCCAAAAAACAACACAGAAGAAGAAGAAGAAGAACCCCAGGAAACGTTCTGGAAAATGTCTGAGTACAATCAAACCCAGAGGAGCTCCCTCAAATTAAAAGGTGTGGAAGAATTTTCAGCAGGGAAGAAGTAAGTTTATAGTGTTAATAAAACGCATTCACAACTTAAAAATTATCCGCTGCCACAAAAGCCTGGCGTTAAAACGTTAACCTCTGAAAGCCAGTTAGCTAGTAAGCTAATACGAGCTAGTCGTGGTGCTTTTCTTCAATGTTTGGAATTAATATTATTTGTGAGCATAGAAATTGCATTTAAGCCAAAGAAAATATCAGTGTCCACAGTTCTCTTGATGACAATACCATGTTATGTTTTTATGGAAAGCTTAAAATGCTGGATTGTTAGCTTTAGCAGCAATCGGCATATAAATCACAAATCAGTTTCCACCATGTCGTATCAAACAGGTTTCGAAATACATTTAAAACATTGACAAAATATTTTTCTTTATGCGAAAAACGAGGGTTTTAATGCAATTTAAGGCCACTAAGATCCAGTTTTCTTCTGAAATCACCATCTATACGTTTGTAAATTCACCTATTTTGACTATTTTTGCTCCCAAATTTCCTTGGATTGCTTTCAATCTAAATGTAATTCTTAGTCTGGTCGATCTAAATATCACTTATTCAAAAAACATTTTCTACAATGCAGTTGTATTGTTATTTTTTTGAGTGTAATTGAGATAAATGCAAATTTCATAAATGTTTAAGTTATTTGACTACCCTAAATAAGGATAGTTTAAAAACTAAACTGTTCAAAACATCAGCTCAGTTACTCCTACAAATCAAGCCTAACGCTAATCGTATCTGTTGTCTGCGTAAAGAACCAGAAGTTTGCTCAGACAGTACGTTTTACATTTTGTGCAATAATGGCCATAAACCAAAACTAAAATACTGGCTGTCTAAATCTTTAAAATGTGACATATGTAAATGACATGGCAGCATTTTCAAAAGAGCAATCTCACAGAATCTAAAGAGAGTGAAGTAAATACATTGTGTCTGAATGAATCTGGTGCCAGTCTAAAGAGTTTGTGATAAATATTGAGTGTCATTCGTCTGAAGTAGCATGAAGCATAAAACTTTTTGCAGTAACAACAAATGTGTTTCAGTTTCCATTAATAATGTGATTTTTTTTAAATTATAATATAAAAGAGAAAATAGAGACAATGAAACAATTGTTAGCAAAAATACCTAAACGGTTAAACGTTAAAATGTGATGTATGTGGTTGAATTTAACTGAAGGGCAATCCAATGTGTATTTTTTTTTGGAAGGAAGAAGAATAAAGAGCGTAAACACCGCTTGGAGCAAGTTGAGACCAACCAAAATGATGAGGAGGAAGTGAAGACAAAGAAAGCATATATCGACAAAAGGACACCAGCACAAATCGCTTTTGACAAGACGCAAGAAAAGAGGGTAAGTAGCTGCTGTCTTTGGTTTTAGGAAATGGACAAATAAAAAGAGCCCGCAAAAAATGGGTTTGGTATCAGGCCTTTTTACTACGGGTGGACCGATCACCAATCTTGAAAAAGCCTGACCTGCCAATCCAAATTTTGGCAGATACCACTTTTTTTTTTTCTTTTTATAACTGATGCTGTCAGGTGTTATAATTTAATTCAAATTAAGAGAAAAAAAACTATGTTAATCCCAAAGGGAAATTGAATGTTGTAACTCATACAGGTTTCTTCAAAGAGCCGTTGTAGAAAGTATACTGTGACCTTCAATGTTTTTCAAAAAATAAGTTTGTAACATTCAACAATACCCGTGAAATAATAAAAAACTTGTTTTAAGATCAATGGATAAGATAGGGTGCATTGGCCGATCATCCAAAATTAAGGAAATCTGGGCCAATCAGTCGGCTGGCTGATCGATTGATGCATCCGTACTCTTTTTGTCTACATTAGGCTAAACAGTTGCTGCCTCCATGTAAAACAAATTATTATGGGAATGTTACAGTGCTGTCAAAATGTATTTTCCCCTCTGAGTTCCTCTGTTTTTGTGATTTAAATATTAAAATAAATTGAACTTGTTCTGTATTTTTGTCTGTTTTCTTGCAGCAAATGGAGCGAATTTTGAAGAAGGCGTCAAAGACACACAAGCACAGAGTGGAGGTGAGTCGTGTCAGATCTGGTGCAGATTCACATGTATAGATTTTATTTCCTGTAATTTTATTAGCTTAATTGCCATTATATTTTGGTCTAAAATTACCTTGTCTTGATGTACATATGCAGATATTACTTTACAAGTGGATCTTTATAACTGATGATCTGTGCTGTTGTTAAATCTCTCTGTAGGATTTTAATCGCCACCTGGACAATCTGACGGAGCATTACGACATTCCAAAAGTCAGCTGGACCAAGTAAAACTGAGCCGATGTTTTTTTTTTTTTTTTTTCCAATATTATTTTTTTTTTTTTTTTGCATGTTGATGAAATGCCATCTATAGTATTAAACTGGCATTCATTCCTTGGTCGTTACTGTGGACAATAAAGTATTTAGCATCATTTTAATGTGTTGCACTTCTTTCCAATGATTGAAAACAAAAACGTCAAGGTAAATTTTTTTAATCACTCAATGGGACACTGCAAATATGACACATTGTGCATATTCTTTAAACCTGAAGACAAATGGTACTGCATTTTATTTTTCAAAGAAAAATATTGTGAAATGACAAATTGTACTGAAACACAACTTTGTGTATAATAACGGCTTTACTGACACCACATTCTGGGATGCAATGTTCTTCAAATCAACACATAAAACAGAAATCTTACAGTTTTATTAAGAGATGTTAATATTTAGAAAATGTGATTTTTATTGAGTTCAATTTCCAACATTTTGTAGTGTTGTCAGGTTTTCAAAGTTCACTTTGGCCCAAGCATTTCACTTGGCTTTACCCACTGATCAAACTGCTCCTCGGTCAGGTAGCCGAGCTCCACGGCCACAGCCTTCAAAGTGGAGCCCTTCTTATGAGCAGTCTTGGCAATGGCGGCAGCTTTGTCGTAGCCAATATGCGGGTTGAGGGCCGTGACCAGCATGAGGGACTCGTTCATGAGCTTGTTGATCCTCTCCGTGTTGGCCTGGATGCCCACTACGCAGTTGTTGGTGAAGGAGACAGAGGCGTCACCAAGCAGGCGGGCGGAGTTCAGGACGTTCTTGACCATCATGGGCTTGAAGACATTGAGTTCAAAGTGTCCGTTACTTCCTCCCACTGTGACTGCCACGTGGTTCCCCATCACCTGGGCCGCCACCATGGTCAATGCCTCACATTGGGTGGGATTCACTTTACCCGGCATGATGCTGCTTCCAGGCTCGTTTTCTGGTAAGATGAGCTCCCCCAGGCCGGAGCGGGGCCCTGACCCCAGGAATCTGATGTCGTTGGCAATCTTCATCATGCTGACTGCCACTGTGTTCAGGGCTCCGCTCAGCTCTACCAGGGCGTCATGAGCTGCCAAAGCTTCAAACTTGTTGGGGGCCGTGATGAATGGGAGACCGGTGAGGGAAGCAACTGTAGCAGCAACCTTCTCTGCAAAACCAATGCGGGTGTTGAGTCCTGTCCCAACTGCTGTTCCTCCTGCTGCCAGTTCATACACCCTGGGCATAGCAGCCTTCACCCTCTCGATGCTGTACTTCACCTGTTGGATATAGCCACTGAACTCCTGTCCTAGCGACAGCGGGACAGCATCCTGGGTGTGGGTGCGTCCGATCTTGATGATATCTTTAAACTCTTCAGCCTTGGCAGCCAAAGCATCATGCAGGGTCCGCAGGCCGGGCAGTAGAACATGGTGGACCTCTGTAGCTACAGCTATATGCATAGCAGTAGGAAACGTGTCATTGGAGCTCTGACTCTTATTCACGTGATCATTTGGGTGAACTGGATCTTTGGAGCCTAGTTTTCCTCCCAGTATCTCAATAGCCCTGTTGCTGATCACCTCATTTACGTTCATATTAGTCTGAGTCCCTGATCCAGTCTGCCACACCACCAGAGGGAAATGATCATCCAGTTTACCTCCTGAAACCTCATCTGCAGCTTTTATGATGGCATCTGCCAGCTTAGGATCCAGGCCGTACTCCATGTTTACCTCAGCAGCTGCTCTCTTTAGGATGCCAAAGGCCTTGATCACTTGGATTGGCATTCTCTCACTGGGTCCCCCAATCTTGAAGTTCATGGTGGATCTGACGGTCTGAGCGCCGTAGTACTTGTCAGCGGGGACTTTGAGTTCACCAAACGTGTCGCGCTCAATCCTGAACTCTGAGCCGGCCATTTTGGAAGTGCAGATCAGGAGTTTTGAGTTGGCGTGAGGTCTATGCAGTGTCAGGAGGTCGCAGTTAAACCGCTGGACGCTTCTTAACGAGCGGAACATGGCTTCTCATTAGAGGTGAATTTGGGGGGAGGTCAACGCAGCTTTCCACATTGTAACATATTATTGGTCGCCAAGAAACCCCGAAGGGAAGTCAGCCAATCGTGGGGCAAGAGAGGCGGGATTTCGGACTACTTCATCCGGATGCGTGAAGCTCTTCAAAATATTGCGCACCTTTATTTCCCATAGAGATTAATAGAACGTGTAATGACCACAAATTTTGTATAGGTTTTATTTAATTTTGTTGAGTAAACCCAAAGAAAAATGTCCAGGTATCTAAAATATCTAAATAAATATAGGAACAATTAGTAAGGGAAATAAAACAAGCATCCATTAACTTGGCTAAAACAGCGATACACATTTCACAGTCAGACATTTTTCCTCTGGCAGATATAAATCAGTAAATAATAAGTAAAATACAATTTTGTGGTACTAGTTTTAACAAAATAATCATGCTCTTCCTATGAATTGCTCTCGTGACAGGACACCAGTCAATTACAAAAATAAATTACAAAGGTTTTATGAAGCTTTTAAGACAAAATACTTTTACAATTGTGTTGTTTTTATTTTTAATTTTCCATTTAGATTTTCATTGGAAAATCTAAAGCAATACCCACATGACTTGAGTAAGATTCACCAGGTTACACGAAAGCAGATATTTTTAATTCTTTGGAGCAACTTGTGGGATTTATGTATTTATTTATTGAGACATCGTATATTTTTGTATATTCACATGCTAATATGTTAGACTGTAACAGTGGCTAATTTCCATCTGTAGTGACTGTAGTGACAAGGCAGGTTAAGTTAATTTTCCCCCAACTAAAAAAAAAATAACTGAGATGCGCATAAATGTAAAAATATATAAATGTAAAACAATATATATGGTCAACAGTTTCAATAAAAAAAAAAACCACATAGCTCATGTAGCTAATTAACCATTAACACTGACAAACTGAGAGAGAAACTCAAAATATTGTAAATAAAATTATGTACAAGTGTTTTGCAATGATTTGACCACAGAAAATAAGCTGTCTAAAGTTATTTCTAAGTTTTCTCTGAAAACCTGTCTTATTTTGAAGTCCAAACTATGTTCCCTAAGCGGAAGTGCTTGCTGCGCTCCCTCTGTCCTCTTCTCGCAGTTTCATCTCGCGGTAACACCAAGATCGGTTAGTATGCAGCTAGCTCATTAGCTGACTCCATCGTTTCCAGCTTTCGTGTCAACCTGAAAACATTGGACTAAGATAGACACAGAAGCCAATTTGACAGCGGAACGCTTTGAACATCCAGGCTGTAAGGACAGGTGGGACAATGCCGCATAATTTCCAGGCCGGAGACCTGGTCTTTGCTAAAATGAAGGGATACCCCCACTGGCCAGCTAGGGTAAGTAAGCAACCGAAGACGAAAGGAGGGGGGGTGCTCTGCATGGGACGCTGTGGAAGATTCTCTGTGAATCTCTGCAATATTTAAAATACATTAAACGATACACAATGTAACCTGTGTGAGCTGCAGTTCGCCTTCTCCTAAAACCTCACAGTCGGAGTTACAGTGGGGACATTTGCATGTGATGTTGGCCTGACCTGCAAGGAAAAAAAAAAATATATACAAGCGGGGCTAACGTTAATTTGGAAATGACGTTTGACATAGCTGTGGCTTGTTTCCTGGATCATACATCTCTCTTAATGGCGTCAAATCGCCTATATCTAGCCTCATACTTCTCATTGATTGTGTTTCAGACATGATGCAGAGTGATGTTTGAGTTGTTGCTTGGATATTGTGCTTGGTTACAGATTGAAGATGTGGCTGATGGAGCTGTGAAACCACCACCTAATAAAATCCCTATTTTCTTCTTTGGGACACATGAAACGTGAGTGCAGTGTTCAGCAGAGATAGCATATATAATGGTTTTGTCACAAAAATGTTCCTCCAGCTTTAATTACTTTCATGCTTGTTGTATTTTTAAATTTTACGCATGTATAAATAAACAAACAAACAAAAAAACAATCTCAAAACTGTTAAAGATGGACTGATCAAGCTTTTTCTGGCCAATTTCAGTTTTTTTTTTTTTTTTTTCAAATAAATGTCGACTAATTCAGATTTTTTTCCCAAATACTATTATTGAGGTGGTCATTTTAAATCCCAAAGAAAATGAAAGAATCAAAACATTACAGCTGTTTATTCATGGAAACTTGTGTACCTCACTCACAATAGTGCACCACGATACACAATTCTGGGTGATGTGTTTGTACATCAAAAATGGAGTTCTGATGTATTTAATGAATGTAGTTTAAAACTGTTTTCAGTGTCTGAGCTGAAGGGGAATTGGTCAGTTCCTATCACTGCTTGATTGATCGGTGCATCTCAAACATTTAAAATTGCGCGGCTAAATCTGTCATATTTACATGATGGCTTAAGTGGCAATGTATGTTATCATGGTTTATCCCTTTTTAGATAAATTAAATACAAAATTCTTTCATTCTTTTAAGTCTTTGTGAAAGGTGCAAATTAGATTTTATGTATGTGATGTATGGTCGTATTAGCTGTGTAAATGGCGTTTTATTGGTGAAACTTATTAGGCAAGATAGTACAAGCAGTATATAAATCCACCAGCAGGGGGCAGAATATCCCATTCCAAGGTCTCACCAGTAGAAAACTTGCTCCATACAAAAGCAAATATCCTGTCGGGCTGAACTACCAGCCTCGTTTTCAGTAATTTAATTTTGAACCATTCTTTTTTTTCCTGTGGCACAGAGCATTCCTGGCAGCAAAAGACCTCTTCCCTTATGACAAGTGCAGAGAGCGCTACGGCAAGCCCAACAAAAGAAAAGGATTCAATGAAGGTTTATGGGAGATCCAGAACAATCCACATGCCTCCTACAGTGCCCCACCTGCAGTAAGTCAGCTGGTTATTTAAAATCTTGAAGCTTCCAGAAATGAGACATGCTTTCCTGATTGAAAGTGATTTGTAAATGATCTTGGCTCGATTTTGATGAAAACTTTAGCAGTTTTGAATGCGTAACGTTTTGAAACTTTGATGAAGCCGGTAACCATCACATGCCCGATGCTGACTGTACACATGAAAAAAAAAAGTTTTAGATATTCGGTAAAGTTATGATGGATTATGTTTGCGTAGAAGTTTAAGTTAATACTGTAGCTGGTATGTTTTTGCAGCAGGCTAACTCATCTGACAGTGAGGGCAATGAAGCAGCAGGAGGAGGAGGAAGTGACGAGGAGGATGAAGACGAAGACCCCCCAGTTCCTCAAAAACCTGACTCCGGCAGCGAGGACGAGTCCGATTCTGCGAGTGACGACAGAGGGAGGGGAGGTGGGATAAAGCGAAAGCCGCAGCCTCCC
This sequence comes from Girardinichthys multiradiatus, assembly GCF_021462225.1. Taxonomy (NCBI): domain Eukaryota; kingdom Metazoa; phylum Chordata; class Actinopteri; order Cyprinodontiformes; family Goodeidae; genus Girardinichthys; species Girardinichthys multiradiatus. The sequence goes on from NC_061802.1 coordinate 27,950,230, forward strand.
AAGGTAAACAAAGAGTTTGAATATTTATAATGGGAGTTTTTTTTTAATAATGTTGAGCTTGACAGAAAGTGGCTATGCTTTAAAAATGAGGGGCTTCTGGCACAATAGGTGCACTAATTTCAAGATTTGTCTTTTCATGTTTTTTTTTTTTTTTTGCTTATAGAAGAATATCTGCAAGTGTTAGCAAAAAGGAAAAAAATAAGTTTATGGATGTTTGAAAAATCAAATCAAAGCTAACCTTTCCCTATTATTATTTTTTTTTAAGCGGCCACCTCCTCCGAAAAAACCACGCGGCTCCTCCAGTGATCAAGACGAAGAGGAGAGCGGATCCCCCTCTGAGTCAGAACCCACAGCTTCAGAGTCTGACTCTGGCAAAAACAGTGACAAGGTAAGTTGTGCACACATGTGTGTCATGGTATGGTTGCTGGCTGTGGAGACAAAGCAGTTCACAACCTCTGAATTTGGCTTTTATTTCTCTTTCAACAGGATTTTACTCCAGAGAAGAAGTCTGGTGGACGAGGTGGAAAGAAAGCAGGAGGCAGAGGGAAGAAGAAGGTGAAGCATAAACCCTGTTTTACACATCATTGTCGGTTTATTTTGTGTTTTGAAATCATGAAATTTTCTTTTTGCTCTTCTCCCGGGTTCTTCAGAAGGGATCTTCCGACTCAGATTCAGAATCTGGATCAGCGTCAGAGAAGAAAGCAGCAGACAGCGACTCTGAGGATGAGAAGCCACGGCCAGCTCTGTCCGACTCCGAGTCCCGGTCCGACTCCAAGTCTGAGTCAGAGTCTGATCCACCTCCCCGCAGCAAGGGCCCGCAGCCTCGTAAGAAAGGTGCGAGTTTTGAATCAGTTTCAGCCAAAATACTTATAATAAAGACTTGAACATTTTTCTGACTTGTCCATTTGCGTTCAGATATTTATGCTTTGTGATTGTTTTTCTTGATTCACAGAGAAAGCAGCTCCGAAGCCTCGAGCAAGAAAACCCAAACCTGCACCAGCAAAACGAGCTCCGCCATCATCCTCCGACAGCGACAGGTCTGGCTGCTCTAACTCTTTAATTATTACCGGTTATTAAATCGCTGATGTAATGTGAATATCTACTTGGCACCTTAATAGTCCACCCCCCTCCACTGTGTACAGTGACAGTGAACCCGACCGCATCAGTGAATGGAAGAAACGCGATGAGGAGCGCAGACGAGAGCTTGAGGAGCGGCGGAAAAAGGAGGAGGCAGAAGAGCTCCGCCGGCTACGTGAGAGAGAGAAGGAGGAAGACGAGAAAAAGAAAAAAGACAAAGATAAGAGCAAAAAAGGGCATGACAGTGAGAGCAGTAGTAGTTCAGATGAAGGTATAGACGATCACCCTCTGAAGAAGTCCAAGAAACCCCCTCCGCCTCCGATCCCTGCGCCCTCAGACTCTGATTCTCCAGCGGAGGTAAATTGCCATGAATTTCATTTAGTTTTTTTATGGCGCTAGTTAAGATAAAGCATTTTCTTTTTTCTTTGTTTTTGTCACAAAGGTGAAAAAGACACCAAAGAAGGTAGACAAACAGAAGGCAAGAAAAAAGAAAGAGAAGGAAAGAAAAGAAAGGAAAGAGAAGGAGCTGAAAGAGAAGAAAGCTAGACGGGCAGAGGAGAAGTCCAGAGCAAGGTAAGTGAAGAGAAAGGGTGTAGACCACAGAATGCAAACGTCATTAGAAGAACCTGATTAAATATTAAAGGACACTGATCATGGCGTTCCATCTGTCTTAGGTCTAAGCCTGAAAAACGCAGACCAGAGAGGCATCCAGAGAAGAAGGTGGAAAAGAAAAAAGGTCAGAAAAACTTAACAGTTTTATCTGCACTGTCTGGAAGTAAATCTGACTAAAAAACTGCTATGCTTTTTAAAAATTTACTCTGATACCCCTCAATAAAATCCAGTGCAACCAATTGCATTTAAAAGTCACCTAATTATTAACATTAGCGAACAAACAGCAAAATGAAGTCAAGGAACACAGCGGATTCGGAGGAAGAAAGTTATGAAGAAGTTTATAGAACAGTTTGGTTATAAAACAGCATCCCAAGCTTTGGCCATCTCACAGAGTACTGTTCAATCCATCATCTGAAAATGTGGAGGGCACAACTGCTAACCTTCCAAGAGATCACCATCCACCTAAGCCGACAGGCAAAGGAGAACATTAATCAGAGAAGCAGCCAAAAGGCCCATGAAGGAGCTGCAAAGATCCACAGCTCAGGTGGAAGAATTTGTTTACAGGACAACTATTAGTTGTGTGTTTCAAAAGTCTGGCCTTTATGGAGGATTGACAACAAGAAAGCCATAAGAAGTCTCATTTTTTTTTATTTGTCCAAAAGCTATGCACGAATCTAAAAGTGTGGATCATCTAAACAGGATTTAAGCATGTGGGAGAAGGTGCTCTCGTCAGATGAGTTCCACCTTTTTTTTTCCCTCTCATGCAAAATATATGTAGATGTGAGGTGAAAAATGACCAATGATTTCTTGTGGAAACGGAAAAGTTTAGTTGTATTTTTACTGTTCGTCTAAACGACAACAGTGCATGTTTAATCTGAGAATGGTACAATTTAAAAACGAGTTCCTGAGTGTAATGGTTTGAAAACGTTGCGGTGTCTGTTGTCGTGTAGATGGGAAAAACAAATCTTTCTTATGGGGAAGCCCTGGCCTGGCCACAGTGTGACTGAAATCAGTAGAAATTAATGCACAAACGCACAACATAATGGCTGCTGACCAGTTTGAAATCGACACAGACGAAGATGTCAACAAAAACAATGGTGGGTTGCAGAGTACTTCCTTGTGCTGCTGACTGTTTTGAATCTAATGACGTTTCTCCAACAGAGTGCTCATTTTTCTCCCGCGTTTTGTAAGCAGTGTTTGTAAGCAGTGTTTGCGCATGTTGCGTTTCAAAGAACATACCGCCAACTAGTGGCATAGTGGGGGAATTTCACCATTTTCACGTCTGTTGCCTTGTGAGCAGACGTAGATGTGTTACCAGTAATGGAACAAAATCCAGTTTTCAACGAAACGTCATTGTGTAAACAAGGCCTAAAACTGCTAACACCACAGAATTCCACTCTTAAACACGGTGGTGGCAGCATCATGCTGTCAGGATGTTTTCCTTTAATAGGATAGCAGGTCAGAGTTGATGGAAAGATGGAGCAATCTTGAAATAAAACCTGTAAGATGTTGCTAAAGACCTGGGAAAAGACTTGGGCGGAGGTTAACCTTCCAACAAGATAACAACCTTAAACCTAGAACTACAATGAAGTGGATCTACTCCAGGACTAGATCCACTGTGAATCTTTAAAATTGCTTTTAGCAATCACTCTCCACCCAATCTGAGTGTTCTTGAGATATTTTACTGAGACAAATGGGGCGAAGACATTTCAGTCTCTAGATGTGGAAACACATACCTAAAAATACCGGACGTTGTAATTGATGCAAAAGGGGGATCTACAGAGTGACTCAATGCTGAGGGCAGATTACAGATGTGTGTCAGTTTTCAGATAAAAATAATTAAAATCATGTATGTGTTTTCATTCTTTTAACAACTATACACAATTTTGTGTTTGTCTATGATTTAAAAAATACAAACAATTAAAAATACACTGATAAAATGTTTTTTTTTTTTTTTATCAATATCTAGAGCCGTCACCAGAGGAAAGGCTACAGAAACTCCATACAGATATCAAATTTGCACTTAAAGTGGACAACCCAGTAAGTTACACAAACAACAGTTTGTTTTATATTTCTCTGTTGCCATGAGACATTAATTGTTGTGTATTTTTGTTGTATTCTAGGACATTGACCGATGTCTAAAAGCACTCGAAGAGCTTGAAAATGTACCTGTGACCAGCCAGATACTCCATAAAAATGCTGAAGTTATTGCCACACTAAAAAAGGTGCTCCTTTCTGCTTACCGCCTGGCTGTTCATTTTCTGTGGGATAATTCATTCTGCAGTCACACAGGAAAAAACACAAAAGCCTTTTACCAAAATCCAACATTGTGGTCGGTCTACGTTCCTACCCTCACCTATGGCCATGAACTTTGGGTCATGACCGAAAGAACGAGATCACGGATACAAGCGGCTGAAATGAGCTTCCTCCGTAGGGTGGCTGGGCACTCCCTTAGAGATAGGGTGAGGAGCTCGGCCATCCGGGAGGAGCTCGGAGTAGAGCCGCTGCTCCTCCACATCGAGAGGAGCCAGTTGAGGTGGCTCGGGCATCTATACCGGATGCCTCCTGGACGCCTTCCTCGGGAGGTGTTCCAGGCACGTCCCACCGGGAGGAGGCCCAGGGGACGGCCCAGGACACGCTGGAGGGACTATGTCTCTCGGCTGGCCTGGGAACGCCTTGGGCTCCCCCTGGAGGAGGTGTCTGGAGAGAGGGACGTCTGGGCGTCTCTGCTGAGTCTGCTGCCCCCGCGACCCGGTCCTGGATAAGCGGAAGACGACGAACGAACGAACCAAATATTTCCATATGCTGAATATTCATCAATCTTTTCAGGAAGGAAACAGGTTCTTTGTTCCAGTCATTACTCCAAAAGCACAATAAGCCAGATTACAGTTTCCAGAGGCACTTTGGGGGAAAAAACCTTAACTTCTGTAGACATGATTTTTGGTCTTATAAAACTGAAATGTAATTGTTTTAGATAATGAGCATTGTTACATCTGAAGGAAAAGGGGGGAAGCTCTTCAAAGCCATTTTATTTATAAATCACATTTAAAAAACAGACTGTTAAACTAAAGTACTAGTAGTAGTAGAGTACTAAAGCAGGTCAAATCAAGACACAAATAATGAGAATAGTGAAATACTATTCCCAGTAGGTCTTAAAGTGAGACCACCTTCCCAACTGGGAATTTTAGGGAAGTGGTAGCCTCATGAGGAAAGAACATTATGTGGAAAAATTAAAGAAACAACTCAAGACTTCAGTCAGGAAGCTTGAGTTGTGGCACAAATGGGCTTTTGAAATGGACAATGTCATACAGTGACATAAGTTGGCTTGAGGACAACAAATGCCCCTTTTTTTTTTTTGAGGGCCCATCACAAACCCTGATCTCAGCACCATAGGAAACCTATAAACAAAAAATAAAAGTATATCTGGCTTAGTTACGGCAGTTCTGTCAGGAGGAATGGGCAAAATACCAGCAAACTAGTGTGAGAAGCTTGTAGAAAAATGTTTGGCTAGAGTCACGCATTTAGCAAATGTAAATGAACTTCTGAATTTGAAGAAAGGTAAAAAAAAAAAAAATCTCAAACAAATTCTCTCCTTTATTATTCAGATATTTAGTAAACATAAATAGCTTTGCTTATCCTTAACGAATCTTAAAACAGCTAAGGTTTAGTCGGACAGTGAGAGACTGAAAGGCTCTGTGCATGTAAATATCTGCGTTCACCAGGATATGCAATGATTTTATGCTGTTTCTGTACCATATTTTATCTTTTTTTTTATTAATTTTTGAAAAAAAATTTCTAGCTAGGTTTAGGTTAGGGATGCACGATATATCGGCAGTGACATTGGTATCGGCTAAGATTAGTCATTTAAAAAAATATCGGTATCAGTCCACTAAATAAAACTGGGTCAATATTAATAACTGAAATTTATTACCATTTGTTGCTGTTTGTGTTTCTGGAGAGGGAGGGGCGGGGGTTGGCCTTGTGGTATTTGTTTGGGCATGTGACAGTGATGCTGTGCAGGACTGTAGTGTGTTTAACTGAAGCAGAGGAGCAATGTCAGCGTTGTGGTCGTTTTTTCACGGTGTTGAAAGGGTAGTGAGATATATATATATATATATATATATATATATATATATATATATATATATATATATATATATATATGAGATATATAAGATTGGTAAATATCGGCTGTTGGCTATAACAGCGATATTAATAGTGGATGTCGATATCTGCCTTTATATCGGTGCATCCCTAGTTTAGATTATCGAATATTTTCTTCGTGTGTAGCTTGGCTGTCTGTTCTATACTAATATTTTGCTCTCTCTACATTTTTCATTAAAAAAACATTCATATATCAGATTCGCCGGTATAAAGCCAGTGCTGCTGTAATGGAGAAGGCCAGCGACGTCTACAACAAGTTAAAACTTCGCTTCGTGGGAAAACCAGAGCTGGCAGCTAAACCTGAAATGGAGAATAAAGAAACGGAGAATGATGAAAAGCAGGCACAAAACACTGGTAGGACAGAACACTTCAGACTGGGTTTTACTCTCGCTGCAACCATTTCTAAATCTAACTTGGTCTTTTGTAGAATCCACAGCAGTGAATGGAGAATCAGAGGAGAAAAAAGGTGATGCAGAGGAAGAGAAAAACCCCAAATCACCTCTGAAAGAGGAGAACAATGACGGCCCAGGTTCAAGTCCAAACAGGTTAGCATCAACACGCGTCAGATGGTTCTTATTCTGCTTTCAGCAATTCCATATTGGATCATTGTTTTAATTTGAGAAAGGATGCATGGATTTATTTTAAATGGCAAATGGACTGAACCTGTATAGTGCGTTTCCAGTCATACCGACCACTCAAAGCTCCTTACACTAGAGCCACGTTCACCCATGGTACTTGACCCTTTAAGGGTTAAGTGCCATGCCCAGGGGCACATCGACACAGAGCAGGGAAGCTGGACGACTACTCTTCCCACTGAGCCACAGTCGCCTTGTACAGTTCTTGCGGTTGCTGAAATGTTGTTTTCTCCCTAGGCCCGGCTCAGACAGCCCAGCTCAACAACAGACACCCCCATATGAGGAAGCTGACGGCCCCGTCTCAGCAGAGCCAGAACCGGCCTCTGTAGAAACCTAAAAGACTCTCTACAACCCCGGCAGCGGACCAAGTGCTAAAAGACGGTGGCCTCTGCTTGAAGATCAGACACTGCTCCTGGCAAAGCAGCATCGCCACATGCACCCAGCATTTCCTACAGCTCCTGTTACAAAAAAATAGTTGATGTTCTGGACTTTTTTGTGGTACACTGATAACAAATCAGAAAGCCATCCATTCAGTCCGTTTGGTCCATTATTTCTCACTTCTAGATGAAAGTTTTCTTTTGTTTCTGAATTTTCTTCTCATTTTGTTCAATGTTCAACTTAAACTCGAGCTCCTGCCTTGTCGTCTGTCTACCACGTGGACTTCTTTCAATCTGCCCATACATATGAAAAGAAATCACATTTTTTTTTTAGCTCTTGTAACCAGAATGAAATGGAACAATACTTATTTTAAGAAGAGACCAGGAAGACTGGGGGAGAAATTCCTTATCTGTTTCTTTAAGGATTTTTGTGTAAACCCTTACATCTGCCTGCTTTATTTTATAAAGCCTGCCAAACATCACTAAGGCCTCTCGTCTGTGTGTGTGTGGCATTGCCAGAGTGGTACAGTACTGTTTGTGAGTCTTTTATGTTAGGTATTTTAAATATCTGCTCTAATTCCAGTTGATACAGTCTGAAATGTAAAGAGCCACTAAAAAGCTGTTTTCTAACTGAGGTCCACCTTCTTTTTATTGCCTTGTTTTCATAGGATCACAGTTTTGTCTTTAAAAATTATCGCTGTGCAGTTAAGCACCATGCACTCTCCCCGTTGGTGTCTGCTTTCAGTGGATCATGATGAATTGGGGTGAAAAAAACTGAAAGCTTTGGAGATCCCATGTAGCTGCAGCCTATTTCAATATTTTTTTTATGTGCATACGTTGTGTGTTTTTAGTGCTATGTAAATTGGTAAAGCGTTTCTATGACGTAGTTGAGACTTGAATAAAAATCTCAGCATGTTCACTTTGCTTGTTCTCTATTGATACAGTACATTGAGGACACAATAAATGAAAGGGGTTATGGTGAGCAGCTATGAATTCATCATTTTAGAAAGACTACTATATTTTTAGTCAGAAAATCTTGAAATTTGGGGATTATTGCACCAATTTCACCAATTTTTATTCTTGAAAGAACACATCCTTGCATTACACAGTGATATATACATTTTTGGTTTTAAGCCCCTTTCACATTTATTATTGGAACATATTAATGATACATATTGTAGTTTGTTTTTCTTTAATATTTTAGTTGTATGGCTGTTTCCTATTAAAACACTTTGTTATTAAGACAAAGAGAAATGTCACTTTTTAATTAAATGAAACTATGTGACGTATAGAAGCGTAAAACATATATACTACCGTTATACCTGGATATTTGGGGTTCATTTTGAGTTAATTGACTAAGTATGCCAAAATAAAAATCTTTTCCTTTAAATGAAAATTGCATTATTAAAAATACACAAAAAAAGTTATTTCAACCTTTATTATTTGAAAATATCTTAAAATGTGTTATTGTTTTCGTGGTTTGGGGTTAATTTTTATCAACTAGGACACTTTAATTAAATCTTTCAAATTTCATGGCCATTTTCTATGAGAATATGGGAATAAATATTCTTAACTTCACAGTGTGAAATGTGCTCTTTCCTCTGTTATTAATATTAAGATCAAGCAGTGTGTATCACAGCAGCATAGTGTAAACTGGAGGCTCTGGACCTTTAATTCCACTGATTCCCACATGAGATTCTTCAACACTCCAGTCAGCTGACTTTAGACGCCATTTTGTCAGCCATTTCCTACACTGATCCATTGCCAGCGTCTCTGCACACCTCAGGACGCACCGTCCGGCCTCAGCAGCTTCACCTACCCACCCGGGCTCTGTAGACTGTAGCGGACCGCCAACTCTACTGTACCCGGGTGGATGAGAGACTAGTCCAGCGGGTCTGTCGGTCGGTCGGCACCCAGAAGGACACTCTCTGCAAGAGAGAAGCGGCACAAGTCACAGGCAGACATGGCTTTGAAGATTGTCAAAGGGAGCATCGATCGGATGTTCGATAAAAATCTCCAGGATTTAGTACGTGGCATTAGGAACCACAAAGAAGATGAGGTAAAACGAGCACACTCTGCCACCTGGAACATCTAAAAGCCCAACATTCAGAAATGTTTCCATTATTCAACTCATTTTAGCATCACCGTTATACCGCGACTAGCTAACAGACGTTAACGGCTAACAGTGGGTGAGTTAACGTCAACCCAGACGTTTGAGCCAGCGGTTAGCATGTAACCGGTCCGACTCAGCCGGGTTTGCAGCTCAGTTAGCTTTGCTTCGTCACATTTTACACAGTGAGACCTGCAAAGTGGTTTTCTGAACCGCGTCAGGTGTCTCAACGAAGAGGCTTAGTACAGGGCTGATTCGGACAGCTGGCTAGCAGTTAGAGGAAGAAGAAGATGGCAATGAATCACAGTTTACCAGGAAATTAGGCGAGATCAAAAACACACCAGAGGATTACTGAACTGGCGGGCAGAGCTGGCTTCCCACTAGCTAAAACGATAATACATGTATATTTGTAAGAAAAACTAAACGGCTACTAACAAAAAAAATAACTTTTTCTTTTAGGGGTCTGAACAACAAAACTGCAAAGAAAGGCTAACAACTCACCATTTTGGTGTCTTGTACCTTGTAGTCTAGGTTCACAGTCACGTCTTGAGCCTATTTGATTTGTATTAATGTATTTATTATTTGACCCCGGAAAAATAAACTCACGAAATTTAACAATCTCGTCTGCAAGTGTGTGTTGGACCAGACAGACAGCGACACAGGTTAAAACATGACAAATCATACCAATTAAACCATTTTCATACACACAACAAATTTGAGCAGGCAAAAGTCATTTGAAATGTCTGAGAAGGCCTCATCCTTAATTTTCAGATGTTGACCTTTTTTTTGCTTATATTAAATCTGCTTCTTTAATATAATAACTCAACAAGCAGGCCGAGCCAATCTTTGATGAGATCATGCATGTTGCAGCTCTTTGAGCGAAGGACGTGGGAGTTCAGACTGATCTTTTATATCGGCCTTGTTGATGATGATGGGTGGCTAGGTAGTATGATGGCTATGTGGAATCACAACCAGTCAGTCATTTTCTACCGCTTATTTCATAGTGGGTCGTGGGGGGAGCTGGTGCCTATCTCCAGCAGTCTATGGGCGAGAGGCGGGATACAACCAGTTATGATCTAAACTGATGTTGGATTTCTTTCTATCTTTGACCATCTCACAGTCTCATTTGAAAGCCAGGATTTCTGCAGCAACTAAACCAGCAGATTCAAATTAAACTCTCTCAGATCAGCTGTGTTCTTCAAGCCTATTTGGGCTTGATCTCCTGACTCGGATCATGGTTTTGTACTCGGCGTCAGTTGTAACCTAACCTGGGTCGCCCAGATAAGTTGCTGGTTGCCCAGTCGACAGAGGACAGTTTGCTAAAATATTAATACTACGTGTGTGTACTTATGAGTGCGTGGTAACTCCGGTCAGCCTGCATTTTCTCATGCTCTCTGTTTGCTTTTCACATGTGAGCGACATCTTTTACACATTTCATTCATTTGTTCCCTCTTTGAGGCTTTAGAGCAGAGAGCAAACTGGAGAAGGATGCATGGATGTCGTCGAACGGTTCAGAGAGCTCCTAAAGGAAGCGCTTTAGAGCTTTTTGGTAGTTTCTTGTGGTAAAAGAAAGCAAATAGAACAATCTGGCATCCGATAACAATTTAGAGAATTCAGGCCCTGTGGTATATCTCTAGCCCAGCTTAGATAGAAGCCACTATCATGACTGTGTTGGCCTTGCCTCAGTTATTTCAGGTATTTTGATTGGTTCTGAAAGACTTCCTGGTGATGGTTTGTCAACCCGGTCTTTTCCACACTCAGCTACAGCAAAGCGCTGTGTCTCATGGATCAGCAGCAGAACTCAGCCCCATCCTGCCCCTCCTCTTATCCCTGTGCCGTCTCATGACTCCACACACATGACCAGCAAGCACACTCTACTCAGCTATATGTGTTTGTTTTGTGAGGTTGCCCCTCTCAACAATGGCCGACTGGTTTCTTGCATGAAAGGTTTAACTCTGTTCACTCCACACTGCTGAATAAAATGGATTGTTGGATAAATATTTTATTATAGCAGCCTCAATTAATTCGGTTAACAATTTATACTATTTATTTAGAGATGATCTTTTCATGGTTCTCATTATGTCCATTTGTTGGTTGATTGAGTTTTTACAGTTGCATGTGAATGAATCAGAGTGGAAATAGGTATTTATTTCAGAAATTGAGTTTAAAAAGTGACGCCCGTTACATATTACAATTGGAAATGTAATGTTAAGTTAGGTTATATGGCTTACAGCTAACAAAATCCAAAATGTAGTTTTCACTAGACCAATATTTTAAAGAAAAAATGTTTTAACGTACATTAACGCAACTATGGGGAAGAAGGGTCGCTTGACATTTGTCTAGCAGAAAGTCGTCGTTGGCCCTCCACAAAGGGGTTAGCCACAAAGGTCATTCCTAAAGAAATCAACTTTTCATCGCTGCGTACAGGTATATTAAAGGAAAGTTAAGTGGAAGGAAAATGTGTGGTGGTAAAAGGTGCATTAGCACCCAGAAGGACATTCACCTGAATATATATTACTGATTTGTTGCACTGGGGTCAACTTCTCAGTTGCTACTGGAAGTCCCATTAAAAAACGAGATGAAAAAAGCTTTTTAATTCCTAAGCTGTAGAATTCTCCATTTTTTTCACATCTGAAGGGCACACACATTTTTTAAATCTGCTTAAGAAACATTACTTAGTGTTGGGTTGTAAAAGCAGTTGTCAGAGGCTTTAATTATAATTATTACATTATTATTTACAGATATTCATAGTTTATTTTACCTGTCTTTTTTTAATTCAGGCTCACTTGACTCATATTTGTATGTTAAAGGAGCTGATTTTAAATGTGTTATGTAAATAAATATGAAGTTTAACAGCGATAATAATTTTCACTTTTTAAATAGAATTTCTAAAATGATACATTTCTCTATGGCATTCAAATTTATTGACATGAACCTGAAAGTTTCAAACAACTGACAAGACGGGATAAACAATTTTATTCACGGTGTGCTCCTACACCTTATGTACTCTATATTTAACTGTCATTGGAGTATTTTAAGACAACTGTAAATGAATATAGTTTGATTTATGATTCAGTTGCCTCCCTAAGCCAACAGTAGGAGCATTAATAAATGTAATCTTAGATGGGGAGCAACAGAAAGGGCATGGTTTGTGCAAACTATTACTTTAGTTCTCTTTCTGTCGACTGGATAGCAACAACGGCACAACCAGGATTGTTACAGCTGCTTTTTGGTGCCACTCCGGATATTGCTCTACCCGATCTGATCTGTTGTCTGCTTTTGTCTGGTCTGTTTTTGCCTGCTCCTTTGTCTGTCCTCAGGCCAAATACATCTCCACATGCATCGATGAGATCAAACAGGAGCTCAAGCAAGACAACATTGCTGTCAAAGCCAATGCTGTGTGCAAGCTCACCTACGTAAGATCCCTCTCCCTCCACACCCCAGCCGCCTGTCACGTCTTCTCTGCACATATACACTCATATGGATGAGACTCTGTACAAGCCTGACAGTTTAATCCTTTCCCTCCTTGCTTCTTTTTTTTTTTCTAGTAGAAGACCATGTCCTGGTTTTCAAGCCCCTGCTGACAAATGAAAGCATTGGTAGATGCAGTATGCAGGATCAAGTAACCTTGTGCATTCCTCCATAAGAGAAGTGTGCATTCACCATGTAGGAAGAGAAGCACAGAGAACAGCAGTCAGTTTTCTTTTTTTGTCTTGTCAGATTAAGTACGATATACTGACAATCATTTTGCAGTTTGTTTGGAGAGAAAAGAAGTGGTAGAATGTTATCAAGATTATAAATGGGTTAATGATCGTTGGGTGCCACGATGCAAACATATGCACCTTAATAAGCAAAACAAAATCAGGCTGAATTGTAGAGATTTAACTACTGCTAGCAGCACATTTCTTAATCAAAAGTAAGCAGGTATTTTATTTATAGCTTTCAAACACATCCAGGTTTTGATGTCTCACTTCATTTGGCCACCTTTGCTCCCTTTCAGAGCTTCCAGCTCAAATGGATTAGTTTCTGTGTTTGTCACAGACACAGTTTAAAGCCCCCCCCCGCCCCTGCTTTTACACCCAACGTCTTTGTCTCCTCTTTGTTACAGCTTCAGATGCTGGGCTACGATGTCAGCTGGGCTGCTTTCAACATTGTTGAAGTCATGAGCTCCTCTAAGTTCACATACAAGGTATGATTACGGTTTTATTCTTGCTCAGCTCATCTCACAATGAAGGACCTCTCTGAAACCTGCACAATGAATGCAACCTGTGAATTAAGCCGCGGAGGGATAAATGTGTTTGCTTTTCTTCTTGCAGAGGATTGGTTACTTGGCAGCCTCGCAGTGCTTTCACGAGAGCACGGATGTCATCATGCTGACGACCAATCAGATCCGAAAGGTCAGCAGTGCACTTGGTTTGTGCACCCTGATGTTCATGCTTTTTTCAAAGCTGACTTTTTTTTTTTTTTTTCCTTTTGTCATCTCAGTTTCTTTCTGTTTTGACCATTTTTCCCAACAGGATCTCAGTAGTCCCAACCAGTATGACACAGGTGTAGCTCTAACAGGCCTGTCTTGTTTTGTTACCCCGGATTTGGCGCGTGATCTTGCCAATGACATCATGACGCTGGTGAGTCAGACAGAAAATGTCAAGTTTAACCACATGGTTCATCTTCTCAAGTCCCTTTTTCCCCTCCTGGATATCAGGTTTTCCAAGGCTTTTATCTTATTTGAGAGTAGATTAAAAATGTTCTTTTCTTTCTTTAAATTAAAATAACATCATCTTCTTTCTTTTTTCTTTGCTGTTTTTTTTATCTTAGATGTCCCACACTAAACCCTACATCAGGAAGAAAGCTGTGCTGATCATGTATAAGGTGTTTTTAAAGTACCCAGAATCTCTACGCCCTGCATTCCCAAGACTCAAGGAGAAACTGGAGGACCCAGATCCAGGTATTAGGCAAAAGACATGCATAAAGTTTGTTGTACAGAAAGGCTTTATTCATCGGTTTGTAGTACACTTTACTTATTGGAGGTAAATGAGCTGGGCGCAGTGATATCCTGTCATCTAAGTCTAAATTAATGTGAAATAACATGTTTGGTTATTGGAAAGCAAATAATTCTCTACCTATATGATGTTCTTATTGCTTTATAACATGAATAGCATGAGCTGTTCCTGTTTAAAATGTCTTCTTTCATCATTCTGCGTAGTTATGAACAGATAACGTCAACAGGATGGGCCTTGTGAATTTTATCAGGATTGTTTTACAGTAAATGCAGGTTAAGGCAGAAATTAAGGTTATAAGGTGTTGCTTTCGTGTTAAAATGAACCGTGACATTTTAAAGCTTATGGATCGACCCAGATGAGGGCTGCAGCCTCAAGGTATAAAATGTTGAAACTACTTGAAAACGATGTCCCAGGTTTAAATCCTGCTTTAGTGCAATGTCTCTGTCCGAGAGTTTAGTGTTCTTTCAGCAGTTATTTGCAACATCTGTTTGCATGATTCATATTGCTTTAAGATCTCTGTAATAAAAACTAAACCTTATTTGCATCAGGTGAGGAGTAGTTCAAAAATAAGTCAAAGGTGAGCTGAAATGTTGAACATGTGCTTCTTCCTGAAACTGAAAACACCCTGTTAAGGAAATAAGATTTAAAATGTGCAGCGTAGACATTTTAAGGAGCTCTTTAAAATGAATCAGATGTAATTTAACCTCCAGGAAAATCAATTTCCTGCTGTTCAACTTTTTAAGAATTTGACCAGATTTAAAGGCTTTAATTGCTACACATTAAATTATTCCACATTTTCTTTTTGTCGTTGTACTTGCATTATTCCTTATCTCTTATTTTTTTCCACTGTACATAATATACAAACTTAAAAATATGTCAGAACTAATAAATTGTCTTTTTATGACTCGTTTGTTTTTTGGTCTGTTTAATGTTTTTTGTCTGCCCACTCTTAGGAGTCCAGTCAGCAGCGGTTAATGTCATTTGTGAGCTGGCAAGGAGGAACCCCAAGAACTACCTGTCCCTTGCCCCGCTGTTCTTCAAGCTTATGACCTCTTCTACCAATAATTGGGTTCTCATTAAGATCATCAAACTGGTAAGTCAGCAGGATGATGGGAGCCGTTGCAGTGAACTGCAACATTAGGTAAAAATTGTCAACATTGATGGGTCTGTAGCAAACAACAAAAATCTGCTTCAGTGCCTTGTTTTTTTATTGTTGTTTTTTTTTTCAGTGCAATTAAACAAGAAGCTATATTATGAAACTATTGGAGTATTTAGAAGAGCACATCTAGCTTGAAAGAGGAAATTAAGCTACTCCTTCTGACCCTTTGTTGAAGTTTTCACATGGAAAAATAAACAGTAAATTCTCCAATATTGTAATTTTACAAAGTAATCTCCCTTTTTAAACTCCAACAGTTTGGTGCGCTCACACCTCTGGAGCCAAGGTTGGGGAAAAAGCTGATTGAACCTCTGACGAACCTAATCCACAGGTGAGCTTGAGGTCCGGTTTATATTTGTCCCATTTATACTAAAATATTCCCATTTGATGAACAAATGAATGACTTTGTTCTTCCTCTTTGTCTCATAACCCGTCTTCCTGTCCTGCAGCACCTCTGCCATGTCTCTACTGTATGAGTGTGTCAACACTGTAATTGCAGGTCAGTACTGGGGATCAGTAGGAAATGTGTTCAATTCATTGATCCTGTTTGTAAGAGATCCGACTCCTGGATTTAGATTGTGGCTCCTTATTTTGTGTTTGTGAGCCCTCAAAGTTAAACATGCATTTTACAGTCCAGTAAATCCCATTTATCCAAGTGTGTTAGTCAGATTTATGAAAGTTGGCAGGATATTTACGGCATAATCCACTTCTCGACTTAATATTTAGTTCCTGATCCCATCTAATTGCCCTTTTGCCCTTCATTACAGTGTTGATTTCTTTGTCCTCTGGGATGCCCAACCACAGCGCTAGTATCCAGGTAGGGGTTCTTCAGCTTCCCATCTTATGTCTTACAAGTTACTTGACATGATGCTCAATACAATCCTTTCCGAACCAGTTGATTCATAATGCATGATGACCAAAAAGTCTGGCTGATAGCAAGGACAAAGACACATTTTCATTCAGTCCATTTCTCAGTAATTCAGAAATGTGCTGTCTGAGGTTGGTTTCATTGTTGTTTGCATGATATTTCCTTTTGAGAAGCAGACATGGTGTGGAAATGTTTATTAATGCCTCTGCTCCTCTTGTTTTTTCTCCTGTTTCTCTCCTCTCTCTCCCACAGCTCTGTGTGCAGAAACTGCGAATCCTGATAGAAGACTCGGACCAGAACTGTGAGCCCTCTGTCAATGCCTGCAGTGTGTCATTTTCTCATTGTCTGTGTGTTTCTGACTGTGGAACAGTCGGCCCTCGTAGTCGACAAGACCGTAGACCTCCTGTCTCTGGATAACTCGAACTTTATCGCATTTTTACTCGTGTTAGGATGCCTGCTTGGAATACCATTGTTCTTAAGCAGCATCTACAAATTGCTCTGTGGAAAGGCTTGCAGTGTTTGTTCCTAGACTGTTGTTTCAGTTTGCAGCTCTAAAACCAGCCAGGGAAAAAAAAAAAAAAAGCCTGGCTCTAAGTTTAATGTCCCTCAGCCTTAACAGCACTGGTATTTATACTGTTGGTTCCAACCATTCGAGTTATCCGGACATCCATTTATAGGTAGTTGTGTGTATGTGGTGTAGACAGTGGACCTCTGGTGTTAGCGTAGTAGGTTTTGTTTATCCTTTTACCACACCCCTTGTTTGATTTAATGAGGCTTTTCAAGAGAGAATAGGTTTGAAAGGAAGTAGATCTTGCTGGAAGCCTAACCTGTTTCAGAACAGAGGTTTGGAGATCAGATTAAAGATCAAAACCGAGAAAGCGGCGCCTATCATCCGATAAGAAAATGGAAAAAAATAAAAGGCATGCATGAACACCAGGTCCTTTTCTTTCTCCCCCTCACAGAGTAATAATGCTCTGCCATGTGTCTTGTTTTTGTCAGATACTCTTTATGAGATCTCACAGCAGAATGGATAAACCTTAAACAGATATTGAACACTATAAAGTTTCTAGAGATGAAAATGTGCCAGTTTTCCTCTATTTTGGCTCAGATCAGTGATCAGCAGATCTAACGCTAAACACTTGGAATGTTCTTCTATGTATTTAATATATTAAACCTAAACTCCCACAGATTTTGAGCAATAATCGCATCAACCAACAGCTTGCATTTTGATGCTCATAAATGTCAGGTTAGGTGTTAGGTACATATGCTTTGACTCATAAATGGGGATAATGCTCATTGTTGGGGTTTCTCTAAAAGAAAGCCCAGAAATGTTGAACCTGCTTCATAGTAAAGCACCCAGATTTTAGAATTGGGCCAGTTTCTTTTTAAATGTGGAGCTAATGCTGTGGTCTAAAATGATTAGTTCACTGTTGGGGAAAGTGGTTTTAATGTTTCCAGAACAAACTGGCTCACTAACAAGAATGTAACCAGCAGGGCACCAAACCGGTTCTCTGGGTCCTTAATGGAAATAGTCAACAACAGTTTAAATATTAAAGCAAATTTAAGGTCCTTTTTATTTTTTTGGTATACACTTTGCACTCTTTAGTTTGAAGTCAGAAAGGGGGGTTGTGTCTGCAGTGTTTCTGTGAACAGGAGTAAGGAATCAAAGTCTTTAGGTGATTCATTTAATTTGTGGCTCGCAGTAAAATAAAATCCATTGTTTTATTGTAACAATAGATCATGTAACATGTAAAAGATGGTACCAGTCATCATCTGCTGCTTTTGTGAAGTACCTGCGCCAGTGGGCGGCCATTTGCGTGACGGTGTTCACTGCAAAGGATAAATCAAAACAAAACTAGTCTCCTGTTTGTATGTGTGTTTGTCCTTTCCATTGTCTGGTGTGTTTTGTGTTCATTTCCGTTTTTCCTTTTTAAATTCATAGCTTATAATAGAACATAGGGCATATACAGGAGCCTCTCACTGAATTGAAATATTATGAACAAGTTCATTTATTTCAGTAATTCTGTTCATAATGCTAAACCCATATATTGTATATGTTCGTGACAGAGACGTTTTAAATTTTATTTCTCTTTATTTCTTTATTTTGATGGTTATGGCTTACAGCTAATAAAAACCCAATATTCTTTTATGGGCTATGCTTCCCAGTCCCTTTAAGGCTGCTGATACCTATTGCATGTGCACAGTATTCTACCACGCCTTTCCCTTCCACTAAACTTTCCAATAATGTATGGATACAACAGTCAGCTTTTCTAGCAGTGTTATTTTGGGGCTTGCATAGCTTACGGAGGGTGTGAGTTATTGTCTCCTCCCATGACTGTGTACATTGACATCATATTTCTGCATAAAACTCCTTTAATTGGTCTTATATTAAACATTTCTAAGAAACTTGAGTTCAGGTTTTCCTCAGCTGTTAGCCATAATCATCAAAATTAATAAAAATAAACTCTTGAGCTATTTGTCTGTATCTGATTTTCTTTAAGATGTGTTACACTCTAAATGAAATATCTGAAATAAATGAACTTTTCTATGATCATGTTTTTCGAGATCCTCCTGGAGAGAGCTTTCTCACTGGTTAAGCCTTTTGGAGTAAATACATTTACAAACTGACTGTAAAGCAGCGTAAAAATTAGACTAATAAATTATTAGTAATTGGCTGTCTAAACAAATGAATTTATTGTCAGCAGATACCAGAACTGGTAAAACATGAGGTTGAAATATAGTGGGTGCATTGTATGAGGCTCCGTGTGTTTTCATTTTTATGCAGTGAAGTACTTGGGCTTGCTGGCCATGTCAAAGATCCTGAAGACCCACCCCAAGTCGGTGCAGTCTCATAAGGACCTCATCCTGCAGTGTCTGGACGACAAAGATGAATCCATTCGCCTCAGGGCTCTGGACCTGCTCTATGGCATGGTATGGAGCCAAATCGTTACTCCAAACTGTTTAACTTGCGTATGCAACATAGGCTGTAGAATCTGTTTCATTGTTACCTTTTTGCTGTAGTTGCTGTGTTATATGTTCCAGTTAATTTGTTCGGTGTGGTAAAGTTGTTTTGCTGTTTAGTCTAAACTAGAAAAAGGAAAAAAAAAAAAAAACCCTCGATCTCTGCTGCCTGGAACTGTGGTTTCCATCCTGACTAAGTTAACACTAGGAGTGCACAAAGAACTAAGGAGGCGACCAGAATCAGCCAATTTTCAGCTTGAATGACCCTGACTGGTGTTTTGCCTGCCTGGGAACTAAAACATCTGTTTGCTTATGTTCACTGATTGGGGAAAAAAACAATGTCAGGTCACGATAACGAGCTCGACTGTGGACATTGTTACTGAGTAAAGAAGACTCACAATAAGCTCTTTTCAATATCAGTGAGGTGTTTAAAATAAAGCCTGAGACAGCACATATGTAAGAGGCTACAACCTCCAGGTTTGCCTGGCTTATTCAGGCTGGGAGAGACCCAGACCTCAGCAGATAACAGGAAGCTGTTCCTGATATAAATGATGGCTAACAGCAGGATGGTTTGGAAAAAATGCAGAGTGTTTCCCTTATTCAGAATAAGAATAAATCTGATTAAATCAGCAGGACAAAGTTTCACAAGAATTGGAAGTTGGCAACAAAGTTCAGTGCATCTCTAATTTAGTTTGCGACATTATGAGGTTTGTTCAGTAATGAATAAACAGGAAACAAATGGTGTAATCCCAATCTCACTATGTATTGTTAGTCTCAGCAATCTGTTCTGTTTACATACATTTTATTTAGTGTTTTTGTTAGTTTTTTTTAGGTAAGAGACATAAAGTAAAACCTGAATTCATGCCTTCCATCACTGTGGATTGGATTTCTGTTCTGTTCAGGTCTCTAAGAAGAACTTGATGGAGATTGTGAAGAAGCTGATGCTGCATGTGGACAAAGCTGAAGGAACCACTTACAGGGATGAACTGCTCACCAAGATCATCGATATTTGCAGCCAGAGCAACTACCAGTACATCACCAACTTTGAATGGTTTGTTTTACTGTTTTCTGTTTTACTCTAAGTTCGTTTAACTTCGTTTGATTAAACATTACTTACTATACTGTTGTCTGAATGGCAGGTACATCAGTATCCTAGTGGAGCTGACCCGATTAGAGGGCACACGGCACGGCCACCTCATTGCCTCTCAGATGTTGGATGTTGCCATTCGGGTCAAAGCCATCCGAGCATTCGCTGTCGCTCAGATGGCCACTTTGCTGGACAACGCCCACCTTTTGACAGGCAACACGCAGCGGAACGGCATCTGCGAAGTGCTGTATGCTGCAGCCTGGATCTGCGGCGAGTTCTCAGAGTGAGTTCAGTTTTCCACATGCCACGCACTGAGCATTGAAAGGTTCTTAAAGCAGTAATTGTATAAATCCTATTGTTTTAATAGACACCTAGAGAACCCGATCCAGACATTAGAGGCCATGCTGCGGCCCAAGGTGGCCACCCTGCCAGGCCACATCCAGGCCGTTTATGTACAGAACGCAGCCAAGCTGTTTGCCACAGTGCTGAAGGGCCAGGAGGGCAACACAGACAGCACAGCTGCACAGGACGCCAGCCAGCTATTTATAGACAGGCTGCCGCTGTTTGTGCAGAGCGCCAACCTCGAAGTCCAGGAGAGGGTGAGACAAAAAGGAAGCAAATGGGTCACCTCAAGGCAAACTAATATCCAGTATGTGTAATGTTGACTGGCTCACCTTCGATCCTCAGGCGTCCTGCATCCTGCAGCTGGTGAAGTACGTCCAAAAACTTCAACAGAAAGATGTGGAAGTGGCAGAGGAAGTCAGTGCGCTGTTTGCTGGAGAGCTCAACCCTGTCGCCCCGAAAGCACAGAAGAAAGTACCTGTTCCTGAAGGGTCAGTTCACCCTGTACATTCTTCCTGTTTAGGGAGTCAGCAACTAAACAACTAAAGCTTTAGCGCATCTATATCATAATTAACTTAAACCACTGAAGTGTAAACATGTTTGTATGTTTGTGAAGCCTCGACCTGGATGCCTGGATCAATGAGCCGCCATCTGAAAGCGAGTCTGAGGACGAGCAGCCCAAGGCAATTTTCGCAAAGGAGGAGCCAAAACATTCCCGACCGCGCCACACGGAGGTGGATGAGAAAGAGCTTGCAAGGGTATGCATTGGTGAAGGTTGATACAAGTCTTCCTTTTTTTTAACCAACATTGGCACTTTAATTTGACATTCCCAATGAGGGATAAATATTTATCCCCTTAAACTCGAAGGTGAGGCATGAATATGTTTGTGGGCAGGGATTGTTTTTAGAAAAATAGTATTGATTTTTAGCTCGAGTTTAAGCATGATTTATCTGCCTTCCCATGTGGATCCCTGCTTGTGCTAAAACTAAATTAGGCTTTTATTCATGGATTAATTCAGGCTGCGGATTTTATTTCTTTCCCAGAGGAGAGAAGCCAGAAAGCAGGAGCAAGCCAACAATCCTTTCTACATCAAGGCTTCCCCATCCTCTCAAAAGGTATGTTGACTACTTTCCACTCATCTTTTATAAATAACAGTGTTTTGCTTTCCTCTGTTAATGAAATACAGAGTTCCTACTTAGTTTAGAAAAGTATACATTTATTTCACTGTTCTTTAGTTCAGGATAGGTTTGGAAGAAGAAAATGGAGTATGGAAAAATATTTGTGTTCCCAGACTGTATTAAATCTCAGTCCTTTTGTCCTTGGACAAGACACTTCATCCTCCTTGCCTGCTGATGGTGGTTAGAGGGCTTGGTGGGCCCTATGTATGCCAGCCTCTCTTCTGTCAGTCTGCCCCAGAGCAGCTGTGGCTACATTGTAGCTCACCACTGTCAGTGTGTATGAATGGGTGGATGACTGACTGTAGTGTGAAGCTTTTTTGGGTCTCTGGGGACTTGATAAAGCGCTATACAAGTTCAGGCCATTTACCATTTGCATGTTCCTTGTCAAAGGATTATATCCATCCATCCATTTGTTCAATCATATGTCCATCTGTTTTGCATGTCTGTCCATCCATCTGTCCTTTTGTCTATCCCTTCAGCCATCAATTGCTTTGTTTGTCCATCCATTGGTCCATCCATTTTTCCATTTGTTTATCAGTATGTCTGTCTGTCCATCAGTTCATCTGTGTCTGTCCATAAATCCATTTGCCCATCCATCATCTGTTTGTCCACCAGCAATCTGTCCATCTACTATTTTATCTATCATCCATCTTTCCAGGCTCTGGTTTTGCAGGTTCCATATTTAAAGCCTGACCGCTAGAAATATCTGCTATAGCTCATAGTGAGGTTTTATGTTTATATTTATTCTCTAAGAAGAGAATTGGGAGCCCTGAAAATTCTTGTCTGAAACATCGTTTGTGACGGGGAGGGAATTTTGTAGAGATGTTAACTGTAGATTAATGAACAATGATTTATTTATTTTTGTATTGCTTCTGTAGGTGTACCAAGATGCTCCTGGAGTGGAACACATTCCAGTTGTGCAGATTGACCTCAATGTGCCTCTCAAAGTCCCAGGTAGGGTCCAATATCCTAACACAAATACAAAGATTAATCCTCAGAACTCTTGTCAACATCTAAATAGTTTAGTTAAATTTAAGCATTACTAAAAATCATATTTTCAGTTAATATGACCTCAATCTCACATTCCACACAGCGTTTCCCGTCATTGGTTCTTGCTTTATTTAATTTGTCTTTTTTATAAATGACGTCTCTGCTGTTTAGGTCTGCCTATGTCTGACCAGTATGTGAAACTGGAGGAAGAGCGCCGTCAGAAAGAGAGAGCAGAGAAGAAGAAGAAGGAAAAGAAGAAGAGGAAAGAAAAACGCAGCGGACGAGGGAAGAAACATGATTCGGGTCCGGAGAGCGAAGAGGACATCGCTCCAGCACACATGGTGGACATTGTTACAGAGGAGATGCCAGAGGTAGGCTTGCTGGAAGATTGTAATAATGAAGCAGAAACACCATTCAACCCAAACATCAGTCACAGCCGCTGTTTAGGTTTAGTGCTTAATATTGCTTCTACCAACTGTGTAGAAGGGGATCAATTATAATTTGCTTTGTTTTTGCCTTTAGTGTTTCTGTACCTGCTGAGCATTAGATGTCATTCAGTTGTGACTTCTAGTTGGGGATTTTAATCAGTTTGCTGAATTGTGTCAAACACAGTCAATATTTAATATGTTGGCAAACTTAAAAGTCTCCATGTTGGAAACTTGTTTGCCTAACAGGAAAAAACTTATTTTTGATTTTAAAAGAAGTAGCTACACTCAGACGAAGTACACTATCGCTTCACAAGAGGAAAATATTTTATAATCATAACTGTTTGCAAATTCAAAGTAATCAGTTTTATCTGAACATCAAGTGAACAGTAGCAGTAGTATAAGTTAAAAAGGTGTAATGTCTCTCATCATTTTATCTCTCTCACCGACACACTCAGAATACATTACATATCTGCATTGCATATCTCTCTGGGCTTAATTAGTCTGCAGCCTGAACACACAAAGCACCCAGCATTCAGTGTTTTTCGTGAGGAGAGATGATCTTGTAAAGTAGTTGAGGCTTCCTGAGGCTGAAAACCTGGCATGAACTGTCATGCTATTATTTTGGCTGCCCTGCCAAAAATAAACTGATATAAGGCCTGTAGTCCAGTACGTCTGAGAAGCTGGTGTCTAGTTAAGCAGATAAAAGCAGATGGTTTTAATGGTAATTTCATTTCAAACAGTATGACACACTAGAATGGCATAATACATCGCCATCGCAATACCTGTTTGTTCGATGCTCATATCCCAAAGGACTGTTTGGAGTGCAGTAGTTGTTGGCTAATACAGGTCCTTCTCAAAATATTAGCATATTGTGATAAAGTTCATTATTTTCCATAATGTCATGATGAAAATTTAACATTCATATATTTTAGATTCATTGCACACTAACTGAAATATTTCAGGTCTTTTATTGTCTTAATATGGATGATTTTGGCATACAGCTCATGAAAACCCAAAATTCCTATCTCACAAAATTAGCATATTTCATTCGACCAATAAAAGAAAAGTGTTTTTAATACAAAAAACGTCAACCTTGAAATAATCATGTACAGTTATGCACTCAATACTTGGTCGGGAATCCTTTTGCAGAAATGACAGCTTCAATGCGGCGTGGCATGGAGGCAATCAGCCTGTGGCACTGCTGAGGTCTTATGGAGGCCCAGGATGCTTCGATAGCGGCCTTTAGCTCATCCAGAGTGTTGGGTCTTGAGTCTCTCAACGTTCTCTTCACAATATCCCACAGATTCTCTATGGGGTTCAGGTCAGGAGAGTTGGCAGGCCAATTGAGCACAGTGATACCATGGTCAGTAAATCATTTACCAGTGGTTTTGGCACTGTGAGCAGGTGCCAGGTCGTGCTGAAAAATGAAATCTTCATCTCCATAAAGCTTTTCAGCAGATGGAAGCATGAAGTGCTCCAAAATCTCCTGATAGCTAGCTGCATTGACCCTGCCCTTGATAAAACACAGTGGACCAACACCAGCAGCTGACACGGCACCCCAGACCATCACTGACTGTGGATACTTGACACTGGACTTTTGGCATTTTGGCATTTCCTTCTCCCCAGTCTTCCTCCAGACTCTGGCACCTTGATTTCCGAATGACATGCAGAATTTGCTTTCATCCGAAACTGAGCAACAGTCCAGGGCTGCTTCTCTGTAGCCCAGGTCTGAGGAATGCGACACCTGTAGCCCATCTCCTGCACACGCCTGTGCACGGTGGCTCTGGATGTTTCTACTCCAGACTCAGTCCACTGCTTCCGCAGGTCCCCCAAGGTCTGGATTCGGCCTTTCTCCACAATCTTCCTCAGGGTCCGGTCACCTCTTCTCATTGTGCAGCGTTTTCTGCCACACTTTTTCCTTCCCACAGACTTCCCACTGAGGTGCCTTGATACAGCACTCTGGGAAATTTCTTTCTGTGTCTTACCCTCTTGCTTGAGGGTGTCAATAGTGGCCTTCTGGACAGCAGTCAGGTCGGCAGTCTTACCCATGATTGGGGTTTTGAGTGATGAACCAGGCTGGGAGTTTTAAAGGCCTCAGGAATCTTTTGCAGGTGTTTAGA
This sequence comes from Girardinichthys multiradiatus, assembly GCF_021462225.1. Classification (NCBI taxonomy): domain Eukaryota; kingdom Metazoa; phylum Chordata; class Actinopteri; order Cyprinodontiformes; family Goodeidae; genus Girardinichthys; species Girardinichthys multiradiatus. The sequence continues at coordinate 27,975,335 of NC_061802.1, forward strand.
GTTAACTTGTTGATTCAGATGATTAGGTTCATAGCTCGTTTAGAGACCCTTTTAATGATATGCTAACTTTGTGAGATAGGAATTTTGGGTTTTCATGAGCTGTATGCCAAAATCATCCGTATTAAGACAATAAAAGACCTGAAATATTTCAGTTAGTGTGCAATGAATCTAAAATATATGAATGTTAAATTTTCATCATGACATTATGGAAAATAATGAACTTTATCACAATAAGCTAATATTTTGAGATGGACCTGTACACTCCAAGTGTTGTGAACTTGTGGTTTACATGCTAATGTAGTATTTAGCCAGATGAACAGAGTCTCACGGCAGCAGATGCTCACACTGGACACAGATGACATCGTCTAAAATGCTAAAAGTCACACAGTGATGGAGGCACAGATGAGAAAGGGAGGAAAGAAGAAAACAGGCAGATATCATAGCTGATATTGTCGTCGCCAGATTTCCTAATATCCTGCAGCACTATGACTAACTATATTAAGACTACACTACTATCATGCTATATATTTAAACCAGTAACCATCTCTTCCCTCCTACATGAGTTAATGTGTGAAGCTGCAGGCAAAGGAAAACAAAACTGATGCGTCTGAGCAGGAGTGTAGAACCACACGGCATAGAATGTGCCACACAGACGATCCTTCGGTCTCTCTGCTTTGGGAGCTCATCAGCGCTTTGTAATCCTTGACACCAGTGCAGCTATAAATCATCAGACTCAACATAACTTTTCATAAACTTGTACGGAAGTCGCTCTGAATGACTGTAGCTTGGTATCTCTCTGAATAAGAAAATAAATATAGAAGCTGCCTCGGTTTTCCTGAATCAATTAGTACTGTTATGTGTGTCTGAGACAGAAAACAATAGAAGTCCAGATTTCTCGTTAAAATAAGATGTTTTTTGCCAGGTTATTAACTGATTGCTGTCTCCACTTGCTTCAGAATGCCTTACCCAGTGATGATGATGAAAGAGACCCCAGTGACCCCCACAAAGCTCTGGACATCGACCTGGACAAGTGAGTCTCTACGGCTCTGATCCAGCTGCAGTTCATGTTCTAACCTTTCTTAGTTTAACTCTTCATTTGAAATGTCCTCAAATACCTACTGAACAGACAATCCACTTCTGTTTTTATTTTGTTTTATGAAGCTACATTTCCATAGTGTGCTTTTTTTCAAAATAAATTTTAATTTAAAATCATTTTTATTTATTTTGAAATCCTTTGTTTTGATCACAGTACTGATTACATCTATCAAACAGTTTTCTACATTTTCGGGTTATGTTTATCCTAAAATGGACTCTGTTCATTTTCTCTCACCTTTAACTCATGTTTCCCAAAATATTAAAGTTTTTTTTCCTTGAAAAATCTGAAATTCTTCAATTTTCTCCTTTTTTCAAAATACTGGGAAGGGGGCACATCCTGCTCCTATCAGTGGTCCTTGATGGCTCACCTGTTCTTCTTTGAATCTCAAGGTCATAACTAGGAGGCACACAGATGTCCTTATATGGGAGAACCACCAAGACTATTTAAACTTCAAGCTGTTTTACTGTGCTGTTATGTTTGAAATGATGACCTGAAAATGTCTTAAATGAACTATAAATAGTCTGAAGATTTTGCCTCTTCACATTGTGTTGAGATTTCTGGCCAAAGCATCAAAGTCGATGTTACTTGGTCCTGTCCTTCCTCACACTCCTCATTTATCTCCTCTTCCTCTTTCCTATTCTTGCACACAACCATCACTGCCTCTTCTGTGGGCAGTTTGATGGAGTCGGCTGGGCGCAGGTGAGTAGTACCCCAGCCACAGGAAGTGGGCTCCAGCTGCACACCGACTGGCTTTGTCTTTCTGCAAATAGATGCCTATATACTTACATTACATCCATCTATAGTTGGAGCTTGCCCTATGTAACTCCTTTCTTTTCTCTTCCTGCCTTGTATTTTTTAAAACTAGCACGTTGGGACATCTATAATCTTCCTGTTTCTCTTTCCCAGATGCTTTTTCCCATCTTTCCTCTGCCTTTGCACTTAGCTTGAAAATATCAGCATCTTTAATTCAAACAAATGGTTCTACTCTTTATGTTCTCTTTAAACGAACACTATATATCAAAGCTTACAAACATGGATATTTACCTGTTGGTGCTGATGTTCTCAGGTTTTAATCTTTAATAACCCTTCTTCCTGTGATAGGCTCCTGAAAGCATGTTGTACATTCGTTTCATTAACATGAAAAGATGCAGCATGCTTTTAGAGGCCTTATCCCATGGGGTACATCAGGCCTACTGGGTTTGATTAGGCATACCTGGCTGCTGGCTCTCTGATGTGCCCTCAGATCAGTGCTAGCGTACACCTTTTGAAGCCCAGAACATCAACATTTCTAAAATGGTGTCTGACATCTGGCAGAAAGCATCTGCTCCATAGAACACAGCCAGCAGGGGGAAAAAACTTGCAGGCTTGCGTAGAGAAATGTCATGATGTCTAATGCTTTTGGCCCTGTTAGAGAAATGGCACAGCACTGCATTTTGTAAAACCTGAATGTGCCTGAGTGTCGCTTTCTGTTGCACCAAGTATGCCTCATTTTGTCAGCTTGCATAACATATTAATATTTTGTAGTTTTCCAGATCATGGGACCAAGTCCAGGTGGGTCATTTGTATAAAAATGTCTGGTGATTAAACTTAAGGGTTTCTGTACATTCTATTTGTCCAGGCCGCTTGCAGACAACGAGAAGCTACCAGTCAGATCACACCGTGCACCTGAGGCCCAGAAAAGCCCAACAGATGGAGAAACCGAAAATGCAACTTTGCAGGAACCCAAGAAGAAGAGCAGCAAAGAAAAGAGGGGGAAGAAGAAAGATAAAGACCGAGATCGGAAGGTGAAGGTGTTAAGCAAAGATTGTGACACCCAAAATGGTTCAGTCCTTCTTGTATCATAAGGTGGACTAAATATCAGATTTGGTGAAGAACAACAGCAAGATGTCAGCTGCTTTTGGTCTGTTCCTCAGCCTGACTGACACATGAATCATTTTTTGCTTTCACAGAAGAGCAAAGAAGAGAAAAAGAAGAAAAAGCACAAACATGAAGACAAGGAGGAGGATCTTCTTGGGGGTCAGGCTGAGGAACCTGTGCTCCAATCAGAAGAAACAAGTCAAGTGGCAGCACCTTCTACATCTACCACTGCAGAGGTACTTTTTTATAACAGGTTTATTTTGTGACAGATTCTACTATGTAGTACAAGATTTGCTATGAACCATGAATTACAGCACCTTGCAAAAGTTTTCAAACCCCTAAAACTTATCTAGGGACACAAAAATGTCAAACATGATGCTGATACTTAAAAAACATGCAATACTAGCATTTTCGATACCGATGCAACAATTTTTTTTTTTTTTAAAGGTACAGGGTTTAATAAAGAGCAGAAAATATTACCAATTATAGAATGACAACATTTTCATTGTCACAAGGGCAAAGTAGAAATTTTGCAAAATACATTTAATTCAAAAGTAACTTAAATAAATAGAATGTTACGTGGTTCGGACTCCACACCATCTCCACATCTGGGAAACGTCTTAATGGGGATGCTCAGATTAACTCAGCACTCTAATGGGGCTGTCAGTAAGTAGCTAACGGATGATGTTAGCATATGATGTCAGGGAGGGTTTTTACTTCACTGTTGCATGTACAGGAGTTGGAGACCAACTAGCGTCTGAGGTTATTGGCATCCTTCGGCTTTTCGTCTTGCCTAATTGGCAAAATAAACACCGTTTTTGCACTTGCCTCGTCAGCTAAAGAGTGCTGCAAAGGTTCTTTTCCAGATATACTTACGAGGTTGCTTTAGTTTAAACCTTCCAGCAGCAGCTTAGTGTCTTGATTCTCTGCCATGATTGTTCAGGTGATTTTCTGAAGGGGAGGGTCCGAGTGTTTATGCAGTACTGCTGTGTGAACCCGTGTCTGCTTGGAAGATGAAAATGGCTCAGTTTCTATACATTTTGATGTAAATGACTATCATTATATAATTAAATTTTTTTTATAATGGATTAAATAGAAATATTGATTATTATGACAGCCCTAATTTAATCATATTACAAGCAAAATTTATTTTACTGGGATTTTATATGTTAGACCAATACAGATTAGTGCATAATAGTCAAATGGAAGGCCAATGGTGCATGGTTTTCAGAATATTTCAATAAAGTATTTTATAAGAAGTCTTTTTTTAAATAACAGACAAAAAAGCATGGCCTGTATATATAATCAACCAACAAGAGTTTGTACCGCCCGCCCTTTAACTGCAATAACAGCTGCAAGTCTCATGGGATATGTCTCTACCTGTTTTATGTACCTAATGGCTGAATTGTTTTGCCTATTCTTCTTCAAATCAACACAGTTTCTTAATTGAATCTAGGTCTGGACTTTGGGGTCAATCTAGCACATAAATATGCTTTAATCTAAACCACCTAGCTCTGGCTACAATGGATTCCTGTTGGAAGTTCAACCTGTGCCCCAGTCTCAAATCTTTTGTGGCCACTAATACTATTTCTAAGATTGCCCTGCATTTGGCTCCACCATTCTTCATATTTGCTTGTGGAAAACAGGATCTCTTCAGCTCCTCCAGAGTAACCATGGGCCTTTTGGTTAATTCTCTTAATTAATGACCTGTCATTTTAGTGTCTTTCTTAGCTTGGGATTGTTTTATAACCTCACCATGCTTTAAACTTCTCCACATATTTATCCCTGACCTGTCTGATGCCGTTTGTTCTCTAATGTTTTCCAACAACCTCTGAGGCTTTCAAAGAACAGCTTTTTTTATACTGAGATTTATGTTACACCCTGGTGGACTCCATTAATAGGATGACTTCTGAAGGTAAATGGTTGGACTGGATATTATTTAGGGTTTTGGGAATAAAAGGGGCTAACATACATGCATGCCACACTTTTTACAATTGTTAGTAAAAATGTATTTCAAACAATGTATGTTTTTCCTTCCGCTTGACCATTATGCTCTGCTTGTGGCTATGTCAGACAAATTCTCAATAAATTTCATAGACAGTTTGTGGTTCTAATGTCCCAAACTGCCACGAAGTTTAAGAGGTATGGTTACTTTTGCGAGGTGCTGTACACAAAGTCACACAATCAGAAACGGATAAATATAATATCGGTCAAGAATGTGATTATATTTGTCCTACCTTTGCTGTTCAAAGGTTGCATGTAAACAAATCTGTTTGATCATCTTTGCTTGACTCAGCGCTTCCATTGCTTCTTCCTAAACTCTCTTTCAATCAGCTCCTGTGATCTAGTATCGGCTTCCTCATAGCTGACTGTGCAGTCTCTTGCCAAATACTTGATTTATTCATGAAATAGTGCAGTGTAATCTCTCTATCCGTTTTCATGAATAGTAGTAAGATACAGAACCTGTGTGGCTCTTGCCCCTCTCACCTCCTGCCCCCCGCCTCCCTCTCCTAGGTTTCGGACCTGGATTTCTGGCTCTCAAACGCTCCAGTGCCCTCTAACACCCAGGTTGAGTCATTCCCTCCCTCCCTCTCTCCACATCCTGCCATCCTGTTCTCAGTTTGCACATCCCTGTTTCATAATCCTGTGTTTCCTCACATGTTGGATTTACTGTACTCTGTTTCAGGGCACATAAAAATCTATCTGTTCCCATTTTAAAGTGCACCTCTTTTCTCTAGCATGTATGCCTGTACACTCTGTTTGTGATTGTGAAACAGTGCTGGTAGTTCACATTAGCCTTTGTTTTGCCCAGTGGGTGTCCTCCTGTTTTTGAGGTCAAAGTGGGAGTGGGAAAAAAAAAAAAAAAAAATTGGAGTGGGCTGTGTTTGTTTTGTTGGTGTCCACATCGCATCATGTTATGTCTTCTGACTCTTCCTCTGCAGTCACGTGGATTTTAGTGTTTTTTAATATTAACCCTGGGAATATTACCTAGAGAGATGTAAATCCCTGATTGGGAAGCTCTCAAAGTAATTTTGTGGTTAAAGCGATTGAGCGTCGAGATTTTCTTCTGTTTGCATGCAGGAGCATTCATAGCAAGATCTGAGAAGGCATGTAAACAACGTTAGCTTTTAGACTTTTCTTCATCGTGTTTTTTACAGCGGCAGAGATATAGTTATCCCTATTACGCTAAAGTATAGGCATCACTCAACTGTTTACAATATTGTTGGTATAATAACTTTATTATAGTAATAATATTGGGTACAACTAGGAATTGGCTGGCTTGTGTTATGATGTAGGTATGAAGGTTTTGAACCATTGTAAATTATTACAGTTCTATCATAATGTTCTTGTGGTTTTATAAGTTGCCAGAGCAGAGGTCAGAGTACCCTGGGTTCTCTCTGTGGAAGTAAGACAGCTCTGACCTTCCCCCACATGTTGTCCTTCCTTCCTTTACCCAGCTTCACCCAGCTGATCTACAGCTGGGTGAAGGAAGGCAAAAACACTTTTCCCTTGTAGTGCTCCATTACTCCAAACTCTGGACGGCTGGTTGAAAACCTTGGTCAGTCCTGTCATTTTCCCTGGCATCTCATTAAAATGACTTTAAACCGTGGGAATACCGTGAAAATCTTTGCGATTTTGAAACAGTAACTGTTTGAAACGGTTGTTCGCCTCTTCTGCCAAGATTGCACAAAATGGAATTAAGCTTCTCATTTGTCTTGTTCCTTTTCTCATACATCATCTTGTCTGTAAGCAGTAGGAGAAAACCTGCTATGCTCTTATTTAAACAAAACAACTTGCCTTCTGATGTTCACACAGTCTTGCTTTTACGTCTTTAATAGATTTATTGGACACTTGCTTAACAGAATCAGATGTTTGGAACTTTATCATGAAGCTCATCAGCCCTGAAGAAAAACAAACGAACCTAGAAATATGCCTCAGCGTGTCTTTGTTTCTGTGTTGACTGTCACTCCAGCATAACAGATCTTATCTGCATACATTTAATTTGTTGCTTAGATCATGCCTGTCAGACCATCTGAGTATTTTAACTGTAGTTTGTGTTGCCGATTAGTGCAGTAGTTTTAAGACACCTCCCCATGCATGTATGGGTGCATTCACAACATAATGCAGCTAGGCATGTTTGGTGATCTCCTTACCTATTCAATGTGGCAAACACAGCTGTGTGTGCTACTTGTTGTGGGTCTCTCCTGCTAATGCATTAATTTGGTGCTTTGTGTGTGTGTGTGTGTGTGTGTGTGTGTGTGTGTGTGTGTGTGTGTGTGTGTCTGAGCAGGAAGCAGCAACAGTAGCAGCAGCCCCAGAGCCCTCTGTCACAGCACCCGACTCTGAGCCTGAAGAACCCAAAGACACAGAAATGGAGGAGATGGTGAGTCACCGCTGATGATGTGATAATTACAAAGTCAAGTTAAACGTTTAGCTGCGGCGCTCGAGATTCCTGGTCACAACGCCCTGGCAGGGTTAATCACGTTGCAGCTCTCATTCTAACACATTGGTGTAAATGACATCAACCCGACAGCCTCTGCATTGTTTTCAGTTTAATTTCTGTGCTTCAGCCACTTTCACTACTTTTTTTATGTTTTATTTAATCTTTTTTTTTTTTTTGGCCAAACTTTAATTGGTGCCCACATTTTTGTGTTTCAATGATAAGAAGTCCTCAAAACACAAGAAGAAGAAACAGAAAAAGGAAAAGGAGGAGAAGGAGAAGGAGAAAAAAAAGAAGAAGCATCACAAGCATCACCACCATAGCGACGGAGGTGGAAAAGAGTCTGTTCAGAACGGCACCGTTGAGGAAGAGGAGCCTCTCCCGGTCAGTGTTAAAGCAGTAACACTAAGGCTGCCAAAGTGTTTTATCTTCCAAAGTAATTATCAATCCATGTTCCTTTTTTCTCAATTAATGTCTCTGACGTCAAAGCCAGAGGAGCTTAGGCAGAATCATTTATCTTTATTGTTTTTACTGCTTCTAACTCCCTTGCTGCTACAAAAACACTCTTGCTTATTCAGCATCAGCAACACAGAACAAAGTCCTATTGCCTGCTTTTCCCTTTGAGTGATGCAGAATGGCTGATGTGACCTGAGCTCTTCTCTCCTTTCAGCCAATGTCCAATTACTGCCTGCTGGCTGAGAACTCCTACATCAAGATGGTGAGTGACTGGAATGTTTTCTTTTAAATCCCATCCTCCATTTGCCCTTATTTGGCTCATGGTAACATTTGATTCCCGAGTTTAACTTCTAATACATGAATGTCTCAGGATTGGCATTTTATTATTGAAATGCTGATTTACAGCTAGATTCTGTTGGGGATTCAATCTGATATTAAGACACAGTTGTTGCTTATGGCTTTTATTTTATAAACATTTGTCTTATTTTGTAGAAAAATGTTTGATTAGCTAAGATTACCCAGATTCCTGCTGCTCTTCATATTGGGACTTTATATATTCGAGCTGTACAAAGTAGTAACTGTAAAGTGGAATGAAAGGGAGACATTGTTTCAAACCTTTTTTTTTTACCTTTGTGCATTTGTATTCAACCTCTATATCCTCAAAATAAAATCCACTGCAACCATTTGGTTTCCAAAGTCAGCCAGTTAGTAAATAAGAGTTCACCTGCGTGTAAACTAAACCAGATGTTCTCTGAAGGTGTCTGAGGTTTGTTTGAGAACATTATAGGACTAACGGCATCGTGATGACCAAAGAACACAAACCTACTGAGACATGGCGGTCCATCTAAACTGATGGGGCGCACAAGAAGAGCATTATTCTTAAAACTCTCCCCCAGAGCATCCACAGTTAGGTGGGGTAGTTTATGACAAAACCATGGTGGTACACTCCACAAAGTATCCTTTATAAAACGGTTGCAAAAAGAAAGACATGGTTGAAAGGCAAAAGTAGAGTACGTTATAGTTTGCCACAAACGCTGGGTGAATCCAATATGAGGAAGATGATTTGTAGGGATCAGACCAGAAATGGACTAAAGAAGGAAAATGGAGGAAGCTAAATACAGCACAAACCTGAGAGAAAAACCTTCTAGATGCTGAGATGTTTACTTCCCAGCTGGAAAGTTACCCTAAACATAAGCCAGAGCTACAATAGACTTGTTTATATCAAAGCATATACCAATGTCAGAACCGCCTAGTCAAAGTCCAGCCCCAAATCCAATTAACAGTCTGTGGCAAGACCTAAAACCGCCCTCAGAAGCTCTCCATCCAATCTGGGTTTGAGCTATTTTCAAAAGGTGAAAAGGCAAATGTCTCCAGACGTGCCCAAAACAACTTGCAGCTGTTAATGCACCACAAAGTATTGATTCGTGGGATTTGAATACAAATGCATGCCTCAGGTTTTTATTTGGAGAAAAAAAAACGTTCAAACCATGCGTACTTTTTCTTCCACTTCACAATTATGTGCCATTGTGTGTTCGTCTATCCAACTTAAATACAATACGCTGAAGTTGATGGTTGCAACATGACTATATGTGAACGTTTCCACGGAATATAGATGCTTTTCCGAGGCTTTTAGGTTCCACGTCAGAACAGATGAAAAAGGATTCAAGTTTCTGGGAACGACACTGAGTAAACAAGCTGTTTGCATTTGAAAATGTTAGCAACAATATTGGTGTGGTGGATATTCTGAGTATGATTACAAAATGAAGGAAAAAGTCTAAATTGCTTTCTGGTCTCACTTTCTTTAAAGATGATGGAAGATGCTGACGAGGTATTGGTTACCATCCTGTCAGAGTATCTTACAAACTCCTTCCTAGACGTGCTCTTCTCTGTCCTTGTTGTTGTGTACAGACTGTCCTCTGGGTCAGAGTACATGAACGCCTCTGTGGAGTTTTGCTTCAGTTTCTAAGGCTGAACGTTTGTCCCTGTGTTGATCTTCTTGTGTTCAGACTGGTTCTATGAAACACTGCGTCCTTTCGCTTCAGACTAATTAATCTGATTTCCGATGTTTCTTGAAAACCTTCTTTGTCCAATTTTCTTACGTTTTTGAACTGCTGGGGGAATAAATGAGGCGTTGTGATTATGAGATGGGAACCTGTGTAGTTACCTGTCCTGTGTATCCTCAAGGTGTATGACATCCAGGGGAACCTGCAAGATGGCAGCCAGGTGGTTGTGTCTGTTATATTTGAAAACAAGTGCAACAGCTTCCTCAAATCCATGGAGTTCAACGTCTTGGACTCTCTGAACTCCAAACTGCAGAGGCCAGAAGGCTCAGGTCCGCACGATGGCCTCGTCGTCCCCTTTCAGCTTCCTCCAGGTGAGAAATTATCTGCAGAATGCATCCAGAACAGCCCCACCAGTAACATTTGAGTGGCATTGCCTAAAATCAACTTGTTTTTCTCCGTTGATGAAGGAGTGTCCAACGAGGCACGATTTGTCTTCACTGTGCAAAGCATCGTAATGCCACAGAAACTGAAGGGAACTCTAACCTTCATTGTTAAGGTCGGTATTAAAAATCACATGAACTACACTATTCCTATAAATAAAACAGAAAAATGCAAAACATTGTAGAAGCACCACACTTATACTCACTGCCTCGCAGCATCACTTATGATTGCCAAAGGTTTTTAGTGCAGTTTTTGTTTTTTGTTTTTTATGTTTGACAGCCATTTGTGATGTTGCTTTTAGATTTAGTTGCACAATTTTACAATTCAAGCCTTGGGTTTTAGTTCAAATCTTTTTAAATTATTTTCAACGACTTTTTGTTTGTTACACCCTGAAACCAGAAATCAAATAGGAAATCCTATAGAGGATCATATTCCCATTGTGTCTGTATAATTATTGTAGTCATTTTAGTTTTACTGTTGGGCATCTGTATTATCACGTAAAACATAATGTTTACCTTGTTTAATTTGAACCTGGCTAGTTTTGATGTCAGCGGACCAAAAACTGAAGCAAACTGGACCTGCAGAGGATGCCCTAAGAAAAGAAGGCTGAACATGGTAGAACAAGATAAATTTCCGAGAATAAAAACAGTGGGGCTATGAATGTTCAGTGCTGCATGTTTTTCCAGGGTCTTAAACAGACTGGAAAAGTAGAGAACCACAGAGGATGCAATTTCTGCATTGACCAAAACAAGAAAGGTATGTATTTGTAACATTTTCTGCTATATTTGTTCTGCAGAATGAAGACGACTCTACTCACGAGAAACTGGACTTTAAACTGCACTTTACCTGCACCTCCTACCTTATCACTACTCCTTGTTACAGGTGGGCATTTTAAATGCACACATACACAGATATTTTAAAAAAAAAAGTTTAATTTTATTTTTTCAATTTAAAAAATGCTTCAACATGGATCTGCAACAAAATGCCACCTTTATTTGGGCCCTCAAACCACTCGGATGGTGACGCAGTCATGTGATCATCATGGCTGGAATAGAAAATCCCCCCCGGACATAATTTTACTTGTTTTCAGAGCCAGGAACTGTGTGCGCTCCTACAGAGTTCATGGACAGGGCCTAAATGTTTAGTAATCTTATAAGTGTTCTTCATGCTTTAGGTTCACCGGTGTCTTTTTGGTTTGACACTAGAAATGCTGGGAATGAAAACTGCTGAACATTTTGTCCATTTCTTGAAGTATGTCTCGTCATTTGGTTTGTTCTTTTTAGCGACGCTTTCGCCAAACTGTTGGAATCGGGAGACCTGCAGAGCAGCTCAGTCCGGCTGGAGGGAGTTAACATGCCCTTCCACCATCTTCTGGCCAGGATCTGCTTTCACCACCATTTCTCAGGTAAGATTTCTACTTGGTTTTTTTTTTGTGGTGTTTTTTAAAAGTTTAAATCACAGTTATCCCTAAATTTAAAAGATGCTTCACATATAAGAACAAACAGACATTTTTGTTTTTTAATCGTTGGAATGTTCTCTTGTTTTGCAAGATTGTGTACCACCCACACTGAGTTATTGCACCAACTCCGTTTTAGTCCTAAGTTGGCTGGTGCCTGCAGAGCACAACCTCCTTCAGTTTCTCTCAGCCTCAGCGCTGACACTCCAGTTGGGCCAGAGAAAAAAAACTTGTCCAAGGCTTTAAGGGGTTCCTAAAGATCAGTTATAATGTTGTGAGGTGAATATTAAAATCTCCCATTTATCTCTGCCTTATTCATCAGGGCAGATATAACGGTTTACAAATATAGATTGTCGTTTTAATCACCTCTTTAAAACTCATTGAACAAAAAGGGGACCTGCTCTCGTTTTTCCCCACCTTAGAAATATTGCAAACGCTGGAAATGATCATTCACGCCTTTGTTTCATCACATCTCAATAACTGCAATTCTCTATTAACTTGTCTTAACAAAGCATCTGCAGACCATCTTCAGCTAGGCCAGAAGGCTGCAGCCTGGCTGCTGACTAGATCTGTTCAGTTCTGTCACGTAGCTTCTGTCTTGGTGTCCTCACCCAAGCTTCCAGATGGTTTCAGGATGTGCATAGAAGCCTGATCCTAACCCAGGACCTGCATGGTTAGGCACCTTTTTATCTGTCTAACTTACTTTGCTTGCACTCTCCAAATAGGTCCCTGAGGTCAGATGATCAGGGTTTTACTGGTTTTCTCTCGTAGCGGATTGACAACTAAAGAGGGTGGAGCCTTTGTGTGTGTGGCGCTTCCATAGTGTTTACTGGATGTTTTTTGTTTATATTCTATATGTGCATGTATTTTAACTTTGGGAAAAATGCTGTATAAATGACTTATAAGTAAGACTGGAGTACTTGAGGCATTTGTTTGTAGGGATAACATTACAAAATGAGACTGCAAGCAGTAATGAAAGGGCTCCAAACCCCCATCAGCATGTTCAGTTAAATTCGAAATGTTCGATTGTGCGTGTCGTTGCGCAAGTAACACATCAGCCACTGAAACACAATACGTATCCTCATAAGAGTGGTAAAGTAAGCTCTGCTGACTGAACGATCCACAAATATGAGGAAAAAAAGCAATTCCAAAGAAGTTAGATAAGAAGAAATTACTTCAGAAACTTGTAGTGTAGCTAAGAAGTTTCGTAGTGCTTAGCACAGCAAATGTTGCTTGTCTTTACGAGGCATAATTTCTTTTATCAGCGCCCCCTGGTATTTGATTTATACTGAGCTTTGTGAGTAGGTTTTGATTTATCTTATAAAGACATTTTCATGTCTCACCACACAAGAGTCCAGCATTTTTTGACTTGTTGGCAGTATTTCAGCATGCAACACTGGGAGCATCAGGCATTTAAAGCCTATTAAGATCCCTCTAGCACCATGCTGTTAGGTTTATACCTCTCGTGATTCTTTGTGTTGTCTTTGACAAGTTGTGGAGAGGATCGACTCCTGTGCCTCCATGTACAGCAGGTCCATCCAGGGTCACCACGTTTGTCTGCTGGTCAAAACTGTAAGTATAACCATAGTTATTTTTTAAATTTTATTTAAAACAAAGAGAAAAGAAGATGATAAAAAAAAACTGATATGTTATAGGACATTCTGTTCTATTTAATTACAACCATGAGCGACCCTCTGACACAGCATGAAGTATATTTTATTATGTCTAAAGCCTTTAGTTTTTGTGGAATTTACAACCAATCCATCCAGGTTAAAGCCCGACTAGAGTCTCAGAGATTGATATCAAACAGTTAAAGTGAGTTGTAAAATTTTAACTTTGTTGCTTGCTCTTTCCCAGTCTGGCCAGACGGTGTCCATTGATGCAAAATGTGACGAGCCGACACTGCTTGGGAATGTGCTGGATGAGATCAAGCAGACCTTCTCTCAGTGCTGATTGTTTCTGACGGCCCCAGGGTGCCCCCGACCCCTCCATGCCACCCACTCCCTCATTAAAGCAACACAATCACATTACGAAACACTGCGGCTGGCACCTCCAGCTTCACTCTATTTATTAGTCCTCAGATTTTCAAGGTTTCTTTCTCGTCACCTCCACTCTGGCGCACCCACACTTTGATTCTTTTCTCCACTCTTAGCTCTGTGGTCACTCACTTGTGTTCTGAGTTGTTTTACAGACTCACTGTCTACTTGCTACGTCTTCTCTGCTTTGCACTTTTATTTTTACTTCTGTTCTCCAGCTCCTCCTTACACTGGATTGCCTCATGTCCTCTGCTCTCCCTGGCCTTACCCCCTCCGCCCTCCTGCTCTGCTGGCGGTTCATTCTGTGAAAGTCGTGTAATGTATCAACTGGATGTTTGCTGTTGATGGTTGAATTGTACTTTTACTGTTTGAGGTTTTATGTTTTAGTCAGTAGTTTGTTTTTGTTTGACCTATGGGTTTCTTTTCGTTCTCTTTTGTTTGAAGCCTGTCTGCGCCTTTGTCTCAGCTCCTTACTTTCTGCCTACTGAACATCAGTGCAGCTCTGCTCTGTGGGCCTGGAGAACAGTGTGACTGACTTTTTTTTTTGTTTGTTTGTTTGTTTCTTTCGGAGCCCTGGCTGGAAAAACTGTAGTACTCTTACTTGGTCCCTCACCTGGTGTGTGAAGACTAAACATTTGGGCAGCTGCATTGACGATAGAGCAAAGATGAAACCAAAGCTAAAAAACACTAAAAGGCAGGGGGTTTAAAGGTTTAATAAAAAGCTTTGTCCCTAGTTTCTTATTGGCAATGGTCAAATGATGTGGTGGCATTTAAAAAAATGAAACTTAGTGGTTCAGTGATTTTTGCTCTGTGCCTTTTCTCCTACAGTCTATTCAAGCTCCTCAGAAGAATTTACATATCATTCCTTCCATAAATAAAATAGAAAAAAAATTGTTTGCGTAGAGTATAACTATTCATCAGGAAGGAGTATTCTCTGCTAGCAGATGCCGTTTAGGCTTCCTGTGGTCCAGTATTAGTTGATCTCCACCACGAGGAGGCACCTGCTCTGTCTTGCGTTCTTTTCAAATATTTCCGCCTGTGCCACTTGAACGTTTGCATCACGGTTGTTCCACCCATGTCAGCCGGCACCCAGGTGACATCCCTGATGTTTCCCTTGCATCTTTTCATTTGCTGTTCATGTCATTTAGAAGCATGAGTTTGTTTGTTTTTTCCCTGCCCCTAAAGACGAATTTATCTCCTCTTAGAAATCTTTCTTGAGTTGTTCTGTTTGAGTCATTTCTTTTTTGACTGCTTACCCTGTTTAGCAAGATTAAAATTAGTCTGTTCATATATGTAGTGGTAAGGCTCCTCCTTTGCATCAGTCTGCTGTTGTAGATAATTATAATGATGTCTGTGACCAACAGGTCAGGTCAGCCATTCCACTTGATATTCAGTCTAGTTTGTAGAGTCTTAATACAGAGGTGATCCTTCATTTTTCAGGAATGTTAACGGGAAACGATCATGTATGTATTCCATGTTCCCGAAAGCAGCCTCAGTGAATCCAATAACACCCGTCTCATCATTCATTATTACGATCATTGTTTGCATAATATTAGATTAAAATGTGTATATTGCATGAGTAGGAATGTATTTTTTTATTTTTTTGTTCTATCACAGGACATGCTTACGCAAACAAAAAATATTCTTTCCATACTGTCCTTTATTTTTGTTTTTTTCTTTCCTCTAAAAATATTTTTTGTTTTCTTGATCATCTTCTATTTTCAATAGTATTGTGTTTTTACCTGTTCAGATGTGATATCACTGAATGTTTTAAATTATTAAACACAAGGGAAGGAAGGGTTTGGTGTCATCACACCAAGGGCACGGGGCTCAGAAGAACAGTTTAGACATTCACCTGAAGCAGTGTACTGAGAAGCAACCCACTGTCTTAATTCTCCCTTTGTTGAGTTCATTGTGAGGTCTTCTACCATGTTTGGCTTGTGACATTGAAATATACTCTCAAATGAAAGATTTTCAATCGTTATTTTTTTTTTCTCTTATCCATATTCAGTTATCAAGCATTGTACATTGTCATGATGTCAAGAGGACGACATAAATTATATACTCTCCCTTTAAAGAAAGTCCACCAAAATTAGAAATAACTTCTGGGAGAAGCTTCTGTAGTCTTTTTGTGTTACAAAAAAATAAATCAATAAAAACTTGCATATTCCAAAAGGTATGTTTTTGTCTTTACTATACATAGTTTAAGTTTTTTTTATTCATTTAAGCTATGCACTTTTGTCAACACAAGTTTTCTCGTGTTAAACTTAATTTCCATAAATCCTTGCTTGGCCCTTTTCTGGTTGACAGCGTTAATTTCAGTCAAAATAACAGTTCAGGAATTTAATCTGGTTTTTAAATTCTAAATTTTCTCAGTGAACCGTTTCACACCCAAGCGAGTAGGCAGGATAACGTAGTTTTCGAAAACTACTTCCGGTTTAGAATTTCAAAATCTAAAATTCGTACATTGCTGTGCATCCCTAGTGACTCTGCTGCTGGAACAATAAATTCTGCTCTCTAGCAGAAAATCCTGATTGCGAATGACTGGCCATCAGTGTACCTCAAGTTCAAGCGCTCTTATGTTATGCAGTGGGACCATGATCTGAGCCAGCCCAGAAAGTTTTTCTCAGGTTAAAAAAGACTAAATGGTTTTTGGAGTGGCACACGTAAAGTCTGGACTTAAATTAAAATGCTGTGACAGCATTTTAAACAGTTCCTGCTTGATAACCCTCCATAATTGCTTAATGAAACAGCTAGTTATTAGGTTTAGATATGGTTTAGTTCACCATGGCTTCTTGTTTTTTTCAGTTTGCTGATAAAGGCTTCCGTTGTGGTTCACTGAAGTCCCAAATGCTTTGAAGGGGCCAGATTGCTTCATGTACCTTTTGTCCCTAACTAAATCATAATTTGAAAATGGCTTTTGTATGCAGTCAGGCCATCTTCGTCAAATATTAAAAACTTTAAAAAACTTGGAACAAATGATTGTGCTTTATTTTGAAAATAGGCAACCGGAAATAAGGCAAACTTGACGTCTAACTTGATCGGAGGAGGTTTATTTAGAATGTGCTGAGCTCCCCTGGATCCTTCACAACAAGAGAGGAAGAAGGCGCACCAGCTTTGACCAAATAAAGCTCAGGCGTCGCAGTTTTTTTAGATCCTCTTTTTTTTTTTTTTTTTTTTTTTTTTTTTTATTCTTTTTTTGTCCGAAGACACACCAACGGAAACCAACGTTCACTAACACGTTCGGGGGGCTTCGTTGTTCCGTTGGTAGCCGTTGTTCGCACCGACCTAGCTTTGTCCTTCGCAGTCACAGTTGGCGGTGGGTTGCTGAAATATATTAATATTATTCGTTGTGGAATATGGCTCAGCATGGACATCACGTAGCCAGTTCCCAAAAAGCGCTGATGCTGGAGATGAAAAGTCTCCAAGACGAGCCGGTTGAAGGATTCAAGATAACTTTGGTGGACGAGTCGGACATGTACAACTGGGAAGTGGCGATATTCGGACCCCCGAACACGCACTACGAGGGTGGTTATTTTAAGGTGAGTGGCTAACGTTAGCTAGCAGCACATCTATTGTTCTTCAGCGATTTTTATTTTTCCTACTTTTCCCACACAAAGAGCAGCACTCCAGTTAGCTTCACCTTTTATGTACCAGTTACCCACATAAGCAGGATAAAGTTATTACTGTGAACTCATTGTTTAACTAATAGTTGTTTCCTGTTTAATTGGTGCTGTGATACAACAGAGCTCTTTGTTCAACTTTAAACTAACTCTCCTCAATCAAAATGTATTCAGGTCTAATGGTGAGTGCGTACTCACAAAGAAGCTTCTTCTAGTGGCTTATTTCTTTTACATAATTCTCATTTATTGACCCTTACAGTTGCAGTCAGGATACGATTGATACCTTTACAGTAGAACAAAAGGCTGTGTATACCCGCCTGAACAGGACGCTCCTTAGTTCACCAATTCAATCATCTCCTGGTTACTTCACTTTGAAATGTAGCCAGTTCTAACAGTTCACCTGATCATTTTATTAACCAATCAGTAAAAAAAAAAATCTGATCTCATCAGGATTCCTTTTGCATCGATACGCATTCAACTGTTGAAGCATTGGTCCCTATTCTACAGAATGGCTTTATTTAATCACACAGAATTAAATTTAGCAAACAGTGTGCATGCAAAATGCTTTAGATGCATTTTTTTTTTTATAGTCAGCAGATGCAGATGGAAAATGATGCCACAAATTACAGATGTACGGTAACAAAATCACCATTCATCAGAAAGAGTCTATTTAAAGCCAAATATCCAGATATTGACACCATTGAAATCAGTTGTTTTGGTTGCTTATTCAGCTTTTTTGGTAGAGGTAGTATTTGCAACAACAGAATTGAAATGATCACACGATTACCCTTATTTATGTATCTAAGCTTTTGTCCCCAACTTTAGTTTTATTAAACTCAACTCATTCATTAAAGTCAAAGTAGACCGAATGTGTGTATGTATGTATGTATATATATATATATATATATATAATGTGTGTGTAGTTTTTTTATTTTTCGGCCTGCCGATCACCAATCAAAACTAATTTCTTCATCAGTTTACAAACAATCATCTCAAGACATTTCTACAAGACAAACGGGTCCAACAATGTAGAGTCCAATTCAAGTTCAATTCAGGTCTACCCAGTTCATTCCAAGACAAATTTTCACTTGGGAGAAGAAATATTAATGATCTATTGAAAATACCCATGAGGTAAAACTAGGCAAACCATGTTACAGAAACACACATATCAAGACGGTCTCAATTTAAACACGTAACCTTAAAAGCCCATCTACATTGTCTTCATGTGCAATCAGACCTAATCATACTTACATGTTTTCTTGTAATCTGACTGATTTATCTCAGTCCGGTCCTCTACTGTGTGTATTCTGTATGCTATGCTGAGAAGATAAACTTGTCTGCTCTCAAACTGATTCAATCCATCCTTTGTGTCATTTTTAACTCAACAACCTTGAGAGGGGTGGGCTGTTCATTTTCTGATTCAGATTCACTGGCTGCAAGATGACCCCAGTCTTTTGCATATATGGCCTGGTGTCTGTGTCAGATTTCCCCTTCAGTGTGACAAATAACTGTCTTTGTAACTCATAACCCTCTTGTTTTCTGACATACTTCCTCCCTCGAGTGTAAAGAAGTTTGTTTAACAGATGTTCTTCTTCTGCTGTCGTTTTTGACTCTGCATCTGTCTGGATCTTTAAAATGGACTGCTTGTTTATATAGTTTGTAACCCAGCAATTGAGGCTAGCTACAATAGTTGACTCACTTTAGATCCTACTGAAAGCTACACACCTACATTTCAAATGGTGTTGCCATAGCAAACGGCTTTTTGTCATTTTACATCAGACTTAATAAAGAATGTACACATGACACTAATGCCAACTAAAATAAACAAAACCCTCAGCTAATGTGGCGAAGCAGTCTGTTTTTGAAACAGTAACATCAGTTCATCATCAAAAGATCAAACTTAAACTACTACTGTAATGTATATGTTTGCCCTGTCCGACTCTGTTTGATGGATCTGTTTTGCAAAAACACCTCTCAGCTGTTTGAGATTGAGTAATTCCAGTACTTGAGAAGCAAGCTCAGTCCGCCTCTGTTTTTTTTTTCGAGCCTGTGAACACAAGCAGAGGGCCCCATTGCCTCTGAGGACGGTGTTTTAGTGTGTCGGTGCTAGAGGATTCCTTTGTTGGGACAGAAATGCACATCCCGGCTGTGAAATGCACCGCATGGTTATGACTCATTGTTCTTGTTTGGGTTTCCATCCAACCAGTTTGCCCTACTCTAACAGGCAGGGGCAGAAAAAAATGTTTTGGCCAGGTTACCTTGTTCAACTGAAACAGGGCAGGATACTATTGAAACCTGGCTGAGTCAGGGATCTTCTTCTCTATATGGGTGTTGCTTTCAGTCACATCGTAACTACCGGCCACACAGTGGATTGAGAAATATTATAATATCTTTCCATTTTGTTTAGGTAACTGGCCTGTATATGCAGTGACTGGGGAATTAAGAGTATGACCTGGCCATCGTTTGACGTGCTCCCCTAAACATTCCCAGGCTACTGACACATCTCAGGTTTCAGTTCGTTTTCTGCCTTGTCATAGGAGGTATCCCAAATCCACCATCCCAAGCTCCGAGTGTCTGATTACAGGCAGAGGACCATTTTGTTTCATAGCTGGCAATGATCTTGGGACATGTATAAAGCACCTCAGCTGACTTGGCTACATTTGTAGTACAGGCACACTGTTGGTACACTTTATCTGAATTGTTGTACAATAATATTTTTTTACTGTTTAATGAAATAACCTTCGGTCTGTTAAGTGTTTTCCTGTGAATTTCAGCCCAATATGGAGGTAGTATTAGAACAACAGATGAACGAGCGATTTGAGCACTGGCATTCTCCAAACAGCAAACACTACACACATATGGAATAAATTCACAGCAACTCTCCAAAATACAATAATTTATTAACAGAAATCATTCAACTCCAAGTTAAACGTTTTTCAGTAAATAACTCTAACTAGGCTAGAACAATTCAACTAAAACTACCAAGCAAAATGAAGGAATGAAGAAACTAATGAACAATGTAAAAATAGAGGAACAAGGGAACCAATACAAATGATGTGACGACATCACAGTTCAATGTGGATATTTATGTTTAAGAACCGTTTATGTTGAAGTCAAATTAGTTGTTAAAACTAAGTAAGGACAGCGATTGGTTGTTCTTCGATCGGCAGGTACTCAAACACCAGATCATGGTCACCCCTGGATCCAAGGGTTCTTCCAAATAGTAGAGTTATACTCACCAGCGAGACCTCCAGTTTTGGGCGCTGCCCCCCAATGTGTCAGCTGTGCTGACACGGATCAGAGAGAACGAGGCATGGTTGGAGAATATTGTTAGTAGCTCCATGACATCATGGGGATTCCAGCTGTGACTCCTCCTTCCTGAGCTGGACTAAAAGTAGGTTAATGTGTGTAAATAAAGATGCAGTTTCCTCCCTGTCTCTTTTATTGTGTACAATTCAGTCCACGTTTTCATCCCATGGCTGGGGCACAACAAAATCTTTGCAGAGTTATTAAAGAAATGGACAGATTTAATAAATTAGAAAAAATATATCTTGATGGATTTCTATTAACATTGCACTCTTCAGATAAAAGTGAGAATAGTAAAGACATGTGGAAAAACTGGTAGAACTCTTATTACCTAGAAACTCCAAACTAGAGATGCACTGGTCCGGCTTTTCCGGGCCAGTGCAGATTTACGGTTTTCTTTGAGGTGTGAACAAATGATCCCAAAACTGGTGGAAGTTCTTAATTTGGGGAAATTAAATCAACAGGAGAGAAAATTCAGTTTTTTTCTCCCAGCTATTTGACCTGCTGATGAAGAGAAAATTTACTAATTCAGAATAGCTCACTGATTGGTGCATCTCTAAAAGCATCAAAATAATCTCTTATGATGGCCCCCCTCAATTAGTCACAGTCCACCCAGTTTAAGGTGTAAAAAGAGACTAATTCAAAGAAAGATTTCTGCTTTGTATGTGTATGAAAAGTCTCATACTTATTATTAAACCACAGTTTTTTCTATAGTTGCCATAACATAACAAAGCTGAATTTCTTTTACTTCTCATATGTTTGGTTTTTGCTAAAGTGTAACAATTTATTTATTTAATGTTTTTCAAATTTTCTAAAAATTTTTGGTTTGATCAGTAACATTCACTTTGGGAAACTTTGGGAAATCAGACCATCAATGCATATTTAACAAGATTTTACCTCCTTTTCACTCTGTCCTCCTCTAACCTAGAGTAACTCTTATCCTTTAGGTACACAAACAGTTTCCCCAAAGGGCCACATGAGTAAGTGTGGTGGATGTTGAAAGCCACAACATTGGCTGAACTCAATTATTCCTATATATATATAAAATAAACTTTTAAATAGGGTTCTTTGAGCTTTAGCTAATGGTAGATTTAGACATAGCAACTGAACAAGTGTGATTTGTCAGGCAGACAAATGAAAATTAAATTCTTTAGAAAAAAAAAAAAAAAAGACAAATATGCATGTTTTTGTATTTCACAACTTTTTTCAGATAATGTTTATTCTAGCGGTAATCCCTGAAAGCAGCCGCCTATTCTCCACCGACACGCTGTCTTTACCTTTGGACTTCAGTAAATAAGTACCAAAGAAAATGGCTGCACATTATTAGAAAACTAGATGGCAATATTAGTGCCTTTAACACTATGCATCTTTATCATCTGAGTCAGACAGGAGCATCTACTGCTACTCAATCCAACAGGCTGAATATTTTATTGGCATGTAAAGTGTGTACTCTTCACAACTGGAAATAAGCAAGTATTACATTCCAAGTAGTCGTTTGCAATATTAATAATGCACACACAGATATAGGGATGACACGTATTATGCGGCCCTTTCTTTCACATCCTTGGTAAACTCTACAGCCTCAAACATTGATACTCGTGGTGTTTTTATTGTGAGGATGAATCAATATAGGGCAAACACATGAGGAGTTAATTTAACTTTCAAAAAAGGAAACGACAGGAGTCTCCTTGAAAATAAGTATGTATTAGAGCTGTTGTAGATCAAAGAACAAAAATAATGTGGCCATGTAGGAGTAAAATTCCCCCCCAAAACATGGAAATCTCTACATTATTTTCACATATTTAGAAGAAAAAACTGGGATATTCTCAGATGCCAAAAAGTCAAAAATTTGCATGAAAAAAAATGATAATTTTCCATGATTAAAGGCATACATTTACGATATTAAAACTAGGATATATTCTGACATTGGAAATGTATTCCTCCATGTCTTGTCCTTCCAGCAGAGATGTGTAGAAGGACAAGCTGCACTGGGTTTGGTTGATAATGGGTAGCTCTGATAATTAGCTGACAGCCACCCTTCCCTGTTGAACAGCTTGCTTTCTTCTCCGCTCTGGCTTTTTAGCCTTGCAGCAGCAGTCGAGGGACGGGTACAGGCAAGACGACCCTGCCCAGCTGCATGAAGATCGGCCAGGCAGAGTTTCTAGAGTCATGTTTCCCCCTCAGGCTGTGTCACAGAGAAACAAGAGCAGGCAGGGGAAAGGGGAAGGAATACTGAAACGGCTCGCTCAAGAGCAGACAGATCCCTTCCCTTTGAAAGCAGAGCTTGATGCAAGCAGGGGTGGGTGTGAGGCTCGGCCCCTGCTAGTTATAACCGTCCCCCGAAGCACTGGCAGTGTTTTTTTTTTTTTTCTTTCTTTCTTGTTTAGGCTAGCTGCGCGGTAATCGTATCTCTGAAACATGGTTGTTTGTGCAGCTCGGTCTCATAAGAACCGTTCTGACCATCATTTCAACTTTCCTTCTCCTTGTTTTAGATTTGAGATAACGAGGCAGGGGCCTGTTCAATAAGAATATGATAAACTCTGGAACATGTGTGTGCTTGACATTAGCTGTTCCCTCTTCTCAAGGTCCATTTTTCCCTGTCATTAGGGATGACCATACGTTGTGTGTGTGTGGTTAAGATGGAGGCCTTGAAGAGGTGGAGAGGGAGAACAAGAGGATTTGTTCCTTTCGGGGTCTTTTCATTGACTTGCTTTACTTTGCCTTGCTGTTATTTTTTCTAGGGTGGGTGTGTTCTCCGTCTCATTGCTGTTTTCTACTCAAGGCAGTTTTTTAGGTCACAGTCCTGGAAATATTTTCATAGATTAAAGCAACTAAGCTCACATTTGTGTTAGCAAGAAAAATCTTTCCTGAGTCATGTTTTTGTATGTTTGGCAGCAAATTGGCTTCACTCATGTCTGTCGCTCAGATCTTTAACCCTTCGATGAACGAGTGATTGAACCCTGACTATCTCCATAAGTAGGTCAAAAATGTTTTTTATGCAACGTATGTTGGTTAAGAATAATCGTTTGCATTTTTATTTTATTTTTTGTCCAACATAAGAATTATATTAGTTTTTACTTGGGGAAAATGTCACAACGGCAATAGAACAATGTTTACATTTATTTTTTTGAGCTTATGGCGTCATGCGCACGTGTGTGTCTCGCTGTGTGTCGTGCGTTAGTGTTTGGGAGAGTTTGCCTCAGCATGGGCGGTCCAGCTGTACACCTAAGATTGAAATTGAATAATACTTATTAATAAGTTATTATCCATGCAGGGTGACAGGTTGGCTGGTGCCTATCTCTGGAAGTGCTTGGGTGAGAGGTGAGGTGCACCCTGGACCTGTCATATTGATCATCTCTTCATACTGGCTCCTGACCTTGATAGATATATTTGCAGTTTGCACTATATTTGAAGTAGTTTAACAGTGGCTTAAAAGTGGACTTAGAACTCCTATTTGAATCTGAAAAAAGTATTATTAGTCAGTGTTTTTCAGGACCGGTAGGTATCATTAATAGGAATCTAGATTAATTTGTGTCCCTTTTTAAAGGAGGACAAGGAGAAGCCTCATTCAATGGGATTTCTCAATGAAGTAGACAGTTGCCTGTCAGGGAAATTACATATGCATGCATTTGGAGTTCCACAAGCATGCTGAAGCCCTTTTTTATATCCAAAACTCTGGTCACTCAAACTGACTTATATTCATCTTCTCTTTTGTCTACTCCCCTGTGTGCCAAGTAGTGAGGCAAAAAACAGATCCTATGGTGCTGTAGAGCAAATGAGCCAAGCGGGCCGCCTGCCTTCTTTACACCATCTACCCATCAGTCACAGAGTCTGCAGTTTGAGCAGGCCATTAGGTCCATTATAGCTAAATGACAGAAACTTGTAGTTAGTTTGCAGAGAGGAACAACAAAAAACACTATAAAAGCTAAAGAAAGCCGGTAAGAAGCTTCTTAAAGGAATGATTTTTGCACCACTGAATTTCCCCGCGTTACACATTAGCTGTTTGCTTTCATTTAGCCTGGCAGGGTTGTGATGAATGGGGTCTTTTCCACAGGACACATTGTGGAAATGTGCACAGGCCCTTGTGGATAAAAGCCAGAAAATGATATGTTGGATCTTTTTCTATTGCCAGCTATCTACTGACGTAAAGTTTTCTCTATTTGAGGGGCAAAGTGAGGTTTTAGTATTTATTTGTCCATCACTGAGCAGTTTTTTTGTTGCTATTCTTCATGCATTTAATACACTTGTTTCTTTTTCTAATATCTGAGGGCATTAGGAGTTGATGTCCCTGAAGTGAAATATGTGAAATGTTAAATAGAAATGCACCTAAAGATTTGATCAGCCTACATGAACTGTTTATTAAAACATTCTTGAGGAGAAAAAATGTCTTATTGTATTTCTAATGGTTGTATTTACTTTATTTCTTATCCCAAGTCCTTCTTTAGGTTTACTATTTAATGGATGAATGATGTGGAATAACAGAAAGTTAGATGGTCAGATTTAATTGAAGTTTTTCTGCCTCAGTCTTGGCTAATTTATGGACAAAATATTAATTGTTGGACTGTTTTGTTTTGAAAGACAGCCATGTAGCAACAGTCACTGCTGCTGTATAGGTTTTGTCCACCACCCCCACCGGCTCTCCTCTCTGTGCTGCACCGCTGCCAGCCTGTGATGTGTTCAGTATTGCCTTGAACTCTGGCCTCTGCCTGTCTGCCAGCTTCCTGCCAAGAACCAGTCAAAGCCTGGGATTTCATGTTTTCTCCATTTGTGATCACGTCAGCATTTTCTCTCCAGTAGTGTCTCACGACGGGAGAGCAGATTAGTTTTCCTGATTGTTGATCCTCTTTACATAATACATGTCATGTCAAATGTTGATAGTTTACTCTATGCCTCACAGATCAGGACACAGACACATACAGTTAGCAAAACTCTACAAGTTTGACTAAAACAAAGATTTTGACTTTTTTTGGTTGAAATTATACTTAAACCTTATTATATATAGCCCAACCCCCTCGTCTCAGTCCCCAACCCCCCGAACAAACACACACACACACACACACACACACACTGTGACAGTGCTAAACCAACAAATGTAAGTAATTGTGTGCATATGAAACTGACAAGGGTACCAGCTGAAAGGCTCCTGCTGTGATTGATGTACATGCATGTAATCGGTCCAATCGGTGCATGATCCCCCACTGTGTCTGTCTCTCCTGACACGCTTTTTGTAAAGCCAGAGGGGGGTGGGGGGGGGGGGGGGGGGGGGGTCCTGCACACTGGTTTTACACATTACATGTGCTTGTGGCGGTGCTTCAGTGTTGGGACATACAATAGCAGAACATGAATGTGAGAGTAGTGGGTTGTTTTGGGCCGTCTTTATGTGAACCAACCTCCCCTCCTCCCAGTCACTGATATTTCTCTGAGTTCCCCACACTGTGCAGCTGAATGCACTGTGAGCCTCCATCCCTCCCATCCTCCACACTATATTCCATTACATTAGCTCCTCCATGTGCAGCCACCTTGGAGTGGTTTGCAGTGACAGAGTGTGGACATGTGGAACTTTTAAATGATTTATAATAACCGACCTAATATTGCTTCCAATATTCTTGTTTTGAAGATATTGTACATTTTGATATTTTAGCAAAGACTGCAAGTCAATATATTGTGCAGCTTGAAAACGTTTCCCTGGTGGTTTGTCTGGATTGTGGAAGTAGTTGGATTTGCCTGATGTCAACCAAGAGGGTAAATTAAACTTCCTGCCGCGTCACCAATGTTTCTTCTCCCACCATCAGGCTCGGATCAAGTTTCCCGTCGATTATCCGTACTCTCCACCTGCCTTCCGCTTCCTCACCAAAATGTGGCATCCCAACATCTATGAGGTAATAGTAAAATGTATTTTGTTTTTACTTTTTGTGAACTCCACTTTAAATTCTGAGTAATACTGAAGTCGATGTTCCTCTTAAATCTGGTTTGTAATTATGTGTTTCTGCAGCATCGTGAAGAGGAAGAGATAATCACTCTTCTGTCAGATGCTTTTAGACCCGTATTGCAAACCAGAAAATCAGGCATTTTTTTGTTTCTGTTTAAAAAATTTTTTTAATTTTTCACGTTGGAGATTGAAACAAGAGTTTCAAGTTTCTATTGGAAGCAGGATAGCATGGTATTAGAAGGGATAACGAAGGAGAAAAAGACAGGTACATAAATTCTATAAATTGCTTCTGGATGTTATAAGAAGATGCACAGAAAGTCAAGAGAATTACCACCACAAGGCTGAGGCTCTGCAGAGAAAATGGCTCAAAGTCTTTAGAAATCAATGAGATTAAAAAAAGGGATTTTCTTTAAAACTTTAAAACTCAAATACTGTGTTTGTTTTTCATTCTCTGAATAGTTAAAATATCAGTCTAAGCAAGGTGTACGCTGTTGTCTCTGCAGAATGGAGACGTGTGCATCTCCATCCTTCACCCACCGGTGGACGACCCACAGAGCGGAGAACTCCCTTCAGAGAGGTGGAACCCCACACAGAATGTCAGGTAACCATCAGATCCATATAAACTAACTGATCAAATTGTTTCTTAATTTAAAAAAAATAAAATCTTTGTTAGTTTTGGGTTTAAATGTTTAGCGGATTTGGTGCTATGAACCGTTTACTCACCTGTTTTAAACCGGGTTTTAGTGCTGCATGAAAAGAGTAAAAGTGCGTGATGATGCGTGATCTTCTCATCACATGTAAAAAAAGAAGTTGGTTTGTTAAAATGCTATTAGATGATGGTGGTGAGAAACCTTGGTGCTGGTAGCAGCTTAAATGGTTCACGGCTATAGAATCTTGTCTGCTTGTTTTTACTTTTAATATACTTGAGAGGAAATGTTGGATACAAACATGATACCGACTGGACGTGATAAACTACATGAGTAGTTCCAGCTTGTGTCACTTTGACTGTGACTAAATTGGCTTTGAAGACACGTTTAAATCGTTTGTTTGGAAATGTTGGAACCTGTAGAAAACATACGGTGATAAACTTTGGGATCCCATGTGAAGCGACCTGCTCATGGGTCTATCTGAAACGATGGTCACACCTGAACTGAGTTGTTTTCCTCTGCTTAAGGGTTCTGTAAACAGTTTGTGTTTTCATAATGAATAAAACTTTAAAAACTCAAAGGACGATTTTAGGCTGTAGATGCGACACTGAAGTTAACATTTGACACTAAACCAAACTAAAAGACTGTTTCAGTTTTTTGAGAACTAGACCTGAATGTGTCTTCACTAACCAGAGGCTCTTTAAAACACATTCAACTCTTGACGGTCTTTAAAGTCTTTAAGATATTGTTTGTGAAACCTTTATTTGTGTAAACCAAAACAGGTGATTCTTTGTTCTCTGTCTCATCGTGTTCTTGAGAACAGCTTAGGTTCTGATCTAATGAGCAGAAATCATTTAAATTAAACATGTATCTAAAATCTGCAGATTTTACTGCTGAGTAAAAAGTACCATCCGGACCTGATGTCAACTAGCTGCTGTCTGCATGTTGTGTTTGTCTTGTTATGTAACTGATGCTTCATGCTGGTCAACGTTCTGCCTTCTCAAGTCCTTTCAGGTTTTACACGAAGTCTCGCCTACTTTTTATCAGATATTTATTCATAGGTTTCTGTGTCTAACCCTGCAGTTGCCAAAATGGGTCTCTTTATTTTCATCCAATGTCACATAATCTGACTGATGGTTATCTAAAGTGACACTGGTCACATTGTTGAAGATTAAAAGCAAAATTCAACCAAACTCTAATAATAATGCTCCATTATTTCAGATACTGGGTTGAACTAGTTAAACATTTTACAACACTGTAGCTGTTGTATCCTTTCTGCTTAGTTCAGACATAATTTCTCACTGCCTTACAGTAAAGTAAAGTACTCTACAAGATTCTGGCTCTGTGCTGGACATGGTCTAGATTGGTCCAGATGTGGCAGTAATGATGCGTTTACCTTCTTTCTGCTTTTGTTTGCTGTTCATTTGTTTTGTCTTGCTTTGTGTCTCTTGTCTCATCTTACCTCCCTTCTTGCCTCCCTGTCCTCTTCGTCTCAGTTTACTGCTCATGCTGCATTACGTTCCTCTATTTTAATCCTCCTCCTCCTTGTGTCCCAGGACCATCCTGCTCAGCGTCATCTCTCTGCTGAACGAACCCAACACGTTTTCCCCAGCCAACGTGGACGCGTCTGTGATGTACCGCAAGTGGAGGGACAGCAAAGGGAAGGACAGAGAATACATCGAGATCATAAGGTATCAAGAGGGGATAACATGCAGCATCCTTTTAAAAGGACACTTCCCCGCACAGTGGTGACTCAAAGCGCTTTTTTCTTTTTTCCCCATTTCAAAGGAAGCAGGTGCTGTCCACCAAAGCTGACGCAGAGCGGGACGGTGTCAAAGTTCCCACCACGTTGGACGAATACTGTGTCCGCACCCAAGTCCCACCCACAGACGACGGCTCGAACCTTTTATACGACGACTACTACGATGACGAGGAGCTGGATGAAGATGAGGAGGAAGACAATGAGGACTGTTGCTATGACGAGGATGACTCTGGCACTGAGGACTCCTGACCACGCCGCGCTGTGACATCACCCACCTCTTCCCCATCCCCTGACCAGATCTTGTACCCACACACAGTCAAGTCTCCCTCTTGTGTCACTGACTGAACTTTAACTCCCTTCCTCCTGCTAAAAAACACACTTGGCACGGGGGCCGTCTGTCCAGCATCTGTTACACGCAATCAAAGAATGCACACTAAAGCCTGGGTCATTGAAAACATAGCAGCAGAGTTGTTTTTGAAGTTCCTTTACTTTATTTTGCTATGTTGTCTGAGTAGAGCTTACACATGATACAGAATCAGGAAGATAAATGTAAAAAAATACTTCTGCACTGATACCTGTCAAAATGTCCAAAAGAAAGGCCTGAGACCTATTTCCTCCACAGATGTCAGGGGAAACACCGCTTTCTTATGACTGAGTTTCTCTCTTTTGCAACAGATCAGATCACTGTAAAACAGGAACGTATTTGCAAAGGAAGCTAATTAAGGCAAAAAGACAAACTGTTCTGCTTGAGCCATATTATGCGTGACCTCCAGTTAGCACACAGTCCAAAGCCCTGACACACTTTCACCTATGACTTTTAAAGCCGCAGGGCTTGGGATGTTCTGAACGGGGAAGTTATCCATTTCAGCAAGCTACTCATACTTCCTTGTGCCTTCCTCTACCCCTGATCCAAGTGACCAGTTCAAGCAAGTCCCTACCAGAAGAGTGATATTCAAGCTCTGACTTAAGGGTTCAAACTTCTGTTTCTGCTTATTTATAGAGGCACCTGTTAGATTTATCTATGGTGTGAGGTAAGATCCAACAGCTGAACTCACGAGTCAAATGTAGATCATGCCACCAGTGTGCTGTTTCAAATTAAAAGGAAATCTATGCAGTTGGAGGTTGAGTTTCAGTCACATTGCACGTTTAAAGCATTGCAGTGTTTAAAATGTAACGGTAAAGCAGAGCCTTGCAGCAGTTAGACCAAACTCCAGCTGGAGAGGATCTGAGGGAGTGTCTGTAGTGGAGCTTGCAGCTGGAGTCGTCTTTGTTAGTTATTGGTTCGTCATTTCCACTCAAGAGTAGCACAGATGTCTGCAGCAGAGGAGCTTCATTGTAACCTTTCGCTGAGCTTGCCTCCTACTGGCGGCTGTGTGCACAGCAGCATTACTATTTATTTTTCCTACCCCCTGAAATGCTGGGCTGTATTGCAGCCATCTTGGCTCTCCTGAATCAATGAACCCAGTCGTTTGAGCTGAGATCGGGTGGAAGTGTGTAGGATTCAGAAGAATAAATAATGGCCGGTTGAATACCTGGACCGATTGGTTAGTTTTCAGTCTCCTTTGCACCAGTGGAGGACTGGACATCGCACACATAGCCACCATTAACAACCAGCAGTATTTCTAGAGAAAATCTCAACTTTACTGTAACTGTTTCCGTTGTGTGAATAGCCGCCGTTCGTTTCAAAGATGTGCTGAAAAATGTGAAGAGGACGTTCAGAATGGGTTTTTATCCGAGCCTGAGCAGGACACTGTGGTTCTTCTCTAGCATGCTAATTGGTGTTTGTGGTTTTAGATATGATGTAACGGTTGGGAATGTGTGCAAGGTAAAAAGGTCCTCGAATTTGCTTTTATATATTGTGAATGGGCTGAGGGTTGATTTTTGTTTAGTTTTTATTTTTTCTTTCTCCTGAAATTTTGCAAAGATTTCATAAATGTTTTGATGATTGACTTAATTTCTTTTGAACCCAAGTTTGTTCATGGAAGTATTGAGCAGTAAAATGTTGAAGCAGAAACACGATTATGTAACAACAAAAATGGACAAAGCACACAATATTATGAGAACCTTTTTTCCCCACACTGAGTTATCAATACTGGATCACCAACTAATTCCCTTTTTAATTACCTTTTTATGGTCCCCAATCATGTATTATTAAGTTTTTGGAGAATGGGATTTGTTCATTGTTTTTTTTGTTAAACTACTGTTAAATTATAAATTTTTTTTCTTGTCTCTCATTCCCACTCGCCCCCCTGAGTTTTCTGATCCCTGATTGGTTAAAACACGTTTGATGGAAAACCAGGCTGTTGAGAAAAAAAACGAAAAACCTCAGGAAAAACAACCACCAACAAATTAATTGTATTCCAATTGAGCGAACCTGACCAGGTCGGGAGGGGGGGACTTACTTTTTGGCTTCAAAGGACTGTTTACAATCTCTACCTTGATATGCACATGTGGATAGTTTGACGATCACTTGATATCTTGTTTTCTTGTTTATATATTTTTTTTTTCTTATGGTTTGTAAATCTATTTAAATTCTGAAATAAAGTTCTTTATTAGATATTGTTTTTTATTTATTTTTAATAGATTTAATCCTTTCATTTGTAGTCCCTTTTAAAACTCTCACGTCTACTCTTCATTTTCTGTGCTCCTTTGCAGGTGCTGAAAAGGAGGAATATATGAAACCCAGGGTCAACTCTGACACATGTAAGAACTGGATCTTTCCTTTTCTCTTTTTGTGTTTGCAGTTTTTGACACGAAGTTTACATTGACCTATTTTCCTTTGTGGAATGGCCACACAACAATGAACCTAAATATTCTCGGACTACTGCTTTTTCCAAGATTTGCTGAAGTCTATTATAATTTTTGTTATGTGTAATCCCACAAACTTAATGTTGGCATGCTTCAGCTGTTCCAAAATCAGTTTTGATGTGTGTTGAGAATGCTGATGCTCTCTCTGAACAACCTGTTGTGTTCAGATTTCAACCATTTTACCGAAACTGGCCCTCTGAGATGAAAGAAAATTATTTGGGGGTTTTGAGGAAAACATCTAGCTTTTTGAGTGTAATTAGGCCAGTTAAGATATTTGTTTCTTTAAGGAAATATGACCTGCTCTAAGTATTGAGGATGCAGTCTGCAGCATAACAACATAAAATGAGTAAAGGGAAAAAAAAAACCTTCCCCTTTACCCTTAATGGTTTTAATTTGGTTGTTGTTTAAACATCGAATTGTTTAAACCAGTAGTGCTCCAGGCACATGTTTCCCTGCTTCAGCAACCTGATTTCAGTTGATGGCTGATTACCAGGCTTTTGCTGAACTGCAATCATCTGAATGAGGCGTGTTAAAGCAGGGAAACCTCCTAAACATGCAGCGCATTGTTCCTTGAGGACTAGGGTTGGAAAAACACTGACTTAACCTGGTCTTTCCTATTTTACGCATAATGTCATTACTTATTTTGGAATAACTTTAGGTCGAAGTTGTGGGACCACTGTGAAGAGTTGTATGTGGATCTGGAGACGCCGTTTTAAAGCCGTGAATTGAAAGCTGATTAAACACCTGAAAACTGTCTCAGTAAAGCAAGTGTTACATCTCCATGGGTGGTACAGCTCCTCGTTCTGCCAAAGAGTGCTCAAATTTCTAGCCAGAATTATGCCAGAGGCTTGTTGATGGCTACATGAAGCCTATGGTCAAGATGCAAATCACCATCTAAATATCGGCTGTGTATGTATATATATATATATATGTATGAAAAATTAAGACATTCTACAACCGCCTGTACTTTTAACAGTTTTGGACATATGGATTTTTTTTTTACATCAGTTTGAACACTACTGAAAAAGTAAATCACAGAAAACTGAACAAAATACATTCTAAAATTGTATGTAAAATGTTATTTCAAATTAGCTTTTTTTGTGTGATGCCTCTGTGTGTGTTGAGGTGAGAGTGACCACCTTGGTGAAATAGTAAGAGCCTTCAGAGGTCTTGAACAATTTGAAATCAGCAATTTGATTCTCTAGGAAACCGTCTGCAAGTGGAGAACATCCAAACCAACTGCAAAAATGACAAGGTTTGGCTCTTCAAGTCAATTCAATTCTGAAAACAGGACCACAAAATGCTAGAAGAAGTCTCCAAAACCCCTAAAATGTCATTTCAGGACCCACAGCAGGTTCTTGCTACTGTTGATATAAAAGTGCGAAGTGCTAGAATCAGAAAGAGACTGAACATAGAGGTGTGCAAAGAGGAAACGTTTGCTTTCTAAAAGAAACATGAATGCTGTAATAGGTTTACCATGCAGAATTTAGACAAAGACCAGAATTTCTTAAGATAGATGAGTTCAAAATTGTATTATTTGGACGCCAGTATTAAGAAAATTTTTGGCATAAACAAAAACCAGCATTTCAGTAAAAGCACCTGAATCCAACTGTGAAGCACAGAGCTGGAAGTGTCATGGTTTGGAAATGCCTTTCTGCAGTAGCATCTAGTCAGTTCACCATCATACAATCCTCCTTAAATTCTATGGTGGGTCAGAGGGTGCTTGACAAATATAAGACAATCTGTCAAAATTAGAATTGAGATAAAGCAGAACCAGACCCTGAAGCATGTCCCTCACTTCAAATATACCAGTAAACCCAATAAAGACTGGCCAGGAGTTAAGAAATTGAATATTTTGGCCCAGTTCTTTATTTCATAGAGATGATGTGGGGTGACTTGAAATGGGTTGTACATGAAGAAACCCCTCAAACATCCCACATCTGAAAGTAAGGAGTGGGGGGTACTTTCTGTAGGCTGTTGTCAGAGACCGGTAGATGGCTATGAGAAGCATCTCACCGAATTATTTCAGACAAAACCTTTCCTTGAGAATAAAGATTATCTTTTTTTAAAGTTTGGTGTTTACCTCTAATCACTTTTTATCCAGAGATTAAAAACTATTACAATTTTTTAATATGTGAACATGTCATAATAAAGAACTGAATATTTATTGGGGTGTCCTAATTTTTTCATATAACTAAATTTAAGTCTGTATGCATACCTTTGGAGTTGTGCACCCAGTGCTTCTTTAAAACATGTATTTAAGTTGTTTGTTGTTTGATTTCGACCTGCAAAAGGAACACCTCGAATGAACAGTTAAAACACAACATAGTGTGAACATGGTCAACATATGTCAACTTCTCACCTGAACTGTAATGGTGTTGAAAGTGCATGATGAGCCATGGAAGCAGGAGTCACCCTGCTACACTTGGAGGGTGGGGGAGACTTTTAAAGGATTTTCTAATGCTTTTGTGTTTTGAGTTGCAAGAAGGAAAATAAGAAGCAACCTCCCTGATTGTAGCTGTTTTTCCCTTCTCTTCCTGCTCCAGGAAAGTTTGCTCTTGGAGGAAACAAAGATAAGATGTGTGGAGAACTTGCTGATAGTTTAGCTCTGACCAATCCCAGATAAAAGCTTTCGATCAACGTTTTTATCGGGTTCATTATTTTTGTCTTGAAACTTTTTTTTCAAAACTCAAAACAAGTCACAACAATTTTCTTGCATGTTTAATTGACATTTTATTGGGCACACCACATTGAAACGATAGAAACTTGTATTCTAAGCGCTCTCTTTGTTACGTTTGGTCATTTCTGGATTTTATTTACAGAAACAAAAAATACTGAATACCACCAAAAGCCCTTCAGCACGATTACTAAAGCTATACATTCTCACCAGCATATTTTGTGGAAAATTAACAAAATAATGTGGATGTGACACAAAATGTAACACAATATTAAAACACAAATTCCAGTAAGTTAATTATTAGTTAATTGTTTTAACTTGAAAAATATTTGATCCTTTCATGCCTGTATATTTTTCCAAATTTATAACAAAGGGCAAGTTCTTCTCAACATTATTATTTTTCTTATGTTCAGTGCAGTTAAATGTACTGACAGACAGAAAGAGCAAATGCCTGCAGGAAGGGCTTTTCAGTACTAATAGTTACTATTGTGCTTGCTTCAATCTGAGCAGACGGTTCAACATTATGTAGTTTGCTATAAGTGATGCCTGAGGGGTGTAAAACATTTAAGAAACATGATGGTTCTCATGCTGTTTTCTATAGCTCTACATTTATACGGTCACAGAGGACTTGAGTCAGTAATGAGATTTGATTCTAAGTTACAAGATAGTTGTGTTTTTTATAGTTGGAGATTGATGAAATACTCTGGTTTATTTTGCATGTTATGTTAAAATCATGATTATAGGAAATTAATCGCAGTACAGTGTAGTCGCATTTTGCTTCTAAAGAAGCCAGCTTTATTGTCATCTTTAAAATGGTCTTAGACACTTTGCTGTCATAATCTGTTTGAGTGTGCTCTGAACAGTAAACTGTCATATGACTGAGTAAAAATGGCTGAAGAAACAGCAAAACCTTTGGGAAGACCTTTAGAAACGCCGGAGAATAGCTATTCAAGACCACATTAAAAGGTTTTCAAAAAGAAAGTGCATAGATAAATTTTATTTTAATAGCACTGATAAAACTGACAGTGCTTCATAAAGAGACCATTAAAGCACCATTAAAAGATGATTAAATTAGAGCAAATTAAATGATACAAATAAATAAAAATTAATACACCCATCCATCTATTTTCTATACGCCATGTCCTTGCAGGGTCATTGGTTGAGAGGGGAATACACCCTGGTCAGGTCGCCAGTCCATCACAGGAAAAACAGCCATGCATGCACACATAGGACCACTTACAGATCAATTAACCCAACAGGCATGTTCCTGGACTGTGGGATGAAGCCAGAGTACCCCGAGAGACCACTCATGCATGGGGAGAACATGCAAACTCCAGTCCCGAGGACTTTCTTCCTGCAAGGCAGACAGTGTTGCCAACTGTGCCACCATGCAGCTTAAACAAATACTATAACATGTTTTTAATATTGTGTCGGCCTGTATCTTTGGAAGCAAAATATGTAAAAATGTGGCCTTTGAGCTCAGGGGTCCCTCCAGAAGAAGTCATACAAAGGACCTTTAGAAACCAAAAGGGCTCCTGCAGAAAAAATGCTGCAATATTCATATGAATATATTTTCCCCTCACTTTTAAAGCTTAAATCTTATAAACATTCAGAACTGTAAACTTATTGAATATTTTTTTTTGTTTTACATTTTAAGTCCTTTTTTATCAGTCTAGCGTTCCCTATTTTACTTTTATAAAACTTTTATAAACACAATTTATAAAAGGCTGACCTGAACATTTGGACTGTGGACGATAATATATTTTATTTTCATGCAATTATCCAACAAAATACTGTATAATAGGGGCTAAATCTAGACCTTTCCATAGGCTCTGCTGCCAAGTAGTGGTTAAACTTGTGATTTCAAAGAAAATTAAAAACAATTTCACCCAGATGCTTGAAAAAAACGATAGTCACTTGTATCTGGTTTTTGAATGCTAAACTAATGATAACAATTCACTTTATTTATATAGAACCAATTCACAGCAACAACTAAAGGCAATTTAATCAATCCAATCAGACAGACAAATTTCAAATCAAGTACATAGATTCCAAATTGATCTGAGTTATCAAACAATGCAGTCAAGTTTATTTTTCAAATTGGTTAAAGAGTTTTCTATCCAAGAAAACCTAGCAGATTGCAGTAAGTCAGTGACTTGCAGCATTTTCTCATCCTGTGAGATGCTCCACTATGAGCATGTAGTGACAGTGGAAGGAAAAACTCACCTTTCCTAAAGTAGTAAGTGAGTGAGTAAAGGTTGTTTGAATGGCTGGTAAGGGGGGGTCCTAAGTGTGTAGTGTATGTTTAACTTTTATGCTATGATTGGA
This sequence comes from Girardinichthys multiradiatus, assembly GCF_021462225.1. NCBI lineage: Eukaryota > Metazoa > Chordata > Actinopteri > Cyprinodontiformes > Goodeidae > Girardinichthys > Girardinichthys multiradiatus. Next base: position 28,012,201 of record NC_061802.1, read on the forward strand.
AGTGAGGGGGGGGCACTTTTTAACCTTGATCCAAATTATTAACCTTTGAATAAGCCATTAGAGTTAACACATGCAAAAATATTGACTACAAAAAAGTTAATAAAAAAACCCCAGTGTGCTTCCCAGAGGGTCAACATCTTAAAAATTAAAATGTTATATGTTTCAGTTTATTAGCAAACCCCATGGTTATAGTATCAACAGATGATGCTTTCTTCAAGCTTCTCATCAGCATGCAGAGGTACATGCTGATGTTTGACAGGCTTTTAGCCATATCTTCTGGCAAAAAACATATTCTACATCGCCTGTTAAGGATATGTAAAAGCCCTGAAATGCATATTTTATTGCAGAAGTTTATTCTTACACTTTTGTTTTTGTGTTATATTTAAGTATTTCACATTATAATTGATATTGCCAATAAATGTGGACAGTATAGAATGTCTAAGAGTTTTATAGAAAGGTCAGACTAGATGTTAAAACATCTGCAGACATTTCTACCTGTACTTAAAAAAGGGTGTTTCTGCTCAACTGAGGTTTGCACAGTTTTTTCTTTTCTGTAGACAACTCGGTATTTGATGTCAACTAGACTTAGAGTTGTTGACTATTAGGGAATATTCCTCTGAGAATTAAGTCGATGTACCTTTTGGTTCCTCGTACATTTTAAGTCCTGTAAAGATTTTGTGTCACTGTTTTCTTTTTTTTTTGTATTACAAACACATGAACCTGAAATAAAGGTAAGACAGAAATGTCCTCTGGGATGAACTGAACAAACAGCTTAGATCTGAATGTTTTTATTAAGTAAGGTGATTGAGTTTGTATTAACAGCTGCCAGAGTCTGTTTCTTTAACTCAGATAAAATCTCGGAGTAACGTCAGATGTATTAACTGCACAGTTTTTTTCTCCATCTGAGATATTTGTCTACCTGAACAATCCCACATCCAGACATTTCTTTGCTTCTTTAAACATGTATTGATGAGGGAAAGTTTAGGGGTCTCCAGTTCTCCATCATTCTCCTGTTAGTTTTTATGGTGGGTGGAAGTTTTTTTTTTTACACCTTATCTAACTTTTCCTCCTCCTTTGTTTTAGCATAACCCCTCTAGAGGGCAGCAAAGGCTTGTACCTGGTTACAGCCAGCTCTCTATCCATGGTCTCTTCACAAGCTGGAGAATAACTGTAGATCCGATAAATTTGAGAAGAGAAACTTGATATTTTAGAAGGTATCAATCTGTTTTCTGTCTCTTGTTTTCTTAGCTCACACCTCTAATTAGTCCACCAACAATGCACTCTGAAGATGTTTACCTGCTTTAGCTAGAGAATCTGCACTTTGCTGGAGAATAGAGAGCAAACACAGCTTCACGAGGAACCTTCTCATTGCTGCTTGATATGCCAGACTTTGACAGCATATTTATCTGGCAGCATGTGCTGTGACATCAATTCAGAAACTGTAATATACAGTCCAGTTAATCCTTTATTTCCATAGTGTCCTTTTTCTGCATCCCTAAAATGCTGGCCCATCGTCTACCCCTTGGAAATGAAACCCATTACTCTGTGAAATGCGATGAAAGACGTTTTATTTGACAAAACTACAGATCAGTATCCCATATTTCAGGGCTCCAGGCAGTTCATAAATGCTCACAGCAGTGTGCTGGCCTTTCTTGGTTTATTATTTTATTTTCTCCCACCTTCCTACCACTAGACCCCTAACTACTTCCATCAGTTTCTCCTTGCAGCAATATACCATATATGCACGGAGTCCATTCAGATTTGCTTCCTGTGGCAACAGTTCTGACCTTTTGCCCTGCGTGTGTCCATTCCAAATGCCAGTTCAGTGAAGTGGAGAAAGCAAGACGCTCAAACAATCCTGGCATTTGCCAAACTGCGCTCCCACCCCACCCTCTTTTGTGATTTTGCTCATACCTTACAATGTTTTGTTTTCCTCTCAATGTCCGCTCAATGTCTCTGTATATATATATAAACTACCTCTGGATCTCAGCCAGATATTCCAATCAGTGGCCCCTTTTTTTGGCTCTTTCACATTGTGACCATGAGTCACATATGTTACTATGTCCTTGTGCTGTCTGAATGGCCATCAGTGGCTAGAAGGCAGCCGAGTCGTCTGTGAGCTGCAGAGAGATGGAGAATGAGGGAGCTGCAACAGACTGGAGAGATGAAGAGAAGCGAGATTGGGGGGGGGGTAAATCCATATGTCAGTCTATGAGATGTCTCCAAGGCAACAGAAGCTGTGGTGAAGGAGGGAACAGGTTGGCTGGCAAGGAGAAAGATGGATGACAGCAATAAGAGCAGGGTGGCTAGAAATCTACATGTTGCTCTTTGTTTTTTCTCTGTACTTGATCATAATGGATGACAACATAAGCAATAGACCTTGTGAAGATGAGTGTCACCGAGTCCTGTACAGGCATGAGCTGAAAGGCCACTCGGAGAGGAGGTGGCCATTAATTCAAAAACATCACAAAGACACAGAGTATTGTTTGCAACTGGATTCAGTGACAGTCGTTTATTTTTACTTTACTTAATGTTCCTTTACTTTACAAAATAGATGGCATTAGGAGGAAAGAACATTCTATTGAAATATTGTGGTGACATTTCAGGACATGAGGCAGGAAGTTAAAGCTTGGACACAAATGGGTCTTCCAAATGGACAATGACCCTAAGCAAATTGCCAAATAAATAACAAAGTGAAAGTGGCTTAAAGAAAACAAAGCTGACCTTCAACAGAAGAAGTTTAACCTGAATAAATGTCAGAAAATGAGAAAAACAAGGAAGGCGTCTTTTTAAACAATGTGTGTAAACCTTATACATATGTAGTACTAAAGGAACATGTGTTGAAACCTGAACATTTACAGGAACTCTTGCTAAGTTTCTGTTCAGCCTCGTTTTTGAATCTGGATCCTAACTACTACTACGTCTGTCCAGGAACCCGATCAGACCTCTGCAGGACCAATAATCCGTAGCGATGTGCACATTCTGACTCTTATCCTCCAAGTGGTTTTCTTTCCTCCTTATTAAACAGCTGATTTTCCTACTCTCTGCCTTCAGCTTTCTAATTGCTCATGTGTTCCTCCTGTTCTCTGACACACAGAGTTGTAGTGGCTGGTCCCCTTAAATGGGAGAAGAACAAACACATTAACCTTTTCTCTGTAGATCCACTGAAACTTCTATATTGTTCTCATTTTTTTTTTGGGGTGGGGGTGGGGGGGGGGGAATGTTTAAGCCCAGAGTTCTGCACAGAGAGATCTAATATCCACCAGTTTTTTTAGTTTTAATAAAAATGGTTTCATGCAAACATCTACATAATGTATTTTGATTAATAATTACTGTATCACGTGACCCAGTCAGTTACTAGTTTATGTGCCTTCCTAGTTATATAATTCAGATTTTAGACTGAACAATAAATAAATAACCAGATTCTTTTTTTCTCCTGTTTTCTTTTCTAAGTGTAGCAGGTCGATCTCTGGCCTTTCTTCTCAGGACAAACAGCAGTTGGTTCAGATGTTCTTCAGTAATCCATCTAATGAATGGATTTTTCCACAGGTTGATCTAATCAGGCAGAGCCCTCTTAAAGTGATATATATATATATATATATAATGTGCGCCAGGCTCAAAGGACTGATGTGGTTCTTAACACTGCATACTTAGAAACAACATCTAGGTCATACACCAGGAAATTCTTAATACTGCTTTTTAGTACATGCATGCTAGCATATTGTGCCTTGCAATTGTATTCATGCCTGGTTAACTTTTTGACCTTTTGTCACATTATATTCACAAGGTTTAATTTTTATATTTTGTATGTTCAACACAATGTAGGTCATAATAGTGGAAGGAACATTATACATGGCTTTCAAAATGGTTTGCAAAATAATGTCTGAAAAGTTTGGCATGTTATGTATCTGGCCCACGTAAGTCTGATACAGCAAAATAAAATCAAATGTAAACTATCCCCAGAAATCTCTTAATCAGAAAATGAAAAGTTAGCCAGTTGTGTGTAATTTAATTTCAGCATAAATCCAGTTGCTCTCTGAAGGCCTCAGAGGTTTCTTAGAGAACATTAAACAAACAGCATCATGAAGACCAAGGAGGACAACAGACAGCTCAGAGACACAGCTGTGGAGAATTTTAAAGCAGAATCAGGTTATAAAACAACATCTTAAGCTTTAAATGTAGAGCACACTGTTGAATCAACCGAAAATGGGAAGATCATTGTGCAACTGCAACCCCAATCAGACATGTCTGCTTACTTACTGACAGGCTGGGTAAGAAGAGCATTAATCAGCAAAGCAACCCATAGGAACACTGGAGGAGGTGCAGAGATCTACAGCTCAGAAGTGAGAATTTCTTGCTTCTCCATGAATGTGGTCATTATGGATATGCGCCAAGAAGGAGGCCATTGTCAAAAACAATAGGAACTCCTGTTTACAGTTTGCTAACAAACCAAAAAGGGGAAACAACAAACATGGAAAACCGTGTTCAGGTTGTATGAGACCAAAATTGAACAGATTTCACTCTCAACATATCATACACTTGGTGACACATGGTGGTGGCAGCATCATGCTGTGGGGAGGCTTTTCTTCAGCAGGTACTGGGAAGCTGGTGAGTGTTAGAAAAGTTGCTGTTCTCAGACACTCTCCATCAAACTTGACTGTGCTTAAGCTCTTTTGCAAAGACGAATGGGCTAAAAGTTCAGTGTCCTGCAGAGATTTAGCTTAAAAGAGTTGCAGCTGTAATTACAGCAAAAGTGGTTCCACAAACTGGAACATTTTCTTTTATTTATGAAAGAGAGTAAAGAACTATACATACATTTCCTTTCAGTTGACAACCATGCACTACTTTGTGCTGGTCTGTCATGTAAATGACCAATTAAATGAAGCTAAACAATGACCTGTTGTTTGTAAACATAAATGCATCTTTATTCTGTTTTTCTTTACTCAAACATAATTTCTCATTAGAGATCCTGCATAAACTTCACGGTAGAATAACTAAATAAAGTTTTTTTTTTTTTACCAGGTTGAAAATCTATTTGTTGATGTTCCGCAGCTAAATTCTCGTTATGCTTGTGGTCCAGAGGCTGCTGCGCCAATCTCAGTCCGCAGGATCCACGACACTTGATCTCCAAACCAGGCAATCTGGACAAATAAAGTGCTTTTTGTTCTGCAGATCAGTGAAGTCATGGGGCCAATCCCGTTTTAGACAGATGTGGGTTTGTTGCCATAGCAAAGTTACCTGGGAAACCGATCAGCTGGTTTAAACCCAAAGATGGAGACAAAGAAAAAGACAAAACACGTGAACGCGCTGCACTTAGTTTCTGCTGCGCTGCAAGTGTATTTATATCTGACCGAACCCCAACCTGTTCCTAATCTAATCTGTTGATGCACAGAAGTCTCCAGAGTTTTTGTTTTCGAATTGGAGATGCTCTCATGCCCTGGCTTGCTCTGAGAATCACTGATGTACTTAACAGAGATGCAACAGAAACAAAATTAGAAACAATTTTAGGAGAAAAAAAAAAACAACAACACAGAGGTTAGAAAGATATAATATTTGGGCTGCATAAAACAAGAAATATTGGGTTCGTGTAACTTCAGAAGCAACCAGTGCGACTCTAACTGGTTCTACTGGGTGAACGCGGAGTGCCACAGGTGGATCTTATTGGTCAGTCGCTGCTTCTGTGGCGTCCATAAAACGGACGACAGGAGCTCCGGAGCGGAGACCGAGCGTGAGGGCGCAGAGGAGCCGCGCTGCGTATCCAGAGAAAACACCTGTTACTGCAGGACTGCATGCAGAGGGGCGCAAAAAGAGGACGCCACGCTCTTCAGTAATCCCGTGAGTAGATTTACATGGAAAACCAGTTGATTAAACTCTTTAATGAAACAGAGTTTAAGGTTTGGGAAGCAGTGGAGGAGGAAAGAGGCAGCATTTACGCACCTGTTGAGCACCTGTTTTCGTTTGTAACTTTTTATGTTAAAATCATTTACATATGGTAGAAAGAAACCCAGCAGTTTATTTAACAATTCCAGTTAATAGAAGGTGAATTTGTTCAGCCTAGTTTGTCAGAATAAAAGAGCATTTATTGCTATTATGTTGTTAGTCTATAAGAAACACCGAAAAGTCGGAATGAGCTGGAAAAGACGCATTTCAAATCAGATATACCTTTATCTTTCTCAGGTTCATTTAATTTCTTCCAGAAGTTAATGCATCACATCTACTCTTTTAGAATAGTTATTTTATTGATACAGTTTAACTATAAATGGTTTAAAATAATTTCTCATGTTCATGGTTTCATGTGTTGCCTGTTGTAAATGAAGGATATGCACTAGACTTTTGTCCATTACAGCCCGCTTGTTGTTTATTTATTTGTCAACAGATTATTTATTCTCAAATATGTATAAAGGTGCATTTAAACAAACTAGAAGATCAACAAGTTCAGTTTTAAAATATTATACAGTCATTTGAAAAAAAGTATAGGATAACCTACAAAGTATTCAGTCTTTTCAAAAGAAAGGTTATATCATATCATTGTCTCTTTTATTGCTAAAATTCTTTACTTAAAACAAATTGTGAAAATTGTATTTGATTGCACTTACATTAAGACATATAAGCATATAAACAAAAAAGTATAATTTATCTCAGGAAAAATTAGAACACTCTACCCCCTTAATAGCTAACCTTTGGCCTCATTTGGCTGAAATAACTTCTGGCACATCTATCTTGTAGACATCTACCAGCCTCTACAAGCCTCTGACATCGGTCTGAGGAAAGTTTGTCCCTCTTTTCACTTCTTTCTTACGTGTACAGCCCCACAGCATCTCAATGAGATCAAGATCTGGGCTTTGACTAGACCCAGGACTTTCCCTTTCTCAATTCTTATCCAGTCCTTGGTGGATTTGCTGATATGTTTTGGGTCATTGTCAGGTTGCAGGACCATTAGTCTGGCCTTCACGTTTTTCTTCTAAAGGAAAGGTTCTTCCTTGCTCACCTCCCATGAAATTGAAATTGTTCAGTCTCATTCTGACTGCATAGGCATGTACTTTTATATGAACAGTACCAAGATCCAGCTTTTTGGTTCAGTGATGACATTTTAAGCATTTTGGAGAGTTCTTTTAACATCTTGCGGTCTGCTTTCAAAGTGAATTTGCATGGATGGCCAAATCTGGGCATGTTAGCAGTCATTTTGAACTTCCTCTTGTTTTAGGGTGATTCCAAGTTCTTTTGAGATCTCATTAAACATTTTACCAGACTTTTAAGCTGCTGCAATCTTCTTTCTGAAGGCTTTGGACTGCTCTTTTTATTTTTCCATGGTGTTCTCTCTCACTTTAACAGTCGGAAGCACACCTAATTAAATGTCTGAGGTTTACCTTCCTTCAGTAATAGGGAATAATGAGTTTCTCATCATTTGGACCTGATGTGATCCATCTAAGTGTGATTTTAGCCATTTTAACAATGAACAGATGTGGGAGTGTCCTGGTTTATAATTGTGTTTTTTTATAGTCTTTTTTAAAACCTTTTGAAAGTTCTGTTCCTCAGTTTTAATTATTTGATTATATTACTTTATTTTTCAGCATTGTTATAGCTAATATTAAATATTGATTTGTCAAAAATATTTTTAAAAAGCAGACAAACTTTCAAAGAGCATCCTATTTGTTCCACATGGCTGTAAAAATTTATTACACATAAAGAATATATTTCTGTTAATTATGGTGATTATTGTTGGCAGCTAATGAAATCCCAAAATCCAGTTTCTCTGAAAATATGGATATTACCAAAGAACTCTCAAAAAAGGAGCTTAAATACAGAAATGTCAGCCTACTAAAAGTTTTGATCATCTACTGTGAAGCATAAGCACTAAATAATTGGTAAGGGGTTACTTTGCCTAAATTACTGCGTGCAACAATGCGATGTTGCAATGACAAATTAGATAAGCCCAGTTTGCTTTACTGGAGACCTTCATCTTGTCTTCATTGTTGGGTTCAATCTCTCTCATAGCAATATTTTCTTCTGGGTTTGGGTCAGGCACCCTTGTGGGGCAATCAATGGCACTGATTCCCGGGTTATTAAACCAGGTGTGGGAACATTGCAAGTTCTGTTGAAAAAAAATCATTAGGATCTCCATCTCTAGAATAGGCTTTGATTTACAATCCTGTCAAAGCTACTGTCATTCATGTTCCTTGTATATCTATTTCTACCACCCTTCTTCTTCCACTTAACTTTCCATTATAATGCTTGGATACAACACTCTGTGAACAGCCAGCATCTTTGGTAGTGGTCTTTTGTGTTTTACTCTCTTTTTAGAGCAAGTCATCATCGTCTGCTGGACAACGGTCAAGTGAACAATCCTGCCCATTATAGCGCAGGCTGTACCATGGTCATGACGCATTAGTTTCTGATTAAGAATAGTTTTTTATTGGTCATATAATGTTCAGAAAAATTCAATTTTGGGTTTCCATTACCTGTAAGCCACAGTTCAAATATAAATTCTCACAGTGTATGTTATCAGTCTATATTTTACATGAATTTACTTTTTGAATAGTTCAAAGAAATATATTCTCTGTGATAATCAAAGTTATTGACATGCACCAGAAAATATTAGGGAGTTTATTTGCAGACTGTGTTTCAGCACTTCAAGATTCAGGTGTTTTATTCCCCATCTCCCTGTTGGAGTGATCATTTACACTTCTCCCCATTCACTGTGTGTTATTAATTACAGAAGCTCTTGAGTGAAACCTGCTCCCTTCCTCCCACTGTCGGGTGGGAAAATGTGGGTTCTGGATAAGATCCGTGACTCGGTGGAGACTGGTGTGCTGAGACAAGGAGACAATGGTAACAGGAAGGCTGTGGCTCCAGCTTACAGCAATGTTCTCACTCCCGACAAGATCCCAGATTTTTTTATCCCTCCAAAGCTAGTCAGCTGCCCCGCTGAGCCTGAGGCTCCGAGCATCAAGCCTAAGGAGAGGCTGCAGCCGTCCACCTCTGAGCAAACCATCAGCAGCAACAGGAAGATCAGCAGTCCAAGAAGCCCTCGACTGGTGGCCAAGATTGCAGGAGATACAAAGAACCTGCTGAGAGCAGCGAATCGCCACATCATCCAGATAGAAAGTGCTGATGATGTCGTGGCTGGGGACACCAATGCAGACCCCCAGTCGCAGACAGCGATGTCTCTGCCCTACGTTCCTAAGACCCAAACATCTTATGGCTTTGCGACCCTAAAGGAGAGCCCTCACACTAGACGCAAAGAGTCACTGTTTCACTGCGAGCTGACCAGTCCCATCACCTCCCCAAACACCCAGAGAAAGACTTCTGGCAGGGGCAGCGAGACAGGGAACCATCTGACCCCTGCTGACTGCACCACCTCGCACATGAACCCTTACCGTTACTTCAGTGGTGGAGAAAGTGACACCTGCTCTTCTGCAGAGTCCTCTCCCTTCAGTTCTCCGTTGCTGTCCCGCTCCGCCTCCCTTCTCAAAATCTTCACTCATGAGACACAGGCCAAAGTGGTGAAGGCCAAGCGCACGCTGGCGCGCCACAGCTCCCTGTCCACGGACGAGTGCAGCTCCGCCGAGCCCAGCCCCAACGTCCAGCGGCGGCTTCGCGTCCCGTCCCTTCATGGCACCACTGGAGCATCTGACCACGGCCTCCAGCGGGAGCACACCATCAACCTGCACAAGGGAGGCACGGTGAGGATCAGCGCTAACTACGACTCCAGCACATCACGCCTGCTTATCCGCGTCCTGGCAGCTGAGAGTCTGTACGACAAGCACGTCGACATCAAAAGCATCAACTGCTGCGTGTCCGTGTACCTGAATCCAGGCAAGTTGCAGAAGCAGAGGAGCAACATCATCAAGAACAGCCGCAACCCAGTCTTCAATGAGGACTTCTTCTTTGACTCCATTAGCTCTGTTCAAGCAAAGAACCTTTCTGTGAAGTTCAAGGTGGTGAACAAGGGCACCAGCCTGAAGAGGGACACGCTGCTGGGAGAAAGGGAAGTGCCACTTACAAAGTTGCTCCCAGGACTCTAAAGCCACAGGAGGTGGAGCCTAAATGGATAATTTGGGATTTTTAAAAGAGGTTCTGATAAAAGGTCATCTAACCTACTGAAGATAACTCTCTTGGCCTCTTAATTTAGTTAGTTAGTTAGTTAGTTTAATTTCAGACCTATTGGTTGTGGAGACTAAGCTAAATGCTAGTCTGAAATTGGCCGAGACCAAAGAAGACTCCTACTGTCATAAAACAAGTCTGATCTCGAAAATAATATTATGGATTATGAAAACATAATTTGAATCATCTAATCAAGTTGATGACTTACAGAGATGTCTAAAATTATTTACATTATTTACATAGCAATGATCTTCTTGTGTGAAGCATAAAAAGAGAACAGAACATACAAAAATACCTTACATCAGTTCATCTGCACACTATTTCATTGGTTTGTACTCTGCCTTACTCTTCTGTCATATTAAGGCTCTGTCTATTTTAATGTCCAGGTATAGTTTTGTGTAGGTCCTTTTCTGATCCATTTCTGTCAATTAGGAGCAGAATAAATGCTGCCATTTATTCTGCTGCTCTTGACCTCAAACAGCTAGTCTGTTAGACTAGCTGTTAGCCTAAGCCTGGTAACCAACTAACCTGGATGTATAATAAAGACGCCAAGAGAGGTACTTGCTGCAGGTAAGATATTAACTGCATGTAACCTTTCAACAGAACCTTACTTCAAAAAATCCCAAACAATCCCTTTAAAAGCCAAGGATTCTGGCTACAACTTTACTTTGGTGTTTGCACTGTTCACTCAGTGATTCTAAGTATGGAAAATATATGAAGAAAAAAGGTTTTACCTTTAGTTCAGAAAACAAACCCCCCAATGTATATGGATGTATATTGAGGTCAAGGTCTACTGAGATTCTTCTCCTGATAAGGCATTGTCATTAAATCAAACCCCAACAGCAACAGATGAAAGCTCTCCATTCTGAGCACACCTCCGGGCCAATGTCCTGATCCAGGACCTCCTGGTTCAAAGGTTGGACGGCACCTGTGTGTCAGCCTGTCTCCTGTCCTCCACCTCCAACGTGTTCGTCGTGGTTTTATTTTTGAAATGTGACAGAAATCCACGGAGGCGCAGGATTTTTTTGCATTGGCTCCACCATCTGCCGACATAGAGATGCTTTTGTGAATGAGTGCGTGCTTTGAAGTGGCCCTAGATCCTGATGTGCAAATGATCCTTTGATCTGCAGGGGGAGGGCAAGGAGCGAAAAGAGTGGCCACATTTACATGCACATCAAAAATGGAATTATAATATGATTGATTAAGAAAAAGACTGGAATAATCTGATTAAAAATCTTAAAATTAGAAATGTTACACAGTGACACATATCTGCTGTAAAACAAATGTATGGTGCAGTTGTGGGATTAGTTGCTTTGTACATTTTTCATGTTAAACTACATGTTTTTTACATCGGAATTTTGCTCTAACAGACTAGATCTTAGCAAGATTATAAAAAAACACAAAACAGGGCAGTTTTTAATCATGTTTTATTAATACTATATTTTATGCAGCATCCTGTTACTGCACTTATTAGTTTATGCTTCATATTAGATTTTTAGCTGAATCTAAACCAGTCAGTTTGAATATAATTATTTGGGGTCTTCATGCAAACATCTTAAAAACCATAAGACATCCATGTGAACTGTGCCTCAACATGCCTGCTTGATCCAATATCAATAAACTACCCAAATAAACCCTTCTTTCAACTTATCACCACATCTACAACATACAGTTAATATTTTAAAGGAAGGATTTTGGCAAAAGTTGATATTTTTTAACTGCATGAGCATTTTCTGTGTATCTGATTACCTGCAATCTAATAAATGATGCACAGAACAATAAAGAATATATTGTGGGAGGAATTTTTCACTTTTATGATTAAGAAAATTGCCCCTCGCCTTATGCTCATCAGCATAATTAGTTTTCCCTCCACAACTGATTATGCTAATAAAGACATGCTTGTTTAAAATCGCAAATAGTTCTCTATTTAGAGGCTCCCAACACAAAGTTTGATTATAATATATTTTGACCGTCTGATAATCTATTGCATAAAAAAGATGCACGGCAACCGGGGGAAACCAGTAATCCTAAATCAGTTTGGTTTTTAGGATTTAATGCAAGATTATTGTATGTAAACTCACTGTTATCTCACTTATGTGACTTTAAACAGTGTGAAAAATTTTTTTAAAAGCTAAAATCAATAGAATAACTTAATTAGGTGAAGTAAAAGATGTAATCATTAGTTACACATCAAAACGGTCTGGGATACATAATGAAAGTACAAAATATTTTACAGAGGCCTCTGCACAAGTTTGATGCCAATGCTTTTAATGGCCTCACTCATGCAGGCGTCAGTTTACATGCAGACAAAATGTCAAAACTTGAATACTTGAATAATAATCTGTTTTAAGGAATAATATTATGAAACCTTGGTATGTCAAAACTCGAAATGTTGCTGAGTATAAAAATGGCATTAACTGGTGTTACAAACACAGCATCTATAGCTCATTATTACTCCAGCAACATAAGAACAAGCAGATCTCTGCAGACTAAATGTAGCAAAAATGTCATCTTACAAATATTTTACAGTAAAATACTGTAGTTTCAGTACTATTAAAAAGTACTAAATGTACACCACCACCCTTTTCTAGTGGGTCAGGGGACATGATTAAAAGTAAGGGTTGGCAATACACCAAAAATATCTAAATTTCTGTCTCTATTGCTGTCTATAGCAACTGTCCTATAGAAACATGGTAGCTCATTGAAACCCAATGACATCTCTGAACAAATTTACACCCAGTTTTTGAAATATTGCAAATATTGCAGAATTCTTTGCCAACGATCCACCCAAAAAATATTCTAATTTTAAAGGTAAACAAAAAGACTACCACTCAGGTAAAGTGCACTGTTGTGATATATATATAATTTCCTCCATAATAATATATCACTGTTGTGATATATATATAATTTTATATTGTATGGGGAGAGGTCTTGACAAACAAAGGCCCAGTGTTTGCAGTAATAAATATAACATATTTATTTGGTTGATGAAGATTGTTTAGCCTCATGATTGATCTGTTCTGATTTTCTAGCTACAGCTGCACAGTGTGGGCAACCTGATTAAATCTTGTGCAACAAAGCAACAGGCCCTCGCCAAAGGGGTACGTGACTATCATTAGTTTGACTCCTGATACCTTATTGGCCTCTCATATCAGCTTAAAGGCTCTTTTGGACATGTTTTCTCCACTTTAATCAATTAGCACTTGTTAAGGTAAAACTTTAAATGCTCGCTTAAGCACATTTTGAGTGATGTTGGGAGGTGGACAAAAGACAATTTTATTAAACTCATCAAACCATGTAAAAATTTAAAAGAAGTCAACCTTCAACATATGCAACCAGTCTTTAGCCGTAGTGCCTCTGTATTAGCAGTGTGCATGTAAATGTGTTAATTTATTAAATATATGTATAGATTGGAGCATTGGTGTCACAGTGCGTACCAGCTGCATGGTATCAACATGTCTCTGGTGTTTGCATGACATCCTCAAAGATTTCTGAAACCCTAAAGCCTTACTTTGCAGGTGTGTGTGTGTGTGTGTGTGTGTGTGTGTGTGTCTGTGTGTAGGTAGTTTTGTTTGTTGTGTGTGTGTGTGTGAGAGAGAGAAAGGTAGTTTTGTTGTGTGAGTGTGTTGGATCTGCATGATTTTGTCTGGAGTATTTTTTTGTAAAATGCTTTTGAAATAATACTTGGTGTATGTTGGATTTCTACTGTATTCAACTAATCACTGTAAGCAGCAGCAGTTACTTCTGTCAAATAATTAATTATGCACCAGCCAACGAGAAGTGCTGATGAGCGAAACTCGAGTTCCAGCTTTAACGAAGCCATTTGGTTGACAGAGGTGGGAGGAAGCAGGAAACAGACGATTCAGACAGCAAAACAGCAAAGAAAACAACATAACGTGCTTAAATGAAACAGCAGCCCTCTCTTTTACTGTTGCGCCTGAAGAAATAGCAAATGATTGCAGCTCCGAGTGCTTGGGGGAGGAGAGAAAGAAAGTGACTGATGCTTCTCACTCGCTCGCCAAGGCTTCTGTTAAAGACTTTTTCCTTCAGACGGTGTTTGCTGCCCACTTGTAGCTCCTCTATTAATGTGCTCTATATTACTTAGTATACAGTGACACTGTTGACTGTTTAATGATGGTATAGATTTGGTAAAAATGTTGTAATCTCTGCTGCAAACCTGTGTTGAGCCACTCATAAACTTGCTGTACTTTAGATTTAAACTTCTGGTATTACCAGTCTCTCTCTGAGCTTTCTTCTGGCATGGCTGAACTTTCTCAGTTGTAGCTGTGCTAAATTTTGGTAAAATGTTATTGTGCTTCTGTGTCTATTCAAGTAAAACTTTGCTTCAGTCACAAAGAGTGATCCTTATTATAATGCACTAAACACATAATAGGTGTGTTTTGCTGATTGTTTGATAGTGTCCTACTTTTAAGGCTTTGCAGCAGTGCTCTGTCAGTTTATTATGTAGCTAAGCACTTGATAGAAATTAGTCTAAGGCTGGAGAATCTGAGTGTGTCTATATTAATTGGTCATGTTTTGAAGAAACTGCTGCTTTTAGTGATCCACTGTACCCAAAAAAACTTTAAAAGAAACATTGAAAAGCCTTAAAATAGGTTAAACTGTTATTGCAGCTGCACAATCTGAAACAGAAAAAATCCAACCTTTAATTTGAAGACATTTACTCAGTAGGGAAAGTTGCATGTTAATAAATAACTGTTTTGAATGAAATCCTCACTAAAATAAATGTTAACATAATGTAGGTTTTTTATGTACGCTCTTGTCTTTTAACTCAATCTGAGTCTTTTTTAATTTACTTTTAATTAGCCTTTCTTAAGTTGAACTTGAAACAGAGACCTATTTATTTGACATACTCTTCAAAATGGTAAAGACAAGAAAACATGACATTCAAGGAAGCCTGATGTGTTTTGATCTTTAAAAGCCAGGAAAATGGCGAAAGGTAAACACCCACATATAGTTAAAAAGCCTAAAACAAGTGGAACTGTGACAAATAAGGCTGAATAAGGCATCAGGTTTATGTTGCCACCCTTCAGTTTTAGGGCTTTTTACACACCTTTACCACAGGGGCCTCTAGTTGTGGAAGCTTTAAAATGGGGCCAGCGTTCTATCAGGCATTGAAAGGTTTATTAGTTTTCCTTGTAATTAAGTTTTCACCAAGCATGAAGAGAGTTTTGTCACACAAATCTTGGTTATTTTCCCAATCTTTTGACTGAATGTATTTCTTACAGATATTTCTGTTTCTGTTATAAGGTGTTTATTAAACAGAGGATTCCTCTCATGGTCAGTTTAATTTGCTTGACTTGCTTGTCTGTTTTATTGGACAGCTGTTAGAGGTGGAAAGTCCTGAGAATCCCACTATAGTCACCCTGCTAACAACAGCGAGGAACATCCGATTATCTCTGTATTACGAACAGTTCAACGCAATATGTCAATCTGTTAAACAAAGTGCAACCATAGTGTTTCAGTTTATTTCTCTTGGTGGGTTAGCATTTTTGATGAATTGTGGAGATAAATAATCATACAAATTCTAGGGTTTGATTAATAATTAATTTTTGAAGATTTTCTTTTTGCCACCTATTTTAGTTGATAATGGTTCTGATCCAGATTGGGCCAATACAATAATTTTTTGACTAGGGTGACTAAAACCACAGATTTTAAAGGTAACAAGTAACCAAAGCTTTCACTGCGGTTGGGGAAACAATTAGGTTATGAGGTTAAACTCCAATTTAGCTTTTTTGAAGATATTAAAACACTGCTGGGATTATTATTTGCCAACTTTCTTCCCCTTTACACCAAGTTCCTTCAAATTATGTTCCAAAGTCTTGCCTGAACATCAGAGTAAAAGCAGGCAGTTAAATGGTTCAAGTTTTAGATTTCTGCAGAGAGCTTTGAGACAAAAAAAAAGCAGAATGTCCTTTTATGTTTGCACTGTTCTGCATCAGTAGTAACTGTTTGAAATGCGGAAAACGTTTCGGCGACACGTCATGCTTGAGTCACGAGGCAATGATAAAGATGTCAAAGTTTACAGGAGGTGTGGTGTTGAAATAAGTTGTGAAACTTGAAGACCTAGACTAAGGAATGTTGTTTCTCCTATCAGTTTCCCCTCAGACAGCAGAGTTCACAGCTCTTCAGAGTCCCTTCAGTAATTATATTTCAATTTTGATTAATTCGGTGTTGTTTGATTTATACTCACTGCCTATTCTCAGCCAAAACAGATTCAGAATAAAGAAATAGGTCATTTATCTGTTTGAAACTGAAACCTGATAAAATGGTTTAATCTGCAGAGGAATGATCAGCGTTAACTTTCCTTGATGACTGGCCTGCTGCTGTGGTTCAAATCTGCCCATTTAATAGATTTCTAATTAGATGAAAGGTATAGAGGCTTTACTGATGGCAGTTTAAATAAGAAACACACCAATATGTGTGTATGTGTGTTGTACTGACAGTGACTTCCTTCCCTTTTGCGTTGTTAAGATTTGTTTTAAATAAAACTATAAACATGGTGATTTTTTTTTCCTGTCTTGAGATGTTTGCTCTGACAGATGAAGCTGAAAAGAGGCCAATCCTATACTTGACTTTTAATTCTTCACTTTTCTTTAAATGTAGACCAGTTGTCTAGTTGTTACTCTTGTGTTTCTGATTTGTGTGGTTAATTACTTTCACACTGTGATGCTATGACCACTGACAGCTGTTCTCTCTGTGTGTTAATGGTTTCAGATATTTTCATTAAAAAGTGGTAATGGCATGTTGTTATTGGTGTGTAGTTTTTATTGTGCTTTATGAAATAGAGAAATATTTTTTCTTGAAATATAAAACAACTATACTTCAAAACCAGCTCTAAAGTTGATCACCTTCTTTTATTGGCTGTAACATAAACACTTCATGAAAATACTTTAATCCACTTTTCACATTTTGTCACAACAAACATTTCAGTGTATTTTATTGGGGTGTTATAGACCAATACAAAGTACTGCTTAATTGTGTAGTGGACTATTTGTGGAATCAACCAGTTGCAAGCTTTTCCAGGTATTTCTCCACAAGCTGTGCACATCTAGAGACATCTTTGCCCCTTTTGCAAAACAGCTCACGCTCATATTGGATGAACAGCATCACAGAACATCAATTTTCAGGCCTTTCCTAAAATTTTCTTTTTTTTACGTGTCCTGTCCAGCAGAGTAGCACTTAGAACTGTTGAGTGCCAAGAAGACGGCCAACACACACACACACACACACACATATATATATATATATATATATATATATATATATATATATATATATATATATACACAGGGGTTGGACAATAAAACTGAATCACCTGGTTTTAGACCACAATAATTTATTAGTACGTTTCCTGACTCGCTCCTCAATAATATTTAGATCTGGTGACTGTGCAGGCCATGGGAGATGTTCAACTTCACTTTCATGTTCATCAAACCAATCTTTCACCAGTCTTGCTGTGTGTATTGGTGCATTGTCATCCTGATACACGGCACCGCCTTCAGGATACAACGTTGGAACCATTGGATGCACATGGTCCTCAAGAATGGTACGCGCCCATCTAGCACAAGTATTGGGCCAAGGGAATGCCATGATATGGCAGCCTAAACCCTCACTGATCCAACCCCATGCTTCACTCTGGGTTGAGTTGAGGTGCACATTTAGTTCTGCCGTGATTTGGGCAGCCGTGGTTTTATGTTTTTTGGATACAATCCGGGTTAGCACCCGAACATCCCTTTCAGACAGCTTCCTCTTGCATCCACAGTTAATCCTGTTGGATGTGGTTCATCCTTCTTGATGGTATGCTGACATTACCCTGGATACCGTGGCTCTTGATACATCACAAAGACTTGCTGTCTTGGTCACAGATGCGCCAGCAAGACGTGCACCAACAATTTGTCCTCTTTTGAACTATGGTATGTCACCCATAATGTTGTGTGCATTTCAATATTTTGAGCAAAACTGTGCTCTTACCCTGCTAATTGAACCTTCACACTCTGCTCTTACTGGTGCAATGTGCAATCAATGAAGACTGGCTACCAGGCTGGTCCAATTTATACATATATATATATATATATATGTATATATATATATATATATATATATATATATATATATGTGTGTGTGTGTGAAGAAATGGAGAGAAGGAGAGAAGAATAGAGGAGAGAAAGAAGTTTGAAGAGAATACAAGATACTAGAAGAGTGCTTCTACACCTGCGGAAACATATAAAAACAACAGTAATGTTACTGAAAAGTGCACGGTGCTAACAAATGCAAGATGTATTTGGTGGTAAGTGAGGCGCAATACAAAACATCTGTGTTTCTGTTAACACCTGAATCCAACACCTGTGGGTGTAAGTGTGAGCACGCTTGTGTTTATAAGGTTTCTTCATAAAAATATGCCATAGCGAGTGTGAGGAGCCACAGACCTGCCCCACTGGACCAAAGGGAGGACCACCTCCGGGACTACCGCAACCCCCCCCCACAGAACAGCAGAGGAGAGCCCAAGGGGAACCACCCAGCAGTCACAGTGCAGAAGCCCAAGGGAGCTGCAGCAACGAGCCAACAGGCCCCGCCGGCAGCTGTCTACGCAGATCCAGCCATGGACCCAGATAGCGAAGACCCCACAGGGCCACTCCAAGCCAGGACACAGATATTGAACACATGCCCGTGTTATGATCCTGTGGTGTCTGAGTTTCTTTTGTGTCTCTATTATTCTTTTGTGTCATCTTCATTTCTCCTTTTGTTTATGTTCTCTATGGAGTTGACATTTGTGTTCTCTTGTGCTTGCTGTCTCTGCGTATTCTTGTGTTGTGTTCTTAATACATTGGGAATTATTTCTGTTAGATCTTTGTTGAATTTTCCCCATCTGTCTGATAGTTTCTTTGTGTTTCTTTTCAGCTCTATTTTAGTTAATTAGTCTCCCTCCTTCAGCTTCTCTGCCTTCATTCTGCCTCATCTGCTCCACATTTCCTCTGATTAGCTCTTCTGGTTCATTTGTCATTTTCCACCCCTGCCTCAGTATTTAAGCTCATTGGTTCTCTTGGTTTCTTGTTGGATTCTTCTGACAAGAAACTGTTCGCCGCCCCTCCATTTATACCCACCCTTCACTAATCTGACAACCATGACACTGTATCCTTGTCAAGGAAATGCTTCCCCATAGCACAATGCTGCCACTATCATGTCTGGCTATAAGATGGTATGTTCTGACTGATGTGCAGTGTTTGTTTATAGCCGACATAAAGTACTCTTGACATGTAAGTCAAAAAGTTCAGTTTGGTCACATCTGGCAAGAGTACCTTCTTACACCTTTGCTTTATCCGTAATAAACACTTTTGAAAAACTTGGGATTTCTTACGGCCTTTATTTCAACAATTGCTCTCTTCTTGGCACTCTTATATAAAGCAACATTGCTGAGGTGTAGACTACAGATAAAAGCTGTCCTACCAGCAAATTCTTCCACATGAGCTGTGGAGCTCTGCAGCTCCTCCCGAGTAATTATAAGTGTCTTGGGTGCATATTTGATAAAACAAAAGTTTATCAAAGTGTACTCCTTGGCCCTCATGATGCTGTTTGTTAACTAATTGATGTTGGACTGGCATATGAAATCCAAATAAAATTTGTGGCTGTGACAAGACAAAATGTGTAAAAAGTATAAAGGCTCTTCATGTTTTTGCAAAGAACTGCATCTGGGATGGAAAGTGCTTGTAATCTTTGAATATGCAAACAAAGTCATCATCCTTGAAGTGTGTTTAAAATGTCATCTTTTTGTCTGTCTTCCATCTTTGACTGTTCTTTTCTAATTACCTGTTTTGACACTACACTTTATTTTAATTAATCCTGCATATGGCTCATGATTTCCTCCCACTTAAAATAAAAAAAATATACATACCAAAGTTGCTGGCCCTTTTCTTCATTTGGTGTTCTACCTGGAATATAGCATTAGAAGTACACACAAAATGGGAACAAGAAATGTCTAATCACTGCCATGCTATCAGTAATTGGCAGGTAAAGGCAGTGCACCTTCCTTCTTAGCCTCAGGGAAGAGTTAGTTTTAAACCTGTCAGTTTTGAAACAATTTGTGTGGAAGATGGAGTGTAGCAAGCACTGATGAGTACAAACAAACCTAATAATGTCTGCATCTGTCGTATTCTGCTTCTCTTCATCCTTTCTGACATCTTTTTATTTGGAGTGAGGTGTCTGTTTCAGCAGTAGAGATGTCTGTCATTTGTTGAATGTCATAGAAGAGAACATCACTTAGCTAACAAACTCCAACCAGGATAAATATTTATGTAACTACGTATCCTGGTCAACCGAACAGGTAATCATTTACAAAATTCACAAATAACTCAAACAGAAATCTAGCAAGAATTAATCAGTTTATGTTGAATTTCTCTTTCATATAAAATGGGAGTTGTTTAGATAGGACACAATAGGATTTTGGAACAATGCATTTTTAAGTTATTTTATTCAGTCTCCTTGTGTCAATACTTTGTAGACCCAGCTTTCTCTGTAATTACAGCAACAACTCTTTTAGGGGCATGTCTCTACCTATATTGCACATTTAGAAACTAAAATAAGTTTATTTTTTGCGCAAAATAGCTCAAACTTTCAGATTTAAATGCAGAGCATTTGTGGTTCTACAGATTCCTTATTAGATTTGGGTCTGGCCTTGTACTGGGCCATTCTAACACATTATATGCTTTGATCTAAACCATTACAAAGTAGCATTGACTGTATGTTGATTGTCATTGTTCACGTTCTTATATTGCAGTACAATACAATCATATAGTCATGGTCAGATCTAAGTGCATACAATGCCTTTTGTTGCATCACAGGGCAACACAGAAACACCTGGGACAAACAACCATGCACTCACACATTCATACCATTTAACCTAACAGTCATGATTGTGGACTGTGGGAGGAAATTGAAGCACCCTGGGTCCTCCCACGCATCCAAACTCCATGCAGAAAGACCCCAGGCTGGGATTTGAACACTGGACCTTCTTGCTGCAAGGCAACAGTGCTACCAACTACTCCATCGTGCCACCCACTGTGGCTGGACAGCTTCATTGCCTCCAGAAATCAGTTTTGTATTTAATAAAGTTTGGAACTTTGGCCTTAAAATTACCATGTTTTTAACTGATGTAAATGAGGCATTAACCATCCAGATAATGGCTCATTTGCACTGTTATTACCCTATAAACAGAAGGAGCAAATCATTCTTCTTCTCAAAGTTATTACATGCTTGGCTTGTGCTACTTTTAGAAAAATATGCAAGGAAACTTTGAGGGTGATTTCACCTCCTAAACAATATTATTAATAGGGGGTTCTGAAGCTTTGGTTTCAGCTTTTCCGACTCTTGAGCCAGTTTTGAAATCTGCAAAACTTTAAAACTAGATATGCCTCATAATTTCCCTTATCACTCACTGACTTTGTTGCTGAAATCCATCATATTGTTCTGTCTAGGGAGTCCAGTTGGGTATGCCTGAAGCTTTGGACAGGCTCAGTATATCTATAATTGTAACTCCGAGGTCCTAAACCCTAGGAGCTCATCTTTCCACATCTTATAGAACTTTACTGATTCATAATGTTTTTCTCTCCATGCCATTGCTGCTTTAACCTCCATCAACTTTACACCCTGTTGTGAAACCAAAGGTCTTTTTAAACAGGCCTGCTTTCTATTCCCTACAGAAGAGCCCAAGTGTTTCTGTAATGGAGCCAAAAGCAGTGATTCCTAATTTCTTATTTAAAAAAAAAATCATTTTCTGTCTATTTTTTAATTAATAATTTTGTTATAGATATACAATTAGCCATAATATTTCTTACTTGCACACAGTGGGATCCTGACCATAGTTGTTGGGAACCATTGGCTTAAAGTATCCCAGCTTTGTCCCTCTGGTATATCATCCCGGGTAATATTAACAATTTTAATCAAAACAATCTTTAAAAACATAAATAAAGAATGTGTTTTCCAAAGCCTGCAGTCTAAGTTAATTTTGTACTTCTACTAATTTCTCATTAGTTTGTGTTTTGTTCCTTTACAGATTAGACCTCTTGAGACGTTGGCCTTGGTGGGAGACTATCTCTCAATTAATGAAGCTATTACCAGGTGCTTAAGGTGTGTAACATGTGTTTGTGCATTCTTCTGATTCTTAAAACTAGACGCAAAGGCAAAGGCAAATCTGCTACTGAAGTACCTCAATCAGGCAAACAGCGTCTCAGTGCACAGACACAATTTGACTACATTTTAATAAGGCAATAAGCATAAATGTTTGAGGAAAGTCAACGCATTTGTAGTATATTCATGTAAATTACTACCAGAGTAAATAGCTTTGCGTTCTCAATGCCCAGAGCTCCCTGGGTAACACAAACTGTGAAGAAAAATAACACCTGCTAAAATCTGGAGGTAATTATCGTTTAGGAGAAGAAAACAAAAAAACAAACAGCAGTACACAACAGAAACTAAAGACCCTTTTCATTTATTAAGTGAAATTAAAAGTTTGTAATGGTGCCCAATTGTTATAATTGAAGGTTAGCATTTTATTTTAGCATGTTTATATAGATTACATATAAAAATGCTAGAATTTAAAAGGTTTTCTACTCCACTCAATTTTTTTAAATCTTTGATTGAATCAGTTAAAGGGGTGCAGTATTCCATGTGATTTATTGATTTAAACAACTTGATCTGCCTGACTAAAATTAAGATTAAAAGCTTGTTGTCTCCTCCTTCCTCAACTCATTTGGCAGCTAGGTAACCTCCAAAAACCTTAGCTGCCATAATTGAAAATATTCATGATCTGATGTTGTTAAAATGCAGGCCAAGCAAGAGACTCGCAGCTCTTTTTCTTCTCTGCATCCTCACCGTCACCAATTCATCACCTTCAACACGAATGCACATGCAAACATACTATTAGGTTTCCTTTGCCGGCTGCACAGGAGATGCTGCTGCTGCATTTGGCGGGGGAAGGAAATGTTTCCAATATCCTATGTCTGCCACTGTTCATTTCCATCTGACGCTGAATGTCTCTCACAGCCTGTAAATTGATTTATGTTGCTGTCTTCCTCTAGGTAAGGGAAAGATGGAAACACAAGAAAGGCTGAGGGTGAAGGGAGTCGATTCTGGATGCGGTGCAGCATTATCAGAGAGAGCCCATACTCTGTGGGGCAAATTTGATTGGGGCAATTTTCATCCACGAGTTTCCTGACTAAAGAGGGGAAAGGTTTAGGGCTGTTATTGGCTTTGAGATTGCTATGGCAACCACATAGAGGAATGCTCTCACAGTGAAGGAATGAGACAAGAGAGCGTGAGTGTGTGGGTCTTGTGGGGGAGTCAAGAGCAATGTTGTTAAATCTGCCGTTTAGTGCAATGTCCGCTTGCTGTGTTTATACATTAACAGTGATTTGCTGAAAACGTTAAGTGGCGTTCCTCAGGGTGAGTGTTGTTCCTTTAAAAGGTAGCAAGCATAGGGTAGTGTGGTACAGTAGTGTTTGTACAGCACAAGTCAACAAATGTTAGTTTCAGAGCTTCCAAACCTACCAAACACAGATGTAACTAATGGTGTTAAGCACACATTAATCTAGGGCTCAGCTTCTGGAAAAACATGCAGTTCCCTCCACATGAAATGATGTGTTAAATGCCTTAAAATTAAAGTGTATTTTATTGCAGCATTAAAATCTCCCACAAAAAAAAAAACCTTTTTTAAATTGGCTATTTTTATTGCCTTCACCAATCTGATACAATAGCCACAGTTAAAATGATTTCTCATCTTATCTCTAAAATCCTTTGATCTTCAGTCTTTTTTTCTTTCATCTTAGTGACATCTAAGTGCTCAAAGAAAGTTTTAAGTAGCTCATTGCTGTTCGAGTCAAGCTGTAAGATTATACTGTAAATCACAGGCACAATGATTGTTGTACTGATTATCTTGAAAGTCCAACTTGATTGGTCTGTAGGTTAGCAGGTGATGGCTACTGAGCCCACGGTACAGCTGGCTGATTATCTGTTATTACAGGCTTTTACTTTTCTCAAGCTGTCTCCTTTGGTGTTGTTCAAAGCTAACTTATATAATGTATAAAGATGTAATCTGTCCATGATTTATTACTTTTTATGGAGCTTGTGACTTAGTGGGAGCTCACGTACTGCTCCTACACCTGCAGCCAGCACACATGGTGATAAGTTGACAAGAAATTTTGGTAATCTTTCTACTAGCCAAGCTGTGGAGCTGGAGTAGCAAAACTTAGTGGGGCTGTCACGAATAGACAAATGGATTGTTGCATTAATGGTGCCCTGGGTGAGCCCCTTCGTTGCTCATAAAGTTTCCTTGCAACTAACCATTCCATGGTCAACTTTTAGAGGTAATATAACAATGTGGAAGAAAATTGTTGAGCCACATATTATCACAGAGTGGGGTCAATAGCTACAGACGTCCACCCTTTGTGTAGTCTTCAAATTATATCAATCACAGTGTGCAGAGAGATTCATGGAATGGATTTATTTGGCTGCCTAGCTGCATCGAAACCTTACAACACCAAGTGCAATCCAGTGTATCAGATGGGGCACTGTGAACTGGACTCTAAAACAATGGAGATGTGTTCTCTGCATTGACGAATGATGCTCTTCTGTCATGCAACCCAGCACATGACTCTGCTTTTGGCAGTTGCCAGGAGAACAGCATTTGTCTGACTAGACTGTATCAGGTGTAAAGTGAAGTTGGTGCAGAAGAGCCCCTTAACAAGACATTTTGGACCCTTTCGATCCTTTCAACTTTCTGAGAACAGTTCAGGGGATGGTCCCTCCCAGTTGCAATAGTGCACAAAACAAGATCCATAAAGATGTGGATGAGTGAGTTTTGTGTGGAAGAACTTGAAAAACTTGGCCTGCACAGAGTACTGACCTCAACCTGATAGAAGACCTTTGCAAGGAATTAGAGACAAGACTGTGAGCAAGGCCTTCTCATCCAACATCAGTGTCTGACCTCACAAATGTGCTTAGGGAAGAGTGGTAAAAAAAATCCCATAAACACACCCATGAGCTTGTGGAAGGCCTTTTTAAAAAAGATCAAACTAATATAACTTTTAAATAAGGGGGTGTTCAACATTATATGAAACATTGTGGATTAAGAAAGGGATGTCAGTCAAGTTCATGTGTTGTGAAGGCACTTGAGCCAATATTTTTGGCAATATGGTGTAGCTGTTTTTAAAATGCTTGTGAGGCAACACATTACATCTTGTTGAATATACAGGGTTAGATGGTTAACAAAATAAGTACTTATTCAACAGTGAAAACCATACATCACAAGACTGCATACGGGTTTTACAGAGAGTTTTGATTTAAACTGCAGACAAATGAAACTGAACATTGTCCAGAAGAACTAATCAATAAATGTTTTTGCATAAGTGTTGCCATCAAAAAACATTAAGCAGAGATTTTATTTTTTCTAGTAAGGATGTATCATGTTGCCTCTAAGGCATTCAACTTCTTTTATCTAAAATAACTTTACAGTTATTGAAAAGATGCATCAATGAAATTTTATGAAGTTGTCATGGAAAAATAAAGCACAGGAAATGCCAATTTCTATGAAGCCAGTGTTAATTATAATTATGGAATCAGAAATGATCATAGCTTACCATTTAATGCAAAATATATTTACTTGATGGCAGGAAATGAAAGCAGTCAAAGAGTCATTAAACCCTGCAGAGAGATTTTTCTCTTCAGTCTCTCGTCATTCTATGATAATCTTGAGAGAGCCGCTGTACTGTTTGTTCTTTCTCAAAGCAGCAAATTCATCTCTTTCATCAAAGTGACAAGAACCTGACATGGTGTCCTCATCAATAAACACACGACACTGTTTCAACTCTGTAACTCCTGCTTCATCTCCTCCTCTTACAGCGTGTCTCTCTTTCAAGCTGCATCTCCCAACTGTCACAGCATCACCGGTAAAAAAAGCATCACATGTGGCTTTTTGATTGACACTGAAAATGTCCACAGAGTCTCAGAGGTTGAGATTAAAGCGTCCATGTAATTCAACAAAACATTGAAATAAAACCTGCTGTACTGAGGTGTAATGGTTACACATAAATTCATGTGTGAAAATTAGGACACGTGTGTCATTCTAACATATTTGGACATAATTAAATATTAAGTTTAAAAATACTTAAAAGTGCAAGTTGCTTAAATAAACGGTTAAAACAGAAGAAAATACATTTTAAAATTTTCTGTAAAATGTAATTAAAAATTCAATTACAGATGAGAAACAAATTAGGACACCCTCTATTATTCCCACTTAAAATGTCTAAAGGTTTGCATCAGACATTTAGTTTGCTGTGCTCCTGATGGTTGAACACCATGGTGAGATCAAAAAAGCTGTGTCAGGCCTACAGAAAGAAGATTGTAGCAGCTTATGAGTGATGTGTTCAAAGAGACCTCAAAAGAAATTGAAATCAGTCATTTCACTTTCACCAAAAAAAAAGAGAACTCTACAAGTGGAGGATATTCAATACAGCTGCCAACACGTCCAGGTATAGCCATGCAAGCAAGTTTACCCCGAGAACAAGACGCTGAAAGGCAAGACAAGTTTATGTTTATAGCATCATCACAAGGCAATCCAACGTGCTTTACGTGACATCACATGAAACACAGAAAGTAACAAAACCTAAGTAAACGGCATAAAAGAGCCTTTGAATGTCATCATGGGACCTACATCAGGCTCTTGCTACAGTTGATCTGTGTGTATATCAGCACAGTGAGAATGAGACTGGACAAGCTAGTCGTCATGGGAGGTGTACAAGGAGCAATATTTGGACACTGGCAGGCAATGGATTTTAGCCACGATCCGTTTCTACAGTAACAGTGATGGTTGAAAGTACAACCAAACCAAGAAAGGCTCCATGTCATGGAGTGTTGGTTGGTGGCAAGTGCCTCTTGTATGGGTTGTGACAATAAATGTAACACAAGTGTTTACACTTTAGAATGGGTGATGTTCTCCCCACATGTTATGCGTAGCTCTGTGTATGAACCCTGCAGGGTTTACACTCCACACCCTTTGTGCTTCCATCATGCATCATTTATGTTAGCTCACATGTGTAAATGACATGGTCGGCTGGATTGGTGATTATTGAACAACCAGAGGCAGCTTTGACAGGGGCTCTTCTTTTCAGCTACTGTGAATGGGACTGTTTTGTTACAGGGTTTATTGCGTGTTATAAATGTGTTTATCAACTGACAGCATGTACCTCTGAATGAAGTCTGTACCACCAGAGTTTAGATTAAAAACATTTTTCATTACAACCTTACTCACTGCACATACGAAATGATGTACAAACATTTACAGAGCTCTGGAAAAGAGTTAATTTCAGTGTATTTTGTTCCAGAGAGCCAGACTTTCTTATAGTCTTGTGGTGTTCAGCAGGTTTTCTCTGGCTTTCTCAGCCGTCATGGGCTCTCTTGCATTTTTTTCTTTGCAGCCTTTTCTCTTTGTCATTACTTGACAAATTTCAGAGGAACACGCTTTAGTCTGATCAATAATTCATTCAGGCATACAAGTCCTTGCTTTCTGAACCAGTGTTGTGTCAATGCCTTACAAACAACTTGGCAAAAAACCAATTTAAAATCCAGTTTTTATCTTTTTTACTAGCAGCCTACCACAAAAACACAGTTCGCTGACATTTCTTTTTGCCGGATCCATTAAACGTACCAAATATATCAGTTTGACTCACTTGAAATAGTATTTTGCCACTAACAAGCTGATTAGCTAGGAGGTGGTACATTGTTTCACAAAGACACCTTTGGACCTTTCAGCTCCAGAGACTCTCATGCTTACCTCCTCTGGCCAGCTAATGTTATCATTAAATCAGAATTAGCTCTTAGTTTAGCTATAAAGGCATGTCTCTCACAAATAATCTCCAGTTTCTCAAAACAGAACCTTTGTTTGGGATCTTCCAGGCCGTTGTTGTATTGATCAGTTTATATGGAAGCCATCTGCAGCTGCTTTTAGGCAAACATGGTGTAGGTTAACTATCCCATTTACTTGAAATGAAAATAGTTCAGAAATCATCATACAGTTCAAACTGAGTGTTTAACTACTTTAATTCAGTGGAATGATTTTATGTTAAATATATCTTAATGTGCAAGACAACACTGAGCAGGCAGTTCTTTTAGCTAAGATGAAAAGTTGTAAGATTTTACATTTGTGAAACTTTCTTGTGTCAGGGAGGAAAAACTCCTAGTAGTTAGCTAATTTTAGACTCCCTTTAATGTTTTTGCTTTATAACAATACACAGCTCCTAAGTCCACTTCTGATTGGTGAAACAGCCATTGTTGTCCTAGTTAGGGCACAAGTGCAAGCCATTTCGGTGATAAAACTGACAGAAAAAGCTTTTTGTCCATGAAAGAAGAGGGACTCGGACTAATCAGTCACAAGACTTGATCAACATTAACCTACTGCAGTACAGTTAAATGTCTGTTTGCATCGTGTGCTAAGCTAAATTTGTTCATTCTTGAGTGAGCTCTGCAAGACGAGACTCTAAAACCTTTTTCTTCGAATCTTTGAGGCGTGTCATACTGTGGTCAGTTTTATATAATTTCTATGTCCAATAACAACCTGGGTCTGAATCCCAAAATGAAGAATCTCCAGACCCAAAAAGGCTCATTTTCCTTGTGCTGAGGAGATAATGTCACCTTGATGTTTTCTTCTGCAATATTTCCATCTTAATCTTTCCCCTCTTGGTCTGAAATAAACAATTTAGACAATCTTCCTCTTTATAGCTGATAAACAAACAGATTCTTGGTAGTTTTCAGATATTTAATCAGATGTAATTCTGATAGAAAAGAGCGTTTGTCGTTAAAACAACTCTTACTGTATAGCTGAGACGTAGAACTGTTTGTCTTGTAGATAAAATTTTATGTTAACCTTTATGTCATCGATATCGAGGGCATGTTAATTAGTCTTAAATGTGATATTTCCTCTATAGTTTCTAGTAAAGTATTACTCTTTTCATGTTGGTTCTTGTAATAAATATCAATCATAAAAATATAAGAAATCTCCTCTTATTTGCAAGTGCAATTATTGACTTCCAGGAAGTGCTAATTTATGCATCAGAAGGTGTTGATAAGTTATGAGACTGATTTGATTTGACAATGAGACTGGCTGCACTATGAACAATAATAATGTGTAAAAGAGCTTATAGATGGTACAACAATGTTGCAAGGGTATGAAAATTTACAGGAAGAATTGGTTCAGCACAAAGTTTTGTGTGTGACTGATTAAACCATGCACAAGATGATGTGGCTCATTCATGCCATCAAGCTTTGATAAATGGGAACACGCAAATAGACTCCAGAAATATTGTTTGATTGAACCGGGGGAAAAATTATATAGCAGACTTCAGTGAACAGAGAGCACTTTGTGTAACGTTTAAAAATAAACTTGTACACTTCAGCGCAATTAAAGAGCGCGAGGGTGGTTGAATATGAGCTTAAATCGACCCTGGTGCGCTCAATCATCTGTCATGATCACTTTTAAAATACAATAAAAGTGAGCTGAGCAACCACACAAGGAGCTTTAGAGTTTTTTTCATGAGCATACCTCGAAGGTCTGTTTACAAACCACAATGCAGTTTAAGGTTTGACTTTTACCAGACAGCCTCAATTTCCTGTTGAGGCGAAATCAGCAGCAGGTTGCCCACGCCACAGTGAGCAGTGTTTGTTGTCGGGATTAATCAGCCCTGATAAGAGAGCAGGAATAAAAATTCATGTGTGTGTGTGTTACGGATTAGATGGCACACCTTGAGGTTGTCATGGTGACTGCCAGGCAGCGGACACCTGTGAATTAACATTAGTGCTGCAGAGCCAGGATCTTAATTAGAAACGCAAAGGAAAGAGCAGGACGGCTAAGCAATTCAACGCATTATGCCGGCCCTTTATCAACATGCTGCTTCCATAAAATCTGAGAAAATTGACCTTCAAATGAACAGGTGTCTGATCCAGAAACTATGAGATGTACATTCAGTTGATCACTGCCCAAACTCTGAGAATGAGAAGCCTGTTAAAAAAGAACTATTGCTTCCCAATCATATGATTTTTATCTTAGCTCATTTCTGGAAAAAAAAACAACATATTTTATAAATGTCTCCAATAAAAAATGATTTCAGCTGTATCATAGATACCTTGTTTCTTAAGTACGTAAAAGCCAACTTGAATTTCCTCTAACACATGTAATGTGCTGCAACATCTTCTCAAGGTATTTATGTATTCAGACATTCTGGATCGATAACGTGAAACTTGAAATTGATGCCTCTTTTTCCATTATTTGAGGAACAAAACAAGCATCCTGAAGTGTAATCAAAAAGGCTGACCATTAACATGCCTCTCTGCAAGCATCCAGCTGTGAGACTAATGTGCATGGAGAGCCAGTAGCCTGTTATCTGCCATGTTGGCTAAAGCAGAGTATTCTTTCTTTGTCCTGTAACCTATAGCACTAAATTTGGAGAAACAGCAATAGAAGATACTGTAATTTTCTGCATTTTGAATCAGTGTCCTTGTCTTCATGAACAAATAGCTGTACATTGGAAAAAACGGCGAATTTGTAGATTTAGCTAAATTTATCAGACATGCAGAAAGGTTAACTCTGACTGTGGCAGTACTTCAAACAGATGTTTCATCAGCAAAGACTAGAGGCCAAAAAAGCGTATCAGCCGACAGGGTTTAATGATACTACAGAAATTTGTCTGGACATTTTTAATATGAGGTTTACAAGTTACAAATAAATCACAGACAAGTCCAAAGTCTGGCCCAGGGGCCATGCCCTGCAACTTCCATCTTAAATGTATTATTTATGATCCACTAATGTGTGCATATTTATCTTTTATTGTTGAAAGTAAAAAGCAACCATTTTCTTTTCACTTAATTGAACTTCAACGGACTGTAAAAGAGTTTGGATAACCCTTGTATAAGATACTATGTACGATTAAGCCCAAATGTATGCAAGGCCCTGGCAGATTTAAGTTTAAATTATTTTAATTTTATCAACATGTTTCTTCTGGCTGGAAATTATGGTAATATGTTTGAGTAGTCCAGCCAGAGTCCTGACTTGAATCTGACTGAGAATATGTGGAGGGATCTAAAGATTAGGGCGATGGCAAGGAGGCCTTCCTGCCTCACTTTTAGCTTATCGTTGAAGATAATGGATATCAGTGAAAACATACAAAAAGCTGGTCAGGAATTATGAAAAGGGTTTATTGTTGTAATGCCAAAGAATTTAGAGCTAATTATCAAGGAGGGTCCATCCATCCATATATACTGTACACTCACCGGCCACTTTATTAGGTACACCTTTCCAACTACTGTTAACGCAAATTTCTAATCAGCCAATCACATGGCAGCAACTCAATGCATTTAGGCATGTAGACATGGTCAAGACGATCAGCTGCAGTTCAAACTGAGCATCAGGATGGGGAAGAAAGGTGATTTAAGTGACTTTGAACGTGGCCTGGTTGTTGGTGCCAGACAGGCTGGTCTGAGTATTTCAGAAACTGCTGATCTACTGGGATTTTCACGCACTACCATCTCTAGGGTTTACAGAGGATTGTCAAAGAAAGAGAAAATATCCAGTGAGTAGCAGTTCTGTGGGCACAAATGCCTTGTTGATGGCAGAGGTCAGAGGCAAATGGCCAGACTAGTTTGAGCTGATAGAAAGGCAACAGTAACTCAAATAACCACTCGTTACAACCAAGGGATGCAAAAGAGCATCTCTGAACGCACAACACGTCGAACCTTGAGGCAGATAGGCTACAGCAGCAGAAGACCACACCGGGTGCCACTCCTGTCAGCTAAGAACAGGAAACTGAGGCTACAATTTGCACAGGCTCAACAAAATTAGACAAAAGAAGATTGGAAAAACGTTGTCTGGTCTGATGAGTCTCGATTTCTGCTGCAACATTCAGATGGTAGGGTCAGAATATGGGACAACAATATGAAAGCATGGATCCATCCTGCCTTGTATCAACGCTTCAGGCTGGTGGTGTAATGGTGTGGGGGATATTTTCTTGGCACACATTGGGCCCCTTAGTACCAGTTGATCATCGTGTCAATGCCACAGCCTCCCTGAGTATTGTTGCTGACCATGTCCATCCCTTTATGACCACAGTGTATCCATCTTCTGATGGTTACTTCCAGAAGGATAACGCGCCATATCATAAAGCACAAATCATCTCAGACTGGTTTCTTGAACATGACAATGAGTTCACTGTTGTCAAATGACCTCCACCGTCACCAGATCTCAATCCAATAGAGCACCTTTGGGATGTGGTGGAACGGGAGATTCGCATCATGGATGTGCAGCCGACAAATCTGCAGCATCTGTGTGATGCTATCTTGTCAATATGGACCAAACTCTCTGAGGAATGTTTCCAGTACCTTGTTGAATCTATCTTTATTAGTACTAGCAAGGTGTACCTAATAAAGTGGCCGGTGACTGTATTTCTATATACAAATATATAGATATATATATAGTCAAGGAAAGTTAACCACAAAGTCGTACTGAACTTTTTCGGGAGGTATATAATCAGGGTAATTGTCATTTTGTAGTAAAGTTTCTGCTGCTAATTCCATTAATATAAGGGTAAGTATTTTCAAATGATAGTATATGCTGACACAGCTATTGCATCTTAAGTCTAATGTAGCCCGTAGTACAATACATGCTGTTGTTTGGGTTCAAAACACCTTTAGTCTAGATAATGAGTCCTCCCACTGTTAGCTGAAAATTTGGCCCACAAAGAAATCACACATAATGTCAACTTGGTTTATTTATACTGAATGTCTAAGTGAGGTTTTACATAACTCTTTATAGTAGATTTTTCTGTTTAACTTACCTTTCCAACATCTATATTGAATGAATAGCTTGTCTTGAATAAAGCCTCTTTGTCCACCTGTGCAAAGATGATTCTATGTCAGACATTTCAATATTCTCTCATTAATTGGACTTCTGAGTGATTCATCTGGTTGTTAAATCTGAAACTGGCTCACTCCTATTCATCTTACTCAGGGCAAAACTTGATTTCTTTCCCATTGCCTCTTTTATAGAATTCACCATTTCTGTTTCTCCATCTCATAAGATAAGTTGCTGCTTTATTCATTTATTGCATTGTCCTGCCAATGCCTATATTGGTCATATAGCTTTACAAATTTCACTTGTTTGCCACTCTTTGAAAACCTATCAATGGCAATCAACTATGTCAGTTTAGTTAAAGCAGGCTTTCCAGAACCTTCTCAAATCCTCTGATTGCTGTAAAGATGTCCAAAGCAACAGAAGGTGAGTTGGTGTTTGCAGTCCACATTTAAAATCATTCCAGATTTCCTACTGTGATTGTACTTCATAAAAATATCACAACATGCGCAGACGGCAGTGAGAATAAAATATCTTGAGAGTTCTCTAGTTTGATATTTTCTCATTATTACCTTATTAATTGCTTTGTGTTGCAGGAAATGTCAGATCGGCGCTGCTTATTCTGCCTGCCACCTCTTCTAATGAGGAAGTAAAGGAGGGGTTTCAAATTGACACGAAAGCTCCTGCAGAGAGGGTGCTCATGGAAACTCTGGTGGGTGATTATTAAGACAATCTGTGCTCCAGACTAAGTGGATCTCTATGTTTTTCAGTTTGCCTGAAGATGCAAAGCACAGTTTAATCTTAAAAACAGGTCCAATTAAGGAGCTTTTGTAAATGTAAAATTCTTAAAAGCAAAAGACATCTTGGAGGGCAGTAATGGTCATGTTGGGAATTTGTTGCCCAACACAGTATTCTAACTGAATGTTGTGTTTGTTTAGCAATTTAATGCATATAGAAGATATATGAGATACACATTGTCCTTAGAAATACTGCAAAGGCTCCACATATTAAGCAAATATTTAGTTTACAGTGAAATAACAAATAAGTACATTTTGTATCCAAAGAAGGATGAAAAGCATTTCTACATCTCGTTTTAATTATCATTCAACAAGCTCTAACTTTGTTGTGCTTTGTTTGTAACATAACATTTTAATTAGATTTATTTTATTTTATTATACACACGACCTGCTTTAACTATGCCACTCATTTCCGTAGCATCATTTTAACAAATATGTGAAACTTTGTCGTATTTATTTACATCAAAAGAGAGGATTGATTATTAAATGTGTTCAGTTTTGGATCTGGATGCTAATCAGAGTGTGCAAATGATATCCAGTGGTCCCTGGTAAAGGGGCTACGGTGGCTCAAGTGGTAGGGTGGTGGATTGCCGGTTGCCACGCTTTGTCCATTTCAGTTGTTGTGTCCTTGGACAAGACACCTCACCTGACATGCCTACTGATGGTGGTCAGAGGACCTGGTGGCGCTGATTGTATGGCAGCCCCACTTCTGTCAGTGTGCCCCAGGGCAGCTGTAGCTATAATGTAGGCTACCACTGTCGGTGTGTGAATGTGTGAATGAATGGGTGGATGAATGATTGCAGTGTAAAGCCCTTTGGGGTGCTCGGACTAGATTAAGTGCTATACAAGTACAGGTCATTTACCATTTGGTACCATATAGTTAATGTTTTATTGATATAGACTTTAAGTGAATAGTAATTTCACAATCAGATTGTTTTCAATACATTACAATCATATGAAGAGAAACCCAGCTTAACAGAGATGAATTGAGCCAGTAGTACCATCTACACGATTAAGAAAAAAAGAGTTAGTGGCAGAAGCAGCTCCTTCAATGGTTTTGTCCGTGAAAAAACGCAAAATGGCAGGGCTAAATGTATTGTTTATAGAGAAAGAAACTAAAGCATAAATAAACACCCTCTAATTGTATTATTAGTGTGCAGATTATTATAAATTTGGTCCTGGTCTTTTTACACTGCTGCAAGAAATTACAGGTCCTTCTCAAAATATTAGCATATTGTGATAAAGTTCATTATTTTCCATAATGTCATGATGAAAATTTAACATTCATATATTTTAGATTCATTGCACACTAACTGAAATATTTCAGGTCTTTTATTGTCTTAATACGGATGATTTTGGCATACAGCTCATGAAAACCCAAAATTCCTATCTCACAAAATTAGCATATCATTAAAAGGGTCTCTAAACGAGCTATGAACCTAATCATCTGAATCAACGAGTTAACTCTAAACACCTGCAAAAGATTCCTGAGGCCTTTAAAACTCCCAGCCTGGTTCATCACTCAAAACCCTAATCATGGGTAAGACTGCCGACCTGACTGCTGTCCAGAAGGCCACTATTGACACCCTCAAGCAAGAGGGTAAGACACAGAAAGAAATTTCTGAATGAATAGGCTGTTCCCAGAGTGCTGTATCAAGGCACCTCAGTGGGAAGTCTGTGGGAAGGAAAACGTGTGGCAGAAAATGCTGCACAACGAGAAGAGGTGACCGGACCCTGAGGAACATTGTGGAGAAGGGCCGATTCCAGACCTTGGGGGACCTGCGGAAGCAGTGGACTGAGTCTGGAGTAGAAACATCCAGAGCCACCGTGCACAGGCGTGTGCAGGAAATGGGCTACAGGTGCTGCATTCCCCAGGTCAAGCCACGTTTGAACTAGAAACAGCGGCAGAAGCGCCTGACCTGGGCTACAGAGAAGCAGCACTGGACTGTTGCTCAGTGGTCCAAAGTACTTTTTTCGGATAAAAGCAAATTCTGCATGTCATTCGGAAATCAAGGTGCCAGAGTCTGGAGGAAGACTGGGGAGAAGGAAATGCCAAAATGCCAGACGTCCAGTGTCAAGTACCCACAGTCAGTGATGGTCTGGGTGCCGTGTCAGCTGCTGGTGTTGGTCCACTGTGTTTTATCAAGGGCAGGGTCAATGCAGCTAGCTATCAGGAGATTTTGGAGCACTTCATGCTTCCATCTGCTGAAAAGCTTTATGGAGATGAAGATTTCATTTTTCAGCACGACCTGGCACCTGCTCACAGTGCCAAAACCACTGGTAAATGGTTTACTGACCATGGTATCACTGTGCTCAATTGGCCTGCCAACTCTCCTGACCTGAACCCCATAGAGAATCTGTGGGATATTGTGAAGAGAACGTTGAGAGACTCAAGACCCAACACTCTGGATGAGCTAAAGGCCGCTATCGAAGCATCCTGGGGCTCCATAAGACCTCAGCAGTGCCACAGGCTGATTGCCTCCATGTCACGCCGCATTGAAGCAGTCATTTCTGCCAAAGGATTCCCGACCAAGTATTGAGTGCATAACTGTACATGATTATTTGAAGGTTGACGTTTTTTGTATTAAAAACACTTTTCTTTTATTGGTTGGATGAAATATGCTAATGTTGTGAGATAGGAATATTGGGTTTTCATGAGCTGTATGCCAAAATCATCCGTATTAAGACAATAAAAGACCTGAAATATTTCAGTTAGTGTGCAATGAATCTAAAATATATGAATGTTAAATTTTCATCATGACATTATGGAAAATAATGAACTTTATCACAATATGCTAATATTTTGAGAAGGACCTGTAAATGAACACTTTTTAATCAGAGTAGAAAAGCAACCACCCTGACTGTCATTAGGTATAGGGATAAAATGGTTAGACCCATTGTTAGATCTTTTGTTGGTGCAGTGGGTCCTGGGTTTCAGCAGTGTTCCCTAATAAGTCATGGTTGTCAGATGCAGAAAAGTTATGAATTTGAGCAAGATGAGTTTCTCCACTCCAAGGTAGTCTAAATTATGAGTATGCAGTTGAAAGTATTTATTTAGCGTATAATGTTTGCTGTTGCTGGTCTGTCTGGTTGGGCAAGGCAGTACCAGTTAGTGATATTATCGAGGATGTGTTGTGTTCACACAAGGATAGAGCCCAGAAGAAGCTGGAATATTTGATCACAGAAATAAAGGAGAAACACAAACATGAATCATTCTCCAAATTCTCTCGGACGTCACTAACTAAATATGTACCATCAAAACACATACTCGGATCATTAGTTTAATGATTTCATGCTGCCAGAACTAAAATAACACCGGATTTCTGGAACAGTTGCTCACTGTTTGAATTAAGTTTGTGACTCACTGGCCTTGGAGGCTAGGAAATGGAAAATTGATGTATTTTATTGACAAAAATAATATACTGCTGGTTATGATCCACTTGAATCCAGGTGAATTATTTCCTGTCTTTTAGGTTTAAATTTGGCTTTTCTTTATTTAGAAAACCAGAACCCTGTAACTGACAGATGGTGTACTTTCTATTTACCATGGCTATACTGTGACAGTAAGCTGCCTTCAGATGGGACACTTTAATCAACTCTTTTTCAACCCTGAACAGTTCAGACTGCTCTAATTCCAGCTTGCAGTGAGTGTTTTATTTCCATAGAGAGGTCTTGAAATAGATAACTGAGCCAAAGAAGCTCTCAGGTGAACAACCAAGAAGAGTGTGCTCAAATCTAGACTGTTAAATCCTTTTTAGAAATATTTTATAGCTCTGCCTATTACTAGTGATAGGCAGAATTTTAAAGGAATAGTCTGTCCTTGAATAATTATGCATTTTATTCTTAGAAGGACTTTGGATAAATATGTTGTTATAATGATAATTCTAATGTGTGAGGAATTTCTGAATATTCTGATCTCCTTTCTTGATAAAGTTAATTGAGGGGTTGTCACTTAACGGCTCGACATCTGTTCCAACTCATCTCACTGATGGTGTCCTGATAAACATGTCATTCTATATACTGCATTGAAGAGACAGCCTAGCAAATGTGGGTGAAACGGAGCCAAAAATATGTGGATAATCACAGTTCATTCATAAAATATACTACAAGGGGGGAGTGTATATTTTTACATAGGATTTTTGTTTTATATGTAGATGACATAGTGAGCTATTTTTTAGATCCACACAGTTAAAAAAGTATTTACCCTCTTACAGGTTACAGTTTTCTTTAACCTAA
Organism: Girardinichthys multiradiatus; assembly: GCF_021462225.1. Taxonomy (NCBI): domain Eukaryota; kingdom Metazoa; phylum Chordata; class Actinopteri; order Cyprinodontiformes; family Goodeidae; genus Girardinichthys; species Girardinichthys multiradiatus. The sequence continues at coordinate 28,050,238 of NC_061802.1, forward strand.
TTGTTTGAGATCATTAAACAACCTTTAAAATGAGACCAAGATAATTTCAGCTAATATAAAAATAACCTTTCAAATGAAGATTTCATTTAATAATGGACAAAAGAGCTCTCCAAACCAAACTGATCCTATGTAATGCTGTCTTATTTTATGCCAGATGTAACAGGATGCACAGCTTCCAAATGTATCCACTTTTGTCTTGTCAGTCTACAGAATATTTGCACAAAAGACTTGAGGATCATAAAGACGTTTCTTTGGAAATTTTAAAAGAGGATTTAATGTTTTCTTTGGTCAGCAGTGGTTTTCACAACAGAACTCCAATGGATGCCATTTTTGCCCAGACTGTTTCTGACAGTGCCTTCATACCAGACCTTTTGAACTTTGTTCTGTGCCAGAGTTCGGTCTCAGACGTGCATCACGTCAGTGTGAACCCATCCCAGACCCTGGAACGGACCAGAGAACCATACCCTGGCACCATTACAACTGTTGGTCTCGGCACAGCTTATCCGGACCCTAGAGCGATTCCCTTGCGGTATGAATGCATGCCGGGCCAGCGTAAAGTAGCAACAGAAAATTCAATGAGACAGACTTCTTCATGCTTTTCTTTCTTGATCTGCCCCCAAAAAGATGTGTTGCAACTGCATTAGGTTGTTCAAGAAATCTCTGTGTGAAAGCAAACCGGGCCAACTGAAGGTGTGAATTTTCTGACTTTCACTGATCCCTGGACCGGACCAGTAGTGTGAATGTGCTCTTATTGTTTAATAGGACATATGCGAAATCCACGTTTTAGCCCTTAAATACATTTTGTTGTGTACTAGGAGTCTGTAGGAGCGCAGAAAAGTTGAATTTAGTGTCTCCAGGTGTTGCAGAGATATCTTTACATTGTGTTTGGGTCATATTTTTCAGTCTGTTGTTTTCTCTATCATCTATTGTGTTTTTGAAGTGTTTGATGGCAGTAGCATTGTGCCTTCTGCTTATGTTAGTGCTGTGTGCTGCTTTTAGCTCCTTGAGGACAGAACCGCTCTGTGTATTTTGAATAGTATTATTACATTTGCATTGTTTTTGCTGTTTTTGTCTTGCTTCTGTGCCGCTAGATAATTGTATTTTTGTTATCAAACTACAAAAATGGCTGTACGGGTTAAAGTGGAACGCCCTTTGACCTCGAGGAGGGCAGGATGTGAAGTGCCTCAATAGCATTTAAAGAGACCGCACCAAAACCAGTTTCTCTGAGACACAACTCAGAACAGGGGTAAAAGAGGGGCCTGTGGAGCTACAATAAAAAGGAAGTCAGACCAAAGCTTTGCAGTTGCACTTTATATAGACCACAACTGGATGATTTAAAAGTGAAAATGAAGGATTTAAAAGAATGATAGGTTCCCTTTAAGTCATGGACACTGACCATTTGATGCATTTGATGCTGTTAAAATCATGTATGTACAAAATGAATAGGCCCAGGAACACCCCTAGCCACTTAAAAGTAAAACAAAATATGGAGGATATACCTCTTGCATGCTTCCATTGAGTTCTGTTGAAAAAACAAGCCTATCTCCTTTTCATATTCAATAAGGTCAATAAAAAAGCAGCACAGTGCTGTTTGTTGTTATTCTTGTAAGGCTGCTGTACTTGTGCAGTATCCTTTTGTAAAACCTAAACTGAAGATGAGTAAACATTGATGCTTTAGGACTCTAAAGCAATTTACCTTTCTACCAAAAATATTTTTGTTGTCCGATGAGCTAACCCCTCCCTCCTACTTCCCTATTTTTAAGGGGATTGCTCAATCCAGCTCTCCATCCAACGGGTCCGGACTTCCCTAAACCTGGAAGGTCTTACTAAGCAGGTTTACTGGAAAATCTGTTTAAGCTGGTGTTGGGAAATGACACGCATAACCTCTAACAGCCTGCATCCAAAAGTCTCACCCTTCTTCAACTGGTGGTCTAGACGACCGAGAAGCTCACAGCAGTCATCCACCCCTCGACAGTCACTTCTGTTCACGGCTGCTCATTCCCTATTTTACAACTTGCAATTGGCATATGGGTTAGGTAGATTTTAATGGCTCGGCACAAGCCCCAAGGGCATTGTTTTAACACGTCTGGCTTCAGGCAACTATAAAAACTTCCTAAAATCGTTTGGAACCAGGCAACAAGACTTTTTGCCACCAACGCAAAACCTAAAAATAAGGTGACTCAAATAATTGACTGTCCACAATAAATCTAGAATTGTATATGCTTTCTTTAATTAGTAATGCTTTTGCAGGGGTCAGTAACAGCTTAAAAATCAGCAAAACTTAATAATTTGAATAATAGAAATAAATCAATCAACCTAACATATCTTTCCCTAATGCTGAAACTGGTAAGGCTGAAGAGGCTTTGGGGACGGAGGCTCACCATAGATCTGAATGGAATGATTTCTTCAGTAGGCAACTAGTGATTGTCTTCTTGGGTGAAGGGCAAATCTTCAGTTTTTTTCCTCTAAGTGGACAGGTGCTGATGCTTGGGGTTTCGATGGTCAGGTTGGAAAAACAAAAAAAATTTAAATTTAAAAAAACAGAAACTTTGTTGGCATATGTTTCAAAAGTTGGTAGCTTCCAGAGGCTGAATAGTTGAAGGAAACCTTTGAGGTGTAATTGAGGCTGGTTTAGGACTTCCAGTAGCCTGAAACTTAGAGCAATCAGTTGTTCACTGACCAAGTTCACTTCAGTTGTCTTGGTAAAAATGCAACAGATGAAATTCAGATTCTCAATTTTGAGTTGCAGCTCTTCTCAGGGCACACGGATTGATCTTCTTTATAATGCAGCATTCGTCAGCGGGGCTACGACTCCGGTCTTCTTTCTCCATCTGATCTTGTTCGCTGGTCTTCTGCGAGGAAACAACCCCGTTTCTTTCTTTGGCATATTTTTTATATTGCTGATAGTCTCACTGCTCATCCCCTGTTGCGGGCAAGCTTTCCCATCATTGAGTCACCGTGACTTTTCGGCGCTGTCTCCCAGCCTCCGTAGACAGTTGTAAACAGCCCGCAGCTGGCTCCGTGTGTTATGACTTTTGCCTGTTTTTCGAACCTTCATGATTCCCGCTCCAATCCTGATGCCATGACTTTTGCCTGTTTTTCGAACTTCAGACTGACGAAAAACAGCGTGCACTTGGCTTCTCGTTTCTCGCTCCCATGCTTGTTATGACTTGAGCTTGCTTGTTGACCTTCCATCCATGCCCAGTTCCCATGAAGCTGGCTCTCCTCTGCCCCTCCCGTCCTAATGTTATGACTCTGCCGCCTCTGGCTCCCAGGCCATGGTGCCCTCCTTATCTGCTCAGCCTCAAGCTTTCTAACACAGTATTTCTCTGTTTCTTGTTCTGAGGGTTTAATTAATTTCTGTATGGATACATGGAAGGATCTCACCTAATTTTGACAGTATATTCTTTTATTAGAGACAAACCAGGAGGAGGCCCAGGACATGCTTGAGTGACTGTCTCTCGACTGGCCTGGGAACGCCTTGGGCCCCCCCCCCCTCCGCCGGAGGAGCTGGAGGAGGTGTCTGGGGAGGGGAACTTCTGGATGCCCCTGCGACCCGGTCCCAGATAAAGCGGAAGATGACGAGTACGAGTACAAACATTAGCTTGATTAACATAGGTATAGAAAAAATTTATTTATTAAACTTGGTGTTTGATATGAATAATATCTGTTCATTGTATACATAGCTCTTTTCTGTCATAAGAACCTAACATTTTTATCCTAATTTCTGTCAAGGAGAGGTGGTTTCCAGCAGGACCAAAGTGCAAACAGGAGAGTGGGAACCACATGGTAAGTAGAAGTTTTTAATAACAAAACTGAGAATTTACAAAGGTCTGCATAGGACGCTTAGCACAGGCGATGATACAGGCATAGAACAGGCAGGCCAGTAGAATCCAGTAATTAATGTGAGCAACCAGAGAGCTTATAAACATGGGTAAAAGTAAGGAGACAACTTCATCATTAGAAACTACAGGTCCTTCTCAAAATATTAGCATATTGTGATAAAGTTCATTATTTTCCATAATGTCATGTTGAAAATTTAACATTCATATATTTTAGATTCATTGCACACTAACTGAAATATTTCAGGTCTTTTATTGTCTTAATACAGATGATTTTGGCATACAGCTCATGAAAACCCAAAATTCCTATCTCACAAAATTAGCATATCATTAAAAGTGTCTCTAAACGAGCTATGAACCTAATCATCTGAATCAACGAGTTAATTCTAAACACCTGCAAAAGATTCCTGAGGCCTTTAAAACTCCCAGCCTGGTTCATCACTCAAAACCCCAATCATGGGTAAGACTGCCGACTTGACTGCTGTCCAGAAGGCCACTATTGACACCCTCAAGCAAGAGGGTAAGACACAGAAATAAATTCCTGAACGAAAAGGCTGTTCCCAGACTGCTGTATCAAGGCACCTCAGTGGGAAGTCTGTGGGAAGGAAAACGTGTGGCAGAAAAGGCTGCACGAGAAGAGGTGACCCTGAGGAAGATTGTGGAGAAGGGACGATTCCAGACCTTGGGGGACCTGCGGAAGCAGTGGACTGAGTCTGGAGTAGAAACATCCAGAGCCACCGTGCACAGGCGTGTGCAGGAAATGGGCTACAGGTGCCGCATTCCCCAGGTCAAGCCACTTTTGAACCAGAAACAGCGGCAGAAGCGCCTGACCTGGGCTACAGAGAAGCAGCACTGGACTGTTGCTCAGTGGTCCAAAGTACTTTTTTCGGATGAAAGCAAATTCTGCATGTCATTCGGAAATCAAGGTGCCAGAGTCTGGAGGAAGACTGGGGAGAAGGAAATGCCAAAATGCCAGAAGTCCAGTGTCAAGTACCCACAGTCAGTGATGGTCTGGGGTGCCGTGTCAGCTGCTGGTGTTGGTCCACTGTGTTTTATCAAGGGCAGGGTCAATGCAGCTAGCTATCAGGAGATTTTGGAGCACTTCATGCTTCCATCTGCTGAAAAGCTTTATGGAGATGAAGATTTCATTGTTCAGCACGACCTGGCACCTGCTCACAGTGCCAAAACCACTGGTAAATGGTTTACTGACCATGGTATCACTGTGCTCAATTGGCCTGCCAACTCTCCTGACCTGAACCCCATAGAGAATCTGTGGGATATTGTGAAGAGAACGTTGAGAGACTCAAGACCCAACACTCTGGATGAGCTAAAGGCCGCTATCGAAGCATCCTGGGCCTCCATAAGACCTCAGCAGTGCCACAGGGTGATTGCCTCCATGCCACGCCGCATTGAAGCAGTCATTTCCGCCAAAGGATTCCCACCAAGTATTGAGTGCATAACTGTACATGATTATTTGAAGGTTGATGTTTTTTGTATTAAAAACACTTTTCTTTTATTGGTCGGATGAAATATGCTAATTTTGTGAGATAGGAATTTTGGGTTTTCATGAGCTGTATGCCAAAATCATCCGTATTAAGACAATAAAAGACCTGAAATATTTCAGTTAGTGTGCAATGAATCTAAAATATATGAATGTTAAATTTTCATCATGACATTATGGAAAATAATGAACTTTATCACAATATGCTAATATTTTGAGAAGGACCTGTATAAAGGAAATGATGGTGAACAAAATCAACATGTTTTGGTCTTTATTTTAATCCACTGTAACTGTCTGAGTGCAGCACGAAACAGCTGCTTGATTTAGTATTGTAGTACATTTCCCTGCAGCGCTGATACGTAGCTTGTCTTCTTTGAACTGTGCTGAAGGCGGCTAAGAGACGATGATTAGGAGTTGTAACAAAATCAGGCCAACTGTTGATGATATTGAACCCAGATGTCATGAGCACGATTATTACAACAAAGACTGTAATGGAGGAAGCACTGGTGAATGAGTCCTTTAGAATATGTACAATACCTCAACCGTCATTGCTATTCATACATATTCATACATGTTCATGACATTGGTGTGTAAAAAAAGAATCTATGCTTTTGTTCTGAAACAAAGTGTCAGCTAGCATTACAAACACTTAAAAGAAAAGGAATAAAGTGTTGATAATTTTTTGAATTTGTTTATATCACCCAGCTTGACAAAGAAACAAAGGCTGAATGAGCCAGTTGAAAACGTCACCAGCCATTCTTTGCTGCCTGCATGTTTTTGTTGGAGTTGTCATATAGTGAAAGGCAAAGCAGGGAAGAGGTCGACATCATTGTAACCAAACGACGACTTAATTGTTGACATGTTGGCGTTTTTTTTTTTTCCTTTAAATAATCCACATCCACAGCTTTTCTTTACTGAAACTTAAATACTTTCCAGTAGTTGCCATCACACCTTCTACATTGCTACATGTGTATATATCACAGGTTTTTCAATACAAAATCCCCTTACCATCTGGGTGTTAAAGTTTGATGCTTTATACGGCCCACACTTGGCCAAATAAATATTAGCTGAATTACAGGAAAAAAGAGGCCAGGTAAATTGATACAGGTCAGCACTCTGAAAACAGTTTGATTAGGAAATCATGGAAGGTCAATCAGTAGTTTTCTTGTAGGGCATAAAGAAAATGCCCATTTTGTGGTGGATTCATAGATTTCTCTAACAGGTGAAACAAGAAGAAATGTACTACATTGGAAACAAACATGATTGTTATGGAAATGAATAAAACAATTTGGAACAAGTAATATTAGTCCCTTTTTTCACATTTCTGTTCTGTTGTTTTGCATGTTCTGTTTTTGGACTCACATTCAGACTTTGTTTGGACTGGGGCTAAAAAATTATGAAAACATCCTTTATTTTGCCAGTGTTAGAATTATGAATCTGAGAATATTATTTAATATTTAATATTAATATTTTATTATTTTATCAAATACTATTTCGGTCTGTTAAGGATTGTCCTCTGAATACCAGCCGAGTAAGGCAATGGTATTAGGACAAAATAGAAAGGTGTGAGATGAGCTCTGACGTTATTGAACAGCATAAACTCTGCACATATATCGAATGATTTCACACAGTTTCTTAAAATACAAGAATTTATTAACAAAAATAAGTCAACCCAAAGTCAAACATATTTCAATCAACAAACCCTTTACTATGCTAAAACAATCCAACTAAACTACCAAGCAGAATTAAAGAATAACGAAGACTAATGAGTTATGTACAATATAAACAAGCTGTTTAAAGATGATTGAAAACCATGACCAAAAGAGTGGTGCAACATTACCATGCAATGTTTATGTTTGAGAACCAAGGATTATCTTGAAGAATCTGGAAATGAAGTTAAGTTAGTCTTGGAACTAACTTAAGCAATAATCAGCAAACGTTTAGACAACCACTCACAATGCAAGATCAGATCAAATATTATTTTAATAAAATAATGTTTTAAAGAATGATCTGCTGAATAAAACCAACCTTCTGAACGACCATTTCTCAACAGTGTCTAATTAGCTGCTTTTATTTATTGAAATAATATTTGAAGAAATGTTATTAAGGAAATATTTTGGAAAAGAACCAAATCTTTCTGGAGAAATGGGGCTTAATGGTGTTTACTTAGTTATTAAATCTAGTAAATGATGTTCAGGGACTATTATTCACTAGCTTGAAAACCAACAACCTTTCTGTTAAATACTCTTTAGTAGCAAGCACGTGTTCTTACCGGTTAGCAGTTGAGCTAACAAAGAAGCTAATAGCTTAGCACCAGAAACAAACACATAGCTTTAAAATACCTCGGTTAATATAAGGGTTGAAATGCATGAGCACGGACGGCGCATTATGATCAATGTTCTGTTTAAAATCACCCTTTAAATAAAGTTTGTCTGAACTTTAAAAACATACAAAGAACAAAAACAGGGCACGTGTGCTGCAAATAGCCTGCTAGCACTAAGATGGCCAAGTTTCACACAAACAAAACTTTATAAAATGAAAAACGTTTAGATTATTTCATCCTAACTGTTCATCTGCCCAAACCTAATCTCATGAACTGTGGTAAGGAATGTTGTCCAAAAGACGATGAAGTTTGAAGAAGGTATCCACAGTCAACAAGCGGTTAGCTCGGTAGCTTCGCGGGCGGTTGAAGGTGCGTTCGCTCTGAACAAAAGGGTTAGCTCCGGAACTATAGCTGGGCGGCCCGTCCTGTCTGCTCCTACAGGGCTCGGAGAGAAAATCAAGCAATGCTTGTACCTTAATTACCCCCGTTCATGAATGAAAATACCGGATACACAGACAGTGTTTCATTCGTACTTATCTTTGCATGTGATCGATGATCATATGACACTCTTGGATCCAGTTTGAAGAGTTTGTGTCTATTTGCCAGCAAAGAGACATCAGCGCGCTTGTCTCTCCTATCCCGATGATCACCAGTGGAAGAGGGTGGATGTAGCAACAGCTGTGCTTTTATTTGGATAGTGGTGTCACAGGAAGTCCGCAGTTATCCCGTTTCCTGGCTGTGCCGGAAGAAGGTTAATGCACTTTATTTTGAAAAGTTCCAGAAGAGTTCGTACCGGAGTTTAATGTTGAAATCCATGGCTGTGGGTCCCAACACCAGACATTACCTAAAAATGTCTTGCTTCTATTATGTAATGTCACTTGACAAATTCCAGTCTTCTTTTCTTGTTTTTCTGTGCCTCCTGCAAGATAAGAAAGTCCATCAGGGGGACATCTTTTCCCATAGTTACATAATCTGCGCAAATCTAGGCTTTCATGAAAGGCCCTATTGTTAAAAAAAAATGCTTTAAACACCGCATTATTTTGTTCAGACTGAAATTTGTCTAAACTGCATCAAACCGATACCATGGAATCGAGTAGGTCAGTTGTCTGATAATTGATTTACATGCACTTTTTGCATGACGGTGCTGCTGGGTTTACATTTTCTTTGGTACCCAGAAAGTTGCAAGCATGAAGATCTAAAAGTACCATTCTAGCATCCATCTGGTATTGTTACATGCCCATCATTGTCTCTGTCAGAGCTTTGCCCTTTTACCTATGATGACAGCCCACTACCTGTAGGTTATTACTGAAACGTCTTTACACAACAGCTCTTTTCTAGCCACACAGCAGGCACCTGTCAAAAGGCTGAAAGAAAAATCTCTCCTCTGTGTTATTTGCAGTTTTAAACAGTAGGAGTAAATTAAGTGTCTCTGCTTTGTGGATGCTCTTTAAGTATACATGTCATGGTAACTTCACAAGACATAGACAAAGCACTTTCTCTTTAATGCTCTGCAACTTGAGCCTCTTGCAGAGGATAATATTTGCTGGGTGAGCAGAGAATACAAAGAACAAGAGCTATATTGATCCAACTTACAGGGCAGAGGACACTTGTTCCTTCTGCATGTTTAAGGGGTTTGTTTCTATTTCCGACCAAGAAGGAAGCATAAACTTGATTAATCTACTATCAGAATTTTAATGCAGCAACAACATAAAATACTTAGAGATTTATAATGTTTTTAACAACTACGGCATTTGAGAGTGTAGAGCTGGATTGTGATTTGCAGACAGACAACTCCACCTTGCTGATGTCAAGCTGGGGAATTTCATGACTTTCAGCAGGAATATGAGCAGATGAGTGCAATCACAGATTCAAACTGGGCATAGAGCAAAGCGGCTTAAATCTATTGATTGGTCACAGAACTGTGAGAGGCGCCGATAATAATCCGACCTCCAGCTGCGTCTAATTTATTTTTTCATTTTATTGTTTTCTTGACCCTCAACAGCCTGACATTACCTTTTATGTGTTTTGATACACCTCATTTGTTTTTCAGATGTGCTGGTGAATGACTCAGGGAGTTACCTTGTGAATTAATCAATGACTATCTCAAATGATTTTGGATGTTTGTTCCAGGCTTCAGTGGTTATTGTTCAGCGATCAAATTTGTTTTTGTGGATCTTCTGTCTGGTGCCCTCATCAGACTGAAATTGGCCAAAAGGAAGAAAAGCCACTAAGGAAACATGAATATATGAAAACCTATTTAATCTAGCAACAACATGTGAATAACCTGGTTTGAGCAATACAAGAATGCCATCAGAAATACTGACATACATAAAAACGTGACTGTATGGACTGTCAAATTATTTATTTTCTCAGAAGGAGCTGAATTAGGTAGTTTATTCTTCTCTTGTACATAAAGATTCAAGAGGTTTGATCATATCCTGCAAAATGTTTTGCATTCTTATGACTGTTTTCATGTAAACAGTTTGAAAAACAGTCATGATGAAAAGCAGGAAAGTTTATTTGCTGAGTATTAGTAGACAAGATGATGACAGTCTCATGACAAGACTCTTGATAAATGAAAAACACTTAAAATACTGGAGAAACTAATGGCAAAACAACTGGACACCAGAAGACTGAGGAATGCACTGGCAAGACAGACAGGAGGATTTAGTGAAGACCTTCTTCTCGAGTTTTATTGCAGATAGCAAACGAACTAGTGCATTATTACTTACAATGATGTGGGTACAGGAAATTAACCAGATAAATTCCAAATCTGAACAAAATATATAAAGAAAAAGATTTTTTTTTCTAATAGATTTTCACTTTCCATTGTATTGTATTGTTCATATGCATAACCATCCATGTTGAACAGATTCAGGCATATTGCAATGACCATCCATCCATCCATCCATCCATCCATCCATCCATCCATCCATCCATCCATCCATCCATCCATCCATCCATCCATCCATCCATCCTCTCATTGGGTGAGAGGAAGCACACTGGAGAATTTGCCAGTCCATCATAGGGCAATAAAGAGACACGCAGGACAAACAACTAACCATGAATGCACACACATACGCAGGCACATTAGAGATATCAATTAACCTAACAGTCGTCTTTTTGGACTTTGAAAGGAAACCGGGGTACCCAGAGAGAACCCAGTCATTCACGTGGAGAACATGAAAACTCCATGTAGAAAGAGCCCAGGCCTCCTTGCTAACCTCTGCCACACCATGCAGCCCTGTTGAATATTTTCTAACCATTTAAAGTGTCTTGGTAAGACCTGTGGGACCTATTCAGAGATGTGTAATAACCACTGTGACTGTGACGTTTTAGGTGTAAAGCTTGTGCAGAATATGATCTGATTGAGTGTGAACCACCTGATTTAATGCTTAATGAAGTTGATATACTATCAGAAGCCATCACATATTTCTGACCATGTTGTTTTTCATCATATTGCATGCCTAAAAGTATCGCCAAAGACTATTAAATAATCTTCAAATAATCTTCTTCAGAGCTGTATTGTGGTATGAAATGTGCACTGTTGCTCCTGCATGTCATGATTCCTGGTTATTTAAGCCATTATTAAAGATTAGAAGTTTGTTGGAAAATTGCTCATTTAAATATTTTTGTACAACAAATCAGTCTGGAGTTATTTATGTAGGGATAAATCAACATATGCATAATGACATTTAATATTAGAATATTACATCAGACCAATTAACCATGTTTATTAATACAGAAATGTGGACCTAGTGAAAAGTATCTTCTATAGATGCTTAAAGATTACTTTCAAAAAGTAATCTTTATCTGAGAAACGAGCCCGGTGATGTTCTAAGTGCCCCACTACTTAATTTGAAAACATTAGTTTTAAATGCCTTTTATCAAATGCAGCCATAATCAAATGTATACAAACCAAAAACATAACCCATCATAAAAAATAATCACAGTTTAAACCAAATGTCATGGTGTGGTTAAAAATGATTCAAGAGCAGATACTGACTGAGGTGAAAACAGATTTCTTTAACAAGAAAATAAGGAAAACTTACAGCAGAGAGCAGGTCATGTAGGAATAGATAGTGTAATGGAAGAATCCAGTGAAGAACAATGAGAACCAGTGATTGTATATACAGAGGCAGGGGTGGAAATGACAAATGAACCAAAAGGCCAGCTGTGGTTTGAGTGAAGATAGGGAAACTGAGGGAGGGAGAGGAATTAACAAAGAGAGCTAAACAAAGACACAATAAAACTACTAACAAAGGGAGCAAAACTGACATTAATTTAGAGAAAAAATTAAAATGAACAAAGAACCAAACATAAGAGAATATTAAGAAACTAAACACAAAGGAACGTATATGGAAAGACCTTACTGACACTGACGAACACAAAGAAATTAATTACGGCAAGACCATAAAAACAATAATGAAGAACTCAGAAGTCATCAAAAATACAGACAAATAAAAACCAAATTCCAAACATCCATGGATTCTGACACCAAAACCTTACAAAGAAACAGAAGCAAGAGGAATTCCTGAACTAAATAGAACAGATGGGTTTTTAAAATAAATCAGGAACTAAGATCAATGTATAATAACTGTAACTAAAGACTGCAACTAAGTGCAGAAAATAGAAATGCTGGCTTTCCAACCTCAAAGACTTAGAGCTCATCACCAAAGATAAATAGTCAAAACACCAGAGAACATGGAGAAAGCTGGGCAGCAATTATAAGAAGGGTTTGATTGCCAAAAATGAGTTTTCAACTGATTATTCAGAAGAGAATAAATACCTGTTGACATGCCATTGTTTAATAAAATATAAACAAACACAGATAAATCATTTAATATACCAAAAGTTCTTTATTATCTTTTGAGAGATTCCGGTCCAATAAAGTTCACAACAGTTCGTAAAATGTGTTGGACTAAATTTTTTGAAATGAAAGAACAAACATAAATTTGTACATTGCTTGTGTGTTAAATTGTGTACAACACATTACATGTTTGAACTCAGAACCTGTAATATAGCAGAGTTATACTAAATGTCATGTATCTTACGTTATTTTAGAAACTTGCCTTGAAAAATACATTTTGTGACCATCTCCGGTTGAAGCAGTAGGATTAAGACCGTTAACGCTCAGCTAAACCTTATTCATTCCTCTTTTTTACTGGTTTTTCTGCCTCCTCTAGCCTCTTCTTGTCATTTGGTACAAATTGAGGAGAATGATGAGAGAATTGGGCATGCATATAAAACAGCAAGCTCTTTTGTAAGGTGGTCATCGTCTAGCTTGAAGGTCAAGCGTTTGATCGCAGTGTTCTTAATTGCCCCCAGGAGGGACGATGCACACCCATTACCTTCTGATATCTGTTGCACGGCTGAGAATATGAAATGCTTCATACACAGAATGCAAACATACATGATAACAAAAAGCACTTTGGAGAAATGAAAATTATAACGATAACTTTAATAAAGCCTAGCTGGGTCAACATGGGTCACAAATTAAAGTTTTGAGTAAATATCTATATCATTTATACATAAAGTTTAATACTAAAAACAAATGAAAGCAATAAAAAGTGTCAATATATTAGCCACCTAACCCTAGGAACATATACTCTAAAAAAGAAACAAATAACTAAATAAGAAAATTGCATAGGATCTCTTTATTATGAGCTGAGGTTCAACTGGGCTTGATCTTTCAGTGAATTGCTGTGGTACAGCCGGCTTGAAGCAGAAGGTGTCAGAACATCATGCTAAAAAGTGCACACTTCAAATTTTATGCACACATGTTTGGGAAGTCCTGTTTGGCCCACATTTACTTCAAGAGCAGAGATGAGACATTATTTGTCCACAGTTCCAAGAAATCCTCGTCTGCAATATGTCACTTGATTTATACAATACAAGAATCATTCTTGAGAAACTCCCTGGCCAAAAAAAACGTTGCCACCAAAAAAAAAAAAGGTCACACACTCTAATATTTTGTTGGACCCCTGTTAGCTTTGATTACGGCATGCATTTGCTGTGGCATTGTTTCGGTAAGCTTCTGCAATGTCACAAGATTTATTTCCACCCAGTGTTGCATTAATTTTTCACCAAGATCTTGCATTGATGATGGTAGAGTCTGACCGCTGCGTAAAGCCTTCTCCAGCACATCCCAAAGATTCTCACTGGGGTTAAGGTCTGGACTCTGTGTTGGCCAATCCATGTGTGAGAATGATGTCTCGTGCTCCCTGAACCACTCTTTCACCATTCGAGCCCGATAAATCCTGGCATTGTCATCTTGGAATATGCCCGTGCCATCAGGGAAGAAAAAATCCATTGATGGAATAACTTGGTCATTCAGTATATTCAGGTAGTCAGCTGACCTCATTCTTTGAACACATACTGTTGCTGAACCCAGACTTGACCAACTGCAGCAACCGCAGATCACAGCACTGCCCCCACAGGCTTGTACAGTAGGCACTAGGCATGATGGGTGCATCACTTCACCTGCCTCTCTTCTTACCCTGATATTTACCCTGGGTAAATCTGGACTCATCAGACCATATGACCTTCTTCCATTGCTCCAGAGTCCAATCCTTATGCTCCCCAGCAAATTGAAGCCTTTGTTCTGGTTAGCCTAACTGATTAGTGGTTTTCTTAAGGCTACACAGCTGTTCAGTCCCAATCCCTGGAGTTCCCTTCGCATTGTGAGTGTGGAAATGCTCTAACTTTCACTATTAAACATAGCCCAGAGTTCTACTGTTGTTTTTCTTCAATTTGATTTCACCAAACGTTTAAGTGATCACCCATCACGATCATTCAGGATTTTTTTCCGGCCACATTTCTTCCTCCAAGACGATGGGTCCCCACCATCCTTCCAGTTTTTAATAATGCGTCAGACAGTTCTTAACCCAATTTTGGTAGTTCCAGCAATCTCCTTAGATGTTTTCTCTGCTTGAAGCATGCCATTGATTTGACCCTTCTGAAACAGACCAACATCTTTTCCACGACCACGCGATGTGTCTTTCGACATGGTTGTTTGAGAAATTGCTGCCAGCTAAAACATAATCCCCCGTGGAATAATTATCCAATGGGAGGCTTGTACCCATTTGCTTAGTTAAATCTAGATGGTGACTTTTTTTTTGGCCAGGCAGTGTATTTTCAAATGATATTCACTTGCTATACGCCCACAACCAGCAGTGGTATCCACATTACATATTTCACTCTCACGTCCGAACAACTCTGCATAAAAAACTAAAAACTCATGCAACTCAATGATCTTCACAGACAGAGACAATAAAAAGATAAAAGGGTAACAAAAAGGTTAAAATAATGGTGGCAATGACTATCAGACACAGGCATTTATGTACATCCTAATCCTAAACCCGCAGATTATTAATTTGAACTATTTAGGATGGAGCAAATGCAGCCGGTACTGCAGTTCATCATAAAAAGGTTGGAAAAACAACAGTAATGCTGGGACATGTAAATCGAGTTCATAAAAACAAGATCTCTAGAACTAATGCGAATGATGAATTATTCCTGGAAAATCTGAACATTTCTCCTGTGAGAGCACTTAAGGCAGACTGGAGGAATCAGAGAAAGACAGACAAATGCTCGAAATAATTGTACTTTAAAGCAGGGCCGTGCAGAGACCACTAAAGGGTCAGTTGCTCAAAGTAAAACACAGGCACAGATAGCCAAATTCAAGGGCAGAATATTAATCTACCATGATGTACTAGAAAATAATAAACAGTTAGTCATTTTGTACCGCTTATTCCATAGTGGGTCGCGGGTGCCTATCTCCAGCAATCTATGGGCGAGAGGCCGGGTACACCCTGCACAGGTCGCCAGTCCATCGCAGGGAAACAGACAAGCAACCATGCAAACCCTCATTCATACACCTAAGGGCAATTTAGAGTGACCAATTAACCTAACAGGCATGTCTTTTAGACTGTGAGAGGAAGCCGGAGTACCCGGTGAGAACCCATGCATGCATGGGGAGAACATCCAAACTCCATGCAGAAAGACCCCCGGCCAGGAATCGAACCCAGGACCTTCTTGCTGCAAGGCAACAGTGCTACCAACTGCAGCACCGTGCAGCCCAAAATAATAAACATTGATATATAATTGAATCAAAACTGGGGAAAACTATTATATAGAATGCAACACCATGTATATATGTATGAAATATTTTATTAGAGATCTAGGTCACAAGACATATTTTGTTTTTACACGATTACACTGTTGGAACCTTCTACAGGCAAGAAATTAGCTATGAATAAATCTACATTTAAAAACAGTACAATTGAACATCATTAAAAACTTCTTAACTGGTTGCTAGTAAAATTCATATATAAGTGCACAACCAAACATCTATATGTTGACTATGTAAAATATTAGTATTTCTGCTCTTACCTGTTCTACTCTTTCTAACCCAGTTGGTTAACAATCTTCTACCTTTGGCTGCTTCAAGCAGCTTCTTCCTGGTTTGTTTCAGACATCTTTCTTTACAAGGCATCTTTGAACTAAAACAAACACTTTATGGACTATTATCCAAAAAAATATTTACTTACTACTTAAAATGTACATGCTACTATCTAGTTAAGTTACTAGAAATTAGTCATAAATTTCTTGAATAAAAAATATAACAACATATTTTATAAAAATCATTGCTTGTTAAATTGGAACATAAAACCAACATTATTAGTTGAGGAGACAAATTTTGACAGAAATGTGATATAATCTACATAATGATTTGTTCGTGACAAGCTATTCAGTTCATTCTAACCTCTAAAACAGCTGATTGATAGAATAATAACTGCATTTTCATTGGCCCTAAAAAAGGTTAAATATATATAAATTGCAGCACCGATGCATCTCATCATCACACATCTCCTCAAAGTCTCCTCAAAGTAGCTTTTCTACAAATATTATAGTAAAACTGCTGAGTCAAAGTTTTTTAGACACCTACAAAGTCTTTAGCTAGCAGCTGGTTCATAACACAACAACTTCTCCTCACTTGTCTCCTCCTGCTCAGAGAGCCATAACCCTCTCTTTTCTCCACCTGCTTGTGTTGTGTTTCAGCCCCTCACTTACCGGTTTATTGACCAACAAGAAACAGAAAGGCTTGTGAATGAATAAATAAATAAATAAATAGATAATATGGGCACTTTTGGACAAGGAGCAAAAGGGACAGGTGCTCCAGCCCCCTCACAAATGTATAGCATATGGGAAAATAACACAAAAAGCTTCTCCTGGTGGCTCCCACGATGCTCTCCAGAGCTCTGTCATGGGTTCTCCGGGCTTCCACGCCATCCTCCAGGGTTCCTCAAAAGGGTTCCAGAGGTTCCACGGCTGTTTTCCAAGGTTTCCTCCAAGAAAGACAGACAAACAAAATAAATGTACTGTATATGGAAATATTGTTTTCCAGGGTTCCTTTGAGAGTTCCAGTGGTTCCACTACCATTCCCCAAAGTTCTTCCATCCTTCTCTGTAGGCTCCAGTCTCATGAGTTCCACCATGGGTTCCAGTTTGTTGATCTCCCAGGTCCATGTCCTGTGTCTGGTCTCTGTTCGCTTTGCAAATCGATTGTGTTATTTAATTTTTTATTATTAGAATACTCAGCTCTACCTCAACTAATCTTTGCATTTGAGTCCTTCATAAAACTGAAGCATGACACAAAGTATTTTAGGAACTGAGATAATGATGTTCAGACACACTAAAGAGCTCCTCCGTGAGTCTCATGAGTTCCACTGTGGGTTCCAGTTTTCTAAATTCCTCCATGGGCGCTCCACACCTCCCTGCCGGCTTCCTGACAAGGCTCTCAGTGAGTCCTTCCGGTCCCCTGGTCGGCCTCAAGACGAGGCTCTTCATGGGTTCTACATGTGTCGCTGTCGACATCAATAGACCTCCTACGCGGTCGGCCTCCAGACTTTCATTGCCATTGGCCTCCGGGCCTCCTGCGCTGCCGGACTCTAGAACTCTTTACCAACACCCTCCTGATTTTGATTCTTTTGTGTTTTACTTCCTAGTTTACATTGTACTTTAAACCTATTTCTATTTAATTAATTAGTCCCCCTCCTTGAGCTGCTGTGCGTTCTCTCTACCACAGCTCATGTTGCTCGTCTCTCTGTTCCATGCCATTTTTACTGAAATACACAAAGTCTTATAGGAACTGGGTTAAAGATGTTCGGACACACTATAGAATATACTTCTAAGCATGAGGATCTGATATTTGTTACAAAAACAGTCATATCACATCTTACCCTCTAACCTAATCTTAATCTAACAACAAATGTCCAAAATCTATTTTTTTCTAAGGACCAAAGAACTGCTCAGGAAGGTGACGGATGGGAAAGACTCCAACCCTTCTGCGACCATGAAGACGTTGAAGCGAGGTCAGGAAAGGAGTGAGTATGGGAATCAGAATAAGTTATTTCTAAAGGTTTATGGCTCTGAATTAATCATTAGTAAACAGGTCCTTAGGCCTCCATCATCTTCTTAAGCAACGTCCTGTTTTGAGGGTAGAAATGGTGAGTTAGATGCCACAGGAGCCATGATGGACACAGTGGTAAAACCAAAATGCCATCTCTTTCTGATTCTAAATGTAGGTCTGGTCAACACATTTTTATTTGGATCAATAATTACCATTCAAACAGTCAACAGTTTGATTTGGGGACTGTACTTCCATCATTAATCATTCTGTACACCTCCAACCTCCTGTACAAGTCAGAGTTCTGTCATGTGCAGAAATGCTCAGATGCATCTGCAGTCGTCAGGTTTATTAAAGATGGACAAGAGGCTGAGCACAGAGAACTGGTGGACCACTCTATGATATGATGTGGAAACAATCATATCGTGAATGAAATCAAAACAAAGGAGATGCTTGCAGCTTTCTTGAACAGCAGGATGATGTCAAACCCATTGGGGTTGAGTGCATTACTTACTTTACATGTGAAAAGCTGTACCTGCTATTTCCAGTTGTTTCTGAAGCTCGCTGTGAGTGCTCCTTGAATCTTGGACACCACTTTGATTTCTTGGCCATGGCCTGAATGCTGTGGCTTGAACCTGGTTCATGGCGAATTGAAGTTATTTTCACTTTCATAGTATGGCTCTAACAGCACTCACTGGAATATTTAGGAGTTTCGAAATGCAGCCGTAACCATTAGTAGTCCATGATGATTTTCTCATAATATTTAGCTGATATCTCTGATTCAATAACAAATTATAGCACAGGAATAAATCAAAGTCCTGGTCTTTTTAAATGTATGGTATAAATGTGTAGGTAGAAAGATTACAGATTACAGATTACATTACAGATTGATAAATAGATTGATCGATGGTATGATTGACTAATTAATAATACAGTACCATATTTTATATTGTAATATATGCAACACCTTCTTAGGTTTGAAACATTGCAGTTGTGTTTCCAGCACCCATTTAGTTGAAGTGGTTTTACATCCGTGTCATAGTTCTATTTTTTGTGGTGGACCAAAAGGCAAACAAGCACGGAGAAAAGCAGAGAGGTGGTTAAAAACTCCTTTAATTTAAAGCGAGTCCACTTACATGCAGGCGAGGTGCAGGGTGACAAGATTATCCAGTTCAAGGACAAAATCCAAAAGACATCTCATGAGGACATTGAAAAGACATAACGACACCACGTGGAACAAAGGACGAAGGCAAACTTAAATACAGACAAAGGTGGACAAGAAACAATAGGGCAGGTAATCAGAGGAACAGGGAACAGGTGACACAAGGAGGCTGGGAGGCAGAGGGAGCAGGTGAAACAGATTAACCAATAAGGAGAAACACAGACCCAAGCAGAACAGGAGAAAAGATGACTAGAATAAAAGTAAACAGTAACTAAAACTAACCTGTTAAAGGAGGAATTGGAGAATAAAGATAAACAGAAGAAACAGAGCTAAGATGGACAATGAATGTAAAGGGAACAGAAACTAAGTAATTAACAACTAAAAGAGGAAAACTAATGATGAGAGGAGAACAGACAGGGAGGCAAAAGGAAACCAGAATTGTCAGAACACAAAGTGATGAACAAGAATACAAAACTTCAAACAAGAGCATCTAGTAAAACAAAAACACCAAACCACAAACAAAGTCCAAAATCTCATATCCTGACAATCAGGTTCCCGGTGAAATCTAACCGAGGCACCTGTTGTATGAGGCGCTTGGCATGCTGTTTTAATGCTCCGCAGGTCTGGACTCAGCACACTGTTACTGGGCATATGTGAAAATGGAGCCCACCTGGTCTTCTTTGTTCTCATCCTGTCATTGTGCCTTATTCACTAAGATATACAAGCTTTTGTTTTTGTTTTTGGCCACTTTTCATTTTTTGTATTATTTGGGTCCCCCCTTGACACAAAGCAAAGCCTTGTTACAATGGCAAAAATCTATTTGCAAAATGACATATGCCAGAAAAACCTTTCTACTATTTCATGTTCCACACAGTTACAAATTTCAGGATTTCACACATTTAAGTTACTGAATAGATTATGCAAATGCATCTTAATTATTGAATTTTTGTGAGGTTTGCATTCTGTCCTCCTGTTTAAATTTATCATTTTCTTAGTCTGTTCCTCAGGTTTAATGAATGTTTATGTTATACAATGTCTAATTTTAACCATTCAACACTGCAAGCTTATAACTATTAAGACAGACAATAACTGTATAAGTGAAATAATATTAAAATGGTTATATATCAGTTTTTAAAACTACTGCATTAGAAACAAATCCTGTGTTAGAAACAAATACATCAGAGCTCCTGAGTTGGTCATGAAATAAAATGACTGCAGATACGATGAATACCTCCAGGCAGCTTTTTCATTAGAATCTAATGCCATCCCTCACCAGGTCCTAACTGAGCCTATCGATTTTCTCCCGCAGAGAGCTTTATCACTGTGGTTTCTCAACCTTATCCTTCGTTTTTTCTGTAATATCTCTTCTTCCAATCCTCTCTTAAATTTAGCCTCCAGTCTGCTGATACACAGACCTGCACACTCATACTTGTTGTTATCCCACAGTCAGGACCCCAGACAAAAATAGTCCAAGAGATCTCCAACACCAGTGTTTACATTTCTATATTTTAGTTTTTATGCTTTGTCTTAGTGAAACACTTAGTGAATTGTATCTATAAAACATGTTATATAAATAAAATGTACTTACCAACATAAGCTACAACAACAAATTTGCATTTGCAACAGTTTCTGTTTTTTTGATCATCTAATAATATATATATATATATATATATATATATATATATATATATATATATAATTAATTCACCTGTGCATACAACAAGTATGCAACTCTCCATGTGGGTCCTAACTTTAGTGCTAATTATAAATAAAAACTGTGGTAAAAAAATGAATGGATGAATGGATCTTAGTAGAAATAAAAAGAACATAGTGCTTAAAAGTAAAATAAATTAGGTTATTTAATTGAGAGTGGTTACTCATGCTCGCCCTTCTCGCTACTTTTATTTTTAACATGAATCCAAATTAGTATGATTACTTGAAATTAAGTCCAAAATGAGTCAGTCATAATGTGTACTAGGAGATTACCCTCATCTTATGACACTACAATAAATCATGAGCTCTAGCCAGTAACGGAGATCATTAATGTAAGGCAAGAGTGAACAAATGTTTGTAACAGAAAAGCATCTTGAAATTAACTTACCAGTATATTTCTGTACTCCAGAACGTGCAGATGGACTGCCTCTGTCCTCTGTCTTTTAGTAACCATTAAATACAGTAATTTTCAAAAAATAGAATATGCAAACGGATGAGGCTCGTTTGTCAGATTAAAAGTACGCTTTGAAAATAACAATCTTTAAGCTAAACCTGGGGTTGTGGCTCATCGGCGAGCTCCTGGTGGTTGGATCACTCCTCACGGGACCTGGCTGGGCCAAGCCCGAACCAGTGACGCAAGGCCATCCCCCAATGGGCCCATCACCTGCAGGGGGGAACCATGAGGGATTGGCGCTGAGAAGATTGGGAAGCGGACAGGCAGAGGCCTCGACGGCCTGATCCCCGGGCGCTCAGACTAGCTCTGGGGACGTGGAATGTCACCTCACTGGGGTAAATGGAGCCCAAGCTTGTGTGGGAGGTCAATGAATACTGGCTAGAAACAGTAGGGCTCCTCTCAATGCACAGCCTGGGCTCTGGAACCCAGCTCTTTGAGAGAGGCTTGACCATCTTCTCCCCTAGAGTGACCCCAGGTGTGAGGCGCCAGGCTGGGGTGGATTTGCTCGACATTCCCCAGCTCAGCTGTCTCATGTTGTGGTTTACCACATTGAATTGCATTTTTTATGACAGATTTTGTTATCCTTTGTGTGGTGATTAAGGAGGCAAATGCAGTCAGACAGGCTCAGGTGCAAGGAAAACAATTTCAGTTAAATAACCAGAATTCCAAGTCAAACCAAAAAACAAATTTTATCAAATCCACATTAGGTAACACTGGGAGGGAGGCAAAGTCTGATGAGCATGAGTAGAAACAACCAACATGGAAGTAGGTAGAAGGGCAAGGAGTGCATAACAGGATCCAACAGAAGAATCTGACAAGATGCATCATATATACTGAGGAGAGTGATAACTATGTAACAGACGTAACAGGTGAGACTAATTAATGAGAAGAAGCAAGTGACAGCCTGGAGGCTAGCAGGCAGCTGAGTCATCCTGGTTATGAAGAACAGCTGGATAAAGACCAAGGGGAAACACGTGGCACAGGGAAGCAATGACTGAGGCCTACTTTTTTCCACCTGGACCTCTCTATTGTCCACTCGTCCACAAAGCCAGTGTAACATAAATTTTGAAACATGTACTCACCCACTAGGATCCACTAGGAGTCTCTGTGAACATCTAATGTGCAGCCCTAATTTGTGGTTGTTTCCAGGAGTATCAAACTCCAGTCCTTGAGGCCCAGTGTCCTGCAATTATTACATTTCATTAGCCTCATAGCACAACAAGTGAACAAGTTATTTAAAATATGTGTGATGAAGCACGCATCTAAAAGTTGCAAGACACCGCCCCTCGGGGACTGGATTTTGACACCTGTTGTTTAGGCTGTATGTGCTGCAAGGGACAATTAAACTCCCAATCAGAGAGTGGCACTAAACACACAGCAGATGAAGAAAGTATGGGTATGATCATGGGCAGAAGAAGAAAAATAACAACAATACTAATTTTTAAAGATATACAGTATACAGATATATCTTGTTTTCAAAATGTGGGTAATTTATCTTTTAGGGACAATAGGATACAAGAACTGCATTGGAATTCTTCTGAACAATCACTGTATTCTGTCAGAACGGGCTCTTGGAGTGGAAACAAAATGCAGACAGGCCGGCAGGAGCAGTACGGTGATTAGAACAATTTAATAAACAAAAGGTGAAAAACTTACAGGCAGGTACATGGTGGATGAAGCATGGAGTGATGGCAAAGAAAACAGGCATGAACACGGCATGAAACAAACAATCCAGGACATAGACATACTTGGCGTGGCAGTTATGGACAGGTCTAGCCAATGCAAACTGGATACTCCAGCAGGGGGTAAACAGAACAGTAGCGTATAAATGGAGCACCGCACAGGTGAAAACAAGGAGACTGTTGGAGCAGGTGGACCAAATGAAGCTAATCATAGGCTGAATGTGGCAGGTAGTGGTAACTAAAACATGGATGTACTGAACAGAGATGTAAAGAAACAATCTAACTAAAGGAAATTTTACAGATGTAACATAACATAAACTTTAAATGCACCATGTACAAAATACAAGAATGAGGAAGGAACTAAATCTAAGACGATAACTAATAAAACACCACCTGGAGAATATAGCAACATCCAAAACAAAACTCAAAACCATACAAATCATGACATTTTATTTCTTTTCAACTCTTTTCTTCTTCTCCTATGAGTAGACTCTGTATAATCCAAAACATTATTTCCTTTTAAGAGGTCCATCTGTTCAAGGTTCAAGAGACTTGGGTACATGGAGATGTACACCAAGGCCTTGAACAGAAACTGATTAAGGACAAAAGTGAACAAACATAAATATCAGAAATGTACAGAAGTAAAGACCCCGAAACACCCAGAACAAAAGCAACATAGGCAAACCCAAGTCCAACATATCATGACTGATTTACTTTTATATTTAAATAAATTTCACATTAAGATACTGTACTGACAATGAAGCGGTAAAATTATTTCACTATTTTTCACAGGTAGACAATTAATTTCTCTATGATCCTATACACGTATTAAAGTCTTTGTCACTACATATTACCCAGTTCAAAGGTGTAGTATAGTGATCATAGGGGAGGTAAAGCACCCTCCATTTTATCGGCATCTCTGTCAAAGATCTTTAAAAAGCATCAAAATAAATTCATGTTCGATTGCATTTGCATAAACTCACATTTTCCTTCTAATCTTCAGTGGTGAAAAAAATTCATGTTGAGAAATTGTTTTTGCAGAACTTGCAAATATTTGTAAAATATAGCATTGATAAAAGTTGTAGCCCTCCGCTGACAATGTTTCAGAGTCCTGTAGGGGTCAGTGCCACTAATCCAAAGATGGTGTCGGTCTGCTGATTTAAACTGAGACTAAGATTAACAGGTCTTTAATGCAAGGAAGCCATCTTGAATGTTTGGGTTGAAATTGGTGATCATATGCAGGTGGTAAGCTCTCAATTCAGTTCAATTCAGTTTATTTATATAGCACCAATTCACAACACATGTCGTCTCAAGGCACTTCACAAAAGTCAGGTTCATACATTCCAATTATTCGTAACTATTGAACAGTGCAGTCAGATTCAGTTATTTATTCAAATTGGATAAAACGTTTTTCTGTCTAAGGAAACCCAGCAGATTGCATCCAGTCAGTGACTTGTAGCATTCACTCCTCCCGGATGAGCATGTAGACAGTGGACAGTCACTGGCGTTTATTTTGCAGCAATCCCTCATACTGAGCATGCATGTAGCGACAGTGGAGAGGAAAAACTCCCTTTTAACAGGAAGAAACCTCCAGCAGAACCAGGCTCAGTGTGAGCAGCCATCTGCCACGACCGACTGGGGATTTGAGAGAACAGAGCAGAGACACAAAGAGAACAAAGAAGCACTGATCCAGGAGTACGTTCTATGGGAAGGAAAAGTAAATGTTAATGGATGTAGCTCCTTTAGTCATTTCAACTAGAAAGAATGAACAGATAAACTCTGAGCCAGTTTTCAAGGTTAGAGTCTGAAAGAAAGCACAGTTAGTCATAGTAAAAGCTCAGTCAATTGCCATGTCTAGGAGAGATAAAGGGTTAAACACTGTGTAATAGATTGTGATCTATTTAAAATAAATTGCCTAAATAACTTATTTTGTAGGTTATTTAAATTAAATTGTTCGAAGTGAATTTTCTAAATTAAGAATGTCGCAGATTGCTTATGGATATTTGTCTGTTTTGATTAGCATTGTTGGTTTATATTTTATAAAGTTTTGGGTTTTTTTTTTTTGTATGTACCTCATGGGTTGCTGTAGTTAAGGAGGGCAGGAACTATAAAGGCTTGTAGAATCATTGTGCCAATGAATGACTTGAACTGACAAGATTCTTGGCACTAGGAAATGAATGAACACAGTGTTCCCCAGTGAAACAGCGAGGTACGTTTTTGTTTTGTTGTTTGTATTGTAAGTTTATGTTTGTATTCTAATATTTGTATATGTTTTAGTTTTCACGGTGATTGAAGGACTGAGGTGACTGAGGGAAAATAAAATGCAAAAATCACCCGTCGAGACTGGCTTATTAATTTAAGTGCTGGGGAGCTGCTACACACTGAAAGACAGGGCCATGTGGATCATCGGTAGAGGGTGAGCATTAAGTTGTTGCCAGCAGAAGCTTGGACAATGCCTCTCTCCAGAAAGGTGTCACAGGTAGACACAGAGTCAGGCCAGGTGTAGCTTCTAGGAAGAGAAAAGATGGAGAACATAAAGTTAAAAACTGAAATAACAGCAAATAATGCAGAATTAGAGAGTAGTGTGCGAATGTAGCGAAGAGGGTGAAAGTGGTCATTATGTCCTCCAGCAATCTAAGCCTATAGCAGCATAACTACAGAGATAGCTCAGGATAACCTAAGCCACTCTAACTATAAGCTTTTTCAAAAAGGAAAGTTTTAAGCCTAGCCTATAAAAGTAGACAGTACTCATGGACTAAAACTGGCAGCTGGTTCCACAGGAGAGGAGCCTGATAACTAAAGGATCTGCCTCCCATTTACTTCTAGAGACTCTAGGAACCACCAGTAAACCTGCAGTCTAAGAACAAAGTGCTCTGTTAGGAACATATGGAACCATCAGATCTCTGATGTATGATGGAGCTAGACCATTAAGGGCTTTATATGTGAGGAGGAGAATTTAACAGGGAGCCAATGAAGGGAAGCTAAAATAGGAGAAATATGATCTCTCTTTTTAATTTTCATCAGAACTCTTGCTGCAGCCTTTTGAATCAGCTGAAGGCTTTTAACTGCATTTTGTGGACATCCTGATAGTAACGAATTACAATAATCCAGCCTTGAAGTAACAAATGCATGGACTAGTTTTTCAGCGTCACTCCTGGACAGGATATTTCTAATTTTGGCAATGTTCCGGAGATGAAAGAAGGAAATCCTAGAAACCTGTTTAATGTGGGATTTAAATGACATGTCCTGGTCAAAAATAACACCAAGGTTATTTACATTATTACCGGAGGTCAATTTAATGCCATCCAGGTTAAGTGATTCACTAAGCAGTTTCTTTTTTAAAGACTCCGGTCCAAAGACGACAGCTTCTGTCTTGTCTGAATTTAGAAGCAGAACATTTAAAGTCATTCAAGTTTTTATGTCTTCAAGACATGCTTGTAGTCTATCTAAGTGGTTGGGCTCATCAGCATTCATGGATAAGTAAAGCTGAGTATCATCAGTGTAACAGTGAAAATGTATTCTATGCTGCCTGATAATTTGACCTATTGGAAGCATATATATAGTAAAGAGAATTGGCCCAAGTACTGAACCCTGTGGTACTCCACAATTAACCCTGGAGTTTAAAGATGATTTATCATTTACATGAACAAACTGGAATCTGTCAGACAAATAAGATTTAAACCAACCCCTGATCCCTACAGCATATTCCAGCCTTTCTAAGAGAATATTATGGTCGACTGTATCAAATGCAGCACTGAGATCTAACAGAACCAGAACAGACACAAGTCCATTATCTGAGGCCATAAGAATATCATTAGTGACTTTCAGCAGAGCTGTTTCAGGGCTATGATGAGCTCTGAAGCCTGACTGAAACTCTTCAAACAGGTCATTGCTGTGTAAATGCTCACACATTTGATTAGCAACTATTTTCTCAAGAATTTTAGATAAGAATGGAAGATTGGATATAGGTCTGTAATTTTTCAAGTCATCTCAATCAAGCGAAGGTTTCTTAAGTAAAGGTTTAATTACAGCTACCTTAAAAGCCTGAGGTACATATCTATTTACTGAGGATGGATTAATCATATCTAAAATGGGGCTGGTAATCAGAGGGAACACTTCCTTAAATAATTTGGTTGGGATTGGGTCTAACATACAAGTTGAAGGTTTAGTTGAAGCTAATATTTCTGATAACTCAGGAAGCTTCACAGGATCAAAACAGTCCAAACACAAATCAGGTTCTGCAGTTATTTCCAATATTATCTCACTTGCTGAGGATGAAGTAATCATCTTCGGGAGTATGTCAAATATTTTCTTTTTAATAGAATCAATTTTCTTTTGGAAGAATCCCATAAAGTCATGACTGCTAAGAGCTAAGGGAATGGATGGCTCAACAGAGCTATGACTCTGTGTAAGTTTAGCAACTGTACTAAAGAGAAAGCTAGGATTATTCTTGTTTTCTTCTATTAATGATGAGAAATAAGCTGTTCTGGCTTGGCGAAGTGTCTTTTTATACAACAGTAGGCTATTTTTCCAGATTAAGTAGGAATCCTCTAGGTGTGTAGAGTGCCATTTTCTCTCCAATTTTCTAACATTGTGCTTTAAAGTATGCAGCTCTGAATTAAACCACGGAGCTAGCCTCCTATGAATAATTACCTACTTTTTCAAGGGGGCTGCATTGTCTAATGCATCACGCAATGATGAAGTAACACTATGAACAAGAGAATCAATTTGTGAAGGGGCAGAAACAGAATTATTGCCCTCCACTGTGTTTTTCTGTGATAATGAGGAAATTAAAAGTGGAACAGATTCTTTAAAGGTTGTTACAGCATCGCCTGATAATGATCTACTATAATGAAATTTTCTTTCAGTTGTGGAGTACTTGGTTAAATTAAACTCAAAGGTTACTAAGAAATGGTCAGACAGGACAGGGTTATGAGAAAATATTGTTATGTCTTTACACTCAATGCCATATGTCAGCACAAAGTCCAGAGAATGAAGACAAAGGTGGGTAGGTTTGTCAATGTTTTGACCAAAGTCAATTGAGTCTAAGATAGCATTAAACGCTATATTTAAGCTATCACTTTCAGTATCAACATGAATGTTAAAATCCCCCACTATAATAACCTTATCTGTATTTAACACTAAATCAGATAAAAGGTCTGAAAACTAATCTAAAAATTGATAGTGAGGGCCCGGTGGATGGTACAAAACAACAAACAGAAGTGGCTTTAGTGCTTTGCAATTTGGATGAGGAAAACTAAGGATTAAATATTCAAAAGAGTTGTAGCTATTGATTGGTCTGGGACTAATCAATAAATCTGACTGAAAGATGGTTGCTACTCCTCCTCCTCGCCCAGTATTTCGAGGAATGTGAAAATTTAAATAATTAGTAGGAGTTGACTCATTTATAGTAACATAATCCTCTTGCTGCAGCAAGGTTTCTTTGAGGCAAAGTAAATCAATCTGATTGTCACAAATCAGGTCACTAACTAGCAAAGTATTTGAAGAGAGAGATCTTATGTTCAGTAAGCCACATGTAATTTTTTTATTTTTCTTTTTAGTCTGAGTTGTGTTTATTTGTATTAGATTTTCCTGATTTCCTCGTTTGAGATTATTTTTAATCTATTCAATTTTGGCCGTGGGCGAGACACTGTCTTAATAGGGTAATGGGTGGGTAGCAGTACAGAAGCTGCAGAGAGGAGTGTTAAACTACGACCCTGTTTCCTGCTCTGAACCCTGGGTTGTCAGGGTTCACACCTGTCTGAACCTATCCTTCACCAAAACGATTTCCCCTTTCTTTGGTTTTCCTTCACCATCAACCTTAGAAATTAGGTTTTAACTTCAGGACAGAACAAAGCAGCTTTACCCCCTTTTAGTAATTTCAGATCTGGCTCAGCTTCCTTTGTCCAAGCTTTCAGACTAAGTCAAATATAAAAATATTCTTCTTAATTACAGTCTGGAGCTCCTACGCCTCTCAGCCAGAGCTCTGTGGTCTCTAAAGACTCAGTTACCCACATTTCCCATTCCTAGGCCCTCCTGATCTTGCCTTTACTGCAGATATCTTTCCCATTCCTCACTGCTGATCTGATAGGAAGGAAAATGGAACACTGGCATGAGATATAGCGGAGAACCTGAGGTAAAAAAACATCAAGGTAAGGAAAGAAAGATCGTCTGAGGGAAAAATGAGGGGAAACATTAGAAAGAAGCTACAATGGACAGGAAAGGGAAACAATTCCATCCATTTTGCAAGAGAGAAAAGGAGTGGGTGGACAGACTTAGAAGTTGATGGGCTGAGGGTGGAGGAGAGAGGCCAAAGTCTCATCATGCCCTCATTCCCAATTTTATTACCCATTTTATTCATCTGAGCTGACTCATAACTTCCCTCCTCCCTCTTTAAATTAGGAACTGCATCTCATCATCTAAATTCACTCTCTCCGGCAGGCTTTGGTGCCTCACTCTAATACTTAAAAAGTTAAAAATATATCACCCTTTTAGGCATCAGAGTAATCAAGGAGCCAGTATTTGCATTGTTATGGCTCTTTCATTAAGAAGGATGGGCATAGAGTTTCTCTACTTTCCATTACCTGTCTAATTATAGCCCATGATGATACCAGATGATGGAGGAGAGCAGGGGAAAACCCTGTTATCTCTAAAAGCCTAATGTCATTGTGGTTTGGAACAGCAGCCATCGAATGTGTGGATAAGAGTAGAAAAGTGATGGTTGTCTGAAACTATTAAAATTATTTTAAAAAAATTAATGATTCAAAAGTAAGAATTGACTTTAATGCAATAATATTCAATAATTTTGGTACAAAAATATGCAGCATGTCACTAAAAGTACAAGTCCTTCTCAAAATATTAGCATATTGTGATAAAGTTCATTATTTTCCATAATGTCATGATGAAAATTTAACATTCATATATTTTAGATTCATTGCACACTAACTGAAATATTTCAGGTCTTTTATTGTCTTAATACGGATGATTTTGGCATACAGCTCATGAAAACCCAAAATTCCTATCTCACAAAATTAGCACATTTCATCCGACCAATAAAAGAAAAGTGTTTTTAATACAAAAAACGTCAACCTTCAAATAATCATGTACAGTTATGCACTCAATACTTGGTCGGGAATCCTTTTGCAGAAATGACTGCTTCAATGCGGCGTGGCATGGAGGCAATCAGCCTGTGGCACTGCTGAGGTCTTATGGAGCCCCAGGATGCTTCGATAGCGGCCTTTAGCTCATCCAGAGTGTTGGGTCTTGAGTCTCTCAACGTTCTCTTCACAATATCCCACAGATTCTCTATGGGGTTCAGGTCAGGAGAGTTGGCAGGCCAATTGAGCACAGTGATACCATGGTCAGTAAACCATTTACCAGTGGTTTTGGCACTGTGAGCAGGTGCCAGGTCATGCTGAAAAATTAAATCTTCATCTACATAAAGCTTTTCAGCAGGTTGAAGCATGAAGTGCTCCAAAATCTCCTGATAGCTAGCTGCATTGACCCTGCCCTTGATAAAACACAGTGGACCAACACCAGCAGCTGACACGGCACCCCAGACCATCACTGACTGTGGGTACTTGACACTGGACTTCTGGCATTTTGGCATTTCCTTTTCCCAGTCTTCCTCCAGACTCTGGCACCTTGATTTCCGAATGACATGCAGAATTTGCTTTCATCTGAAAAAAGTACTTTGGACCACTGAGCAACAGTCCAGTGCTGCTTCTCTGTAGCCCAGGTCAGGCGCTTCTGCCGCTGTTTCTGGTTCAAAAGTGGCTTGACCTGGGGAATGCGGCAACTGTAGCCCATTTCCTGCACACGCCTGTGCACGGTGGCTCTGGATGTTTCTACTCCAGACTCAGTCCACTGCTTCCGCAGGTCCCCCAAGGTCTGGAATCGGCCCTTCTCCACAATCTTCCTCAGGGTCCGGTCACCTCTTCTCGTTGTGCAGCGTTTTCTGCCACACTTTTTCCTTCCCACAGACTTCCCACTGAGGTGCCTTGATACAGCACTCTGGGAACAGCCTATTCGTTCAGAAATTTCTTTCTGTGTCTTACCGTCTTGCTTGAGGGTGTCAATAGTGGCCTTCTGGACAGCAGTCAGGTCGGCAGTCTTACCCATGATTGGGGTTTTGAATGATGAACCAGGCTGGGAATCTTTTGCAGGTGTTTAGAGTTAACTCGTTGATTCAGATGATTAGGTTCATAGCTCGTTTAGAGACCCCTTTAATGATATGCTAACTTTGTGAGATAGGAATTTTGGGTTTTCATGAGCTGTATGCCAAAATCATCCGTATTAAGACAATAAAAGACCTGAAATATTTCAGTTAGTGTGCAATGAATCTAAAATATATGAATGTTAAATTTTCATCATGACATTATGGAAAATAATAAACTTTATCACAATATGCTAATATTTTGAGAAGGACCTGTACACATATATAAATAAAGAGGTGCATTTGCAACATCTGTATGCTGTTGTTTGGTACTTTATTAAATGTTCAACAGAGAAACAGCCTGGGGGAAGAAACTGTCTCTGTGGCGTCTGGTTTTAGTAAACAGGGCTGTGTAGCGGCAGCCTAAAGGTAAAACTCTAAACAGTTTATGTGCAGGGTGTGTTGGGTCTGCAGAGATTTTTGCAGCTCTCAGCCCTGATTATTCTCTCTGCAGTCCTGATTATTCGTTGCAGTCTGGACCTGTCCTGTTTTGTGGATGAGCCAAACCACACTGAGATGGATGAAGACAGGACAGACTGAATGATGGCACAGTAGAAGATGACCAGCAGCTCCTGTGGAAGGTTGAACTTCTTGAGTTGCCTCAGGAAGTACAGTCTCTGCTCGTCTTTCTTTCAAACATTGTCTATGTGTGAAGACCATCTCAGGTCCTCAGAGATGGTGGTTCCTAAGAACCTGAAGTGGTCCACAGCCGACACGGTGTTGTTGAGGATGGTGACGGGGGTGTATATGGGTGGTGTTCTCTGAAAGTCCACCACCATTTCCACAGTCTTGAGTAGGTTGAGTTCAAGGTAGTTCTGACCGCACCAGTGTACCAGCCAATCCACCTCCTGTCTGTATACAGACTCATCACCATCCTGGATCAGACCGATGACAGTGGTGTCGTCTGCAAACTTCAGGAATTTCACTCACGAGTCCGCTGAGGTGCAGTCATTAGTATAGAGGGAGAAGAGGAGTGGGGATAGAACACACCCCTGGGGGGCACCAGTACTTATTGATCTGGTTCGGGAGAAGATGCTCCCCAGTCTCACCTGCTGCTGTCGGTCTGTCAGGAAGCTGTTGATCCACTGACAAGTGGAGGCTGGGACGTTGAGCTGGGTGAGCTTCTGGTGGAGGATGTCTGGTATGATGGTGTTGAAGGCCGAGCTGAAGTCTACAAACAGGATCCTGGCGTACGTCCCTGGGTGGTTGAGGTGTTGCAGGATGAAGTGTAGACCTAAGCTGACAGCATCATCTGCCGACCTGTTTGCTCGGTAAGCAAACTGCAGGGGGTCCAGCAGGGGGCCTGTGATGTCTTTCAGATCCTTTAACACCAGCTGCTCAAAGGATTTCATGACCACATACGTCAGGGCTACAGGCCTGTAGTCATTTAATCAAAGGATGGTGGGTTTCTTGGGCACTGGGATGATGGTGGATCGTTTGAGGCAGGAGGGGACCTCACACGTCTCCAGGGACTTGTTGAAGATCTGGGTGAAGATCGGGGCGAGTTGATTTGCACAGGCTTTCAGGCATGATGGGGAGACATTATCAGGTCCTCCAGCTTTCTTTGTTTTCATGCGCTGAAAGAGTCTGTTTACATCTTCCTCGGAGATCTTTAGTGCTGGCGGAGGATCTGAAGGTAGGGGGTTGGTTGTTTTATGGGAAGAATTTGTTCCTGAATGGGATATGGAGGAGATGGTTTGAGGTGTGAACGGCGTCCTGTCATGTCTGCAGTAGAAGCCATTCAGACGGTTGGCCAGGCGAGGATTCTGTTCAGGATGGGTGGGGGGGCTCCTGTAGGCAGTCAGGTTTCTCAGACCAGACCATACAGCCGAAGTATCACCAGTAGAAAGAAAGTGTGATCCCTCACCAGTAGCAAAATCTAGCAGTTTAAATAAACAAGAGAGGGAACTGTAGAATGCACCACCATGCAAAACATTCAACATCTTGTCTTGTATTGGAAGTCTGAGGTGTACAGAGTGAAGAGGAATGGTGAAAGTACAGTCCCCTGTGGAGCTCCTGTGCTGCTGACTACCTGGTTAGACACATAACCCTTCAGTCTCACAAACTGTGGTCTGTTTGTCAGGGAGTCTTTGATGCAGGAGATTGTTGAGGCCTCCACCTGAGTCTTCTGGGGTTTCTGACAAAGCAAATCAGGTTAAATTGTGTTAAATGTACTGGATACATCAAAGAACATGATCCTCACAGTGCTGCTGGCTTTGTCCAGATGATAGTAGATTTGTTGAAGTAGGTGTATGATGGCAGCTCCACCTCCAACTCCACAGCGATAAGCAACCTGAAGGAGTTCCTAATATTTTATTGTTTGCTTTCTCAGGTGGGCCAACAGGACTCTCTCATGATGTGGGATAACAGTGCAACAAGTCTATAGTCATTCGGGACTGATGGGTGAGTTTTCTTTGGTACCGAAACAAGACAGGGGGCCTTCCACAAGACTGCAACCTTTTTCCAGGTCAGGTGAAGGTTGAAAAGGTGGTGCAGAATCCCAAAGAGCTGTTCTGCAGAGGCCTACAGGACTCTAGGGCTGAAACAATCTGGACCTGCAGCGTTGTTCTGGTTCAGTCTCTCCAGTTGCCTCTTCACCTGACTTCTTGAGACACACAGAGGTTTACATACATTTCCTTAGCACCTAGTCCTAGCTTCCAAGCTGATACCTGCAGATGTTGCTTTAATATGTCCACATAAGTGTTTTTCCTCTTTATGTCATCTATCTTGTAAAGCACACCACTTTGTTTTGCAACAAACAACCCATATGTTATGATGCTGATTCCCCCATACCTCACAGATGTTACAGATCTTGTTCTCAGGCTTGCATGAGGACAAGATACACCCATCCCCCTTTTCCTTCAATTGTCCCAGTCAAAATTTTAAAATGTATTTTGTAATGGCTTCTTCCTCTAGTGTGTGTCCATTCAGCTCATGTTGGTACCTGTATGACCCCCTCTCTTTTCCAATGGTTATGGTCAATCTGACAAAGAGAGGTATCCCAATCGTTGTGGTTTTTAGTATAACAATGGTCATCAGTGGGCTCTAGATGGACAAACTGTCTACTTTTAAGGCTAGGCTTATAACTTTCCCTTTTGATAAAGCTCATAGTTAGAGTGGCTTAGGTTATCCTGAGCTATCTCTGTAGTTATGCTGCTATAGGCTTAGGCTGCTGGAGGACATAATGACCACTTTCACTCTCTTCGCTACATTCTAACACTACTCACCAATTTTGCATTATTTGCTGTTATTTGAGCTTTTAACTTTGTTCTCTCTCTTTTCTCTTCCTAGAAGCTACACCTGGCCTGACTCTGTGTCTACCTGTGACACCTTTCTGGAGAGGGGCATCGTCCGAGCTTCTGCTGGCAACAACTTAATGCTCACCCTCTACTGATGATCCACATGGCCCTGTCTTTCAGTGTTTAACCCTTTCTCTCTCCTAGACATAGCAATTGACTGAACCTTTACTGTAACTAATTATATGTGCTCTCTTTCAGACTTTAACCTTGGAAACTGGTTCTGAGTTTATCTGTTCATTCCTTCTTGGTGAAACGATTAAAGGAGCTACATCCATTAACATTTACTTTTCCTTCCCATAGAAAGGACTCCTGGATCAGTGCTTCTTTGTTCTCTTTGTGTTTCTGCTCTGTTCTCTCAAACCCCCAGTCGGTCGTGGCAGATGGCCGCTCACACTGAGCCTGGTTCTGCTGGAGGTTTCTTCCTGTTAAAAGGGAGTTTTTCCTCTCCACTGTCGCTACATGCATGCTCAGTATGAGGGATTGTTGCAAAGTCAACACCAGTGACTGTCCACTGTCTCTACATGCTCATCCAGGTGGAGGGAATGCTTCAAGTCTCTGACTCCATGCAATCTGCTGGGTTTCCTTAGATAGAAAAACGTTTTAACCAATTTGAATAAATGACTGAATCTGACTGCACTGTTCAATGATTAGGATTAATTGGAATGTATGTACCTGACTGTTTTGAAGTGCCTTGAGACAACATGTGTGTGAATTGGCGCTATATAAATAAAACTGAATTGAATTGAATTGAATTGAGTTGAATTGGTACAGGACTCCTTTCAATTCAATTCAATTCAATTCAGTTTTATTTATATAGCGCCAATTCACACACATGTTGTCTCAAGGCACTTCAAAACAGTCAGGTACATACATTCCAATTAATCCTAACAATTGAACAGTGCAGTCGGAGTTAGCTTTTTATTCAAATTCACTATAGATACTCTTACGAGCCTGAGCCAGCAACTTCACAAGTTCTGTTGCTTTTATTCTGGGGTTGACTGGCCCACTTTTTTAACAAAACACATTCATCTCTGGTACACAGAACCATCTTCATGAGCATTGTGATGTGTGGAGCTTCCCCTGATGTTTCCCCTTCAATGACGTAAACAGAAAATGTTTAATGATTTTAAGTCGGGTAGAGAGGTAAAAATAGGTAATGTGTGTTTTTATACTGTTTATGTAAATATCTGATTTCAACTGAAGCAGGTCTCAATGTGCTCATTAAAGAGTGGCTTCTAATAAATCATGCTCCCAGGTGCACTCTGTGCCCTTATTCAAACTATCAGAGACTCGTTTCTTTTAACGAATGTGACTCTGGTCCTCGATTGGTAAATTGTGACACCGTGGATCCTTTTTATTCAACAAAACGTTGTATAATGAGGCTCAGGTCATATTTCTGCTGCCATACTCCTAAATAGACTATTTAGTGTTTTAGGGGATTCAATTCTTAAGACTGCTTGCAATGTTGATTCTCTGTGTAGCATCAGTGAAAATCCCAGCCTGAAGAGTTGCGCCACTGAACTCAGGTGCATTAAGACAGGCACTGGTAAAAAAAAGAATGAAGACTCCATTGCAGAGAGACTCGGTGATGAAATCTAACCCCTAAAATCCAGGGGAAAACCACTGCTGTACCTTGCATTCGCAGATCCGAATCTTCCTCTACACGTTACTGACTGGTTGCAGAGTTTGCCTGGCAGCAGTAGGAGCATCAGGTGGTCTCTTCTTCTTTCATGTCTTGTTTCATATTCATAAGCACCCTCCGTGGACCAATTAAGTAGATATCATGGCTGTGACTGCATAACTGACTTTTAATATGACAACAGTAAGCACATATCAGAATCCATTCCTGTGTGCAATAAATCTCTCAGTATTAAATAAAAGTCATATTGCTCCAGGTTTACTTAAGTAGGAATGTAACAACTTGCATCAAAGTTCTGTTCGGGTAAAACTATTTATTCCCTGTAAAAACAATTACTTCCATGTGCAGCTGGGACATCTTGAAGTGCTTTTCTTTCTGCTTTAATGATACTTGTGCGATTTCTGCTGCACACCAGTTTCCACAGCCAGATGGGTTTTAGTGTTGTCAGTACTCTGCAACTTCGCTGAAGTTGTTGGAAGTCTGAAAGTCATGGATGAAAGGACTCAGCAAGGACCAAATTTTCACAACAGGGATCCTTTCACTCTTTAGCAGAACAATGCTTGCCTCGACTAACACAGATATGAGTTATCATTCTCACACACTGATGCCAGTGAAAAGTGTTGGCGGTAACAGAGAACCATTCAAATATCGTGGGTAACTGTGTTCATTAGAATATTTCACAAAGATTACAAGAATATTCATGGAATAACAATTTGCTCATGATTAGCTCTCAGAATAAACAACATCAGAATTATTATATAATGTAACAATTTTCAAATCCAAGAGAATGTGCAGAGGTGTTAAGACAAAAATAGTGATTGAGGAGCTTGCAGAACCATCTTTTGCATTAATAGTCCTCTTTTTCCAGAACTTTAACTCCTCTTTACAATGCTGCTTTAGTTCTGTCTGTTTTGCAACAAGTAGCTGGTCCAACGGGTTTCAGTGAAGGGTGTAATACAAAGTTTTTTTTAAATAATATCAAACTAAATAAAATTTTATTTTGATCAATTAACACCATCATTCATCAGCATTAACAAGAAAACTAAACTGATGTGTAATTGTTTAAGTACATGTTAGGAAATGTTTTGGATCTGGCTAAGAAATGGTAACGCATAGTTACAAAATGGGGATGTGTACTCGACCCGGAGCCCTCTCTTTAGGCTGTCGCAATTTTAAAAGGCTGAGGTATAAACATCAAATAGACCTCTTTAACACAATTAGGGCTTCAACATCTTTTTGTAAGTTTCTGTGCAAAGCAGCGGAAACATATCAGTGTTCAGGTGCTTGTATTCAATTCAATTCAATTCAGTTTTATTTATACAGCACCATTTCACACCAAATGTCATCTAAAGGCACTTTACAAAGTCAATTAAATCTATTCATACAGATTTCAAGTCTGGTACATACATTCCAATTAATCTTAACTATCAATCAGTGCAGTCGGATTCAGTTTATTATTTACTTATCAGTTTATTATTCATACCTTTTTGGGTCAGCACCTCCAAGTTGTTTCACTCATGGATTTTTACATTTTCATACTCAAGTTGTAATAATGTGCTGGTGTTTCCATGTCACATCAATAACTGTGTGCTATTTCTGTGTCCTTCATACTCTCAAACTGATGACTTGTCAAAATTCTGAAAACAGCTACCCACTTACTCCTTTAAGTAAATGGCCAGATGTCCATTTGCTTTTCAACACTGCTTCATTTATTATAGAAAAACAACAGGATACAAAGATTATAAATATACAATGTAAGATTTCACCAAAATTCAATGTTTTTTTCAAAGGTGTGCACAAACAGACTAGTGATGTTCACTACGTTTATTCTGTGTTACATCCCTGTGTGTGTTTGAAATGAAGGGTAGAAATAAAAATAAGGACCAGCTTTTTTTTTTCTCTCCATTCGGTGCCTAAATTGAACAGTTTATTCAGCAAATGCCACAGTGGTTCATAAATTGATTTTTTGTGGTCATTTATTTTTAACAGAGCCTCTGTATAAACTCCAAGCTTTCTTTTTAAATTCTTTTGCACAAGTCTTCTCTCTTTTCTCACCTGTTCTTATTAAATAAACTAATTGATGAAGTCCCTAGATAACCACTAATGTGTCACTTTAGTTGAAAACCTTTTCATGAATACACGTCTGCAGGTTTTTTCTCTGCCACAAATTTGCATTCATTTGTGGCTCTCCGTTTTCTTTGCATGCTCTCACGTTTCTGTAAGCATTAGCTTCATTTTCTGTCTGAAAACTCGCTTAAGCTCAATGATAAACCCAATGTATCTCATCTGTTTTGCTCTTATGCAAACAAACAGACAAATGAGGAGTTGTGGTTTCAAAAGGTGGCAAACAACACTGAGATTCAAACATTTAAAGCAGTCATAAAGTGAGTTATGCTATACATTTGTTTGTGGCTGCAATAATCAAATAGAATGTTTTCCAAAATATTCATTGCAGCGAGACATAAAATTAGTTATCCGGACGACTATGACCACACTTTAAGAACCATCATTCTTTGATAAGACTATGATGTGTCTTGTCAACTTATGTGGAAGGAAGGAATACACATTGAACAATATTGATTAACTGGTTTAGTCTAAGCAGCATCCTTGGGTACAAATTAATTTGTGGCTGACGCTGCCTTTGGCATCAGTAAGAGGCAGAATGAAAACACTTCTGGGTCAGGTATTAAAAAGACTCCATTACCAGGATTTGTAAGATTATTTTAACTATGATTAAAGCTTCTAAAATGTGGCCACCTGCTGTTCATTCACTGAACAAATGTGTAAATGTAGCAAATTTCAAAGAGGGCATCCACATGCTCATGCATAAACTAAATCTTGTGTCAAGCTTTCTAATATACCACACATGAACACAAAGCAGGACTGCCAGATTATCTGCAAATAATTACTGATTAGAATCTCCATACTTAAGCATATGCATTATTGCATATTAACAGTTGTTTTATGTATGATTTAAGTGGACATTTAAGCTAATCAATTAGCCGATTTTAGTCAAAGATTCAGTCTGAAATTTCTTTTAAGGTTGTTATCAAGAAATGTTAGTCTAATATTTGTCTTGGATGAAAAAAATGCCTCAAAAGACGAACTTATAACATGTCCAGTGTCATCATATCAGTCTCATTTAATTATTAAGGGGAAAAACCAAATATGGTAATGTTGTGTATTTCTGTGGTTGAGTGTTGTATGGCCGGTACAAAAGCCACACTGCTCCTCCTGAAGCCAAGGTTCAACTATCTGCCGGACTCTTCTCTCCAATACTCTGGCATAAGCCTTACCAGGGAGGCTGAGGAGTGTGATCCCCCTATAGTTAGAACACACTGTTGGGACCCACAGCCATGGTTACAACGTGAACGGCCAGTACAGACTTTCCTGGAACTTTCAAAATAAATTGCATCAACCTACTTCCGGCACAGCCAGGAAACAGGGTAACTGCGGACCTCCTGTGACGTCACTGTCCAAATAAAGCATCGCTCTTGCTACATCCTGCCTCTTCCATCCAGACTCCGCTGCGAGGCTGGTCGGAGAGACGGCGCACTAATGTCTCTTTGCTGGCAAACAGGCATAAACTCTTCAACTGGATCCAAGGGTGTCATACGATCATCGATCATATGCATAAAGTTAAGGACGGATGAATTGCTGTATGTGTATCCAGTATTCATTCAAGAACGGGAATAATTAAAGTACAAGCATTGCCTGATTTTCTCTCTGAGGCCTGCAGAAGCAAACTGTGTTCCAGAGAATTCCCTGCAGAGACGCTGTCTCTACGAAGCTGAGTAGAGCGGTTTTCCCAGTCTGAAGGAAGAACCCTGGCACCGCTTCACCGTGGTTACAGTAACTGTGCAGTTGGTTGGCGGACAGAGCAAGTAGTCTTTCACCCGCAGCTACAGAGGTTAGCTGAAGCTAACCCTTTGTTCACAGAGCTTTCTTCAAACTGTGTCGTCGGACAACTCCTCCTCAATACGGTTCAAACGAGGTTAGGGTTTGGGCAGAGAAAGATTTAGGATGAAATGATCTAAACGTTTCTTATATTATGAAGTTTGCTTTTGTTTGTGTTGAACTCAGCTATCTTGGTGCTAGCAGGCTATCTGCAGCACACATGCTCAGTTTTGTGTTCTGTCTTTGTGTGTGTTTTAAAGTTAAGACAAACTTTATTTAAAGGGTGATTTTAAACACAGAAGATTGATCATAACGCGCCGTCCTCGCTTATGCATTTTAACACTTTTATTAACGGTATTTTAAAGGTGTGTGTTTGATTCTGGTGCTAAGCTATCAGCTTCTTTTGTTAGCTTTCGCTGCTAACAGGTAAGAACATGTGCTTGCTGCTTAAGAATATTTACCCAGAAAGGTTGTTAGTTTTTAATCCAGTAAATAATATTTTCCTAAACATTATTTTGCTTAACTTGATAACTAAGTAAACACCATTAAGCCCAATTTCTCCAGAAAGATTTGGCTCTTTTCCGAAATAATATTTCTTTGAATATTATTTTAATAAATAAAGGCAGCTAATGAGACATCGTTGGGAATTAGTCATCCAGAAGGTTGGTTTTTATTAAAACATTATTTTATTAAAATAATATTTTATCTGATCTTGCGTTGTGAGTGGTTGTCTAAACGTTTGCTGATTATTGCCTAAGTTGGTTCCAAGACTAACTTAACTTCACTTCTAGATTCTTCAAGATAATCCTTGGTTCTCAAACATAAACATTGCATGGTAATGTTGCATCACTCTTTTGGTCATGATTTCCAATCATCTTTAATCAACTTGTTTATATTGTACATAGCACATTAGTCTTCCTTATTCTTTAATTCTGCTTGGTAGTTTAGTTGTTTTAGCATAGTAAAGAGTTTGTTGATTGAAATATGTTTGACTTTGAGTTGACTTATTTTTGTCAATAAATTCTTGTATTTTAAGAAATTCATTCCATGTGTGTGCAGAGGTTTGCTGTTCAATAATGTCAGAGCTTGGCTCACTCTTTTCGATCTTGTCCTGATACCACCGCCTTACTGTGCTGGTATTCACAGGACAACCCTTAACAGACCGAAATATTATTTGATAAAATATTAAAATATTAATATTAAATAATATTTTCAGATTCATAGTCACAACAACACCCTCCGGTCACCCTTCTTATGACCACCACCCTGCAGTCCAGAGGCACTGTCCCCAACCGCCACGCGATGTTGAAGAGGCGAGTCAACCATGACAGCCCCACAACATCCAGACACTTGAGGTACTCAGGGCGGATCTCATCCACCCCTGAAGCCCTGTGTTAGGTATTAATTAGTAAAACTCAGAGGAACGACACAGAGTCTCTGTTATCTTGCTACAGTAAGAGGTAGCCCACACTCTCAAGTGTAACTACACAGAGTGAGGCTCTCAGTCTTTATTTATGGGCTGGTGAGAAAAAGATAATAGTGGAAAGTAGAAACAAGAAACAGGGGTGCGATTCAGCCTGGCCTTCAAGCTCACATGCTGAGTTCAGTACGGAATGTACAAGTCTCATGAGTGATAAACACAAGATATAAGTTTTCACACCCAACACCCTGTGACTGTGGAGCTTTTTAACCACCTCGGTGACATCAGCCTGGGTGATGAAAGAGTTCAAAATTGAGTCCCCAGCCTCTGCTTCTACCAGGGAATGTGTGACAGAAGGATTGAAAAGATCCTCGAAGTACTCCTTCCACCGCCTGATAATGTCCCCAGTCGAGGTCAGCAGCTCCCACCCCCACTGTAAACAGTGTTGGCAAAGCACTGCTTCCCCTTCCTGAGGCGCCGGACAGTTTGCCAGAATAGCTTCAAGGCCAACCTGTAGTCCTTCTCCATGGCCTCAACAAACTTCTCCCAGGCCCACGTTTTTGTCTCTGCCACAGCCCGGGCCACGGCATGCTCCAGAGTAGTAGAGAGTCCAGCTGGGTTCCAGAGCCCATGCTGTGCGTGGATTCGAGTGAGGGAGAAGAACGTTTACTAATCTAAAAATGATGAAGAGACAACTGGTTTCCTCTCAAGAGCCAACGCAGGGGACCTTTTATTCAGAAAACATCTCTGAATACATCTTCATACAAAATCTCAAAGAATCCCAGCCCTCAGTTCCTACAGGGCGTTTTTATACAGATTACAGAGCATCGGTGTGTATTTGGTCCTCTTTGACCAATTGAAATCATCATACTCATTTATGTAAAACTTTTGGCATCCACAACATTGATTCTCAGTTGCAGTTCTGGAAATACACTCCAGTCAAACATCTGGAAAAGATCAGATCAGAATCAGAATCAGAATCAGAAAAGCTTTATTGCCAAGTACGTTTTTGGACATACAAGGAATTTGTTTTGGCGTAGTCGGTGCAATACAATACAAATTAAACAGTATAAACATATCTACAATATAATATAAATATATGTGCACAGTTTTAAGTGAGTGAGAGTAAATACAGGTCCTTCTCAAAATATTAGCATATTGTGATAAAGTTCATTATTTTCCATAATGTAATGATGAAAATTTTACATTCATATATTTTAGATTCATTGCACACTAACTGAAATATTTCAGGTCTTTTATTGTCTTAATACGGATGATTGTGGCATACAGCTCATGAAAACCCAAAATTCCTATCTCACAAAATTAGCATATTTCATCCGACCAATAAAAGAAAAGTGTTTTTAATACAAAAAACGTCAACCTTCAAATAATCATGTACAGTTATGCACTCAATACTTGGTCGGGAATCCTTTGGCAGAAATGACTGCTTCAATGCGGCGTGGCATGGAGGCAATCAGCCTGTGGCACTGCTGAGGTCTTATGGAGGCCCAGGATGCTTCGATAGCGGCCTTTAGCTCATCCAGAGTGTTGGGTCTTGAGTCTCTTAACGTTCTCTTCACAATATCCCACAGATTCTCTATGGGGTTCAGGTCAGGAGAGTTGGCAGGCCAATTGAGCACAGTGATACCATGGTCAGTAAACCATTTACCAGTGGTTTTGGCACTGTGAGCAGGTGCCAGGTCGTGCTGAAAAATGAAATCTTCATCTCCATAAAGCTTTTCAGCAGATGGAAGCATGAAGTGCTCCAAAATCTCCTGATAGCTGGCTGCATTGACCCTGCCCTTGATAAAACACAGTGGACCAACACCAGCAGCTGACACGGCACCCCAGACCATCACTGTCTGTGGGTACTTGACACTGGACTTCTGGCATTTTGGCATTTCCTTCTCCCCAGTCTTCCTCCAGACTCTGGCACCTTGATTTCCGAATGACATGCAGAATTTGCTTTCATCCGAAAAAAGTACTTTGGACGACTGAGCAACAGTCCAGTGCTGCTTCTCTGTAGCCCAGGTCAGGCGCTTCTGCCGCTGTTTCTGGTTCAAAAGTGGCTTGACCTGGGGAATGCGGCACCTGTAGCCCATTTCCTGCACACGCCTGTGCACGGTGGCTCTGGATGTTTCTACTCCAGACTCAGTCCACTGCTTCCGCAGGTCCCCCAAGGTCTGGAATCGGCCCTTCTCCACAATCCTCCTCAGGGTCCGGTCACCTCTTCTCGTTGTGCAGCGTTTTCTGCCACACTTTTTCCTTCCCACAGACTTCCCACTGAGGTGCCTTGATACAGCACTCTGGGAACAGCCTATTCGTTCAGAAATTTCTTTCTGTGTCTTACCCTCTTGCTTGAGGGTGTCAATAGTGGCCTTCTGGACAGCAGTCAGGTCGGCAGTCTTACCCATGATTGGGGTTTT
This sequence comes from Girardinichthys multiradiatus, assembly GCF_021462225.1. Lineage (NCBI taxonomy): Eukaryota > Metazoa > Chordata > Actinopteri > Cyprinodontiformes > Goodeidae > Girardinichthys > Girardinichthys multiradiatus. Next base: position 28,094,221 of record NC_061802.1, read on the forward strand.
GAGTGATGAACCAGGCTGGGAGTTTTAAAGGCCTCAGGAATCTTTTGCAGGTGTTTAGAGTTAACTCGTTGATTCAGATGATTAGGTTCATAGCTCGTTTCGAGACCCTTTTAATGATATGCTAATTTTGTGAGATAGGAATTTTGGGTTTTCATGAGCTGTATGCCAAAATCATCCGTATTAAGACATTAAAAGACCTGAAATATTTCAGTTAGTGTGCAATGAATCTAAAATATATGAATGTTAAATTTTCATCATGACATTATGGAAAATAATGAACTTTATCACAATATGCTAATATTTTGAGAAGGACCTGTATAGAGCAGTATTGGGCGTGAGAGCAGTACAACAGTGCAGATGATCAGTGTGCAAGTATGGCAGTGCAAGTAAAGCTGGAGTCCAAGCTGAGCGTTAATGTAACGCACAGAGTTGCGAGTTACAAGTGTCCTGTCAGCAAAAAAGGGAGGTGTGGTTTCCGGGCTTTGTTAACAAGGCTGGTGGCAGATGGGAAAAAACTGTTCTTGTGACGTGAGGTTTTGGTCCGGATGGACCGCAGCCTCTTGCCAGAGGGGAGAGTCTCAAAGAGTCTGTGATCGGGGTGGGAGGGATCAGCCAGAATCTTCCCTGCCCACTTCAGGGTCCTGGAGGTGTACAGTTCCTGGAGCCACAGTAGACTGCAGCCAATCACCTTCTCAGCAGACCGAATGACACGCTGCAGCCTGCCCTTATCCTTGGCTGTAGCAGCGGCGTACCAGATGGTGATGGAGGAGGTGAGGATGGACTCAATGATGGCTGTGTAGAAGTACACCATTATAGTCTTTGGCAGGTTGAATTTCTTCAGCTGCCGCAGGAAGAACATCCTCTGCTGGGCTTTCTTGATGAGGGAGCTGATGTTTGGCTCCCACTTGAGATCCTGGGAGATGATGGTTCCCAGGAAGCGGAAAGATTCCACATTGTCAATTGTGGAGTCACAGAGGGTGATGGGGGCAGGTGGGGCTGGGTTCTGCCTGAAGTCCATAACCATCTGCACTGTCTTTAGAGCGTTGAGCTCAAGGTTGTTCTGGCAGCACCAGTCCAACAGATGGCCCACCTCCCATTTGTACGCGGACTTGTCATCCGATCAGGGTGGTGTCGTCCGCAAACTTCAGAAGCTTGACAGACTGGTGACTGGAGGTGCAGCTGTTGGTGTACAGGGAGAAGAGCAGAGAAGAGAGAACACAGCCTTGGGGGGAACCGGTGCTGATGGTCAGGGAGTCAGAGACGTGCTTCCCCAGCCTCACGCGCTGCTTCCTGTCAGACAGGAAGTCAGTGATCCACCTGCAGGTGGAATCGGGCACACTCAGCTGGGAGAGCTTCTCCTGGAGCAGGCTGGAACGATGGTGTTGAAGGCAGAGCTGAAATCCACAAACAGGATCCTGGCGTAGGTTCCTGTGGAGTCCAGGTGCCGGAGGATGAAGTGAAGGGCTAAATTGACTGCATCATCTACAGACCTGTTGGCTCTGTAGGCAAACTGCAGGGGGTCCAGGAGGGGGTCGGTGATGTCTTTTAGGTGTGAGAGCACAAGGCGCTCAAAGGACTTCATCACCACAGAGGTCAGGGCGACGGGTCTGAAGTCATTAAGCCCTGTGGTCCTTGGCTTCTTGGGAACAGGGACAATGGTGGAGGACTTGAAGCAGGCTGGCACATGACATGTCTCCAGTGAGGTGTTAAAAATGTCTGTGAAGACTGGAGACAACTGATCAGCACAGTGCTTCAGGCTGGCTGGTGAGACAGAATCCGGTCCAGCAGCTTTCTGGGGGTTCTGTCTCCAGAAGAGTTTGTTGACGTCCCTCTCCTGGATGGAAAGAGCCGTCCCCGGCGTGGGTAGGGGGCTGGTGGGGGGGAACTTCAGGGTGGGGGTTGGAGGTGGCAAGGCCCCTCTTGAGGTTGGGGAGGTGGGGGTGGTGGATTGTGGCTGCAGCTGTTGGGGGGTGTCGTGGGGGATGGTTGCAGGACTGTCCCTTTGTCTTTCATAGCGGCAGTAGAATTCGTTCAGGTTCTACGTGACAGTTTACAATAACAATTCATCACTTATCTGGATGCTGAACTCTAATGTCAAAGTGACCTGGCAGCAGTTAGGGGTATCACAAACTTTCCCAGCTGAAACACAATAAAAAGCCCCTTATCATTCCTCATTCCTGAGCTCAACTGGACCCTTGTTATTTCCTTTTTTGGCCATGCAGGACTCGAAGTCCAGGAATAGTCTGCCTGAGACACACAAACACGTTTTAACCACGCAAAATGCTTCCACACGAGCCAGACTATTTCTAGTTGATATCTCTCGACCTCCCGCACAAGCTCAGGCTCCTTTCCTCCCAGCAACGTGACATTCCACGTCCCTAGAGCCAGTTTAAGAATCTGGAGATCGGTTTGTCGAGGTCTCTACCTTCATCTGCTGCCCGATCCTCTTTGCACCGGTCCGTCATGGTTCCACCTGCAGGTGGTGGGCCTACTGGGGGATGGCCTTGTGTCTCTCATTCGGGCTTGGCCCAGCCAGGTCCTGCAAGGAGGAATCTGGCCACCAGGCACCCCCTGACGTGTCCCGGCCCCAGGCCTGGCTCCAGGGTGGGACTCCGGCTCTGCCGTATCGGGAAACGTCCCGTGCCTCGTGAAGGTGTCTGGTCCTATTGAAGGTGTATTGAACTGCTCTTTGTCTGACCCATCACACAGAGCCTGTATGCCATGGGAGACCCTACTAGGGGCATTTTAGCCACAGACAACATAGCCTCTAGGATCATTCGAGCACTCAAACCTCTCCCGTGTCCTTTTGTGATGGGTTGCTCCAGGAGTATGGAGTCAGGGGCCCTTAATTAGGGGCTATTCGGTTTCTGTACAAGTGGGGCAGGAGTCTGGTCCGCATTGCCGACACAAGTCAGACCTGTTCCCAGAGCATGTTGGACTCCGGTAGGGCTGCCCTTTGTCATCGGCCCTATTCATAACATTTATGGACAGGATTTCTAGGCGCAGCCAAGGGGGTCTGGTTTGGGGACCAGTGGATTTCGTGTCTTCTTTTTGCAAATGACGTGGTCCTGCTGGCCCCCTCTAGCCAAGACCTGCAGCATGCACTGGGGTGGCTGGCATGAAGATCAGCTCCTCCAAGTCTGAGGCCATGGTTCCTTGACCGGAAAAGGGTGGCTTGTCCTCTTCAGGTTGGAGGGGAGTTTATGCCTCAAGTGGAGGGGTTTAAGTATCCACAGTATGTATATGCCACAAGTATATGCCACAGTAATGGGGACGCTGTGCTGGTCCGTTGTGGTGAAGAGAGAGCTGAGCCAAAAAGCGAAGCTCTCTATTTACGGTCTACGTTCCTACCCTCACCTATGGCCATGAACTTTGGGTCATGACCGAAAGAACGAGATACTGGATACAAGCGGCTGAATGAGCTTCCTCTGTAGGAGGAGCTCGGAGCAGAGCCGTTGCTCCTCCACATCGAGAGGAGCAAGTTCAGGCATCTATACCGGATGCCTCCTGGACGCCTCCTTCGGGAGGTGTTCCAGGCGCGTCCCACCGGGAGAATTTGGGAGTGAAGAGGATGAAATGGGATCCTGCAGTCCTGACCTCAACCCTGTTGAAGGATTTTGGGATCAGCCTGTACGTGCTATATGTACCTGAGAGACCAACACAACCACACTAGCTCACTTGTTTCAAATGCTGGTTTAGGAGTTTGATGCTATCCCACAACAGTGTGTGACCAAGCTGGTGTACAGCATTGGGAGGAGGTGCCAGACTGTGGTGGTTGTGTAAAGTTCTCTTACCACTATTTATTTCCCTGAGGGTCAGTAGCAGAATAAGCTATTTTGGCAATGGCAGAAAGGACATGGCAAATTTTTCATTGGTGCAACACATATATTCAACTCTTCAGCTTTACCAATAGATGCATTTTCCTTATAAATGTGGCACCGTTTAAAGAAAAACAGACTTCCAACAGTATAAGAAAGAAGAAAAACTAAAACGTCCATCATGCATGAATTTCCTTACTCTTAGTGCTCCGTTTATATTCAGTCTTAAGTTGTTTTTTTTTTATCTTACACGTATTCCAGGAGATTTTGTTCAACCAAATCTGTTGAGTAGTAGGAGGATTTGTCCATGAAGTCTATAACAATCCACTGTAGGTGTTTTTTACAGCATTGAGAAAAATTTGATTTGCTGGAGTATTGCTCTCAGCAGTTAGCAGCCCTAACAGTTGGTGGACTATTATTACTCATCCATCTTGCTGTGGAAATACAATTTCTGTATGCTAAATACAAAAAAATATTTAAAATTATGTATCTCTGCACCTATTTCTCTGAGTATTCATGGATCAAATTATATCCTCTATAAAACCTCAGCCTTATCACAGGTCTCATTCAAAGGAAGAGGAAAGGTCACGATCTTCTTCCTCATTTAATCAAACAGCCATTAGTGAGCATTATGTAAATTGGCCATCCAGCTCTGTCTGAACACTGATATATACAGGTTACAGAACTTGTGTTAGAACGCTTTAAAATTCAGCCTCATATGCAGCATCCGCTCGTTTCCATGGGGCTCAGTTGCAATGAACTTTCTCCAGAAGTAAAGACACCCTTATATTCATCTATCTCTGTAATTATACCCTTAGCAGCCACCCTGCTCTGTACCACTGAGCAGAGAAGTAATGAATTAGCAAATCAAATGTTTTCAGCTCCCCTGTGAAGCAGGGATCTTTAATTTCCTTTATTTTTTTAGGAACCACGGATGAAAACACTACAGGTTCTTAGGCAGTAGTTGCTGCTTTAAGTTTATAGAAGACTTTATTGATAAGACATACAGTGCAGTCTTTGGTCCAAAGAATATAAACACCTCTGATATTCTTACACCTCGTCTATTATGCCAAACAGAGAAAAAAATAAAAATAAAATGTTTTATTTAAGAATCACTAACTGAGTAAATTTTCTTTTTTTTTTGTTTTCTAAAAACCACTCTGGTCCAGTTCAGGATCCATGATCCAGAAAATGAAATCTACAAGTTGGGAATCCACGTACCAGGTACGTTTATTGTCATTTCGTACTTTAGATGTTTACTGTATATTCAACAATTACAGTGTGCTTTGAGTGCCTTGTTGCTGAAAAGCACTATATAAATAAACTTGACTTGACTCATACACACCCTTGATTGTTTTTAATGATCCCCATAGACAAACAAATTTAAATGTATTGTATTGGGATTTTATATAATAAACCAATAAAAAGTAGCCCATAATTGTGAAGTGGAAGGGAAAGAATACTTGGCTTTCATCATAGTAAAGCTTTGAAGTGTCAGAAGCACTAACCGCATGGTGAAACATTGTGGTGGCACCATCATGCTTTGAGGATGCTTTTCTTTAGCAGTAACAGGAAAGCCAGTCAGAGTTAATGGGACGACAGATGGAGCTGAACAGGGAAATCCTGGAAAGGATGATGGACAAATAATACCTGCTTTGAGAGTTGTTGATATACTGTTCCATGGCTTCTTGTTCTGCACCTGAGAGGTTTACAGGCGTCCAGAGGGTAATGGAGCGCCAAGTAGCAGATCGATGCCACACTCATAAGGACGATAGGGAGGTGAAGACATAGCCAGATCTTTACTGAAAACAGTCTTGAGGTCGTGGTAATGAGGGGAAACATGAGACAGATCAGGCTGAGGGTCAGAGTTATCAGAGTAAGCGGAACTGGTAGGTATGGCAGAACGAAGACAGAACACGTGATAGTGCTCACTCCAAGCCTCGACGCAGGAATCAACCCAGTTTAAGCGAGGATTGTGAACTCTTAACCAGGGGTGTCCAAGGACTATGTGGGCCTCATATAGTCCTTGGACACCCCTGGTTAAGAGTTCACAATCCTCACTTAAACTGGGGTGTCCAAGGGATTTCCAAGGGGTGTCCAAGGACTATGTGGGGTGTCCAAGGGCCTCATTACTGGGAAAAACAAAGAACGAACTTTGGTTGTGGTGATTACCAGAGGTGATGAAATGAAGGGGAAGAGTTTGACTATGGAGTGTTTCCAGGGCGCTGCCATCTAACACGGAAACTATATTTAATGGGTTGACCAGGTTCTGAGTGAGGATGTTCAACTTTTTAACTAACTCTGGTTTGATGAGGTTTTGTTCAGCACCAGAGTCAATGAGGGGCAGAACAGGAATTGGTCTTGTTCAATGCATAACAGAGAATCGAGATGAAAACGGGGGCGATTGGAATGAACGGATGGGCCCATCAGTACCCCCTTCTCTACTGACAGGCTCTCTCTTTTGGCCGTACCGGGCAATATTGGTGAAAATGCCCCATCTCACCACAGTATAGACACCTTCCAGAAGATAAGCATCTGTTTCTTTCTTTGGGGGTGAGACTGGTCCAGCCAGTCTGCATAGGTTCGGTCTGTGGATAAAGAACAACAGGTTTAGATCCAGCCTCTGATGTCATGACAGAAGAATGATTTGCAGGTCTTGTTCTGTGTTGGGCTTTTTCCTGCTGTCTCTCTCTAAGCCCATTATCAATTTATATAGACAAATTAACCAGATCCTTCAGGGTCTCGGGTTCTTCGCAGCTGGCTAGTTCATCCTTAATATTTTCCTTAAGGGCATTTCTGAAAACTCTTTTAAGGGCTGGTTCATTCCAGCCAGATTCTGCAGCCAAGATACGAAACTCAATGGTCATCTCTGCACCAAATGGCGATCCTGCTTGAGATGCCATAACTTTCTGGCCAGGGTTTTATCACTATGTTTGAGGGAGAAGGTTTGTTTGAATAAGTCCAGAAAATCAGTTTGGGAGAAGAATTGAATAGTTGTTTCATCAATGAAGTTTTCAGCCTGCCTAAACGCTTGCTCTCGTAGTTGTCTGACGATGTATTCTATCCGGCTGGCATCATCTGGAAAGGAACTCTTGAATTGTTGAAAAATAAGTGTACATTGTAGCTAGAAACCCTTACTCTTATCCAAGTCTCCTGAAAAGGATTCAGGTGTAGGAGGATAAATGCTCTGATAACCAGAGTGGGCAGCACAGGATTCAAACAGGTAACTGGAAGGGGGGTTTTGAGTTGGTTAGGCACCCTCATAGAAAGGTGGCTCTGAATAGTCATGGAAATCCCCACCAGTGCTTGGTTTGTGGTGTACTGTTGCTGATCTAAAGACTGAAGAAGAAAATTATGTTGTTCAATTAGATTGCCTTGCTGTGAAAGTGCCATCCAAAATTGTGCCATAGGCAGCCTGTCTGTCACACCCTGGTGGAGAGATGGAAACACAACACCCACACAAACAACCAACCTTCACACAGCTCTGTGGCCTGACACCTTGTGTTTCTCCCTTCCTAGGGATTATCCTCAGAGCTATACCAAGCTCTTCATCTCCGTGTATATTCCTGGATCTCAGGTTTCAAGAACTTCTGCAGTTAAGACAAGCTTCCGGTTTCTTGTCCACGACTGGCAGTCCCAAGGCTTCTCATTACCTGCTTCCCCTGGATACAAACATGTTCGCTCTCCGACGTCCACTTCGCTGCTGTTCTGAACATCACCTCCCTCAATTTACCAGCGCAACCACCACACAGACCTCTCTCCCCGGATTCTTGCTCCCTCTCCCTGGCGTGCATCTTCCACCTCCATCAGTAAGCCCCTGCCTCTCTTCCTCAAACCCTTCCAGACCATTTATTTCCCACTCACCTCTACCTCTCCTTCCTAGTGACTCTATTGATCATTTCCCCTGAAGGTTCCGGATCAAGACCACCAACTATTATTCATTATTTTTTTTTTTATGTATGTGTTTAATACTTTCCTCCTGGTTTCATCCTTAAGATCATCTGTGCATGTGGGTCGGGCAATTAAATATAATTATGACATATATAACATAATCTTTTATAAACATGAACAGCAGTTATTGTGACTGAGCCAACACAAATGCAAAGCAAGAAGGGCTTAGACAAAAGAACAGCAGCATAAAAACTGTTTAATTGTACTGGGTTTTTAAGACAGAACCTGAAAGGAGCAAAGCCACCATGTTGACTGAAATTATAGAGAACATCTGTGTGATTTTTATAAAAGGCTTTCTATTTAGCTAATATAACAGGGTGTTTTTGTTTTAACTGATAGTATCAACTTATTATTTCTGAAAGTTATATGCCCTCTGTTTTTTGTGACAGAAAGACAAACATAATAAGAGGTACAAAGACCTTTATAAGCTAGATCTTTGTTAGATCTACATGCTCATCAGGGAGGAGAGAATGCTGCAAGTCACTGACTCGATGCAATCTGCTGGGTTTCCTTAGATAGAAAAACATTTTAACCAATTTGAATAAATAACTGAATCTGACTGCACTGTTCAATGGTTAGGATTAATTGGAATACCTGACTTTTGTGAAGTGCCTTGAGATGACATGTGTTGTGAATTGGCGCTATATAAATAAACTGAATTGAATTGAATCTTCGCAGGTGAACTAACAAAAATTTTTTAAATATGACTCAAAGACTATAAACCAACTAAATCAACCTTTCAGGTAAAAGCAAATGTATCACAATTTGGAGCCAACATGCTTCAAAACTGCTAGACGATATGTTTACCACCAGGGAAGTAATAAAATGCAGATAACAGAAAAGTAGGTATTAAAATTGCAAGAGCTGAAGCATGGATGCATGAAATTGGATTTAAATAAAAAAACGATTGTGATAAATTGGCAATTAATAAATAAACTTAGAGATTTTGATTACAAAACTGTCACAAAACAAAGATATTTGTTTCCAGTTGTTTAATTCGTCTTTTACAACACAGCAGTTTTTTTTCGCACAGATAAAAGTTTTTTTTTATTATGTATAAAACAAGGACTGCAGATGCAGTTCTGCTTCTTTTTCAGGGATCTTCTAAGGCACAATTTCGCTGGATGAGATTTAATGTCTCTGCTCTTTATCCGTTTATCCGCAGATTTTTTGGGCACAAGGAACACTCCTGTTACCTCTGCCTGGTAGTTTGTTTTTGCCAGTTAAACCACACTGCTTCATCATGCAATAAAACTTGTTAAAGGAGGTTAAAAGAATAAACATACAGAAAGTGCCTTATGAGAGTATTCTTATTATTATTAATTTCTCTTTACAAATACAAATTTGAAAACAGTGGTTTTCAGCCCTTAATGCTCGTTTTCCACTGCCTCTATTTAGCCCGGCTCCACTCCACTCAGCCCGCTTTGCGAGGGTTTCCATTACAGTTTTGTCTGTACTGGTACCTAGGTTTTTGGTCCCTGCTCCTGAGAAAGTACGATCAGGGCTGAGTAGGGACTCCAGGTGACGTGAACAGCCTGTTGTTCACTGATTGGCCATGGGACCAGGAGAAAATAGAAGGTTTTCGCTGAGGGAGTACAGGGAAAAGTTAATAAAACAGCCACTGCAATAATATTAAAGAGCACATTTGCCGGAGTAGGTTCAAACCGAAATATCATTTTACTATTTACAAATTATAAACCATGCCTTAAGGTTGAAAGAAAAAAGAAAGGACACATCAGCTTTCTGAATTACACGCAGGTGGGGTGCTGTATTTAATAACATCCTAAATCAGCTGATCACACATAAAATCAGCTGTTCAGACACACAAACATTTCCCCAAAAACACATAAACAATGCCACAATGAAATAGCGTGTTTGGTTCAGAAATTTGACGGTCCTTAAGCAAACCAGCATCTGCAGGAGGAGGGAACAGACAGAGAGCAACTGCCCATAATTACACTGCCTGCATCAGGTCAAACAGGCGGAAGAACCCAATGAATCTACTGAGTGCTAATATCCATAATTAAATCTGTAACTAACGCGGTCAAAAGTCTGCGGTTTGCGTTTTAAAGTCCTTGTCATTGTCATTGCCATGCCTGAGACCAAAGCTTCATCATAAAGCCCAAAATTGTAACTTCTTCAGGCAAACTTTGGAGCTTCATCAGTCCAGACAGCAGCATCTCTCCTCTCTGCTTCTCCATAAAATTCATTCTTGCATATACAATAGTACAAACATTATTTGTATTTTGTTTATGTTTTTTATTTTCTATTTATTACTTATTTTTTATCCTTTCACATAGAGCAGCACAGCGTACTACACTATCGGCTGGAGGTAGGGCTTTAAGCCATAACTCCAACCGTCAGTGGGTCAGTGGAAACACAACAGGTTCCAAGTCGAGTAGAGTGAGACCGAGTGAAGCGGAGCTGCGAGAGCAAAATGTCTGGTGCCTGGGTATTCTAACCAAACATTACAATACTTTTTTGAACCACAGTTTGCTGCAAGTCTCAAAATCAATCAGAATGGATGGAGAATGTCTGTGAATGTCAAGATCATGTCTTGCTGGTGATACAGATATAGGTCTGGAGATTGACAGGGTCATTCTGACATAAATATGTATTGATCTAAACTATTCTATTACACCTCTGGTTCAGGGTTGTTGTCATGCTGGAAGATAAACCTCTGCACCAGCCTTAAATATTTCAAAGCCTTCTAAAAGGTTTATTTCCAGTACGGTATTTGACTTCATGCATTTTCCCAACCAGCTTTCTTGTCCCTGTTGAAGACATTTATCCCCACAGCATGATTCTGTTAACACTATGCTTTACCATGAATGTGGGATGTTTAGGCTGGTGTCCAGTGTAAGTAAACCACCAAACAAAGCTCATTGCATGTCACTGTATGGTACTATAAACAATGTTTCAGTGTTGAAACTGATTTTAAACTCTTAAGTTGCATATTTATAATTTAAATTGTAAACCACATAGGTTTTTGTTTCTTGGTTATTTTTTCACCAGTCTCTTGTGTGTATGATTCAACTTTTATGCAATCATGTTTTCTCATCTTTAATAACTTCTGCTGATTTGTTGTGATGATGGCAAGCCATTAAAAATGCAAAAAAAAGGAATCAACATCAGAGCAGTGGCAATCCTTTCACATGGTCCTTTAAATTGTCTGTGACCGGCTAATTGCTATCCCTCATATGATGACTGTCAGGTGTTTGACATCTGTCAATGTGACATAGAACACATGTTTTCCATTTTTATTTACACATAAACGGCAAGTTTGCAGTGTAGGAGCTGAACAAATTGTGTCAGTAAACCACTTCTCTGCCTGAAATTCAATTAAGAGTAATATTGATTTTATTTTTTTGCACAGTGCTATTGTAATGACTGACAGAGAACTTGAAAACTAAACCAGACACAGAATGCGTTTAAAAAGTCAAAAAAATTTGTAAGAGGTGGAAGTCTCGAACTGTTAACAAGAATGTTCAGGAGCAACTGAAATGGAGAAGAAGAGGTTAGAGATTGAAGAGATGGTGGGTAAGTTAATGAAACTCAAACAGAGCGTTACTAACCTCTTAGATGATGGATCAGTTGCTTGGTTTCTGAACGTGTGAACCCTAGAGTCCATACAGAAAACCTCCAAGAAGGTGTTTCCAATAACAACTCCTGTCCAATGGGAAACGATGTGGTAGGAAGGCAGGCCTGGGTGATGATGTCACAACAGGTAACTTTAAAGGGGAGTCTGGGAGTAGCTTTAATTGTCTTCCTACTGATTGGTAATCCATCAGAACGGAATCCGAAATCCAGTAGGTAAAACGAGAGACAGGGTCATACACAAGGAATCAGAGATTAGCTTACTTTGTCCAAGAGCTAGGCAAAACTCGGGGGTCAAGGCACAGAAACCAGGTCAAGGTCCGGAGATCAGAAGCTTGGCGGAAGTCAGACAAGGGCTGAGCAAGGCAGGATAATCCAGGGCACAGAAACAAAGTCGAAATGGGGAGGTCAGGCATGAACAAGGAGAAAACGCTGGACCTCTACTAGCAGAAGCTTTTGATAATCTGGCAAGGTGGGTGGAGGCAGCAGAGCAAGAAGCAGGCACAGGGCTGAATCAGCTGCTTACTTCTTCACAAGTGAGCAATTATAGAAAGAAATGACTGAAACATTACAGTTATACTAAAAACATGAACATGACCACTTCCAATCGAACATAAACAGCTAAGTTCAGTCCAATTTTTACAAGCCATTACAGTTGAAAATATGAAAAATTCTATACTAAAAGCTTAAAAAAACAGCTTGGCTCTGGTAACTGACTGCATTCAAACTTGGATTTAGTTTCCTTTAATAGGCTCATGTTGGTGGTAATAGTGGAGAGGACAAACTCGACAGGAAGAGACATTCAGAAGAACCGAATCCATAATAAATGGCCATCTGCCTCAGCTTAATGAGGAGGAAGGAAAATAAAAACATATCATCACTGTTCACTCAGTTAGAAAGACATATAGACATCACACAAGATAATTATATTAACCTCAAGAACATTTTGGATCTGTAAACCACTGCTCTCATTATTTGCCACTGCTTTAATTAATGGCATATGATTTTTTCAGACAAAGTATAGTGAGGAAATATGTAATCACAAACCAAATACCATCATTAATACTACTTTGTTGCACCTTTCCCTGCCTGTGGGACAGCACCATCACCAGTCAGGTTTTAACATTCTTGTATAGCGTTTTAGCACTGCTGCTAACAAGAAGGCCTTCAGGTTTAAATTCTGTAGAGACCTGTCCGTCTTGAGTTTGCATGTTACTATTTCACATCTCTATTTCTCATCTGCCTCCATCCCCCTATCAGTTCCTGCATGAATACCCTGAGCGAGCACTTCCTCCTGCTGCCTCCCAACCCCACTACTATTTTCTCCCTCTCGTGGTTGCTTCCGTAATACAAGCATCAACAAAAACAGTCCCAGTTTATTAAGATATGATTCCTTCAAATTTTCTGGTTGAGCATGGCTAACGGTAGTGCCCAGCCACTCAAGCTAAATGAAAAGAATACATCGCAGAATAACTTGAACCTCACACCACGCGGGCACTATGTGATCGACAGGAAACACATGCTGGCCTCCCTTTTTCATTACCAAGCAAGAAACATCTTTCCAATATATCTCCCCTTTGACTGAAGAGGTATAAATGCAATAGAAAAATTGTTCAGGGCACAAATGACAGATAAATGAGTTATATTTTGGATAAGGTGCCTGTGTACCCTCTTTTTAATACCACAAGGGGCAACCACCTATATGGTCTGTTTTAAAAACTGCTACTGTCCCCAGTTCTTTGTTCTTGGCACAAAAGCTACATCCATGTGTGTTGTGTGTGAACATTTGTGTGTTTTATGAGCAAAGCGAGATTGCACAAGAGAAACACATCCTTGTGTATAATTGGACATAAAGGACACAATAAGTGTTAAACATACAGCTAAGAATAGGATTATCACTTTTTCAGTTTAGGTTCATTGTGTTTCTACTTTGTTTTATTATACTGTTTTTGTTTTACCTTTATGATTATTATGTTGAGGGGTAATACTTGTGTTAAGACACTCATGCCAACTAACCCTTTTGTTTAACCCGGGACACCAGTTATATAAGTTAGCATCCTCTTTCTTACAAATCAGGTATAGACCTCAAGAAAGATTCAAATATCCAGGTCACGAGGTCTAGTTCCAATGAGTCTAAAAATTGTTTCTGAAATACTAAGGTATATTTAAGGTGGTCTGTCAACATTTTTGTATTCATTCTGTGTTTGGTGCTAGTTGAAAAGGATTTTTTTTTTCATTCCTTCTGTAGTCCGCTATGAATCATATCCACACAGATTGACACATAGAGGCCAAAAGACATTTGTGACTTTTAAAATGATCATTAGCATTTTGTTTTCATGATGCCCCGTTGTCTTTTTTGGTATGTTTCCCTGTAACAACCTTACCCATTTTGTTTAGGATTGATGTAAACTTTATGCACTGCTGACAGGTAAAAACAAACACCTTTCACCACCACGTGCATTTATTTACCTTCTTGAAGGAGTTGTATAATCCTTTCAACTGCTTCAGGTGAAAGCTATCTTGTTGGGGCCATGATTTCCTGCCACTCAGCCTGATATAACAGCTCCTTTAGATCTACATAGATAGACTTGTGCAGTTATTTAATTTAGAAATGCAGTTTACTGATTCATTTTTTTTACTTGATTTGAAACTAAAGTGTGCCCTTAATAAATATAAACCATAAATCAATAATTCATAGTTTCCGAGGAACTCTCAGCTGCTCAATAAAATACTTTTGTTTCATGTGCTCCTTATTTTTTGCTGTGGGTTTAACCTTACCAAATATACTTGGTATGAAGCAAAAAAGGAGCAAAACACACGCTAGGGCATCAGTAAAGAAGGTTTAATATAATAGCATAATATTAGTATAATATATTACATATATAGTTGGACAGCACATCATTCTTTAAGTTTAATGGTAACATTCAAGCGTAACATCCCCTGGTTTCCCTACAAGCTTTCCTCTAAAAAACAAAAGATTGAGAACAGTTAGCATGAATCAGTTATTAATCATAGAAACACTTTCTTAGAGATAAATTTACAGCTAGTCAATTAAATGTAGGGATGTCTTTCAGGTAGGCATGCTGCTTTTTTCATGCTAGCAGGTTTTTGCAATATTCCTGTTCAAAAATCTAATTCTATCGTTCTGCAACTTTATTTCTGGCTTTTGATGCTTTGTTCTGGTAGGAACGCATCAAAACATGTAATTCAACACTATAAATAGATTTTTAATCATCCTTGAGTCCATTTTAGAACCACCTGTCTTAGTGGATAGCCAGCGCAGATACTATGACAATTAATCTGTCTTCTGTACCGAGAAACATGTTCATTGTTCCTAGTTGTATCTTTTCTCCTTGTTCAGAGCTAAACACAGAGAAGGGTTATGAAGACAGATGTAAAATAACAAACAGCATGAGGAAAAATGAGATACAGTTATTGAAAACAGAAAATGTAAAGGGAGGGCTGGAAGGACAGAGAGTGCCAGAAAAAGAAATGATTGGCATAAAATTCAGCTGCCGTGCCACCTGGGCCCAATTAGAACGTCATTATGAAATCACTATAATAACGCATCATTTAGCATGCTGTATTCCTGCTCCAGTTAGTGAAGTCTTACCATCGCAGAGCACCATTATTTCTACTTCCTCCTTTGGCAGTGGATCCAGACAAAGAGTGGGAGAACAAAGGCTGCATGTGGGTGAAACCTATTATTCTAAAGGCCGACCTGCAGCTAAGACTGGCTGCCTTACCTCCTGCATTGGAATAAAGTTCGGCAATTTCTCATCCTCTTAACTGTACTACTGTTTATCCTTTTACAATATGTCACAAAAGTATCCATCAAATTACCTGTAGAGCGCGAGAGTGTCTTAACTCTGACTGAAATGTGAACACATAGGGTAAAGATTTTTTATTTTCCTTTGTATCAAAGAGAAATATACACTTCCACACGCAATAGGTGTTTCTTTATTTTGGTGTTAACTAAATGTATTGATTCTTTTCTAGTTGGAAAATGTCCCTTAATCTGAGTTTTACCCTAAAATAGACTTCAACATTAAGGAATCCAATAGTTGCTACAACAGCTGTTTGCCTGCAGTTTAAAGGAGAAAAGTCACTAAGCGGATGGAACACCATTTGTGTACACGTTAAATTACAATTTCCTGGTTTAAATAAGTTATGCTTGGTTGCAAGTTGTAATTTCTGACACAAGATATCCCTTTATTTTGTTCACTTCATCTTAAATTTTTGTCTCGCAGCAGAAATAGAATTACAAGTTGTAGAGAAGTTTGCATGGCTAGGTTATGAAAACAGAGCATAAAAATCATACAGAGCACTGTTCAGTCCATCATCCAAAAATAGAAAGTGTAAGGCGTAACTGCAGACCTATTAAGATCTGGATGTCCTCCTACACTGACAAGAAGAAAGCGATTCTTGAAGGGAGGTCCCATTTAAAGTCTGTCACAAGCAACTTAGGGGACACAGCAAACAGAAGAAGGTGCTCTCTTCAAATAAAACCAAAACTGAACTGCCCTACATGCAAAACACTGTGTGGAGGAAAACAAGCATTGCATATCACTCTGAGCACACCATCCCAACTGTGAAGCATGGTGGTGAAAGTATTATGTTGTAGGGATGCATCGCTTTATTTTTCCTAAGAAAGTATAATCCGTTTTGGTCCATTCATTTTAATGAGTTAATTAAAGGAATATTTTCCCAAGCCAGTAACCATTTTTCAAATTTTAACCAAATTTACATCTAATTTAGCTCATTTGCAATCTAAATACCTAAATGACTATCAGTTGCATGCGTTATGTTAATATTAACAATCAATAACAGCTAAACACAGGTCATTTATATATTTTTGTATTTTGTAAATAAAGCAGTAGGCACTATATGATATCTGTTAACATTTTTAATAAGCACTGAAATAAGAATAACCATTCTGAGAAGTTATATAGCCAAGGACACCCAAAGTGCCTTAAACATTAAACAAAAAACTATTACACTTCCTGCTTCTTTCAAAGAAACATTAGACTGGATTTGTTCTTTGGGGCTAATAGCAGTGAACACAATTTAAAATGTTTGGGGAAAAAAGAAACCAAGTCCGACATACAACCCACTATCAGGACAGCTGGTTCTCATTAAAAATTAAAGCCCCCAGCTCTGCCTACACGATGATCATGGTTTGCATTTAGGAGACTGAATCATCTTCTTTAATTTCTGCTATGTGCTGGGATAGGCTTAGTGCCTTGTCTTTCCGCAATAATGTGAAGCTCAGGAAGATTGCTACCCTGGGATCTGAAGTTTGTGTTGCTGGGCTATCTTCCCTCCCAGGTGGCACAATATGCTGGCAGAAACATCAGCCGCTGCATAGACACCATCTGTCTCTGCACTCATTACTCCCCTCAGAAATGAAGCACAGGCCTCCTGCAAACTCCCAGCAGTTTAGCTGAAAAATAAGCAGTCACAAAACTTGGAAGGCTTGCAGAAGTAACACAAAGAGGATAAGTGACTGACTTACAGGCTGATTTATAGGGCTTTTACTGCACTTTTTCAATCTGTTCTATTTTTGGCAGCTTGGATGTGGCTTACAGTGGTCAGTCTTTGAGTCAAACCATTTCTTATTTCTGAAAGTCCTGAGGTGAACTAGCTAGGGCTCTTAGTAATGTTAGGTAAAATATGCAAAAATAATATTTTCCTAATATGTGTTTTTTCTGCCTGACTAAAAACAGTAATAATGCATTACATATGTAAAATATGTTTGTGTAGTGTCAGTTTCCTCTTTCATGATGCAATGTCTTTGAGAGTTAGTCAGTCTTTTCCTGGGCTTTTTGAGAAAATAAATGTGTGACACAACACTGCTTAGTGAGAGCAAGTTTAAAGACTTTTCTCAAGTCAGAGAATCAAACTAATGTTTAAAAAATTATTTGAACTCTAACTGGCAGATACATTATCCTTTATTGTAGAGTTTCATCGCATAGCAGTCTTGGAGATTACCTAAGGATCTTTTCATTTCTCCATTTTCAGCCTACCGAACTCCACTGACCCAAAAGTCAATCCATGCAACACATTTTATGATAATCATGAATGAAATGTCAGGCCTAAAACATCTACAACAAATCAATACTTTCTTGAAAGCTATGCCTTTAAGAAACAGGAAACTGTATGTCAAGCTGTGTTATCATTGGTAGTTTAATTTTAAAGAGTCAACAAAAGCAAATTGTTCAGAGATTGAATTTAAATAGGTTGTCTGCTAAGGCGCCCTTCACAGTGTATTAAGACAGCCCTATAATCTACAGGAACTCCATGGTTGTCAAACAAAACTGGACCACAAGATGCTACAAAATCTAATTTCAGTGTGAGGGCAGTCATGGCAAGACTGTGCTCTTAGCACTCACTAAAAATGATTATCCCTGCTGCTTTCTTGGCCATCATAATCACAATCCTAGGTGTATCACATCTGTGCTAGAAAATTTTACTCTGCAAAATTTCCCAATATATATGGGAGATCAGAATCAGCCTTATTGTGAAGAAGGGAACATTCATGTTTTCAGTTTATCACCTTATCAGCAGCATGAAAGGATGTGAGTGAGGCCGTTTTCTGTACAGCTGCTGCTCCCTGCTGAGTTTGCCATTTTCAGCAATAGTTTTAATCTGGCAGAAAGCTCTGTGAGCAGATCTCTTCCTGTTCAGTCAGAAGGAATCATGCCAACAAAAACCAAAGTGTGTATGTAAAACACATTTTACATTTGAAATGCAGCCTGAAAAACCTACAATTTCCTCAGGTCTCCAAGTTACCGGTGCTTGCGCAATTTGGAGATGGGTGTGCTTCTCTCTGGCTGACAGTGCAACAGGTACCTGCATCTAGGTGAGACCTGATTGTCGCACGGAAATCTACTGCAAGGAGAAATATATTTGTTCCATTTGCTAGATAAGAACATTTTGGAGGCAGCAACACTGCCAAGATGTTGCCAAAATATATAATTAGATATAGAATTCAAAATTTCACACATTTTAATTATTGCAAACTAGCTTCATACAATTGAAATTTATATATATTTTTATTTTATTTCAATGATCACATATGTAAATGTGTGACAAACATTTCATGTTTTAGGTCAGTTGGGATTACCAAAACTATTACAGTTATTTAAAGCCTGAATAATGAGGTATTTCCTAACACTTTCTTTAACTTCAGAGGTTTACACAGATTACTTAATACTTAGTAGAAATGGCTTTAAACAGTTGGGTCAAATAATGTAGGTATCCTTCAACAAACTTCTCATACTAGTTTGCTGGAATTTTGTCCTTTTAACAGAACTGATGTCAAGTATGTAGGTCGCCTTGCCACTCGCTCCAAAGCAGTACTACATGAGCCACTTTGTAACTAATTTGGCTGTATGCTTACAGTCCTTCCTCGCTAAGTGGCCATCCAGATGAATAAATGAACATCTACACTGGTTTGAACAGATGAATGTGGCACCTTTAGACTTAACTGTACCCAAGGATGAACCCAATTTATGGAGGTCTATAATTATCATTCTGATAGCTTGGCTGATTTATTTGGATTTTCCCATGATGCCACTAAGTGTGTGGATGTATTTAACTGAAATGTGGTGAATTAACATATTAGAAGCTTGCTAAGCCATCTTCATCTGGGCTTTCCTCATACTAGTAATCAAGTAATCTTAGTAAATGTAAACCTTCAATACTAAAGAAAGCTATAAAAAACACTCTTTCATTATTCAGATAGTTAGGTAATCCTCACTGACCTAAATCAGTAATTTAAAGTCGGACGGTGAACAAAAAGGGTATCTTTTTATGTAGTGTATTTGAATATCTGGCTTCAACTTGTGGCAGTTTCAGGTTTTATTGTGCAGCAGTTTCATTTTGTGCAATTTATTACCTTGACTTTCATCTCGAGTACGCTCTTCCACAGAATTATGGAAGAATGAATGTGAAGAGGAAAGTTGCAGGAGGGAAATTGTAGTTGTAAAAACTGAGAAGCTAAAAGAAGGGCTCTTGAGAACAGAACCTCCACGTAGAGACAGCACCCATAGAGATAACATATTCGTTGGGATGAGTGGGGTCCTTGTTACCGATGGTATGGGTTCACTAATCTGCAACAAAGTCGAGTAAAACACAGGAAGCACAAACAGACTCTAATATCCAGTATGTTGAGAAAAGAAAACGTGCATTTCCCAAAACAGAGACACTCTGTTTACAAGGAGCTGCATGACCACTGAAACAAACTCGCTCTGCACCAATAATACAAAATGATTGAACTGAGTGCTTTTTGGCCTGGCAATAAAATAATTTAAGCTCAATCAACTGCTAGAAAAGAACATCAGCTGAAAGCCCCATAGCAGAAGCTTAATAGTCCTAATCACTACAAATGAGTGTAATGCAATGTATCTACAAAGAGGATGCAAACTGTCTGTGTGAGTGCAACGTTATGAGTAATTACAGACTCACAAAGGCTTAAGAGTTAATTAGGTAATACATATACTAAAAGGCAGGTGAACTTAAAATCTGCAAGTTTATGTTTGCTTGCTTCACAATGCTTAAGTGATTCAAAAAATAGATTATATTCTTATTTTACTGTAAATAAAGCTTGCATGCAGAGGTACATCATGTGTGAAGAGCCGAGAGTAGCCTTTTCTGCATTAAGTGTTCACTCAAGAGGGGTTACATTCTCCTCAGGCTGTAATTGTCCAGGACAGGCGGACAAAATCACTGTTGAAGAGTTCTCTCCGAGAGCAGGTGTTATCTGCATTTTCTCCATGCACCGCTGAATGCCATAATTACTTCTATTGCATTTCAGGAGCCTGCTCAGCACTCACAGGTATCACTTCCCCTTCGACAGCTACCCCTCTTAATCTCTCACATGTGCGTCACGCAGGTAAATTACATGAATTATTTTCACATGTGCTTTCAAAAGAACTATCCCTGTGTTCTGACATTCTAGTCCAATGAATCTTTCTCTGCATAACTAATAAACTCATCAGAGCCACGGCTCATGTTTCTAAGCAGCCCGGTATCCACAGTTTCCTTCTCATGATCACATGGTATGATAATTAATCAACAGGGGCCAGTTGAGAGGACCAATTTGTATCCATGAGAAGCTGAAAACTCAAGCTTGGATTTCAAGTGCTGTGCAAAAAATGGATTAAGCTTTTTTTACTGGAATGATAAGCTGCAATAATTAAGAAAGAAGAAACACGTTTTCAAAAGGGATGCATTTGTAATAGCTGTGCAAAGACAGAATATTATAATTATAAAAACAACTTAAAATGAAATTAATGTTGGATTATTATAATTATAAGTTGTTTTTATAATTATAATAAGGACATGAAATAGTGGGCTGCATGGTGGTGCAGTTACTAGCACTGTTTCCTTGCAGCAAGAAGTTCCTGGGTTCGTCTCCCGGCCGGGGGTCTTTCTGCATGGAGTTTGCATGTTCTCTCTGTGCATGCGTGGGTTCTCTCTAAATTGCCCTTAGGTGTGTGAATGAGTGTGTGCATGGTTGTGGTTGTTTGTATGTTGCCCTGCGATGGACTGGCAACCTGTCCAGGGTGTACCCTGCCTCCCGCCCATATCGGGACCAGTTTCCCCACGAGCCACTATGGAAGAAGTGGTATAGAAAATGACTGACATGAAATAGTAAAAATACAGAAAAATCAGGCAAACCCAGAATTCCCATAATGCATATGGGAATGAATAAAAGCTCAGGAATGCCATGGGTAGAAATAATGACAATAAAGGAGAGATTTTATTTCTGTGGTTTTACCTTACTTTTAATGGGTCATTGTGAAATCCAGGGTGCAATTTGAAATACTCAACCTCACACACAGGGTCCCATGAAATCTAATATCTTAAAGATCGGTTATTCATATATTCATTCATTAATTTATTCTGGGGCTGGGATGCTACAGTGCAAGTTGGGATCTGTGGGATCTTGAAAGGATCTCCAGTAACCAAATAAGTTTTGAAATGATGATTTGTTTAATATAATGCCTTTTACTTAATTGTCCCCTCACAGATTTTTTTTGTTTTTCCTACTTTGTCAAACTAACATGTCTCAGATCATCATTCAGAATTTTTAAAACCTGCAAAGATAACATGAGTAAAAAAAAAAAAAAAAAGCTATCTAAAACAACCTGTTCAATTTTCAAATAACCAATACTTTTTTATAAAGTAGTCTCCTCTATTTTTAAATCCCCAATTAAGTGTGATTTATATTATTATGGAAAGCTCAGAGTTCAGTCAGATTCAATTTCACCAGCCATATGCTGGCCTGATTACGGCTTGACCTGTAAAATAAAGAAACAGCTTAAATACAAATTCTAGGACAACGTGAAGTAGGCTAAAGGATGTCAAGTTGCAATACATCACAACACGATCATAAAAAATTCAAGAAGAGATGAGAAACAGTCATTGACATCTATCAGCATTACAAAGCCATTTCTGGGCGTTGGGATTCCAGCAACACAAACCTAGAAAACATGGAACATCCTTGGCATGGCCACCCATCAAAATGTCTCCAAGAAAGCACTGACTGACCAAAGAACCCAGAACAAAGTCTCAAGCACTGCAGGCCTCACTTGCCTCAGTTAAGGGTGGTATTCATGGTTAGACAATTAGAAACATAATGGTTAAAAACTGCATCCACCGGAAAATTACAAGGTGAAAACCACTGCTGACCAAATAGCATTTTGATGATCCGAAAGACCTTTGAGAAAATATTCAGTGGACTGAAGAGACAAAAATTTGTGAAAGGTTTGCATCTGGTGTAAATCCAACAGCATTTCAGGAAAAAAACTTCAAACTAACAGTCAAACATGGTGGTGGTAGTGTTATGGTCTGGAGATGCTTTGCTGCATCAGGACCTAGGTGACGTGCCTTAGAAACTGACGTTTGCCAGAAAATCAGTACAGATAATTTTTGAGGTCATCTTTGTCTGACATATATTATTGATGATCATAAATATTTAAGCTTGACATAGAAGCAAAAACATGAGAAATCTTTAAGAAGATAAATATGTTTTTCACAGTGCTGCTCCCTAAGTGGGTAACATGCCTCAGCACAGTGTGATACAAATCTTCTTGTGTTGATTTAAACTTTTCTGCAGTGTGACGTCTGTTGCTATTTGTGAATCAGTGGTTGTAATGCAATTCAGCCGATTCGAAGACAATTAGTGTTCCTTTATTGTCAAAGCAAAGGCAACTCTGTTACTAATCATCGGCATCTTTTTTTCCAATGATCTACTTTACAAATGATATTTTACAAAGTAAACAGTATAACAGGAACACATTTTTTCAAACACCCCTCTGTTGCTGCTTTTAAAGCATCTTTATGCACTTAAATTCGTGCTCTAAACCAGACCACACATTGCCTCTCCCTCAGGGACAGGAGTGGGCCACAGAGACCAAACCCCTCCATTTGCAAGCACTGAACTGATGACCTGATGTGGATTTCATATGTTTCCAGCATCTCCCCCTCGGCTACAGAGAAATGTGCTTGTACTTTTCCATTTGATTTGGTGTCAGCGGTCAGGCCCGATAATGGGTAAACATTGTAGCTCACCGAGAGTTCAGCTGAGTGTGAAAAATACAAACTTTTTCGGAACTTGGCTGAAATTTGTTTTTATAATATAGATAAGGAGGAGGAGGTTAGATACTTTTTGTGAAAGCAGGATTGGTTGTTATGTAAGTGTTTCTGATCATGCTAAACATTGGAAAAATGCTGTCTCTCTGACTTTGACTTATTCTTCACCAGATGTGTCATCAGAGGCCAGCTTGCAGAGAAACAAAGAACTACAACAACTACAAAGATGCATCACAGCAGGATACAGTTTGTTTGGACATTACAGTGGAAATGCATGAATAGTTAGACAAATCTGACTGCTGTGGATCAACAGTCTAATAACTTGACTATTAGACTACTCTCGAACTAGGGACTACAACTGTGGGTGTGTACCTCCCTTATGTTAGTTTTTTTCATCTTTGTTTTATATGTTCTCATAACTTTTTAATGTAAAACCAAGCAATATATTCACAGTTTCTCTGAAGCATTCCTCTGTGCTCTCCCAGTACATCTTATTTTTATACCCCTTTGGTTGTTTGCCTTTATAAAGCACTTGGCGTGTTGCGTAGCAGTGCGACCCATATACGGAGGCTTCAGCCATCAATGCAGAGGTCCCTGGGTCAAGTCCCGCCCCTGGCAAGATGTGCTGCATTTGTTCCCCCTCTCTTCACCCCATTTCATGTCTGCCTACTTTATAAAATTAAGTCCACTGGTGCTGCAAAAAAACCTTTAAAAAAAGCACTTGTATTTATCACTATACGCTATACTACCCACCGGTGAAGTAGTATGTGCCCCCTTTCTGATTTCTTCGGTATGCTGCTTTTTGACACATGTACAGGATAATCACTGTGTGTGTGTGTGTGTGTGTGTATGAGTGTGTGTGTGTGTTCTTGTACTTGGTGCTGAGTGAGAACCATTTTTCATATTTTTATCGCAAAGTGAGGACATTTTGACAAAGTGAGGACATTTTCCTGGTCCTCACTTTTTCAAATTCCGTTCTTGGGAAAGGGGTTAGGTTTAGGACTAGGGTATGAATTGAGTTATTGTTAGGGTTAGGGTTAGGTATTAACTGGTTAGGGTGAGTTTAGTGTTAGGGTCAGGGTTAGGTATTAACTGGTTAGGGTTAGGGTTAGTGTTAGGGTCAGGGTTAGGCACTAAAAATCAAGGAAAATGAATGGAAGTCAATGGAAGTAACCGAAAAGTCCTCATAAAGATAGTAAAACGTGGATGTGTGTGTGTGTGTGTGCGCGTGTGTGTGCGCATGTGTGCGCGTGTGTGCGCGCGCGAGAGAGAGAGAGTTGATTTTTTGGTGTTCTTCTGACAGATACCTTTAGGAGCCTTAGAAGAGCTAACATGAAATTAAATATGAAACATTGTATTAAACATTTTCTGTTTTGTATTTTTAACCTTTGAAAATATAAACATTTTACTTGGTCTTAACTTGCAAAACTTTTCATTGTATTATTTTACCAAGTTGTCCTGAGTTAAGTATTAAGGAGTTTCTCCTCATTTGGTTTCTGTGAGAGAACAAGTGAGATTTTTGTTTCCTTCTTCAGCCTCGGTTGACATAAAGTCCAGATGTTGCATCATCAGGGAGGGATGACTAATTCCTCTGCTCTATGTTAAGAGGGAAGATTATTGGCTTTTAGGGCCACAAACTCTGATTCAGCCTCCAGCAATCATTCCCCTCAAACTGCAAAGAGGGTTTTAGTTTTGCCAACATAAGTTTAAAAATAAAAATAGAGGTCGGGGGTTATTCAACAATGTACTTTAGATATTCTTGCTTAAAAAAAGTGTTTTATTGTGTCTAATATCTGTGTTTTCTTTGTGGTGCTCTTGGTGATCTATAAATACATATAATTAATTTTTATTTAATCAAAAATTACTTTATTTACTTGTTTTGCATCACATTTCACTGTAATGTCTTTTTTTGTGCCATTGATTCACAGTTTTTCTTAAATTCTAGGATCAAAATAAAAGATAGACTGAGGGTCATCCAATAATCTGTCCCCGTTGAGGATTTTGTGTTATGATTTGGGGTTGTTTGGTTTTGGTTTCGGGTTTTTTCTTTATAGTTTTTTTCACAGTTACGGTTTTGAATTGTTTTTCCTGTTTATTATTATTATTATTATTATTATTATTATTATTATTATTGTTAGATTTTTGAATCATGTTTCTGTTTGTTTTCATGGTCATGCTTTAGTTTTTGTATTCATGTTTTGCTAAGTTGTTTTCTATTTGTTTGTATCCTTGAAGTTCTGTTTTGCTCCTGTCACGTTGTGTTCTGTCTGTTAATTATCTTTATTCGGTTCACCTGCTCCAAGCTAATCTGTCTCCTTGCTCCACCTGTTTCACACTCCATATATACACACCTGTTCTGTTTATTCCTTGTGGAAACATTTTTCAAATCATGCTCATGTCTAGTTCTCTCGATCATGCTCATGTCTTGTTTTTTTTCGGATCATGCCATGCCTGTCTTACCTGCCTGTTTCTGTTTTGTTCCTGCCTCCTCCGTGAGAGAGTTTTTGTTTTTTATTCATTAAATCCTTTTTTTCACTTACCGCCAAGCTGCCTGCTAGTCTGCATTCTGGGTTCCTATGCTGCACAAGCCCTGAAAGTTTGAAGTTATTAGTAACTAGAGTTATTGTTGAAGACATCCTCTTTTAGTTTTTATTCCTTTCTTTTCAATTGAAATAAGCACAAACAATAGGATGTTTGTTTCCTATTAATTTTTAAAATAATTTTGTTTCTCAAAGCAATTAAATTATTTTCTGTATAATAATAATGGGTTGCAATATTAAAGCCTTGAAGCAGCATTAGTCAGAAATGACCACCAGAGGCTTTTATTAGGACTGTTAAGCTTGTTTTAGTTTTT
The DNA here is from genome assembly GCF_021462225.1 of Girardinichthys multiradiatus. NCBI lineage: Eukaryota > Metazoa > Chordata > Actinopteri > Cyprinodontiformes > Goodeidae > Girardinichthys > Girardinichthys multiradiatus. Next base: position 28,120,042 of record NC_061802.1, read on the forward strand.
CATGTTGGAGTGTCATAATCCTCCTGTGTTTGAATTGAGTTGTAGTTCCTTGTCTGTTTCTATGCACTTCCCTGTTTGTTTTCTTCAATGTTATTTTAGATCATTCATATTAGACAAGATTTATGACTTATTCTTGTGTTTAGATATTTATGTTCTTTAGTTAATTGTTTAATCCCCTTCTTGAACCGCCACCTTAACGTGGTGGAGGGGTTTGAGTGCTTGAATGATCCTAGAGGCTATGTTGTCTGGGGCTTAAATGCCCCTGGTAGGGTCTTTCATGACAAACAGGCTCTGGTGACGGGTCAGACAAAGAGCGGTTCAAGACGCCTTCATGAAGACCATACAATTGAGGTATGTGACGTCGCCCAGTTCGGCGGAACCGGGGTCCCACCCTGGAGCCAGGCCGGGGGTCGGGACTTGTCGGAGAGTGCCTGGTGGCTGGGTTGCTCCTCGTGGGACCCGGCCGGGCCAAGCCAGAACAAAAAATGCGAGGCCATCCCCCAGTGGGCCCACCACCTGCAGGGGGAACCATGAGGGATTGGTGCAAAGACGATTGGGCAGCGGACGAAGGAGGAGACCTCGGTGGCCTGATCTCCAGATGCTTAGGCTGACTCTAGGCCTGGGCACCTGCCTGTGGAGGTGTTCCACCCACGTCCCACTGGGAGGAGGCCCAGGGGACGGCCCAGGACACGCTGTCTCTCGGCTGGCCTGGGAATGCCTTGGGCTCCCCCCGGAGGAGCTGGAGGAGGTGTCTGGGGAGAGGAACGTCTGGGTGTCTCTACTGAGTCTGCTGCCCTCGCGACCTGATCCCGGATGAAGCGGAAGACGACGACGAGCTAATTGTTTACTACCTTTATTCCTGTTTATAGAGTTCTGTTTTATTCCCTGCTCATCTGTGTTAATAAGCCTCCCTCCTTCAGTTGCTTTCCTGTTTCCTGTCACCAGCTGCTTCAGATTACTCCCAATTAGTTCCCTTGGTTCACTGGTCCATTCTCCTCCCTACTTGAGTATGTATACTTGCTGGTTTCCTTTTCTCACTACAGGATTGTACTGTTTATCTGTTGACTACCTGCTTTATCCCAGTTACCTTGTTCGTGTTCTGTGCCCTGCCCTTGTGTTTTTTTATTTAAAGAACAGATCTACTCACCATGCGGCTCGAGGCTCCAGATCTGCATGTTGGTCCTGTAAACTCCCAGCCAAACATGACATGGGAACATTTAAAGTTGAGTTTTGGACGAAAATATAGGAAAGGTTTTCTTCTGACTTTGCCATTTCATTGCAATAAAATGTATCAGCACTGCAAAGTTGTCTGCTGTTGGTCAAATACAATCATCCTTTATAGCAATTGTGCAAGAAGCTCTTTTAATGTCTTTTGCTTCCAGATATCAGGTTGACTTCTGTTATTGGCAATGATTTAGTTTATGAAAATCAAGGAATCAAATTCTTTGATGTTTTGTTGTAGCTTTTTCTTATTCATGGGGATCTGTAAACAGCAGCTTGTAGCAAGTGATATTTAATATTTATAAATATATTGGATGTCTTAAGCTAGAATTATTTGCATACATGAGTAAATAAAGTCCACCTGCATTACTACAAACTTCTCAGGTTTAACCAGTTATTTCTGTTATTAGCTAAACAACTTTGTGTGTTTCTGTAGGAATCATACCTGCTTCAAAGGGATTTTGTTTTACATTTCTTAGATATCATATAAGACCAGCTTTCATTTTTCAGTTTCATTTGAACAGATTTCTCTGCTCTTCATGTTTATCCTTTGTTGCTGGTACATCTAAATGTCACAAAAATTTTATTTTCACTTAAATGTTCACTAAGAGAAAACTGTCCCAAAAATGGGAAGACACACATTTTTACTTTGAGGCACACTTTAAAGATGTGCCATAAAATCAATGTCCTGTTGAGTTATTAGTCTCAGTGTTGTTCATTCTGCACTTCTTTACACAACTAACACTCCCTTGGAAAAGGCTGCCTTATGAAGGGTTGTCTCTTATGTCCAGATTTGGAGGGACAAAGTAAAGAAGAACCACAACAAAGAGACGTGCGGCTGCAGTTTATAATAATTATTTTGTTGTTTTTCATTTTAATTGGGAACATTTTGTGCTCTATGTCAATGAACACCAGTTAAAACACAGTCCAAAGTAGCTGTTTCTATTCATGTGTTAAAGAATAAAGACAGAAATGCCACATTTTGACTTGAAAAAACATTCATACACCTTGCATCTACAAGGGGAATGACGCATACTTTCCAAAAATATTTACAAATAAAAATCTGAAAACTTTAGGGCACATTTGTATCCCTCACCTTTTTAGTCTGATACTTCTAAATATAATCAGGTGTAACCAGTTGCCTCTAGAGGTTAGCTAAATAGTAAATATAGTAAACCTGTTTGTATTTTAATCTCAGAATAAATACACCTACTTCTTAAAGGCCTCAAAGAGAACACTATGGGACGAACAGCATCATGGAGAAGTTTAAACCAGGGTTAGGTTACAAATTATTTACTAAGCCTTGAACATCTCACTCAGCACTTTTGAATTTATTATCTGAAAATGGAAAAAGTATCGCACAACAGCAAACCTACCAAAAATGACCATCCACCTAAACAGACAGGCTGGGCAAGGGGAACTTTAATCAAAGTAGACAGGGGCCCCATGGTAACTCTGGAGGAGCTACAGAGATCCACAGCTCAGGTGAATCTGTTAAGGGAACACATATTAGTTGTGCTCTCCACAAATCTGGCCTTTATGGCAGAATGGCAGGAAGAATGCAAATGATTAAAGAACCTAGGAGGTTTGCAGTTTTGCATTAGCCATGTGGGAGGAACAACAAACAAGCCTTTTTACAAAAAAGAATGGGCAAAGATTTCCCTAAAAAACATGAATCCCTTTCCTTCCATTTCATAAATATGCAGTAAATTGAGGTTTGTGGTTGTAATGTCATAGAATGTGCAGAGGTTCAAGTAGTATGAATACTTATGCAAAGTACTGTATATTTTTAACATAGGGAATAGAAAGAAGTAGTTGCTGTTAATGTTTTAATATTGACCAAATTGGCAAAAATCCAAATGTTCTTGGCAATAGGTATAACAGCTCTTCTTGGTCAAGATCTTTTAATATTGGAATCAATGCACACCAGTCAGGTATCCTCCTTACAACCCCCTGTGTTAGGAAATGTGTGTGTGTGTGTGTGTGTGTGTGTGTGTGTGTGTGTGTGTGTGTGTGTGTGTGTGTGTGTGTGTGTGTGTGTGTGTGAAACCAGAGCACAGTGAGGGAGATGTTGGCTACAAAGGGCCAGCTGCTGTTGTAAATGCTGGAGCTGTTTTAGGAAGCTGAGAGGTGATTCATGCTGGAAAATTGATTCATTTCTTGTGCTGATAAGCAGCTTTTCTCTTTGTCCTCTCATGCTGCAGCAGCTTTGAGCAACACGTCTGTTGTCACAGAGAAAAGGAGCAGGTTGGGAACACAACAACAGTAATATCTTGCAAATGCAGCACTGTGATAGAGGTCAGCATCACAAACTACACCTTAATCAATCAGCATACAGTAAGGCTACACATCTATGAACAGCATCAATATAAATGTGTTGCTGTTTTACTTGAAATGAAGAAAAGACCTTTTGAAGATGTTGGCTGAAGCTGGTAAGCAAATTTTATTATCCACAATAAAATAAGTCGTATACTGACACTCAGAAACCAAGAAGCTTTCTTCAAATGCAACATAAGCTAGACCAAATGCAAATGCACTCAACAACAACATTTCTGGAGACGTGCTTTGGTCTCATAAACCCTAACATAGTGTTTGGCCATAATGACCATTTAGAGGAAAAGGGGAGAAGCTGGAAACACCATCCCAATTGTGAAGTATGGTGGTGGCAGCATCATGTGATGGTTTTGCTGTGGGAGTAACTGGTGCAATCAAAAAATAGATAGCATCATGAGAAGAGAACATTTTTGTCATAAACCTTGCTATTTTGATTTTGTGATATGATTGGTTGTCTGTTTTTTTTTAGACTCATGGCTCCTATTTTTGTTCTGTTCTCCGTGGATTTATTTAGATTCTGATTTTGTGGTATTCTTTAGCTTTTTATTTATGGAGAGCCGTTTCATTCAAAATTAAATAAATAAATAAATACTGCTATTGATAAATTATTAATAAATATTCCATGAAATAAATAAATATCCCCATGAAATTTCACAAAATAATTATGTTAATATAAATTTTTATCTTGTTTTATTTAATTAATTTCAAGATTTATTTAATTTACTTAAAGATTTATTTATTTATTTCATAATGCAGTTTTATTTTGTGACTATTATTTTGTAAAGCTACTTTACGTATTTCAGTGATTTTTACTTCTTAACCCCGTTTTTCATTTTAAGCTCTTTTTATTTCATGTTCTTATATCCAAATGAGGGGGCGGAGTTTTACCTGCTGGGCGGCGCTGGGACAGCCGGGCCGAGCTCAATTCACGGCTGTGGCCGGAAGAAGCATGCCGGAGGGAGCCAGGGGATTCTCCCTCCTCTGGTTCCGGGCATAAAAGCCTTTAACGTGCTGCCACGGCTGTTGCCGCTGTTTTTGGGGAAACTAATGCTGATTATCGACAAACAGGATGTCAATATTGTTATAGGCTGTTATTTTTAAATGATGTCTTTATTGATTTTATTTAATAAACAGCGTTAGACCCATAACGTAAGGTGGCTGTATTTACTTGAGATGGGAAATAAATAGCACTGTGTGTGTATGAATGACGTGGGACTTATTGCACAAACAGTCGGTTTATTATAGAGCAGGAGCGGCTATTCTGAATTGTCACTCACATAAAATGATAAATAAATGCTTAAAAACACGCTGGCACTCTATGGAAGTCCCTGGCCACAAGGCTGCCACAGGGTGCCAGACCGGCCTTTAACATGCTGCCACGCCGGCTGCCGCTGCTTTTGTGAAAGCCAATGCTGATTATCGGCAAACGGGATGTCATTATTGTTACTATTGCCTGTTAGTAATTACTTTCAAATGATGATGTCATTATTGATTATTATTTAATAAACAGTTAGACCCATAACATAAGGTTGCTGTATTTACTGGAGATTGGAAATAAATAGCACTATGTGTGTGTATGAGATGCTGAAAGAATGACGAAGACTTACTGCACAAACAGCTTTTACAGCAGGAGCCAGAGGAAGGGATCCGCGAATTGAGCTCCGCCCTGCTGTCCCAGCGCCACCCAGCAGATAAAACTCCGCCCCCTCATTTGAATATAAGAACATGAAATAAAAAGAGCTTAAAATGAAAAACGGGGTTAAAAAGTAAAAGTCACTGAAATACGTAAAGTAAAAGTTACAAAATAAAACTGCATTATGAAATAAATAAATAAATCTTTAAGTAAATTAAATAAATCTTGAAATGAAATAAATAAAAACAAGATAAACATTTCTTGTAACATAATTATTTTGTTTTATTTCATGGGGATATTTATTTATTTCATGGAATATTTATTAATAATTTATCAATAGCAGTATTTATTTATTTAATTTTGAATGAAACGGCTCTCCATATTTATTGAGTAGATCTTTTTGTGTTATCTTTAGCTTCTCTTTGTATTCATTCTGTGTTCACGAGTCACTTCCTATTAGCTGCACTTCATTCATTTAACTGACTCACCTGATTCCCATGGGATTGATCACATTCCTCAGCACTTTTAAGCTAGTCTATTTCTTTTACACTGCATACTATGATTATTGGTCCAACTGAGAATTCGTCCCAGTTTTTTCCCTCCATTTTTGTTTTTCTATAAGTTCTGGACTTTGTGTTGCTTTTTGTTACTGCTGATTCACCATAGGACTGATCATTCCTGACTGCATGTTGAGGAATGAGTTCTGTTTACTCCTCGCAGAAACATTAACTCTGTGATCACTCTGGTCATGCAAAGTCGGTTTTATTCATGCCAAGTCTGTCTTGTTCATGCCAAGTCTGTCTGTTCATGCCAAGTCTGTCTTGTCTGCCTGTCCATGCCTGTTTTTACCACCACCTGCTGGAGTGAGTTTTATTTATTAAATCTTCTTTTACATTACGACACTTCCTGCTCGTCTGCATTCCGGGGTCCTCTGCCACACGAGCCATGACAGTGTTTTGGAGTGGTCATCGCAATAAAATAGCAGTAAAGGGGTATAAACTTTGAAAAATATGATTTATCTCATTTTATTTAAACAACATGATGTCAAAAATTATTTATACCCTTCTCAATTATCAATAGAAAATCATTATTGGCTTTACAGCAATCCAGCCCTGCTTTTAATTGCTGGCTACCTTTTGTTTGTTTCCACTGGTGTTATGAAGATTTCCTTTGTGATGAACTACAAATCTTTAAGACTGTAATCGCTCTTTGCCATCACCTTAATCTTTAGCTATAAGTCGGCTCTCTGGCTGGGTCACTCCAAAATGTTAAAATTACTTCCAGTGAAAAGAAAAATATTTGTAAAAATAAAAGATTACTTCACGCCCAAATCTGAGGTTTAAAGTAATCAGGGGTATGAATAATTGTTGTGACACTCATTCTGGGGAATTCGTCAACTTCTCCTAGAAGTCCAGGGCCACTTCACTAAGCTGAAGACTAAATTACATATGCTACAGTATAGATGCATAGGAAGGTAATGGTGGAGGGTTTTTTCATTTACTTAAAACTCTTCTTACACAAGTACATACAAAGCAGAACAACAACAATATGATACGGATGTACGAACAATGTCAGGTTTTGACCTCCGTGTGACCTATTGGGCACTTCTGCACACGCACCCAAATACCCACATACACAGAGATGCTCCAACAGCTGGCTGCAGACATACTGAATTATAAACAGATGCAACATCTGAGGGTATCAAGTCATCTGCATGACAGTCACTGGAGCGGCTTTTTTCATGCTTTCTGTGTTACTCCGACCGACAGTGTGTCTATATAAACATGACTTTTTGAGGTCATTGGTATTAAAACAGAATGTCTGATGATGTGCTTCAGTAAATGCGCGATGTGTGTCATGTAGTTTTTTCTAGTTCATGATTGACAATAGGGGAAAAGTGACAAATCTTTATAGAAGTGATCTTTCCTTCACTAATGAGGAATTGGTTTTCTCCTGCCAGCTGGATAGCAGAAGATGTGATGCCTGGATTTTACACACTCACACCAGAGTGAAAGATTTGTCATCTGCGTTGTTTTCCTAGTCTGCACCACAGACACAACATATGGAAATGACTGCTGTGTGCATGTGTCAATCTAATGCAAATCCAGCAGTGTTCTTATTTGCAAACCTTGGGTAACAGCATGTGTCTGACACCAAGCAAACAGGCAGCGAGAAAATAAAAACAAGCAGGAAAGGGTGTGTTTAGATTTTCTTTTTAATATTGCCTATAAAAACATGTTTTCAATCTTCCTCCACCAGACTCAACACAAAATAATTTACTGACACCAAAGGGAGGAAAGTAATTCACTGACAAATCCACTCTGTGGTTACAGTCTATGTCCAGCAGGTCAACAATTACTACAAATTCAAGACTTACAATTGAATCAAAAACAGTGGTCGTGTACAGAAAGCTTCCATATTTGTGTTAAATGCACTGTAAAGAATCAGAAATACGGATATTAAGGCTCCGCTGAGGACTCAAGTGAGCTTTCTATTTACAGTCAGTTAGTTTCATGATTTTAGATTAGTTTGTAACCCCTCTATTGTCTCAAAATGAATACACAGAGGTAGAACTTGCAATATAAACCAGTAGAAGACATCCTCCACCCACTGAGGCTGAGCTCCTTCTAATAACAGATGATCACGCTTTAATCAAGTCTAATAATCTAGTCTCGAATTTTACCCAAGGATGTGAGCGCAGTTATCGGACTGTTTCAAGTAAGACACTGCTCTGTATTTGAGATTTGACATCTCCAGGTCTCTCTCTCTACACACATATATAGATATATATATCTTTATTTATTTATATTATTCAAAGACTCCTCAGCATTCATTTTCCACTTTTACAGCTTCTGAACATGTATACAGCTTCCCAGTTTAAATATGCGTTTCTTTTAGTGAAATTATCTCTTTTTTGATTGTCCAGCTTTTTCACATCTTCTTTAAGACCTCTCCACAGATAGTACGATGTTTAGATGGAATAGAAAACAACCATCTCCATCACATAGCTATATAAATGGTAAAAAACAAAAACATGCTGGCTTAAAGCCTAAACTTAAAAGTGTAAGAGCTTTATTACACTTGTAGGCAGCAAAAATGATTAAGCAAAGTAGACAGAACATGTCTATCTATTCAAACAAAAAGCACCAGACAAGTAGATAATATCCAGTGTTCCCAGCAGATGATGAAACATTAAATGTTTCAGATTTTAGGCAAAGTCCACCAGATTTTCTTTTTAAAATTTCAGATATTTCAGAAAGTTCATGAAGCCACCATCAAGCTTCTCTGGGCCCATAGCATCACAGATTCTCCACCATACTTAACAATGGGATGAGGCTCTTTTCCACATATATCCATTCTTTGTGTCATGAAGGACTCACCAGGAACATTTGTCCCCAAAAAACAATAAAACAGAAGTTTTTTCTGGTTCTTATCATAAAGATCTATTTAGTTTAAGGGTTCTTACACATGCTTAGCAGGGGTGTGGATAAGTTTAGAGGGCAGCAAAAACTGCTGAAATGGTCAACTATATTTGCCTCCTGTAAAATCTGCCCATATAATGCTTCTTTCTGTCGAAAAAGGACTAAAAACTACAGATGCACCAATCAATTACCCAGAGGTTGGCGAATTTCCCCTTGATAGGCTCTGATTGGTGATAAACACATCAAATACTGAAAAATCAGCCCTTTTCATGCCTATTCATTAATTTCTTCAAAACTTAGACCTCCTTCCATTTTCAGTCTCTAAATTCATCAACCAAGATTATGTACTTTGGTGCACATTTTTGCTATTAATAAAAAACAAGATAAAGGTTTGTGATATATGCTTTGATGCATAAATGGCGATAAGCTTGCAATTTCTTGTAATTTTTCTGTTAAGTTCAAAACTATTACACCTATAAAAGAAAATATTAAAGAATGGATCCAAATCTGAATTGGCAGGTCAGACTGGAAACCAGAAACTGCCCAGTAAAAGTCTGACTGGTGTAATTTTTCCTAAAAACTGGTATAAAAAATGCTTCACCTCAACTCCTCAACAGCACATGAGGGTTGACAGTGTAGCTTTTAACACATTTAACAATAAATTCATCAGCAAAACTCAGTGTGGTCCAGCAGCTTCGTTTTTGTTGGCATTTTTTTGGAATTTGACACACTGTTGAGAGCCTATGCTTCAGAGATACACTGTATTGTCAAGATTCATTAGAAAAAGAGTAACTTTTGGTAACTTTCTGTGTTAATGGTTTGCATTTTAGTGTGCATAAACCTCTACTCTTCCTGTTTTTAACTGGTGGAAACACTTGAAGCTGTTAATATGTGCAGGACAGCAGTGGAGTAGCCATGCATGACCCCGATCTCCACCATTAATGGTCACACCACACCATCTCTACTCCAGCCTCAATTACAGTACATGTATCCTGCATGACCCAAACACTTCTTCTGTAAAAAAAAATAATCCTACTAAGAATCATGAGTGTGATTAAAGCTACATAATTCCAGCGCTTTTTATAGAACTTCGTGTTCTTAGATTCCAAGTTGAGTAAAGAAGTAGCAACCCACTGCTTTTTTAGTGGGAGAGGATTTCAAAAGGAGAATATTCTTCATGTGAAAAAGCAGAGCTCATTGTGGTCTTGAACCGCTTCTCTCAGTCTTGTCTAGAGATGAATGTGGGATCCATCGCTTTTCATTCTGCTTCTCACTCCTCAGTAAAAGTTCAGAGGACTCCGTAGTCGCTTAGTGACTTGAGCAGCACCGTGTCCCTTATGTCGGTGAAAACCTTGCGGATGTTGTTGGTGTCTGTGGCACAGGTGAAGTGTGGGTACAAGGTCTTCCATTCCCGATTTTCTTGGTTGACCGCCCGCTGCTCATACATTTTAAGGATGTACTGCTTTGCATGCTCGGCATTCTGCTTATCACCTGGAAGATGGTGACAGACATTGGAGGGTGAGACAAAAATCTATGCCAAGTAAGACTATGAATATAAGAATACAATGAACAGGAATAGTAATTTGTTTTTTTAGAAGCATTAGATTGAATAAATCATCTTTAGAGAGGCACAAGGTTTTGATCAAAGCAGGAAATTAGAATGACTTTATAAGATTTACTCATTCAGCAATCATGTATGAAATGGACTGAATTTATATAGCAGTTCTATCATACCGACCACTCAAAGGGCTTTCCACTAGAGACACATTCAGCCAGCCACGTTCATATACGATACACAACTTGTGGTTTAATGCCTTACCCAGGGTTATTTTTACAGAGGAGAAAGCTGGAATCAAACCAACATCTCTCTGACTGCAAGACAACTCCTCGTTTAATTGAGCCACAGTCACCCCAATGCTGCAATGCTGAAACCTTTGAAACCGTTATTCCTTATAATATCCTTATGATCCTCATATCCTGACACTATTTATTTAAAAATCAATGGTCATAATAAGATTCATACTCTGTTTTATTTATAAATAATTTGTTAAATAGAGGGTAAACATGTTACTTTCTCAGTGTTCAGTCTTTATGGTTAATAAGGAGAACATATGTATAAAAGCAGTGTGGGACAAATAGTCCTGTCATTTCTACCAAGCTTTGACACAGGTATGGTTTCAAAATCACAAAAAAAAAAAAAAATTGCACCGTTGCAGTAATAAGTTCAACTAAAGATAAATGCATAGATGAGTTTTTCGAGATCCTACTGTGACATTAGTCATTTAACCCTGAAAATGTCCATCAGGTGGTAGAAGGACAACTCTGAAGGTTCAGGTCTGAGTCCATCACTACACCCAGATTTCAGGCCTGATTGGTGGTTTCTAGCTGTAGTAACTAAGCTGTGTGCTGACTCTTGATCACTCTTCCTTTGGTCCAAAAATAATTACTTCAGTTTTGTTTTTGTTCAGTTGAAGAAAATTATGCCACATCCAGGCATTGATTTGTTCTATGCAGCTACCCAACACTTGAACAGGTTCATATAGTCAGCTGGTGACATTTTAATGTAGAGCTGTGTATCATCTGTGTAGTTATGGTAACTTACTTGGTTGCTTGTTATGATCTGAGCTAGGGGGAGCATGTAGATATTGAGTAGGAGGGGTCCCAGGATGGAACCTTGTGGAACCCCTTATGTGGTTTTTATCAATTCTGATGTAAAACTACCTATTGATACAAATGCCCTGTCTTTCCAGTAAGACTCAAAACAGCCAAATGCTGTGGCTGTGGGCTTGGGACAAAGAGTTGTCCCAAGCCCAACTGTATGAATCACTGCTTGAAGGTATTAGAATCCTAAATCAATAATGTCTTTTAAAATAGAATATTAGTTAAAAACCTGGCATGCAGTAGACGATCAGCTGAAGGATGTTGGATCTCTCAGGTTCTGTGCCCAGTCTTTGATTGATTTTTTTTCTATCTCTTAAAGACATGAATTTGACTATCAGATACTGATTATTTGCTGTTAATGTTTTTTTTAGGGCTGACAGTTCTTCTCTTGTCCTGAAATTGTTAGCTTTTGAAATATTTTCAGCAGCTGCTGCACAATGTTATCTTGGTCAAGTTCAAGAATTGGACTGATAATGAATACGATTTTTTTTGTTTTAAATATAAATGTCTAGTGATTTTGTTGTAAAACATTTTGGGTCAGATTCAAGGGCTCTGTTCACACATGCACAAGTGCACCCGACAACTTAATGAGGGTCTCAACAAGCATGTCAAGATACCAAACATACCTAAAATCATGTAACTGGAGGCTGAATTAAATACTTTTATTATACTATTGTTTTTAATTGCTTTAGAGCAAGTGAAATGTAGTTTCCCACTGTTAGAGAACAGCACCAGGAAGCGGGGCTACTTAACAGCCGTGCGTCAAATGCAGTCACAGCAGCAGTAATAAGGGCCACACAGTCTCCACACAGGAACAACAGCATTAGCAGCAAACTACAGCCAGTGGTAGGAGCTGCTCGGAGTTGTCATTAAGGTTAAATTGACATCAAGAAGCTTGACCCTGTATGAGTCATTATTTTTCTGTGCTAATGCTGCTGGTAAAACACAGTGTGTGCACTGCAGATACACACAAGAGTTTGTTCACAGTCATTAACCCCAACCCTAAGCCCCCCATTCCCCCACACACAGTAATACATACAGTACACCTGAAGGGGGGTGTGGGGTGTTCAGGTGGTGGTGCAAGGCTCCCAGGGAACAAAGTACCTGTCTGTAGTTGCCAAGGGAAACAGAGGGAAAGAGGGTGGAGGTGATGGAGTTGTGGGGAGTGCAATGAGACACTAAACAGCCTTTTAACGCCAGCAGAACTGAAGGTAAGCTCATCAAGAGCACCTGGGCACTCATTTATTACTGGGGAGAGAAAAAGAGGGAGGAAGGAATGGAATGAATAAAGGAATGAAGCAAAAGGAAGGAAGAAAGAAAGAGAATAGGAAAGGAAAGGTATGAAATAAGCAAAGAGGAAACGTGGAAGGTACAAGACGGGAAGAAGAAAGGAAAGGATGAAAGCTGTAATGGAAGGAAGTAGGGGGGAAGGGTGACAAAAAAAACAATATATATGTAAAGAAGTGATGACTAAAAAATTAGCAATGATGAAAAGAAAAACATAGTACTAGGACAGGAAGATAAAGAAAGCAGCGAGGGCAAAAATGAAGGGAGAACAGAAGTAAGCAAGCAAGAAAGGAAAAAAATAACAAACATGATAAAGGAAGTAGGGAGAAAGGAAAAAAGAGGTAAAGAAGGAATGACCGAAAGAGGGAATACAGAAAAGGTAATGAAAGGAAATAAGCAAAGGAGGAAGGAAGGATGGACGGAAGACAGTAGGATGATAAAAAGAAAGTTAACAAGGGAGGAAAGAAGAACAGAGGAAATGTAGAAAGGAAAGACAAAAGCAAGTAGAAAGGAGTGAAGCAGGGAAAATGAATATAGAAGAAAAAGGAAACAGAACCAAAGAAGTCAGGAAGAACAATGAAGAATGGAAAGAGAAAAGGAAGAGAACAGAGACAGACATACAAAAAAAGAATGGAAGGAAAGATGGGAAGAAAGAAGGAAATGGAAGAAAGGAGGAATTGAAGGAAGAAGAAGGAAGAGACTGTGAAAGGAACAAAGTAGAGGAGGAAAGAAGGAAAGAGAGATAAAATGAAGGAAGGACAGAAACAAGGCAGGAAGAAGATAATGTAGGAAGGAAGTATGGAAGAACTGAAAAGTATGAAGAAAGGACAGAAAGAAAAGATAAACAGAGGCAAAGGACAAAGATGGAAAACTTGAAGAAAGGAGAAAAGGAAGGAAATGAAGGAAAGAAAGATGACAGGATGACAAATTAACAAGGGGAAATGGAAGAGAAATATATAATTATGACAGAAGCAAAGAAAGAAAAGAGGAGGAGTCACAGTGGGGCTGAAAACACTTTGTTAACATTTTTGGTGAATAATTCATTATTTCTGCAGAACGTGGTGAGATGGTTATAAGTCAAAGGGAAATTGGCCGGAGGACAACATCAAAATCCTCATGTCACAGCAGCGGTCCTGTCCGCTCTGTGATGGGAATAAACAGCTGCCGCTGTGCTCACTGATGACACTGAAATTGACTGATAACCAGACACTGACTCAATACTGCTGTAATTTCTGCTGTGGATGTTTCAACGCTTGCAGTGAGCTTTACCGAAGTGATGCCGTGGTTCAAAAATGTCAGACTTTTATTAATGTCACTTTCAGCTCAAACCCACCTACCCACACACACACACACACACACACACACACACACACACACACAATAAGATCAGTCAATAAGATCAGTTAAATTAGCAGCTATTTAAGCATTTAGGTAAAAAGAACAGCTGCTAAACTTCATATTTTCTTTTACTGAACACACACCTAAGTACAATTTCCATTCATTAAACTAAACACTTTATCCTGCAACTCTCAGCACTGCATTTATCACAATTTATGAAAAGTTAAAGCACATCTAACAACCACTAACCTGTGAAACCAGTGAAGTATTTGTTCAGATCTGAGGTCCGGATCTTGTCTTCCAGGATATCGGTCTTGTTGAGGAAGAGGATGATGGAGGTGTTGTGGAACCAGGCAGAATGGATGGTGGTGTAGAACAGAGCCAGACTCTCATGCATGCGGTTCTGAGGAGTATACAGAGTCAAATTATTGCAGAAATATGAGTTTCTATTACAAAATCTTCACAAAGAGCCAGAAGATATGAGTTGCACTAGTTTGCAGAGAGTTTGTTAGCTGAGGGGGAAGCTGGAGGAAGGAACAATTTAAACACAGAGAAGGGGAGGAACATTTGTTATGTGGAGCACATAGACCAACATAGATGTTACTGAATGCTGCAGGAGACCAAAAAAGTGCCCAGAAGCGATAATCAGCTTAGTCACAGCATTGGTGGGAAGATGAGAGCGACAAGGGGCAGAGACAGGATGTGCTGTATGACAGTGGCGTCTGCTGGTGAAAAAACGTAATTGCAAAAAAACAAAGGAACAAAAGCACATAAAAAATAAAACAAATACATTAAAAAAATAACTCAATAGGACATAAGAATTACGCAAAAACAATACAAAAATAAATAAATAGCTCAGACATGATAAAATGCACTGATCTAGTAATAATTTCCCCCCGAAAGGAAAGCTGCAGAAAACAGTCATTTTTCTGTCCTAATTTAAAAGGGTCTTCAGTTTCTGCACATCTGAGGCTTTTGGGTAGTTGGCTTCAGAGCTGACATGGGCTTGTAAATTACGTATTACTGAGGCATGCAGATGAGGCTTCTTTATGACCTCAGTGAAGCAAAGTATCTGCAACATCGCTACAGGCATTTTCTAATTGTGGGCACCATGTCAAGGCTCCAGGTCTTGGATTTTAGATCTTGAACAGCTTCAATCAGTCTAACAGTTTCACATAAAATAGATGCACTAATGGTTCGGGAGGCACCGGAGACACAACATAGTTACAAGAGGAGGAGCCTCATACTGCCTGTCTTATCCTCTGAATGCAATATGTGTAGTCATTGTAGGACTGGTTGGATAAGATTTCAGAAGGGTCAAGTGCTGAACACTTTGTCAGCAACAGTAAATAAGGTATGTGCTTTATTAGTAGTTCTTATTTTCTGGATAATATCAAAAGAATATGGTTGCCTTGCTCTTCTAAACTCTCGATTACAAGTTCTGTTTTTCGCAACCTGTGTTCAGGTTATTTTACACGCTTGTTTTGACCTACCCCTGCTTTAGCAATCTTTAACAATGGCTTTTTCTCTGCCAAGAAAACTTGATCTTTATCTGGGCGACTGCATACATAACAGTTAAAGAATTGGAACTAAAACCAAAAATAAAGGATGGCATTAAGATACAAATCCTAGCAAAAATATTAGTATGCATTGTACTTTTTTACATTTTTTGTCATGGTGCAATCACAAATTTCAAAGCACTTTTGGAGAGTTTATGTGATTGATAATGTAGCACATAATTAAGAAAAATGATACATGGTTTCATTTTTTTTTTCAATTTACAATATCAAAAATGTGGCATAACTGGCTGTATGTTTTGTGCCGTTGACCTAGACCTCAAGTCTATTGTGACCTCTAACATGTTTTCTTCCATGACTGCCTTGTATTTAGCTCCATTTATCTTACCCTTAACTCTGACCACCTTCCCTGTTCCTGCTAATGACAAGCATCCCCGTATCATGATGCTGCCACCACTGTTAGTTTTCTGCCAAAGACGGTGTTTTTCATATAAACCAAAAGGTTCAGTTTTGGTCTCTACATGTCAGTTTAGGAGGAGAGTCATGTCTTTGGGGGTACGCAATTGTAAGAAACCTTCGCTTTTTGCATGCTAGACTGAACATTACTACATTAGATATTCAAACTTTGGGATAATATTTTATAACCTAAGTCTGCTTCAAACGTCTCTACAATCTTTTCTCTACAACCTTATCTCTAACATGCCTGTGTTTATCGGTCTTCATGATGCTGTTTGTTCACTGATGATCTCTAAGAAACATCAGACTTTCACAGAACAGAGAGTGTATTGCACATAAGGGGGACTCCACTAATTAGATGGCTTCTGAAGCCAATTACTTGAACTGCATTGTATTTAAGAGTATCAGAATAAAGAGGACTGGACACAAATGTGTTTCAACTTTCAGATTTTTATCCGTAAACAAATGTAGAACTATGTATTTCTGTCCTTCCACTTCAGAACCATTCACTACTGTAGGTGGGGCTATGACAGAAAATCCCCCTTAAACACAGGGAAGTTTGGCCACAAAAAGATTTAATGAAATGCTTTGCCAAAACCTAAAAATGTGCAAATGCAGAGTAACTTAAATGAGATCTTTCAGTATTTGCAAAGTCCTGAAAATCTAATGGAATGTTTTATTTTTATTTTTCTAATACTTTCCAAAGTTTAGGAGGTGAAACAGTCCTTTTAAAAAGCCAAAACCATCTCACTTGAAAATACCGAGTCTCCATAACCAGAGAAATGCAGGAGATTTGCACTGAAGAAAAAAAACAATATGGTTGAATAAATTGAAATACATAAGATGTCTGAACAGATAAAATGGATTCCTAAAGTAGCTCTTATTATTTAATCGGCTTCCTTCTAGAGCTAACAGAATGGAGGGAACAGGGAGCAAACCGAAAGTCCTCTTACAATGGTCTCTCTCTCCTCTAGGACCTGGTCGTACTCGCTGAGGGAGGCCAGGAAGATGAGGGAGGTAACGTTTTCAAAGCAGTGGATCCACTTCCGACGCTCCGACTTCTGACCGCCAACATCCACAATCCTGAGATAGGAGAGAAGAAAGAGGGAAAGTTTAAGAAACCCTGTCTGGATCAATGTACAGGTCCAAGCAGACACTGATTACGGACAACATCTCAACATCTGAGGGTTCCCAAAAACATGTAAATACCATAACAAGGGATGGCGATTGTGAATCTATGCTGTATAAAATATCATAAGTTGTATACAAAATAGTCTGAGAAATATTGTTTTTCTTTCTTTACTTTTGACAGAAGCAAAACAAGAAGACAGTAAGGACATAAGAAATGACAAAGGAAGAAAATAGAAAGGAAATAAAAAGGGACAAGGGATTAAAATAAGGTGAGAAAAAAGAAAGAGAAGGAAAAAAGACACAAAGGGCAATGAAGAAACAAAGGAAAATGAAGGAATGAAGGTAAAAATGACTAAAATACAAAAGGATAGAGGAAGAAGGGACGGCAGAAAATCAGGAAAGATGGACGAAAGAAAGCAAAGAAGTAATGACATAATTATAGAAACAATGAAAGAAAAAAATGAAGCATAGAGGAAGAAAAGACAGAAAACAGAAAGTAGGGAGGAGGGAGTGATGAACGTACTGGAGGAATGATGAATGCTACAAGCAAAGAAAAAACAAATTAAGAAAAATGCAAGAAGAAGGAAGGAAAGAGGGATTGAACGACGGGAAAGCTTAAACAAAGAAGGAAGAAGGGAAATAAGGCAGAAGGGGGGAAGAAGAAGCAGGCATTGGGCTAGGAAGACTGTCCATAATAATGGCAGAGGAAAAAAGAAAAAGGGAGAGTTAAACAAACAGTCTTCATCAATAGAAAGGGCCTATTTAGGATCTATTAGATAAAACTATCTTAAACTCTGAGAGCTGTGAAGGATTTACAAACACTGTCAGCAAGTGTTTGCTCATGAGGAGCTGAGGTTAGATTCTTTTCACCAATGCATCTTACATTTTGGTTTTGTAAAAATGATTTAAACTGAAGGATTGATCATAATGAAATAATAATAATGTTCAGCTAATATGGATGGATTATGGATTCACCAAACAAAAACAGCTGCTAACTGCTAACTGCTAACTCTGAAATCAACAATCAGACTATACAATAAAAAGTTCTTACTGTTTTTTTTACTGTTAAACCAATCAACTTATTTAAAATAGTGTCGATAATTATTATTAGGCCAGAAAAAATGAATCGTGTGGAACTGTCCCAGTTCTCACAGATCCTTCTCATGCCCACAAGCTCTGACGAAGCTGCAAGAAACCAGGCCCTGAATTTAGGACGTTCTTCACACCGACAACATGTGACTGCCTGCTGCCTGCTGAGTCAGAAAGGAAGCAAACACCTCCTCCAGTTTTTCCAAAAACCAAATTAAATCCAAGAAAAAATTAGCTCAAAGCAAAACAATAAGATTTATTTCAAAAATATACTGCTCAAAAAAATAAGGGGAACACTCAAATAACACATCCTAGATCTGAATGAATGAAATATTCTCATTGAATACTTTGTTCTGTACAAAGTTGAATGTGCTGACAACAAAATCACACAAAAATCATCAATGGAAATCAAATTTATTAACCAATGGAGGCCTGGATTTGGAGTCACACAAAATTAAAGTGGAAAAACACACTAGAGGCTGATCCAACTTTGATGTAATGTCCTTAAAACAAGTCAAAATGAGGCTCAGTATTGTGTGTGGCCTCCACGTGCCTGTATGACCTCCCTACAACGCCCGGACATGCTCCTGATGAGACGGCGGATGGTCTCCTGAGGGATCTCCTCCCAGACCTGGACTAAAGCATCCACCAACTCCTGGACAGTCTGTGGAGCAACGTGACGTTGGTGGATGGAGCGAGACATGATGTCCCAGATGTGCTCAATCAGATTCAGGTCTGGGGAACGGGCGAGCCAGTCTATAGCTTCAATGTCTTCATCTTGCAGGAACTTCTGACACACTCCAGCCACATGAGGTCTAGTATTGTCCTGCCTTAGGAGGAACCCAGGGCCAACTGCACCAGCATATGGTCTCACAAGGGGTCTGAGGATCTCATCTCGGTATCTAATGGCAGTCAGGCTACCTCTGGCGAGCTCATGGAGGGCCATGCGGCCCTCTAAAGAAATGCCACCCCACACCATTACTGACCCACTGCCAAACCGGTCATGCTGAAGGATGTTGCAGGCAGCAGATCGTTCTCCACGGTGTCTCCAGACTCTGTCACATCTGTCACATGTGCTCAGTATGAACCTGCTTTCATCTGTGAAGAGGACAGGGCGCCAGTGGCGAATTTACCAATCCTGTTGTTCTCTGGCAAATGCCAAGCGTCCTGCACGGTGTTGGGCTGTGAGCACAACCCCCATTTGTGGACGTCGGGCCCTCATACCAGCCTCATGGAGTCGGTTTCTAACCGTTTGTGCAGATACATGCACATTTGTGGCCTGCTGGAGGTCATTTTGCAGGGCTCTGCCAGTGATCCTCCTGTTCCTCCTTGCACAAAGGTGGAGGTAGTGGTCCTGCTGCTGGGTTGTTGCCCTCCTATGGCCTCCTCCACGTCTCCTGGTGTACTGGCCTGTCTCCTGGTAGCGCCTCCAGGCTCTGGACTCTACGCTGACAGACACAGCAAACCTTCTTGCCACAGCTCGTATTGATGTGCCATCCTGGATGAGCTGCACTACCTGAGCCACTTGTGTGGGTTGTAGAGTCCGTCTCATGCTACCACGAGTGTGAAAAGAACCACCAACATTCAAAAGTGACCAAAACATCAGCCAGAAATCATAGGTACTGAGAAGTGGTCTGTGGTCCCCAGCTGCAGAACCACTCCTATATCGTGTGTCTTGCTAATCACCAAAGATTTCCCCCTGTTGTCTATTTCATTTGCACAACAGCTGTGAAATTTATTGTCAATCAGTGTTGCTTCCTAAGTGGACAGTTTGATTTACCAGAAGTTTGATTTACTTGGAGTTATATTGTGTTGTTTAAGTGTTCCCTTTATTTTTTTGAGCAGTGTATATTCAGGTAGGCTACTTATTCTTTTTAAAGCTGCTCAGTATTTGTTTGGCCTGTGAAGGTTTATATCTTTATTGCAGAGACCTTCATATGTGGAATTTGGATCAAAAATCACAAAATGGAAACTTCACCTCTCAGCAAGAATTCTGTAGAGAGGCAATTAGAAATGGGATCCTACTGTGTCCAAGCAAACTTGAGCAGACAAAGCCTCAACAGTATTTTATTCACAGTGCCGTGAATAGTGCTGGTATTGGATTTGTCACTGTGTGAGTAATGTGAGGCCCGGCCACCTTAGCGTGATGTTCTTGATGGTGAATGAGTAGTCGTGGATGCCCGTGGTGGGAAACCGAACACGCAGCACGTCCTGCTCCGTAGGGATGTAGTCCTGGGCTGAGATCCGCTCCAAGTTGTTCAGGTAGCTGAGTGAGAGAAAACAAGGCCAGAGAGATTTCACAAGTCACAAGAGAACTTCAGTAAAACCTCTCTCTCTGTTTGCTTTACATGAAGCCTCAGCCATGCAAAACAAATTGAAGGTGACAGAAGACATGTGATGAATTAGTGAGGGAAAAAAAAGTGTGATTAAAAAATACAAAAGGAGGGTGGGGGGGGGGAACATCGACCTGTGTGCAAACAGCAACTTTATGGCCCATGTTGAAACAAGCTGTCGTGAGCTAATGTTGACTGACTGTCCCTTATCGTGCACACATCATGATGACAAAGCTGGTGGGTAAACACAGGCTTGCACAGCATTAGAAAAGAGACTACAGAGGTAGGCCGGACCTGGGCGTTGTTCTGATCTTGAGACACTCTGAGTATGAGGATCACACCAACTACTATACATTACATGATGATTAAAAACAGTCATTCAGACGGTAACTCTGCACTCTGACATTTAAAGCTGTGATTCCATAAAAACCACAGAGTTGGTAACAAATACGCCCCCTAGTGTTGCAAATTCACAGAGCTAATCCGTGAGGATGAAGCTTGTGATGAAACATTAAAAAAGAGGAAAACTCAGTAATTAAACAATTATTTAAAAATGCAACAAGAAACTGTTATGCAAGAAATTTGAGAAAAACTGATCAAATATGAAAATTTAAGGTGTTTAAATGTCTAAACTAATAATAACAATTGTATTTGTTAATATTTAGTCTGGCAATCAGTCAGTCAGTCAGTCAGTCATTTTCTACCGCTTATTCCATAGTGGGTCGCGGGGGAGCTGGTGCCTATCTCCAGCAGTCTATGGGCGAGAGGCGAGGTACACCCTGGACAGGAGTCTGGCAATCATTCTTTGAATAAACATTATTGTCAATCCTTGTTTTTTCCTAACAAGAAATATAATATTTAATAGACCAATCAATCGACCGGTGACTGAAAGCGGCAAATGTTAAATTAATCAGGTTTGAAACTGTTCGTTAAAAGCATCAAAAATAAATACTCCCACCATATTTAGGCTATAAATACATAATCTAATAGCATGTATTTTGATGCACTGTTTTTGAGTTTAATAAAAATCAAATCAAGGTTACGGAAATATGCTTTGAGACATAAATATGGAGAGCCTTGCAATTCATTCCTTTCCTGTTTAATTAACAACTACTACCTCCAACAACGAAGCTGCATCCCACTTTTTTCCCTTTAGACACTAATTTCTAAAATATGTAATTGGTGCATTTTTATCCTGGATTAATTTTTTCCAAAGGTATAGAGTCTGTGAGGGTCTTCACACTGGACCTTAAGCAACCTGGATTCTGTGCCACACATCCTTCAGACTATGGGACCTAACTTTACAACTGAAACCCCTTATGCCAAAAAAATATATATATTTCCAGGCATATTTTGTGTCAATATATGAAACTGAAATTCCCGTCTTTTAATATATAGCCTTTTTGGAGCCCCTATCAGGATTTTACCAAGAGACTTTTCTTTATGTTGTATTTCTCTTGAGTAATAGGTTGGCATGTAGATGGAGTCCAATGGTTGTTATGAAAACTTGATGACCCCAAGATGCCCCATATTTGCTTCAGTTATCTTTAGAGATTTTTTTTTCACCTCATCAGGCCTTTTTTGTCTCTGTTCTAGTTGTTTATGACTGTTTTACGTTGAGCTTGAATGACAGGTCTTCTCTTTCCGATGAGCAGCGAGGAGAAAAGGGCCTCTGTATGTCATCACATTTACACTTGAGAAAAACAGGAAATCATTGATTACTCGTTAAATATTTTTCTACAGACTCTACAGTAAGAAAAGAAATCTTAACTTATTATCTCTCTAAAGGAAATACTTTTGGTTCCAGCAAATTTATAAAAAAGTAAGTAGATTGTAGAAAAGTGCCTAAATTAAAGGTTGAGTGAGATTATGCTTTTGCAAAAAAGTCAATTATTTAGATGCCATTTAACAACTTTACAGGGGTGCCAATAACCACAGTGGGGGCTGTAGCTGCATTAAAAATCTGTTTTTATTTATACTCTAAGACACAACCTTCTGGTAGGACTTCTTACTTGTCTGACATGATTGCATAGACACAGTTTAATCGTGTAGCTACCTCTGATTCCCAGTCCTGCTACAGGGTATGGCTCAGCTTTCTCTTCAAGTATAACAGTTGTTTTAGCTTTACTCACTACTCGGTGGAGTCCAGCAGCTGGTACTCGCAGCGGCGGCTGTAACAAATTCGTATTCCCCCGTCTGACCAGAGGCGGCGGATCGCATCCACATATCCCCTCTCCAGATCAACGATGTGTAATGTGTTCACATCCTGCAGCCACTTGGCAAACCTCTACGGAACAGACATCTCATGGTGAGCAAAGTGAAATGTTGACAAAGACATGAACTATAACAACCCCTTTGAATTGAAAAGGACATATTTTACACTTTCTGCCTATTTACTCCTCTAACCTTTGCCTAGCTCGAGGGTGTAGCCTCCATGTCTTTATGGTGAGGCTGCAGGCTATTTTCCGACCACAGCAGGATGCACAAGTGGTTTTGTTTATGTTTATTAAATGCTTCTTTCTCATGGCATGCATAATCAGTCTAGAAAGTGGTTTGACCTGATGCTCTCACACTTGTGTTTATATGTGAGCACTCATGTGTAGCTAAGTGCATCTGGGCGTCTTTATGCTGGCTGAGGTTTATGTGTGGGAGACATGAGTCTACCTCATTCTCAGAGCTGGTATAAGGGATTCTGAGTGTGGTCATGGCTCCTGTCAAGGCGTTGATGGCAGTGAAGATGTTCTGGTGGATACACTTAGAGAAGGCTTTTCTTTCCTCTTCTGAGAAGCCTCGACCATGGATGATCTTCATCTGTCGGATGAAGGTGGTTTTCCCACTCTCCCCAGCTCCTGAGGAAGCAACAGAAATGGTTGATAATATTTAAGATGAAGAGGTGAGCTACATTTAATTCCTTCACCATTGATGATGTCATCTGTGTCTGTACTAGTGTCCTATTTTACAGGATATGTTGCCCTGGTTTTCAGACCCATTTCCAACATAAACAGATTAGGTAAATCATCCACATGTCGAAATTGACCAATTTTCGCTTGATCGGCTCTGATTGGTTAAGGTAACTTCTGACTGATCTGAATTGATCTGAATTTTGTGTATTCATTAAAGGCATCTAAACTTAAAAATCCCAACATTTTTGGCCTATTATTGCATGAACCAAAAGAATGATGCATTTCTTATCCATCCATCCATTCTCTATATGTGCGAGAGGTGGGATACACCCCACAGGTCGCCAGTCCTTAGCAGGGCAACACAGGGACACACAGAACAAACACCATGCACACACCTATTCAAAGCTAAGAGCAATTTAGAGAGGCCAGTTTACCTAATAGTCATGTTTATGGACTGTGGGAGGAAGCCGGAGTACCCGGAGAGAACATGCAAATTCTATGCAGAAAGACCCCCAGCCAGAAGTCGAACGGAGGACCTTCTTGCTGCAAGGCAACAGTGCTACCAACTGCACCACCGTGCAGCCCACACTTTTCATTTTATAAAAAAAAAAATCAAAAACAGCTTAATGACAAACATGGGGAGGGGAATCTTGTTTTTCCATCATTTATTTCAATTCAAAACTAGTACCTTAATCAGAGAAGCTGCAGCATGTTTTTGTTTCATGCTTGGAATGGGCAGACCAGAGCTCAAAGAAAACCAGAAATTGGTATTGGCCAGGAAAAGCCTGATCAGAGCATCTTGAAACACTGAATCATACAAAATACACTACTAAAAAAAATAAAGGGAACTCTCAAATAACACATCCTAGATCTGAATGAATGAAATATTCTCTTGAATACTTTGTTCTGTACAAAGTTGAATGTGCTGACAACAAAATCACACAAAAATCATCAATGGAAATCAAATTTATTAACCAATGGAGGCCTGGATTTGGAGTCACACACAAAATTAAAGTGCGGCCCTCCAAAGAAATGCTACCCCACACCATTACTGACCCACTGGCAAACCGGTCATGCTGAGGGATGTTGCAGACAGCAGATCGCTCTCCACGGTGTCTCCAGACTCTGTCACATCTGTCATGTGGTCCTATTTAAATATACCTTTGTACTCTTACCGGCCACTTTATTAGGTACACCTTTCCAACTACTGTTAACACAAATTTCTAATCAGCCAATCACATGGCAGCAACTCAATGCATTTAGGCATGTAGACATGGTCAAGACAATCAGCTGCAGTTCAAACCGAGCATCAGGATGGGGAAGAAAGGTGATTTAAGTGACTTTGAACGTGGCATGGTTGTTGGTGCCAGACAGGCTGGTCTGAGTACTTCAGAAACTGCTGATCTACTGGGATTTTCACGCACTACCATCTCTAGGGTTTACAGAGAATGATCCGAAAAAGAGAAAATATCCAGTGAGCAGCAGTTCTGTGGGCGCAAATGTCTTGTTGATGCCAGAGGTCAGAGGAGAATGGCCAGACTGGTTCAAGCTGATAGAAAGGCACCAGTAACTCAAATAACCACTCGTTACAACCAAGGCATGCAGAAGAGCATCTCTAAACGCACAACACGTCAAACCATGAGGCAGGTAGGCTACAGCAGCAGAGGATCACACCGGGTGCCACTCCTGTCAGCTAAGAACAGGAAACTGAGGCTACAATTCACACAGGCTCACCAAAATTAGACAATAGAAGTTTGGAAAAACGTTGCCTGGTCTGATGAGTCTTGATTTCTGCTGCGACATTCAGATGGTAGGGTCAGAATTTGGCAACAACAACATGAAAGCATGGATCCATCCTGCCTTGTATCAAAGGTTCAGGATGGTGGTGGTGATGTAATGGTGTGGGGGATATTTTCTTGGTGCACTTTGGGCCCCTTAGTACATATTGAGTATCGTATCAATGCCACAGCCTACCTGAGTATTGTTGCTGACCATGTCCATCCCTTTATGACCACAGTGTACCCATCTTCTGATGGTTACTTCCAGCAGGATAACGCGCCATGTTATAAAGCACGAATCATCTCAGACTGGTTTCTTGAACATGACAATGAGTTCACTGGACTCAAATGACCTCCACCGTCACCAGATCTCAATCCAATAGAGCACCTTTGGGATGTGGTGGAACGGGAGATTCGCATCATGGATGTGCAGCTGACAAATCTGCAGCATCTGTGTGATGCTATCATGTCAATATGGACCAAACTCTCTGAGGAATGTTTCCAGTACCTTGTTGAATCTATGCCACGAAGGATTAAGGCAGTTCTGAAGGCAAAGGGGGTCCAACCCGGTACTAGCAAGGTGTGCCTAATAAAGTGGCCGGTGAGTATATAATGACACTCTTTTGATCCTTTGTAACTTGCCTCTCTGTAAACTATGGCTTAAGATAAAGGATTAAAATGTTTTGAAAATCCTACTATGTCAGCTGAACTTTCTTTCAGATTATTCAGAATAACTAAAATCAATGGCAGCTGTGAACTCAGGAACGCTGAAACTGAATTAAAGCATTCTTCAGCATAGTATCGGTTTAAGGGGGTTCACACTTGAAAAGCCAAATTATTGCAGCTTTTTATTTTTATATGCTTTCCTCTAATACATGTTTTGCACTTGAATGGCACAGGGTAAGACTCCACATTACATGTGAAAAAAAGTTTTTAAATTATCAAATTTTTAATCACAAAAACCTGGGGTGTGTATACTTTTGAGAACCTCTGTATAATCAGAGGCACAGTAAGAAACCATCTCCAGTTATTTATCCTAAAAGCTGGCTGTAATGAACCATGTCTCCCTTGGAGGATTGGATGAACTGAGCACCCTGTTCTTCACACTACCCTTTTTTATTAATTGTAAGAGATTTTATAAGGGAGCAAAGTCAGTAAGATGGGAAAGATATATAAAAATATCATTTCCCCCATTCCTGCTACTGCAACTGCACCAGTTAATGAGGTCTGAGCAGCCTCCACCTGAATAAAGTCACATCATGCAAAGGTTTCAAATGAATTTTGTCTGATTTGTAGTCAGTAAGAGAGATGCAGTGCCGTCATAACACTTAAAAAGGCTAATTCTGTTGCTTAAGGTTTCCTTTTTTTTCCCCAAGTACCTGGCTGTTCACCTCAGCATTAAACCGAATTAGTCCCATAACACAGATATGCTGTACAAGAAGGGCTAAAGCTACCTCCACCCCCGGAAAAAGGATGATATCTTTTGGAGTGTACATGTCTCTGCTAAGGATTTTCTGCAAGTCAGCTGTTGCATTAGCAATTCATTATGCTGCTGTCTTCTGGGGGTGCAGGCAGCTCCGACCAGCACAGGAAAAGACTGAACAAGCAGGTCAGGAGAGCTAGCTCTGTCCTGGGCTGCACTTATGACCAATACAGACAATACCCCTTACATGCAGCATCAGACAGTGAGACAGTGAAGGCTCCTTCACTAATATTATAGTGACGGCCCCTCCTGTCCACTAGTTGTTTTTGTTTTTCCTCCTCTTTTGCAGAGACCAAGGAGGAGTACTTGTCAAGCTGATTAAGCCACACCTGAGCTGGCATTTTACAAGCCCTTTAGCAATATGCGGGGGTTCTCTTTTTTTCTTCCTCACTGATCTGGTTGGAGCAGGCGGCTGCTTTTTGCATCCACCAATCCTCGTCTGTCTCCCATAATTGCTGCAGCCTCAGAGTTGGGCTGTAACAATATTTATATACTTCCTGGCTTTCTGTAAGTAGATTTGAATTGGGCCAGTTTACTTTTGAACTAAAGTGTATTGAGATAATTTGTGTTGTTGATTCTAACTATATAAATAAAGTAAACTGAATTCTGATTTTGATCATCCACTTTAGGCCTAGAGCACAGAGCCATTGTTGTTCTTTAACTCTGCTAACAAATAGAACAGATACATTGAGGAGTTAAGATGGCATATGAAGCAGATTCTTTAATGCTAATGCTAGCAGACAGCATTGCATTTCCAGAGTAGGATGTGGTCCAAGAGAAATTCATGGTTGTCCTCCACCTCATGCACATCTTCTCCCAGGAGGTTTTGTCCTATTCCTCCTCTTTCTATAATCCCAAATCATCATTTTTGTCTTGTACACGAGATAATTTTTCCATCATTTCTCTGTACTAAGCCTCCTGTCTACCACTAACACAAATTCCAATAGTAGTCATTTGAAAATTTCTGTAGATGACATTGAGGTGTCATGGATCAAGGTGTGCATACTGAAGACAAACTGCTGTCTTCTTGACTATCCTTCAGACTTCAGACTCTTTTGCTCCTTTTGGTGGTTGTCACTCTAATAAATATCTACCAGCTGTCATGTTGAGTGGCTGCAGAGGAGAACCCAAATGCAAACAAGAGCGTTTAATGAACATAATAATAACAGTATATATTTAAGCAAGGGCAGAGAACTTACAGCAAAGGCAGGAGAAAAACAGGTCGAGGAACACAGGAAGAGTCACATGCAGCACAATGAGAACAATGAGATGAGAGCTTATATGCTCGGGGAGATGTGGACAACGTAAGCCAGTAAGTCATCAGAGGATAATGAGAAACAGTTGAGACAGAGTGAATGCAGGGAGTTGTGGGAGGGAGATAAATTAACCTGACTGGAGCTGAACAGAGATACATATAACTTAGGGAAAATCTAACAGAGATAATCTAAACGTACAAAGAATAAACTAAAAACCTAATACACAAAGGAATTACCTAAAATGGCAACTGGAGAACATAATCAGCAGGGAAATAAAGAAAAGAGACACAAAAGAAACCCATCAGCAAAAACTCACAAGCCAGAAGAGAATTAAAAGTTTAAATTTTAAAAGCAAAACTAAATTACAAACTAGAATTGGAGAGACAAATGTCTGCAAGCAAACGTGGTTCAGCATAGGCTAGTATGTAGACAACTGCAGGCCTTCAGAAGCCACAAAGCTGCTCCCGTGTCATTTTACATGGTTTTGTTTCTGCTCTTGATTCCTTTTATTGTCATTTTGATACATGTGATTTTAGTGAGGAAATCCAGGAACTACGTCATAAACCTAAAGTCACTCAATACCTTAATATAGACCTACAGGAAGTTGTGCCTTTCAGTACATCTATAATAAGTCCCTACAGACACAACATATTCCTGCCATCTGGAAAGATGCTGTAGTTGTTCCTGTCCCTAAATCCAGACACCCTAAAAACTGTTGGTGATTTCAGAGCGGGGGCTCTGACGTCAGTTTGAAAAACTGATTAGATGTGCAATTTTAAAACAAACATACCACACTCTGGACCCTGTGCAGTCTGCATATAGGCCTCACAAAGCAGTAAAGGATGCAACCTTCAATCTGCTAAATTTATTTATCAAACATTTGAATCTTAATAGAACACATGCCATACTTTTATTTGGGGCCTTTTCCCTTTGCTTTTGTTACAATCCAACCTAACCTTTAACCAAAAGGCTCCTGGAACATTTTGATTTAGGCAACAATGTGGAGGGTTGGCATGTTGATTTTTTTAACTAACAGGATACAGAGAGTGAGAGTAAATGGTGTCCTCTCAGACCTAAAACACACATCCACTGGATCACCTTGAGGTTAAGTGCTGTCAGCGTTACTTTTTATTCTTTACACAAATACAAAAACAGATTCATTATAAAGTATGTGGATGATTCTGTTGTGGTCAGTCTGCTTCAGGAGAACGAAAGCAGCCATCCCCCAGTGAATGATGGCTTCATTCTTTGGTGTAAGTAGTTTTACCTCCAGCTTAACACAGGCAAACCCTAAGATATGGTCATTGATTTTAGGTGGAAACCGAACATGCACAAAGTCATTTTAATCAATGGTCAGACTATTGAATTCGGAGACTATTTGGAGACTATAATTGATGACAAATTGAACTTTGAAGCAAACTGTAAAGCTGTAGGTAAAAAGGCTTTAAAGGAGAGAAATGCCTTAAATCAAATAGTTAAATAGTCATGACTGATTGGTGAGCCACAACAGTTCCTTCAATCTCTGCACACCAGGAAGGTACAGCAGGTAGCTTCTTCCATTTAAAAAAATGACTCCCATCTTTTACACAGTGAGCTTCAGCTTCTTCCCCCCAGATGCAGACTCTTAGTCCCAAAATGAAGAACGTTATAAAAAAAGATTTGTTCCTGTGGTTGTTATTGAAATGAATATTTATTGGACTATATGATACTGACCTG
The DNA here is from genome assembly GCF_021462225.1 of Girardinichthys multiradiatus. Classification (NCBI taxonomy): domain Eukaryota; kingdom Metazoa; phylum Chordata; class Actinopteri; order Cyprinodontiformes; family Goodeidae; genus Girardinichthys; species Girardinichthys multiradiatus. The sequence continues at coordinate 28,149,600 of NC_061802.1, forward strand.
TTTTATTTATTTTTAAGTATAATGATTTAACTTGCCTTGGTTTTAACTTGTTTTTTTTAACTTATCAGGATGACAATATTTGTCATTTATTGGGTAAATTCTAAAAAAAAAAAGTAAAGATGTGTCCTTCCTCTTGAATGTCTTGATTGATGGAGTTCTTTTTAGACAAATATGTATTTTTTGGGTCTGCTATGGGTTAGTTTTTACAGTGTGTGTGTGTGTGTGTGTGTGTGTGTAAAATGGACGTCATTCTTTTGTCACTGTAAAACAAATCTACCTTTGGGTAATTATATAGTAACCAGAACCTGAATCTGGCCTAGTCAGAATCCCAACTTAAACCTAACAAAAAATCAGTGGAGGCTGCTAAAAATAAGGGTGATGGCAAGGAGGTTTTCCATCCTCAAAGATTTGGAGTTTATCACCAAAGATAATCTGTCAATTGCCAGTGGAAACATGCTAAATGCTATAAAATGTCATTTTCTATACCGCTTCTTCCATAGTGGGTCACGGGGAACCTGGTGCCTATCTCCAGCAGTCTATGGGTGAGAGGCAGGGTACACCCTGGACAGGTCGCCAATCCATCGTAGGGCACAACACAAATAGCCAAGCACACACACCTAAGGGCAATCAGGAGAGACCAATTAACCTGCTCTGGCATGTTTTTGGACTGTGGGAGAAAGCCGGAGTACCCGGTGAGAACCCACTCATGCACGGGGAGAACAGGCAAACTCCAGCAAGAAAGACCCCCGGCCGGGAGTCGAACCCAAGGCAACAGTGCTACCAACTGCGCCACCGTGCAGCCCCACTATAAAATTTTATTGAATTTAATAAAACCAGATAAAAAAATAATGTATAATCTATGTACATGGTTTTATAATCTTTTGAGACATGCCTGTCTCACTTCCTATTAAAAACAAACCTCTTGGCTTAATGACAACAATTTTAAATCTAAATCTGCCAGAGGTAGCAATAATTCTGGGCATGAAAATGCATAACTACAAAGAAAAAATACAGGTACGCAATAGTTTACATACATGGGAACAAAATGGAGGTACTAATGTGGTTGAATTCACTTGGGTACCTCTCAGACAAACAGCGAATATGAAAACTAGAAATAATTACATTTATGACATAAAAAATAAGTCAGTCAGTCATCTTCTACTGCTTCTTCCTTAGTGGGTCGCAGGAAACCAGGTGCCTATCTCCAGCAGTCTATGGGCGGGAGGCGGGGTACACACTGGACAGGTCGCCAGTCCATCGCAGGTCAACACACAAACAACAATGCACACACTCAGTCACATCTAAGGGCAATTTAGAAAAACGTCAAATGTCTTTGGACTGTGGGAGGGAGCCATAGTACCTGGAGAGAACCCACACATGCACGGAGATAACATGCAAACTCCATGCAAAATTACCCCCAGCCGGGAGTCGAACCCAGGATGTTCTTGCTGCAAGGCAACAGTGCTACCAACTACAGCACCATGCAACCCTCCTTTTGCAACTTCACAAGGAATATTGCTTTTCTCCTTAAGTGTGGTTGTGGGTATTTTAGACCATGATAAAAAAACTTGTATTTTTTTACTGTTCATGTAACATAGCCTGTAGAATTCAGTTAAAAATGCATCTGTTAGTGGGTAACATATAAACAATAAAAGAGTAATAATACACAGCATCCAGTCTTCAGTTTTCAGCTTTGATCAATTATTAAGGCATTTAAAAAACTTTATGAGAAACAACATTATTACTTCCTATTCAGATTAATGTTTGACATTTTAAGCCTTACTATGTTTTTTTGCATGTACTGTACTTTGTATTCTGTATTTAAATTAGCTAACAACTTTTTTATTTCCATATAATCATTTCAGAGCAAATAAAAAAGCCTCATTAAAGCTTTTAAAGAAAATGAACAATTCAATGATTTCCTCTAAGCAAACTCAGAAGGAACGGATTATATATCAATCAAAGGTTTTGAATGAGGGTTTAAATCAGGGGAATGAAGACAATGACAGACCATAATGTAACGCTACCAATATTTATTGACAGGGTCAACTGTGTATCATCAAACCAACCTCACACGATTCCCAGAGCAGGATGTTGCATGAATTGCTAACAATGTTTAACAGACACCCCTGTTCCCGTACACAAACATTTGTTTTCTGTCTCCTCACACAGTCACTCCAGGCAATAAGACTGGGGAATAATTTCATGTTATTGTTTACAAGATGTCCTTACTGTGTCAGGACTTCCCCCAGTTCTGATTCCCTCCTGTTATCTGTTTGGCTTGCTAATATTAGACTGAATTGCAAACCCAGTGGGTCATTAAAAAGGCTTGTTATACTACTTTATATACTAATCTACACAGGTTTCTCTGGAAGGTGCATTAGTCATAAGGACTTTGTATAAAAAAACAGTAAAGAATCTTCGACTTCAAATTTTAAAAGAAAAGCAAATTTCTGCATATACAGCGCATAACATCAGCAAATAGTTAAAAAACAATCTGAAGAAATTTTTGTGTTAAAAATTGCAAACAGCAAACTTATAATGGACACGTAATCTCTGCAGCGTCCATCATCTGTAATTAATAGAACTGCATAAACAAAGAATTTCTCTGGGGAGTGGATGGATGGATGGATGGATGGATGGATGGATGGATGGATGGATGGATGGATAAATGGATGGATGGATGGATGGATGGATGGATGGATGGATGGATGGATGGATGGATGGATGGATAAATGGATGGATAAATGGATGGATAAATGGATAAATGGATGGATGGATGGATGGATGGATGGATGGATAAATGGATGGATGGATGGATGGATGGATGGATGGATAAATGGATGGATGGATGGATGGATGGATAAGTATGGATGGATGGATGGATGGATGGATGGATGGATGGATGGATGGATGGATAAATGGATAAATGGATGGATGGATGGATGGATGATGGATGGATAAGTATGGATGGATAGATGGATGGATGGATGGATGGATTAATGGATGGATAAATGGATGGATGGATGGATGGATAAATGGATGGATAAGTGTGGATGGATGGATGGATGGATAAATGGATGGATGGATGGATGGATGGATGGATGGATGGATGGATGGATGGATGGATAAATGGATGGATGGATGGATGGATGGATGGATAAATGGATGGATGGATGGATGGATAAATGGATGGATGGATGGATAAATGGATGGATGGATGGATGGATAAATGGATGGATGGATAAATGGATGGATGGATGGATAAATGGATAAATGGATGGATGGTGGACGGACGGACGGACGGACGGACGGACGGACGGACGGATGGATGGATGGATGGATGGATGGATAAATGGATGGATGGATAAATGGATGGATGGATGGATAAATGGATGGATAAGTGTGGATGGATGGATGGATGGATGGATGGATGGATGGATGATGGATGGATAAATGGATAAATGGATGGATGGTGGACGGACGGACGGACGGATGGATGGATGGATGGATGGATGGATAAATGGATGGATGGATGGATGGATGGATGGATGGATGGATGGATAAATGGATGGATGGATGGATGGATGGATAAATGGATGGATGGATGGATGGATAAATGGATGGATAAATGGATGGATGGATGGATAAATGGATGGATAAGTGTGGATGGATGGATGGACGGATGGATGGATGGATGGATGGATGGATGATGGATGGATAAATGGATAAATGGATGGATGGTGGATGGACGGACGGACGGACGGACGGATGGATGGATGGATGGATGGATGGATGGATGGATGGATGGATGGATGGATAAATGGATGGATGGATGGATGGATAAATGGATGGATGGATGGATGGATGGATAAATGGATGGATGGATGGATGGATAAATGGATGGATGGATGGATGGATGGATAAATGGATAAATGGATGGATGGATGGTGGACGGATGCATGGACAGCCTGACTGACAGCTACATAGATAAATGAATGGATGATGGATGGATGGATGGATGGATAAATGGATGGATGGATGGATGGATGGATAAATGGATGGATAAATGGATGGATGGATGGATGGATGGATGGATGGATAAATGGATGGATGGACGCATGGACAGCCTGACTGACAGCTACATAGATAAATGAATGGATGATGGATAGGCACATGGCTATATGGACAAATGGATGGACAGCTTGATTGACAGAACTTTAGACAAAAACAGATAAGAACTTAAGTCTGGAAATTTTTGTTTTTCCATATTCATAATTTTTCAACTTATCCAGACATGGAAAACACAAAATCAAATGTCATACTTTTCCAGTATGAACCCAGCATAACAGAACACTCAACAAATAAACAAATAAAAAGCACTTAAATTAATAAATAAATTACTTACATATATTAAAACTATATAAAAACAAATATTCAGAACCAACCTGAGCTTTTCTAGTCTAATACTGCAATAGACCGTTCCATTTGGAAATGTAGGCTGGTAAAAGACAAAAGCTTCACCTTAGGCACAGGTATCGATTTATGACGGAAATCCAAAAGCATATAACCTCCAACTATCTTTAACTATTCCTACCTTTTCATATCCTCTATTTATTACCTGGCTGAAATAAATCATCAGGGTGAAACGCTGCCCCTAACCACATGGGCCCCAAGTTGTTAAACCAGCCCTGAACATTGGTCTATACATTTCAGGACTGTGTGTGTTAGTGTGTGTCCAAGCACTGTTTTCAGGTGTAAAGCCAATCCCAATCTAGATCATTCTTCACATTCCCATATAGTGACACATACCTTACATAGTTTCAGCCTCCTTTCTGGCAGCTACCTAACAGGCCAAGCAGTTTTAGACAATTAACAGGGTGATTCAGGGTGTCCTCCCATCTCATTTAATGGCATTTTACAATTTGTGATTACTCTCCTCTTCATGCTTTTGCTTTGATTGTATGCCATCTTGTGTTAGAACTGAGGTGGAGTGGTGGTGCAGGTAGGTACTCACCCAGCAGCAGGATTTTGATCTCTCTTCTCTCCTTCTTCTTCTGCTGCCTGAGGATCCTCTTGATCTCTTTATCCACAGCGATGGCGGTCTTCTCCTCCTCCGACAGACAGCACACACAGGTGCGGTAGATCCACTCACAGCAGCCCGCCATGAACAAAACGTCTGAAATCCTCCTGTTAGTAGAGTAATCATATGCAATAAACCGGTACTGATAATAAATCTGTTATAAACTACGACTTCCATGTTGCTTCAGTTTTGACGCAGATATGCCATGATTTATTTCACCAAACTTGGGAATATTAATTGATCCTGTAAATAAAACTATACAGACAAAGTGTACCTTTACTTTAAACCGTTTCAGACTTTAACATTAGAACTGGTGTTCTGTCTTCATTTTAAAAGTGTCCTTAATTTAAGACACTAACTTGTAACCAGAACTCACCTGCTTAACGATTTTTTTATACAAAGGTGAACTTTAGCTGCTTATGCGTATCTCCTTACCTCCAATCAGAGCTTTAAACTTCCTGGAGACGGTGCAGGTACAGGCTCCGACTGCTTTACGCACTCCATTTCCCCACCAAGTCCTCCCTAACCTCTCTCCACCGGTGGCTACCCGAGAACACCTGCCGTCATTCCCTCTAGCTATTGCCGGGTTTCAGCGCCTTTCTCTGGTCCACTGTGATCAACCCGGCTCGGGAGAGTCTGCCGCGCCTACAGAGGAATGCGCTTCTTCCCTGATCCGCTAAACGGTCGTTGAAACTGGAATGTGCGCAAGGTGAAGCTGCGCAAAGTTAAGCGGATGTTACAGAGATACAGCTTCCACAATAACAGCGTGTCAATTTACCCTTGTTCTGTGTATGGCAAGCCATATTGTCATATTGTGCCAATATTTACAACATCGAGTACTGAGGATGTGGTGTATTAGGCTACAAGATAGATTATAGACTTAAGGAGCAATTTTATCATTTGCACCAGCAAGAACTATATTTCGAGAAATCCAAATGTATGTCTTCCAAATTGGATTTTTATTCAGGAATATATATATATATATATATATATATATATATATATATATATATATATATATATATATATATATATATATATATATATATATATATATATATATATATATATATATATATATATATATATATATATATATATATATATATATATATACATATATATATATCTGCAACACATATTTAGTCATCCCTTTGAATGTTAAGCAGCCTCTTTATTTTCATTGAATTGCGAGATATTTTAAATTTAGCTTTCTAAGAACTTCAAATAGTCTTTAAAAGTAGGAATGTTAAGATTTGTACATTTTAGTTGTGGACCATGAATTTCTTTTTGATGAGGGCCAATGATTACCATTGAAAGGTTAAAACAGAGGTAGGCCGGTTACATTATATGCTAAATCAACATGCCATACCCTGAGTCTGTTGAACTAGACCGACTTTAATGGATAAAACGTTTCCTATACACGTCAATACAAATTAAAATATTTAACTTAATTTACTATACGAATAATTCACTTCAATGTAAACTTCAATAGATGTAAAATAGCTTCTGTTTTTTTAAAGTTCTCGGTGACTTTGTTGTTATCTCATAACTGCAATTCTCTGCAATCTGTAGATGTAGGAATATAAGTTTATTTTATTTTTTGTTTTCAAAACAAACGTTTATTATTATGATTTTATTCAGTCACAACAGTTGTGGCTGGGATAAAATTTCGACAAAATAAAACTGTAACTAAAACTGCAACAATTTAAGAGGTTGCGATGCGGCAGAAAACGTTTGTATGTGATTCGTGTTAATCTTGATAATGGTCACTCCCTGGGTTTATTGTTGCAAAGTAAATAGGGAACTCTGAACTGTGAGAGCTGGTAAAATATAGATAATACACACTTGAGGTGGGCATGTGATTTTTTTTGGTTTGTACTTTTTGTGTCTCTCTTCATTAAAACTTCCAGGTTGTACGTTTCTCATGAGCTAGGTCTGCAAAACCCACAAAAACAAGATAATTGAAAATGTATTTTGAAAAGACCAACCCAGAACGGAAGTCCTTTTAAATTCATTTGACTTAACAGTGTCATGACTGAGTGTGCAGAGACACTGGATAAAGTTTCGGCCGCTGCAGGAGCTCACCGCTTCACGTTTCAGCCCAGTTCAAGTGAAAAACCACAAACGTTTTGTTTTGCTTTTATTTCGAACAGAACTAAACAGCAGATTTGCACTGCTATATGTGGGTCTTTCTTTGAATAAATTCTTCCTGTGATTGTTAACTCTTAATGCATTTGTTTGGAGAATATTCTGAAAAACAAACTAATTTTGGACAGTAACAGAATATAATAATGAGGAAAAACAATATATAGTACAACCACATTAAGCAACTACCACATGATAAATGATGCAATGCATCACACCTTACACCAAACACTCAAAACAGCTTTATAGTAAAGGCTTATGTCAGGTACTGTTTTCACTGTGGATTTTTAAGCTAAGATTTATGTTTTTATTGCTCCTTTACTTTTACAGGTAAATCCTATTGAGATACAAGGTCCTTTAAAAAAAAAAAAAAAAAAAGGTGTACAACAGGTATTTTGTCACATTGTCTCTTTGGTTGTTATTAGGGATGTCAATCTTTTGTTCGAGCACACAGAACCGGTTTGTCCAGGCCTCTATGGTTTCAAATATTGAGATCATCTGAGCCCTCCATTGCTATGAGAAAAGGGTGAGGCAGAAACGCAGAGAAAAAAGTGCAGACGGGTGTTTTCAGTGTTTAGCAATATAAATATTTGTAACAAGGATTCATTTTAACAAACAAAGGTTCATGGGAGTGATGTGATGTGTTCTGTTTTGTGTCTTGTGTCTTTTACATTTGTGTTGAAATTGAGGAAAAAAATTGTAATTCTTGTACATTATATTGGCAAAAGCGTTGGTTCATCACTTGAAATCTTTTAACTTCAGTTTTCCAATCCATGCTATAACTAGAGGTGTATAAAACTAAGCACCCAGGTGTGCAGACTGCTTCTACAAGCAACTGTGAAAAAATGGGTCACTCTCAGGAGCTCAGTGAATTTCAGCATGGTACCATGAAAGGTTGCCTCGTTTGCAATAAGACAGGTTATGAATTTTCCAAACTTTTCCAGGAACAACTATTGTAGGGTGATGCTACAGTAAAGTAGTGGAATCATAGAGTGAAAAGCAACTCAGCGGTGGTAGATCATGTACACTCACGGATGGGTATGGAGTGGGAGGGGATGGGCAATGACTGTAAAGTTGTCTGAAGGTGCACAGTCTGAAGAAATTGCCAGCCTTCTGTAGAGTCAGTAGCGATAGCTTGCACTCAGAACGTCAAGCAGCCTTCATATTGGCTCAAGAACAGCATTTGGAGAGCTTGGTTGTATAGCTTTCCATTGATGAGCAATGGCATCTAAATCTTACATCAAGTGTAATGCAAACATTGGACATATTGGTGGATTCTTTATTCTGGGGCTGTAGTTCCCTCTTCAGTTTTGGACCCATAAAATAACAGGGGAAGAAAATTGTGACTGTCATTCATGGTTGTTTCTTCTAAGTTAAGTGAACAGAGATACAGTATCAACAACCTTTATGCTGCTTTTATTTATGTGTAAGTACTTCTTCTAACATTTAGAGCCTAAATATGCTTAACCAATATACACAACAACATTTGTGTTATTTAGTTTAATCACTGAAAGATCTGAAAACGGTTGGCAAACCTTAACTTTTTGGGACCGCTCGTCTAGAGCAGTGGAGACATGTTTCATTCTGGAGTGACAAATCATGCTTCTTTGCCAATCCACTTAATAAGTTTGAGTTTAGTGGTAGCCAGGATAATAATACTTGCCTTACTGTAATGTGCCAAGTGTAAAGTTTGGTGAAAGGAGGATTATGATTTGGGGCTGTTTTTCATTGGTCTGAGTTTGGCCTTTTAAGTCTATTCAGGAAAACATGAAATTGGGATTTTATTGTTGCAATAATATTAATAGTGATTAACACAGTGATTAATTCAATCCTCGTTTCTTTCATTTCCAACCTCCTGTACAGTATGTCTCTTTACCTTTAGCACCTTGTGCACTAAGATCTGGACATAACAGAGAGTAAAACCATATCCAAGTAGCAGAGTTTGATTGCATGGCATCTGTAATAGGATACCTAAATATCGCATCAAAGAAATTGTTTGCAATTGAGCTATTGCACCCTCTAAAGTTACAGGGATGATTGTAATTAATTTGTGCAGCTCTAGTTCATGTAAAAGTGACTCTTAATGCTGCGGCATAAGAGGATTTTTGGGGCTATCGCCCCTTACAGTCCAACATGACTGCGCACTAGTATACAAACTGAGATCCATAAGGGATGAATGAGCAAGTTTAGTTCCAAGAATCAAAGCCCTGACCTCAATATAATGGAGCATTTTTGGAATAAATCAAAATCTGTGAGTCAGGTCATTTTATCCAGCATCATTGCTTGACCTCACAAATGCTATTCTGAAAGAATGATCAAATGTTCCAATAAGTACATCTCTCGAAAAGTTGAAGCTGTTATATTGCAAAGGGTAGGCCAACTTCATATTATAGTTAATTTATCAAGAATGGAACGTCATTAAAGTTCATGCACATAATAAGGCATGCCTAAAAATACTTTTGGGAACAAAGTGTATGTAAAATGTTTCAAGCACTTGTCTCCTGAAAATATACTGCGTTTTATTAGAGACAACACTGAAACAGATTTAAATTACAGATGGTGGTTTCACATACAACAATGTTTAAATTTATGTTCAGATTTTCTCTTGAAAACAATCAAGTGGATTGTTTGAGAGATGTTGTTTAGACATTTTGAAGTTTATTTGAATGCATTTTGTCAAAATAAATATTTTTGAATCAATTCACCTTCAGAATATAAGTATTTGAAATACGTGTTTGCAATAGGATGAAATGCATGGAAAAACTACTCAAAAGGGTGGAATAAGAAAAAACAAATCCTGGATAGAGTTTATGTAGATTGTCAGTTAAAAGAAAGTATCTGTCTCATTCGTAGCAAAACAGAGGTTTGACGTCATTGCTAGCTGGCTGTGAAGAACCCCAATCTGCTAGAGTGACTTGACACTTTGAATTTCATCTCATTCGTGTGACAAAAATGCAGCAAGAGACAAACTGTCTCTGTCACCATGAGGTGCAAATCGGAAGAAGATCAGTGATTAATTTGATAGCGTCAGCTCCCAGACGGCGTGGCAAAACCAACAAACCTGAGATAAAGCTCTGCAGGCCCTTTTCTTTATGTCAACTACACATTTATTTAGGTACAGCCTTTTTCAGCAAGAGGACGGACTGAAGTCCAGTTTTGTCTCTTACAAATTTCTTCAGCTGAACATTAAAAAAACTCAATAATTCTATTGCTGGTTTCTTCTGAGGTAATTTAGAGGAAATGCTCATTTTTGCAGAAGTGAAAAGCACTTTTATTTTTAAACTTCCTTACGCAAGTATCTGAAACAATACTATACAGACCCTCGTATACGAAAAACCATTAAAATGTAATAGCCACACACAAATAAAACATGCATTGTCATGGAACAAATGGGAGAGTCAGATGATTAGTATATGGTGCTGTTGGCAATTAACGTGAAGTTTCTGTTAGTTTAAGCTCCTCAGTGAATGAATGGGTGTGTCTGTCATAGTGGTAGCTGGAGTCGTTGGACCCAAACTGTAGCCCATACAAGACATAGGAAGTCAGAACTACATGAGTCATGCCTAAAGATCTTCCCAATCATACCAAACATACCAAGTGTTTGTCACATTGCAGTTTGTCAGAGTGCTATGCCAAATTGTGGCATATGAGTTATAGAAGACATGGCATCATATTTAAAAAAATATATATATATTCCACTCTTTTATCACTAAATGAAGTAAACCAACTGATCTGTATTTTAAATATGGATTGATGCACATCATCTAAAGACAAGACAAATATGTGTGTGTGTGGGGGGGGGGGGGGTGGAAGGGGTGTGGAAGGGGTGTCATAACAGTCAATATATTTCTTGCAAAATAAAATGACAAGTTGTTTAATAGGCCAAGCAAAAAGTGTAAGATAGATAGATAGATAGATAGATAGATAGATAGATAGATAGATAGATAGATAGATAGATAGATAGATAGATAGATAGATAGATAGATAGATAGATAGATAGATAGATAGATAGATAGATAGATAGATAGATAGATAGATAGATAGATAGATAGATAGATAGATAGATAGATAGATAGATAGATAGATAGATAGATAGATAGATAGATAGATATAGATATGTATATGCACTCCTTAAATGTGATTACATCTAAAGTCCACAAGATGTCCCTCTGCTCTGCAGCATGTAAGCATTTGGACTGAAGAAATAAAGCTTTGTTGGTGTTTTGCTGTTCTGACCCATCTGTAGAATGGCGAAAATTCCTCAGATAAATAAAAAATAAAAAAAGCTGTTAATAAATAATTATGTATATGATAAGTCAAATAAAACTGAAAATGCATATATGATATAAATATTATTATTCTAATATTAATATTATTATTTAATTATTTCATATTGCTGCGTTGTAGCACTACACTAGCACTAACACTGTTACATAGACAAGGTAATTGGTCTGCTCTTCACTGCTGTGCAGGATAATCAGTCAGATAATTAAATGTATTTTATGAGCCACAGTGGGAGTCTAAATCATTTCATATTGATTATAGACTGCACTAGAAATAAAATGCAACATCAAAATAACAAATAGATGATTTTAGCATATGATGAAGTTTTAATTCATGACATTCATTGACATATTTCTAAAAATATTGATACATTTCTTGAGTATTTTAAAAATTTAACACACTCTTATTTAAAGCTTCACATATACATAATGTATTTGGCAAATTACTTTCTGCTAGACAGATGTTTCAACAGGGGGACAAGTAAATCTAAGTTTTTATTCGGATGAAAACAAAGATTTTTCTTTATGAAAACAAGAGATTCACCTGTGTTATAATTCAAATTAAATGTTTAGTTACAAATGAACCAGATATATTAATATATTACCTGAAAATGTCTTAGTTTTGTTTTATTTTCCTTGCACTTTAACGTTAAACACAGTGATTTGATTAAAAACAGGTAATTCCTGGCATCACTCTGATGTGGACAGCAAAATTTAGATTGTAAAGTCTTAATCTTTTTTTTTTTTTTTTTTGCTATACAACACTGCAAAAAATGTTTAAGCTGCAACACTACCCACACAAATAACTGTCATCTCTCCCTATGCTGCAAATTGAACTGCAACATCATCCCAACGAGAAAAAAAAGAACCTATATACACTGCATAGCGCTGCATCAGTGCATTTCCGTCAGTCCAGCAAAGAAATGCAATAAAATATCATAAACATATAAACTGAAGTCTCCTGTACTTTTGGAGAAAGCTCCAAATTCCCCTTGCAGTCAAACATACAGTAGTTACTCCCAGTCACCATCCATCTAATTCATATCATTTTAGTCAGGGTTGATGTTCAGATCAGAAAAGGTCAGAAATGTGAAACCGTCTAGAAACGTTTGTATAACTGAAAACCCTTTTTCAGATATTTGCCTGCCTTTGTACCACATATTTGTCATTAAAAAGAAACCCAGACCTCACATTTGAATTTATCTTAACAAATGTATCTAAATGTGACCAAACACGTGCAGGATGTACCTTAATTGGGTTAGAAATTTGCAGGAAACCATCAATAGGGGGAGCTGTTATAATGTCTGACAAAGGTGTGACACACTGACACAGATTAACCCCTACTGAACAAATAGTTCCCTGAGCAACTGCACTTTTATCATTGCTTACTACATTGGCTTTTTATGTTCTTCAAGTTTTGGTGCCAACTTTAAATCAAATTACACTGTGTGCGTAATAAAGATATTGTGAACCTTTTTATTGTGAAAAAGTTGGGGTAATTCTGTTGAAAATGGCATCTTCAAGATAGTATTATTGTCAGGATCTGGAGTTATCTGCTGCCTGCTGCTAACACCTTTCCAACACTAGGTGCCGCCAGTAGGAGAGTCCTGAGGCGACAGGTGTTGCACATCTATTCATCAGCTGAGAAGCATAAAGAGGATGGTTGCCAACACTCAGTTGCCTGAGTGTTTTACCTCCGTGGTAATCTTCTGGCCAGCTCTGAAAAACTTTGCTGTGAAGGATTTTTTGAAGTATTTTCTCTGTGTGAAATTTTGCTTCCCTTGTTACCTGTTCCAGGTGCAATTTCTGCCTGACCTGTCCCAGTCCTCCATTGTGGTACTGGCTATTTCCTGGAATTGGACTGAACCTGGCTTCTTTCCTGACTCTTATCCTTTCCCTGGCGGTTTCCCCGGAGTCTCCAGTAAGAGAATGTTTCAGTTGGGTCATGTTCTGAGGTTCAGCCACTAATCATTTCTCTTTGTGTTCTTTCAGTGACGGGAGATTATATTCGCCGCTTCTGTTGTGCTTGACCAAGTTTTCAATAAACTTCTTTATTTAACAAGTTCTCTGAGTGTCTCTGCATGTGGGTTAAGTCGGCTGTAAAAATCATGACAATTATATTGTGACCCGTTAAATTAAACAAGTGATTTCTATGTTCTACACTTACTGGATTGTACAAAGATGCAGGATGACAGAATAGATGACCCTGTGGTTCCTGGAATTACCTTTAGAAACTCAATGATTATTAAATATGTGCTGTAATGTATGGTTTGCAAAATATTACAGACTAGACTAGACTGCTTAAGTGAGGCAAAAAGTCTGAGACACAAACAGTCACCATGATGAAACTGTGTATGGAGTCTAAGTATTTGATTCTTTCTTTGTGAAAACTCTTGTGATCTCCACAACTGAAAGTTTTTGTGATCCTGTTGGATTATTGGCTTTTGTCAACAAAGCATGTGTATGATTGCAGGCATACAATGCCTTGCAAAGTATTCTTCTTTCTGTAACGTTTTCAAATATTGTCACATTACAACAGCAAACTTCAGTGTATTTTTTGGAACTGTCCGTGATAGGCTGATACAAAGTAGTGCATAAGTGGAAGGAAAGGTATATATCATTTAAATTTGTACCATTGTGGTACTAGCTATTTCCTGGAATTGGACTGAACCTGGCAAGCGGGGCTTCTTTCCTGACTCTTATCCTCTCCCTGGCGGTTTCCCCAGAGTCTTCAGTAAGAGAATGTTTCAGTTGGGTCATGTTCTGAGGTTCAGCCACTAATCATTTTCTCTTTGTGTTCTTTCAGTGACGAGAGATTAGATTTGCTGCTTCTGTTGTGCTTGACCAAGTTTTCAATAAACTTCTTTATTTAACAAGTTCTCTGAGTGTCTCTGCATGTGGGTTAAGTCGGCTGTAAAAATCATGACAGAACACTCAGGCCAGCCTAACCCAGCGGAGACCCTTCAGAGAACTTTAGCTGAACATAGTCAGCATATTCATGCACACGGTTCCACTCTCCAAACCGTCCTAGACCAGCAGCTGCAAACAAACCATCAGCTAGAGCATTTGGCATTGTTGTTTCAAGGTGCTTGTAGTCCCGAGTCCGCCGCACCCATTGGGGGCGTTGCGGAGCCCCTGGAGGTCCAACGTCAGCCACCTTTCCGAGAGGTTACTTCTCCTCACCCTGAGAAGTTCTCTGGAGATGTGGGCGGATGCCGCAGATTTTTACTCCAGTGTAATTTGGTGTTTAACCGGTCACCCCGAGCGTTTTCTCACGATGAGGGTAAGATCTCATATGTCTTGGGATTGTTAACCGGGAGAGTGCTCCGGTGGGCAGAGGCACGATTTTCCAACTGCACTAGTTTCGGTGTGTCTTATGAGGTTTTCATTAAGGAATTTAAACAGACTTTTGATGTAGCTTCAGATCAGTCCTGTACTGCCCGCAGGTTGTGGGCGCTAAAACAGCGGAATTGTTCTTTAGCTGATTTTTCTATTGATTTCCGTACATAGGCTGGAACGCAAGCGCGTTAAAGGCTGCGTTTTTCCAGTCTCTGGACGAGCCCATTAAGGACGAGATAGCCCTCTTAGAGGAACCAGAGGGGTTAGATAAGTACATTGATTTGGCTGTCCGCATTGATTCTCGCCTACGGGAGAGGAGGAGGGATCGCTCCAAGATGGCAGTGGGCGGTCTTCCCCGTTTCCCTCATCCCCGTTACCAGTGTCATTGAAGCCTGAAGTCAGCCACCCCGAGACCGAGCCCATGCAGGTAGGGAGAGCCAGTCTCTCGCCTGGAGACCTACGACGACACCGGGAGGCTAACCAATGTTTTTATTGTGGTGCCTCCGGCCATTTCATTTTCGCTTGTCCTGTCCGGCCAAAAGGGCGGGTCTGCCGGCTGTGATGGGGCAACCGACGGACCAATCCTCCAGTAGTAAAACCCCTCGATTCACGTTACCGGCTACCTTATTTTTGAATCATCACGCTGAGGTTTTATCTGCTGCTGGCTGCGATTTGAACTTGATTGATTATGATTTTGTTTCCAAGAAACAAATTGCCACAGAGAAGTTGGCCCAGCCCGTCGGGTTTTAGCTTTGGATGGGTTATCACTACATGAGATCACCCATCAGACACAGCCACTTGAGGTTGTTTTGTCTGGTAATCACCGAGAACAGGTGTCTTTTTATGTTTTTTCCATTGCTCAGAGTACGTTAGTACTTGGTTTCCCCTGGCTTCAGCGTCATAACCCCCATATTAATTGGGTGGATTTGCGGGTAGAGGCTTGGTCTGAGGGTTGTCTCAATTCATGTTTGCAGTCAGCTGTCTGCCCTACCACCCCTGGTGAGGAAGGTGAAGAGGAGGAACTCCCAGATTTAACCAGGGTCCCCTCCGAGTATCACGATCTCAAAATGATTTTTAGCAAATCTCGGGCTCTGTCTCTGCCGCCTCATCGACTGTACGACTGCGTCGTTAACCTCCTCCCAGGTGCTCCTTTGCCCTCCAGTCGGCTCTATAGCATCTCTGGGCTGGAGAGATGGGTAATGGAGAAATATATTGCGGAGTCTTTAGCCGCGGGAATTATCCGTCCTTCATCTCCTTTAGGGGTGGGGTTCTTTTTTGTGGGGAAAAAGGACGGAGGTTTACGCCCCTGTATAGGCTATAGGGGTTTGAATGCAATTACAGTAAAGAATAAATATCCTCTTCCTTTGTTAGCTTCTGCGTTTGAGCCTATACATGGCGCTTTTGTTTTCTCTGAGCTGGACCTCAGAAATGCCTACCACTTAGTCAGAATCCGCCAGGGAGATGAGTGTAAGACGGCATTCAAGACTCCCCTGGGACATTTTGAATATCTGGTTATGCCTTTCGGCCTAAGTAATGCCCCAGCAGTTTTTCAGGCACTCGTCAACGATGTGTTGAGAGATTTTTTTAATATTTTTGTATTTGTATACCTGGATGACATTTTGATTTTTTGCAGAAGTCTTGAGGAACACCGCCGCCATGTTAGACAGGTCCTACAGCGCCTCCTCGAGAACAGACTGTATGTTAAAGTGGAGAAGTGCGACTTCCATCAGTTGACCGTCTGCTTCCTGGGTTTTGTGTTGTAGGAGGGACAGGTTCGCGCTGACCCAGAGAAGGTTCGAGCAGTGATGGACTGGCCAGCACCTGACTCCCGGAGGAAGTTGCAGCAGTTCTTGGGGTTCGCCAACTTCTACCGAAGGTTTATTAGAAATTACAGCCAGATGGAGGCCCCATTAACTGCGCTAACTTCCACCAAGACGACCTTCAGCTGGGGACCGGAGGCCGAGACCGCCTTCACCCGACTGAGGAGGCTGTTCTCCCAGGCGCCGGTTCTGATTCATCCTGACTTTACAAGGCAGTTTACACTGGAGATAGACGACTCGGATACCGGGGTGGGAGCGGTTCTCTCCCAGCTCTCAGACCGGGATGGAAGGCTCCACCCCTGCGCCTTTTTCTCCCGTCGGCTGACCCCTGCTGAACGGAATTATCAGGTTGGAGACAGGGAGCTGCTGGCCATTAAGTTGGCCCTAGAGGAGTGGAGGCATTGGCCGGAGGGTGCCGAACACCCCGTGTTGGTCTGAACAGACCATAAAAATTTGTCGTACATCCAGTCAGCTAAGCGTCTTAATGCACGTCAATCACGTTGGTCACTTTTCTTTTCCCGATTTAATCTGTCTATTTCTTTTAGGCCAGGATCCAAGAACCTCAAACCTGACGCTCTGTCCCGCCAATTCGGACCTGAAGATTCAGAAAAAAAGGCAGAGTCGATCCTGCCACCAAGTTGTACAGTGGGCTCGTTAACCTGGGAGATAGAGGACCTGGTGCGGCGAGCCCTCCCTGATGATCCTGGGCCAGGAACTGGACCCCCTGGAAAGACCTACGTTCCAGCTTCACTGCGATCCAGATTGATTGGCTGGTTCCATTCGGCCAAGTTCTCCGCCCACCCTGGTGTCAGTAGGACCGTCGCCGGAATTTCCAGATGTTATTGGTGGCCGTCGCTTCACAGAGACATTAGGGAGTATGTGAATGCCTGCGCCACATGCGCTAGAAGCAAGTCCTCAAATCAACCTTCCGCAGGTTTGCTCCAGCCTCTCAGCATCCCCGGCCGACCCTGGTCCCATGTGGCCTTGGACTTCGTCAAGGGCCTACCACGTTCTCAAGGGATGACCGTAATTATGACCATTATCGATCGGTTCTCCAAGGCCTGCCACCTGGTTCCTCTCAGAAAGCTGCCATCGGCCCTCCAAACAGCTAGATTGATGGTCAAACATGTTTTCCGCCTGCATGGCATCCCCCGTGACCTGTTGTCTGACATGGGGCCTCAGTTTACTTCCCGTGTCTGGAGCCATTTCTGTGACGCCTTGGGGGCGAAGGCGGCGCTAACCTCTGGTCATCACCCCCAGTCTAATGGCCAGGTGGAGCGCCTCAACCAGGAGCTGGAGGCGGCCCTGCGGTGCGTAACGTCCACCTGTCCCGCTGAATGGAGCGACCACTTGGGGTGGATCGAATACGCTCACAACTCCCACGTCTCTTCAGCCACCGGCTATTCCCCTTTCGAAGCCTCCTTGGGATACCAGCCCCCGTTGTTCCCGTCGGAGGAAAAGGACATCACTGTTCCTACTGTACGACACCACATCCAGAGATGTAGGCGGGTATGGAACGCCGCCAGCCGGGCGCTTCACCGGACATCAGCCCAAAACAAGCGCTACGCAGACCGTCGACGTCTACCCGCTCCTAATTACCTCCCTGGTCAGAAGGTTTGGCTCGCCGCACGGGACATCCCGCTTAAGTCCCTGTCCAGAAAGCTTTCTCCCAGGTTCTCCCGTGGTTGATTCTCTTGTTGGTCCTGCCTCTGTTCACCTCCGTCTGCCTCCCAGTCTCCGTGTTCACCCTGTTTTTCACGTTTCTCAATTGAAGCCTGTCCAGACCAGCCCGCTCTGGTAATCTTCTGGCCAGCTTTGAAAAACTTTGCAAGAATTGCTGTGAAGGATTTTTTGAAGTATTTTCTCTGTGTGAAATTTAACTTCCCTTGTTACCTGTTCCAGGTGCGATTTCTGCCTGAGCTGTCCCAGTCCTCCATTGTGGTACTAGCTATTTCCTGGAATTGGACTGAACCTGGCTTCTTTCCTGACTCTTATCCTCTCCCTGGCGGTTTCCCCGGAGTCTCCAGTAAGAGAATGTTTCAGTTGGGTCATGTTCTGAGGTTCAGCCACTAATCATTTCTCTTTGTGTTCTTTCAGTGACGGGAGATTATATTCGCCGCTTCTGTTGTGCTTGACCAAGTTTTCAATAAACTTCTTTATTTAACAAGTTCTCTGAGTGTCTCTGCATGTGGGTTAAGTCGGCTGTAAAAATCATGACAATTATATTGTGACCCGTTAAATTAAACAAGTGATTTCTATGTTCTACACTTACTGGATTGTACAAAGATGCAGGATGACAGAATAGATGACCCTGTGGTTCCTGGAATTACCTTTAGAAACTCAATGATTATTAAATATGTGCTGTAATGTATGGTTTGCAAAATATTACAGACTAGACTAGACTGCTTAAGTGAGGCAAAAAGTCTGAGACACAAACAGTCACCATGATGAAACTGTGTATGGAGTCTAAGTATTTGATTCTTTCTTTGTGAAAACTCTTGTGATCTCCACAACTGAAAGTTTTTGTGATCCTGTTGGATTATTGGCTTTTGTCAACAAAGCATGTGTATGATTGCAGGCATACAATGCCTTGCAAAGTATTCTTCTTTCTGTAAAGTTTTCAAATATTGTCACATTACAACAGCAAACTTCAGTGTATTTTTTGGAACTGTCCGTGATAGGCTGATACAAAGTAGTGCATAAGTGGAAGGAAAGGTATATATCATTTAAATTTGTTTTTACAAAAAAAATCGATTAGGTGTGGTGCATACTGTACTGCAATTACAGCTCCATGTCCTTGAAGGTATGTCTCCATCAGCTGTCCAAATCTTGGACCAACATTCTCTCTCCATTCTTTGCAGGAGAGTTCAAGCTTAGTCAGATTCGGTGTATATTAGTTTTCAAGTCTTACCACAGATTTTCAATTAGATTTAGCTTTGGACTTTGACTGGACCATTCTAACATATGAGTATGCATTGATCTCAGCCATCCCACTGTTTTTGGGGCTGTATATCTTCTGCGCCTATGTTTTTAGCTCTATCCATCTTCCCATGTACTCTGACAGTTTGCCTGTTCCTGCTTAAAAAAAGAATACCTACAGCATGATGCTGAGGATACACAGCTTTATTTATTCATTAATCCTGATGTGCCCAACCAGTTAGATAAACTACAGGCATGTCTTGAAGACAAAAACTTGGACGACTAATTTTCCTGTTACTAAATTCAGACAAGACAGAAGTTGTCGTCTTTGCATTGGAGTCATTGAAAAAGAAACTGCTTCAATTAATGTAGACGGCATAAAATTGACCTCCAAGGATAAAGTAAAAAGCCTTGGTGTTATTTTTGACCAGGACATGTCGTTTACACCCCATATTAAATAGATTTCTAGGATTTCCTTCTTTCACCTCCAGAACATCGCCAAAATTAGAAATATCCTGTCCAGGAGTGACGCTGAAAAACTAGTCCATGCATTTGTTACTTAAAGGCTGCACTATTGTAATTCTTTAATATCTGTATGTCCACAAAATGCAGTTAAAAGCCTTCAGCTGATTCAAAATGCAACAAGAGTTCTGATGAAAATTAAAAAGAGAGATAATATTTCTCCTACTTAAGCTTCACTTCATTGGCTCCCTCCTTCTCACATATAAAGCCTTTAATGATCTAGCTCCATCATCAGAGGTCTGATTGTTCCATTTATTCCTAGCAGAGCACTTCGTTCTCAGTCTGCAGGTTTACTGGTGGTTCCTAGAGACTCTAGAAGTAGAATGGGAAGCAGATTCTATAGATAGAGTGGCTTAGGTTATCCTGAGCTATCTCTGTAGTTATGCTGCTACAGGCTTAAGTCCCTTTCACTCTCTCTGCTACATTCTCATACTACTCTCCAATTTTGCATTATTTGCTGTTATTTCACCTTTTAACTTTATGTTCTCTCTGTTTTTTCTCTTTCTAGAAGCTACATCTAGCCTGACTCTGTATTTAGCTGAGGCACCTTCCTGGAGGGGGATCTCCTCAATCTTGCCATCACGCATTCCCTGGTGGAAACAGAGGCTGGGGACTCGGGGTTGGACTCTTTCATCACCCAGGCTGAAGTCACCGAGGTGGTTAAAAAGCTCCGCGGTGGCAAGGCTTCGGGGTTGGATGAGATCCGCCCTGAGTACCTCAAGTCTTTGGATGTTGTGGGGCTGTCATGGTTGACACGCCTCTTCAACATTGCGTGGCGGACGGGACAGTGCCTTTGGATTGGCAGACTGGGGTGGTGGTCCCCCTACATAAGAAGGGTGACCAGAGGGTGTGTTCCAACTACAGGGGATCACACTCCTCAGCCTCCCTGGTAAGGCCTACACCAGGGTATTGGAGAGGAGAGTCCGGCCGATAGTCGAACCCCGGCTTCAGGAGGAGCAGTGTGGTTTTCCACCCGGCTGTGGGACACTGGACCAGCTCTATACCCTCTACAGGGTACTCGAGGGTTCATGGGAGTTTGCCCAACCGGTTCACATGTGTTTTATGGACCTGGAGAAAGCATTCGACTGTGTCCCTCGTGATGCCCTGTGGGGGGTGCTCCAGGAGTATGGAATCGGTGGCTCTTTACTAGGGGCCATCCGGCCTCTGTACAAGCGGAGCAGGAGTTTGGTTCGCATTGCCGGCACTAAGTCAGACCTGTTCCCGGTGCATGTTGGACTCCGGCAGTGCTACCCTTTGTCACCGGTCCTGTTCATAACTTTTATGGACAGGATTTCTAGGCGCAGCCAAGGGCCGGAGGGGGTCTGGTTTGGGGACCAGAGGATTTCGTCTCTTCTTTTTGCAGATGACGCGGTCCTGCTGGCCCCATCTAGCCAAGACCTACAGCATGCACTGGGGCGGTTCGCAGCCGGGTGTGAAGCGGCTGGGATGAAGATCAGCTCCTCCAAGTCCGAGGCCATGGTTCTCGACCGGAAAAGGGTGGCTTGTCCTTTTCAGGTTGGAGGGGAGTTCCTGCCTCAAGTGGAGGAGTTTAAGTATCTCGGGGTCTTGTTCACGAGTGAGGGAAGAATGGAGCGAGAGATCGACAGACGGATCGGTGCGGCTGCCACAGTAATTGGGGCGCTGTGCCGGTCCGTTGTGGTGAAGAGAGAGTTTAGCCGAAAAGCGAAGCTCTCGATTTACCGGTCGGTCTACGTTGCTACCCTCACCTATGGCCATGAACTTTGGGTCATGACTGAAAGAACGAGATCCCGGATACAAGCGGCTGAAATGAGCTTCCTCCGTAGGGTGCCCGGGCACTCCCTTAGAGATAGGGTGAGGAGCTCGGCCATCCGGGAGGGGCTCGGAGTAGAGCCACTGCTCCTCCACATCGAGAGGAGCCAGTTGAGGTTGAGGCATCTATACCTGATACCTCCTGGACACCTTCCTCGGGAGGTGTTCCAGGCACGTCCCACGGAGGAGGCCCAGGGGACGGCCCAGGACACGCTGGAGGGACTATGTCTCTCGGCTGGCCTGGGAACGCCTTGGGCTCCCCCCGGAGGAGCTGGAGGAGGTGTCTGGTGAGAGGGACGTCTGGGCGTCTCTGCTGAGTCCCAAAGCCCCAAAAGGAACTACAACCATTAATGTTTCACTTTCCTTTCCCATAGAAAGTACTTCTGGATCAGTGCTTCTTTGTTCTTTTTCTGTCTCTGCTCTGTTCTCTCAAACCCCCAGTCGGTTGTGGCAGATGGCTGCTCACACTGAGCCTGGTTCTGCTGGAGGTTTCTTCCTGTTAAAAGGGAGTTCTTCCTTTCCACTGTCGCTACATGCATGCTCAGTATGAGGGATTGCTGCAAAGTCAACGCCAGTGACTGTCCACTGTCTCTACATGCTCATCCAGGAGGAGTGAATGCTGCAAGTCACTGATTCGATGCAATCTGCTGGGTCTCCTTAGATAGAAAAACCTTTTACCAATTTGAATAATAAACAGAATCTGACTCCACTGTTTGTAAGTTAGGATTAATTGGAATGTATGAACCTGACTTGAAATCTGTATGATTTACATTAACTGACTTTGTAAAGTGCCTTGAGACAACATGTGTTGTGAATTTGTACTATATAAATAAAACTGAATTGAATGTGAGTTAATTTTCTCCCACATATAGTGTTTTGAATATAGGACAAAAAAATCAGTTTCCATCTCCTCTGACCAGCACACCTTCATCCACAACTTGGCTGTGTCTCCATGGCTTGTTGCAAACTGGGACTGGACTTCTTGGCTTTCTTTCAACAAGGGCTCTCTATTTGCCATTATTTTAACAAGTCCAAATTTGTGAAACTGATGACTAAAAGTTCCCAGACAAATATATAACAGCATTAAATCTTTTAAAAACCACATGTAATAGAGCAAATACAGATTCAGTTGTGTGGGAATATTACCAAATTAAACTGATTAATAAAAAAAGTTACTTTTTCATCTATTAAAGATTAAGGGGATGACCTGGAGAAATTGACTCTGATTACATATAACTGGATGTTTAGCTACTTAGTCAACTTCACTGCTTCAAGTAGAGAAAGGACATAAAAGTAAAAGTTTTTAATTTTTTATTAATTCAGCATTTTCTATGGTTTTGAATAGTTAAGAAGTAATTAATTGTGTTTTTTCACTATTTTTAAGAAACAATTTTCTTTTGTAGGTTGAGAATGTGGTTAGGGATAGAAAGACTGGGATCTCATGCACTGATGAGATATTACTGATCATAAAACATCACTACATTACCAGTTATTTCCTAAACCTAAAGTCTGAGCTGTATTGTTACTTGATTTCATAAACAAGTATTTTTTTCATTGGTGGGAGTGAGATGTTTCCTTTATGGGCTTTTGGATGACCAAGGGAAAGGAGCATACATGCAGAGTTTCCAATTGTAGCTTCAAATTTAGATTTTGATTAATCCGGATTATCTTCTGATGGAATATTCTTGTTTCACTTTGAGTGTATGTTTACCTTATACCCAAGGGTGAAAGTGAGGCGGTACGGTCTGGTACTGCGTACCACTAAGATTCTGCGCTGGTGCGCAGTACCGGGAAGAGGGAAGAACAGCTGTCTGCTATGAAGCCGTCATCCAGAACCAGCTACGGCTGCAAAAATTCACGAGCACACAAAGATCAGATTCGCTACCAATAGTCTGTCTATCACACGACTTAATCTGTTTATAAATATAGCTATTTTCCACTCATTCCAAATTGTTTCTGACTGTTTGTGCTATGCTGGAGCCTCAATGCTCTTGCTTTGCTTCTCTCCCCTCGGAGCTTGAGGCTGTTGTGAACGGCCAGCCTTTAAAACGAGCACCGCTACGTTTAATGTCTGTCTGCTCGCTGCAAAATACCCCAGTTAAAAGCACAGGGAGAGTAACTAGTTGTGTTTCATGTTATTTTGCTGAATTACAACAGCACAGTACAGCTTGTGACCAGAGATTTCACATACACTACATGAGAGTGTAAGCGCGCTTACCTCCAAAACAGAGCGGTTGCCAAGGAGATCGATGCGTTTGATTTAATGGACTGGGAGATTTTACACAGGTGGTGCACAGACATAAAAAACCGCCGCTTGCATTAGGACAGGACAAACAATAAATAACTTACCATCTACAGACTTTTAAATAAAAACTGCGAATACAACCGAACTATCAAATTTTTTATTTAAATGAAATCAAAACTTGACCACAATGCAGAGAACAACAACTTCTTTGTTCAAAAGAAAAGGAAACTGAAGATGAAAAGTTATGCATCAGAAAATGGTTTATCATTGTGGGTTCAATTCCTGGCCAGGGGTCTTTCTGCATGGAGTTTGCATGTTCTCCCTGTGCATGCGTGGGTTCTCACCGGGTACTCCGGCTTCCTCCCACAGTCCAAAGACATGCCTGTTAGGTTAATTGATCACTCTAAATTGCCCTTAGATGTATGAATGAGTGTGTGTGTGCTTGGTTGTTTGTGTGTTGCCCTGCGATGGACTGGCAACCTGTCCAGGGTGTACCCCGCCTCTCGCCCATAGACTGCTGGAGGTAGGCACTATGGAATAAGCGGTAGAAAATGACTGACTGACTATATATATATATATATATATATATATATATATTTCAATCAAACTTCTTCAGTTGGTTTCAGGATATTTTGAGAGTATAAAAAACTATTATTAACCCAAAACATAAGAAGCTGGGTCCAAATACAGATAAAGCACATATTCCGATAGCAGTTATCTAAAATGTGAACAAATTTAACAGCTAAACAGCTACTAGAATATGTAGCAGTATGTCTTTACTCCCACTTCTAACGTCAGTGGTAATTCTTTTCATATAAACTGCATAAGAAGGTTAATTTCAAACCCAAATATTTTATTTTCTATTTTGGTCACATTTTTTGATAACACCTATGAAAATGTGACCAACTGTGTTTCAGTTCCACATTTTAACAGCACTTTCTGGAGTCACAAGATCTGGCAGAATGACATGTAAAACCTGAAACAGACAACACAATAAACTCTACAGCAACACTGCCAGAAATAAGATGGATAGTCATCCAAAACCTTCTATACATGTTTTCATCTGGTTATCCAGCACTTTGCCTGCAAACTGAAAGTAAGCTTCATTAACTTTGATTATCACAGTTTTAATTATTAAATGCTTGGTAAAGTCGTCTTGACAGGCTAAATAAAGACTGCTGTTCATATTGTCGACCTCTTGTCTTGTTCTGCATCACTGATTAAAAGTCGTGTGATGCAAACATCCCGGTGAATGAAGCTGCTGCTGTTTGACAGAAGATGGGCGTTGCCTGTCAAATCAAATTCCCAACCCTTTCCCTGACACGCCTCCAGAACAAAAGCACTTCTTCCTCTCAAGCAAACTTGGGAAATTCTTCATTAAGGAGGGTCAAAACCACAGGGTCCCACATACTCTGTTTTCATTGGATAAATCCTTTGCCTGTCAGCTACATCCCGAGTGACGTCAGCAGCAGCAGTAGCGCCACACCGGGGCTCTGGAGTGGGTGACGAGGAGCGACCAGAATCACCAGGAAAAATTAAAAGGAGCCACAAAATGCACGGACAAGAAGTGTCCGTTTAATTGTCTGAAGTCTGTTTTCCAATCTTGAGGTGTTTCCGTCACCGAGGTCCATCAGGAAAGCTTGAGGTTGAAGCCATGACGGCTGTCTGTCAGTCCAGGCTGTGTGGTTTTTAGGGATGGCTTCCTTAGCTAGCCTACCCAGCTAACAGTAACAGTTAGCCTGCCCTGCTCACTGGGTTCCAGTGTGGAAGAGATAGCAACAGCTCTGAGCTCATACTCTCATTTGGATTATCCCCAGTCGTGTTGTTCTCCGAGGACCATGAGACAGCGAGCCAGGCAGTCTGGATGATCAGTTTGACGGCGGTTACTTGTCACAGCTCGGGCGTATCTTCCAGGGAAGGCTTTTCTGGGCGGCTAGGCTCGCTCTCGGCCAGGCGACCAGTAGATTGGATCGTATAGATGTGGCCGTGGAAGCCTGTTGTGTTCCGTCTCTAGGACTGAAGTTGGAAGTTTTTCTTTATATTTTTCCACAAGGAAATGTCTTAAAAGTTCGTAGAAAATCGTTAACATTGACGAATTTATTTACTCGTTTAGCACGGCAGCAGCTAGCTAATTTTACAGGCTAGCCTCCCAAGTTAACGCATCCAAACTAAAACCAGCTCAGTTTAGGGGATGCATCAAATTAGAGGAGTTATTTGCACTTCTGGAGCCATCTAATGCGAACACGTTGCACTGCAGATTTTCTGTGATCCGTTCACTGCCCTCGTAGTATTTATTTATTTTTTTAACCGAGGCAAAGCTGTCAAATATTAAACATTTGACAGCAATACTAACCCCAGCAGAGGAGGCCAGAATCTGCACCAAGGAGCAAGACTGTCACAAACTTTAAAGTGGACTCCTGCACTCTGATACTCTTTGTGGTGGTGTGGCCCGGCACTCCTTGTAAGACGGGCTTTTTCCCCCAGCTCATGCGGTGATGACTTTGGAGCCCATGATGGCTTGTTGCCTGAGTGAGGAGGCGAAGGAGTCCAAGCGAATCAACGCTGAGATCGAGAAGCAACTCCGGCGAGATAAGAGAGACTCACGAAGGGAGCTGAAGCTGCTGCTCTTAGGTAGGTCTGCATGATCACCAAAGTTGTTTTTTTGGGGGGGAAAGATTGCTGAATTTGACCTCGGTGCCCTCAGAGCAAAACTGCTGGACGTAATTGTACGGCTCAGGTTGAACATGCAAAACACTGGGACGATAATTGCTAAAGCCACATTACTCAGGCCACCGCAGGATTTGTTTGGGATATGATATGCAAAAATCGAAAATCACACACGGTTCAGAGTGGTTCCTGCAGAGCAATGTGAAAGTGCACAAGAGCTAAACTCAGTGTATAAAATATGCTCAAATATACAGAATCAGCCTCAGTTATTGGCTCTCCTTGTGAAGATGTTTTTAAAAAAAAAAGCAATAAAATAGATGACTATTTTATCATAGCATGACCTCACAAAATTGTAGAAAAATTCAATCTTTTAATTTAAGCACAGTTATGCAGTAAGAAAAAAATAAATCCAAGATTAAAGAGTGTTTTTTAATAAAATAACCAAAGCAACACATGTTGATACCATAACAATTTCTATAAAATGTAAATGAACTTAAGAATTTAAAAAAATGTAAGGTTTACCTAAAATTGACCTGAGTTTATAGGAGCTTTATGTAAAGAGGCACTTCTCCGGGTGAATTTATTAACAAAATGTGCATTGAAGCGCATGGTTAATACATAGGTATAGAACAGTTGGAGATCTTAGTTTTGATGCGTTTAATAAAAAAGGGGATTTCCTAATATTTGCTGATCGCCGATCAGAGTCAAACAAGGTGAAGTTATCAGGGTCTCGTCTCTTATAGATTGGCTCATCTATTATTAGTAATCCAGAACTGGCGGGCAGATGTGGCCACTAGACAACAACTACTTGCCTAGATTTTCCTCTTATGTACATTCAGAACAATAATTGAAAAACTTTAAAACAACTGGAACTGTGTGAAACAAGGATGGACGCCTGCCAATGTTTATCTTGTCACCACACAGTCAGGATGGTTAGGCAGGTAAACATCTCTGCTGCTTTCTGTTGGGGAACTGCAGCCAAGAGTGGTTTCCTGCACTCACAGTCAGTTTTATAAGGCTTTTGTGCAAATATTTACAAGGGGTGCCAATAATTATGGAGGGTGCTGTATAAAAATAAATTACCAAAGGAACAATTTTAGTTTTACTTACGGTTGTTCCCTCTAACCTCCTATCCTTGCTTGAGAATATTATCAGAATCTGTAAAAAATATCTCAGGTTTTGTTTTCATTTTCCTTCTAAATTTCTGATAAACAAGTTCTTTAACGGTTGTAATCAATCTATAAACAGCGACAACGGCATGGAAAGAGTAAAGTAATGAAACATATGCTTTCCTTTCTTTGTTTATGCCAGCACAGCCTCTTGGTGTTGACTATGCTAAGCCTCTTCATGAAGTAAACATAAAACATTTTAACCCTGTAATCCTAACAGATGAAAACAAAAATGAACATTCTTGTAGTTACTAGTGGCGTTGTGTATATTTTATTATCCACTTTCAACATTGCAATAGATTTGTGCGTCTGTAAAACAAGAGAGCAAGGGGTTGGTTATTAATGAAGTCTGCTACAAAGGAAGCAGCTCTCTCTGGGTGTCTGGGCTAGATATGGCATGGTCCGCTTTGGGAAATAACTAGTGCCCGAGGAGTTGGCTAATTTCTAAATTAAAACTGGAGTAATAAAAACAACTGTGCACTTTGCAGTAATTGTCCTGTTAAAAGTAGACTGTCACGCACTACGCTGAAGCAAAGGTTTTTCCCGGGATACAGATCTGCTTTTCTGAAGAAGCGGCAAGGACACGAGATCATGTTAAAGGATATCTAGTGCTCTCTGGTTTGTTGTCACAGGTGACTAAATACAAACTTCCTGCTGGTCAGGATGTTCGCTCTCATGGCGGAGTCAACATTTATCAAGCATAGCAACTTATAGTGATAAATGTTTCCTTGTTTTGTGTCCTTGACAGTATTTGTTCATGCGATGTAGTGTCCTTGCCAGGTCCTGAGGGTAGATGGACAAGTCAAAATCAAGACAATGCCTTGTAATTTTATCGTTTTTCTCTTGTCAGTTTAGTAGAATAAAGATGTGAAAGCTTGAGCTGATTGAATTGAACTATAAATATTCTGATTGCAAGACCACTATTCCTAAAATGTGAATGAATCACCAAATAGTTAGGCAGACAATCCAAATTTTAACTTGACTGTCTCTTGATGGACACCCCTTCAAGAAATCCAAAATGCACCAAAGTTTGCTTTTAAGTGGATGGACTTGAGGTTTTTGCAGGGTTCTTTCATGGCCTCAACAATTAATTAACCACTGTGGCTAATTGTCAACAAATTCAATTAGCCACATGCCAAGTTGATTAGCCACAACCCGATTACAGCGTTGGTTAAAAAAAAGCTTCCATGGTTTAAACTGAACTCAAATGTAATTTATTAGAAACTTAGACGAAGAACTTTGAGAATAATTTCTGCAGACTGAAACAAGCAGTAGTTTAGTGCTGGTTGTAAAACATAAAGTAACTCCTTAAATGTGCATGTCACTCAGTCCAGCTAGCAGTAACTAGGTACTGCTTCTCGCTGACCAGCAGTGTTCGGCGGCATCTTCTCCGGGTCAGTGGACTGGGTGTCAAAACTAGGAATTGAAATTTAAAATCAGAATGTTAGTTCCTGCTCCAGTCGATTCTCGAGACACAGTGGCCAACCCTATGAGGAAAAATACACATCCTACATCTGTCAATAATAAATCAGATTTTAAAATCCTTTAATCAGAAGAAGTGGATATTTAATGCCAGCTTTATTTAAGGCTGGTCATTTTTAAATGGCAAGACTCGCAAGATGTGCTGGTTCGTTTGAAATACGTCTTCAAACACTTATTTAAAATATAAAAGCATTTCCAGTAGATATGCTGTCAACAGTTTTTGTGATAATTATGCAGTGGAATGGGGAGTTATTGAGTTATTTGGAAGACACCTCAGTAGGGGTGGATGATATAAAATTAAAATGTTACTACAATATTATTTGTTTTATTATTGTATAATAAAAGTGACGATAAAACTGTGCGTTCTCACTTTCATTCTCTATATAAATGTAGATTACAGGAGGCCTTTTTTCCACATCTCATAGTTGGTGTTGGTGAGCTGTGGTTGTCTCACTTCATTTGGAAGTTATCTTGGATGTCTTTTATCCTTTTAATAGACTTCCACGCTCTATGTGGCTTTATTATTTTTGGGTTTATGTGTTGGACCCCCAGTGACTCCTGGTTTTATAAAACCTACCATTGCATTTAGAAACAGTTGAACTCTGTTTTTGTTATTTCACTGCTCCTGGTGCCGGTAGTAAATAAGCTTTGCAGCTTTAACCAAATATGTTTTGTTTTTTGTTTTTTCAGCTAAAAATATGTAACTCCGGCATTGCTTGGAGTCATGTGTGTTGCTTACTTTGTTCTGAACTAGACTTGAAGCTCTTTGTGGCATTGTGGTTAGAGCTTTCTCTAGTTTTGGTTTGAAGCGGCACAATAAGCTGCTCATCTGCTACCTGTGAGGCACACTGGTGGTTTTGTTTGAAGTTTTAAGGGAAGGCAATTAATCCAGCTGTTTTATCAGCAGCACCAAAGAAAAATAACGTCCTCTTTGGTGTGGTAAAGCGGGTACAGAGTGGAGCAGTTAGAGGAGCACGGTCGCCCGCTCTGTACTCTGTGAAAGAAACCAGTGACTAAAATGTGCAGAGATTTCATTAAGTGCTGTTTTTACTTGTGACTTTAGTTTTTATAGTACAAATGTAGTTTTAAAGGCTTTTTATGCCTTCAGTATTTCTGTCAAACCTAGTCTAAAATGAATAACCTGTTTCTGGTGAATGGTGAAACCGGCACATAACTTCATCATTGTTGATAACCGGCTATTAAAGCAAACACAAATCCTAGTGATCAGACCTATTTTTCCTCTCTTTTCATGTGCACAATGCTATTCAAATTGTCTTTGACTGTTATGCTAAGTCTAAGGTGACTTTCAGAGTTTTGCAGTTTAGCAATATCTTGATAAACCGAGCATATACTTCAGGTTTACACAGCTACATTCACACCTAAAAACATCATAAGTTTATTTTGTCACAGAAATGTAATGTATCAAAATCTACATCGCTCTCATCTGCCATTGTCACTTTTGTTTGAGCAATCTGCTTCGACCTACAATGAATCAGGCACTGAAACAGGCTTTGAATCTGGGGACAAGAAGGACGTATTTGTGGGCTGCATTTGGCCTTCGAAGGTTGCAGCCCTTCATTTTTGGTTCTAGATAATCCAGAGCTGTTTGCTTACTTTTTTTGAAATTATCAAAATATTGTCAAAATATTATCAGGAAAATGTCAAGCTATGTTGTGATATGAGTTCATTAATATCAAACACCCATAGGGAAAGCCCGATGTCCTTTGACCATTCATAAATCCTGAGATTCCTCGTTTTACAGTTGTTTCCATTTTAATCACCGAATTCTGGAGTTCTGTCTGCGTCCTCTACATATTCCAACTAATCAGGCCCTGGGTTTGTCCTGGAACATGCTGGACTTGAAAATGTTGGTAGCTTTTTCATAATTTCAAAGTCAGATTTTACATCACCAAGAGAATAGACAGACTTTTTGTTTATTAATGCTAAATGCATTAACATAAGATGCTAAGCAAATGCAGTTTTAATGCGTCAGTTTGGTAATGATTTCATTTTGGTTTCAAAATATTAGTAAAATGGTGTTTAATAGCAAATCTTCTCTAACACATATACATTTCCTGTGTTTCTAATATAAGTAATTAATGACAGCTAAAGAAAGGAAGTCAAGAAAATATTTTGAATGCAGCTCTTTATCTCTTTGTATCTTGTTAGAGAACTGGTTAAAACCTGTTTTGACAGGTTAAAGCTTTGCCAAAAAAAAAAAAACAAACAGATTGGAAATTGCCCATAAAATTCTGTTTGGTGTATCTCTACTAGTGATCCACATTGATTCTTGTTGTCATTTAGTTATTCTTAATCAAGGACTAGATGATCTTCTGGCTATTTGCTGCTTCTTGTCTCTGCCAGTTTCTCTTCCCAACTCTACCACCACCAAGGTTAGGTAGACACCTAACATGTGTGTAATGAAAACACACGCAGGTATATCATGTAACTTGTATTTGCACAAAATGCAATGTGACCCAAACACCTCTCTCAAATATGTACATGGTCTCATAAGCACAAACCTTGGTGCAGGATCAGATGTGAAAATGTCTTTAGCGGAGCTGGTCTGTTGAGGGTTTTTGTCATTTAATTTTTGTTGAAGTTTTAACTTTAATAAAAATATAATATCATAATCATACATAACAGAATAGCATGTTCAGACATGCTTAGTTATGGAATCTAAAGGATCATTAAAAAAATAAAAGTGAATATTTAGAAAAACTATTTTTAGGAGTTTCATTATTTGGAAGATCATTAGATCAGATTGAATTTTAATCGAACTAACACATTAAACCTCAACTACACCCCCACCTTTTGGCTACTAAAGAAGATATTTAGGATAGCAATGGTGCAGTTCGACTCCGATTCACAGCATCAGGACCATGATCAGTTCATGCACGTCACCGGAGGCAGCGCGGGACTTTCAATAAAAATGTTAAGATTCTGAATTAAGACATGCACAGTGAGCACACATCTGATCTCTTAATGTGTGTGTATTGCTTAAACAGGTTAGCAGTATCTGGGTTAATGAGTATTTGTTTTTTGACAACACCCAAAGTTGTCTCGTGCACGGAGCTGCCTACGCCCATTATGGCTTCTTTTAGCAAATCACACAGTGAAATAAGCAGATAAGCCTTGAGTTGGCCATATTTGTTTGCCTCCATGTTGGCTGCTTCCAAGGAAACGGCAAACATGGTAGGTTTTTGTTGAAATAACAAGACTGCAGACAGTTGAGCTAAACAGTACACACTGAAAAGATAAAAAGGCAGAAAAGAAACTGAGTATGTTTGTACAGCAGCATTTTGAGGCATCACTGGGATGCCTCCTCGTAACTCAGCTATCCTCAAAGGTACTTTGGATTGCTGAAGGCAGAGGTGAAGCATACTTTATTAAGTTCTTCTCACTCTTATGATTACATGTTAGTATGATTGTCAGCTATTAACTAAAATCACTTTTTTTTTTTTGCTAGGCTTTTTACTTTTGTATCTTTTCTATCTGTAATTTCGGCCTAATAAACTAAACTGTGTCTTGACTGCATCAGTCATAACCAGTTATTCCAGTTGCCTTTTACAGCTTTCCAAATAATACTCTATGGTGCCTTATAAAATGCAGTCAGAACATCTGTATTGCTTAACCGGTTGTATTAGTTGCTTGGTTTCTTTTTGATTAACCACAACCCTTTCCACTCATTGGATGTGTTACGTAACTTTTATTGTTCGGGCGACGTTGTCAGTCAGTGGTCCATTCGTAAGGTTAATGTTTTTTGCACCATATTTCTTCAAATTAAAGCCAGAATGTTTGACTTACTGCAGCAGACCATTATAAGAGGCGGTGGTTTATTAAAGTGATGTCTTTAGCTCCTTTCACAAAACACTTGAAGATTAAGGTGCTGTTTTGCCACCTCCAAGGGGTTAGTGAAAGGAGTTATGTGGCAGGGGGTTGAGGTCAGCCTGACTGTTACTTCACAGCTACGTGGGATTTCACTGTGTCCACCTGTGATTTATGAACGGCCAGAAGCTGCTTTGGGTCCGCTCGCCTTTGCAGGTTCATGACAGAAATGTTTTGTAAAACACTGTAGTCCTCATCGTCATGTTTCGTATTTGTGGTGAGTTATAAAGGCAAGACAGGCAGGTTTGTCATTCTTTACTCTTTGTCGCGTTGCTGTGGTGGTTGAGCAAACTGAGGTCGACACACCCGGAGTTTCGGTAGATATGTAGCAGTCAGATCCATGAAGGACTGCCTAGTCCCTCTCATGTCTGGTTCATTACCGATGCACACCGCCTCATTAGGAGCGCGAACTATTAAATACGAACCCGCAGGTGAAGACCTGACGTTTCAGGTGTACGGCATAACATTAGTGGGTTTTGGTTAGCATTGGATATTGGCTCCAAGACTGATGGAGTTGCATCTGGTGGTGAATATGCAGAGTCACGGGAACGCACAAGTTTGACACTTGGAAATATAGATCCAAGCAACAATTTTAAAGTCAAGAGATCTGAAATCCATTCAATGAAATCTAGTACAAACCACTGTTAACTATTTAATATATTTCTAACTTTGTAGAAGTTCTGGGCAGCTCTTCTGTTTCTTTTTTTGAGCAGATAAATTGGACGCTAGCCTTGTAGTTACACAGAATAAACTGGATTTATCATTCAGCTACTGCAAGCAGGTGTGAAAGTATTTTAGCAAACATTTAGGTGAGAGATGTTTTAATGGTCGGCCATTACGGTTATTTGTTATTTGAGAAGATTTTGAATTTGGATCCGTATTTCTGATGGTAAAAAAATGTTTGTTTCTTCCCTACAACACATTATATAATGTCATAACTTCAAATGTTTTTTTTACAATACTTGGCCTAAAAGTCACAGTAATAAAAAGTCGATTTTAAAATAAATGAAGACATCTTTATTGCTTAAAACAATTGACTTCAAAATTTTTTTTAAATTTGTTTTTAATTTACCTAATTTGGACTTTTTATTTTGCACCGTTTACTTGTTTGAGTCACAGGTAGTTTTCTGTATAACCAGTCGATGACCCGATTAGATATGGTCATATATTGGCACTTTCTACCTGAGCTCATGCAGAAACCTTTCTACTGATTCTGGAGGTTGGCCGTTTCGCATGTGTGGGCGTTGTGCTCACCTGTCGTTATGAATAATGAAAACTTTGAAGGTCAGAAAAGGAGTCCTGGCCTTGCATGAGTAGTCATCTGTGTTAAACAGCAGCTGACACTTCTACCACATCCAAGATAAACTGGGCAGTAGATGGCATTGCACTTTTTTTCCCCATGAAATACTTGCATGTCTTAATATTAAGTTTTTTTCTGTTTGATATAAGTTGGAATTTGTAGTTATTTCACAAGTGATGGATGATTAAAGTATTTGCTGAAGTCAGGTTTCTCTTATTTGGCGGGTTACTTCCTGGTCAGGTTTCACTCTGCCGTTACCAGTGCAAGGAACCAGGGTGACGTTTCAATTGGGAAAGCAATAGGAGGCCCACCAGCAACAAAATAACATTGCTTTTATAGAACCTTTAACATTAATAAGAAGCATAATAAAGAGTTTATCTATGTGGCAGTTGCCTTTATGCCTGGCAGATGAAACTGCAGAGAATGCATATTTGAAATCTTAGATGAAATATTTGCAAATTGGTCTAACATGTTTATGTAGTTTTATGCATATTATTATACAGTGTTTGCAGTTTTAAACTGTTGCTATAAACACATCAGATTATCAAATATGACTGTAAAACTAATATGTGCCTCAGGTGTATGGCATAGAATATATGGAGAATTTCAATCCAACTTTGAATAACTGATTATCTTGCATCTGTTAAAAGCAATATTGTCTGTACAAAGTAAGTTAGCATTGGACTAATTTCTCTTAGTAATGCTGGATTATTAGCATTTGAAAGACTTATCTGAATGAGTCCTTTTTATATGTATGTCTCTGCTAGAGGATGTGCTCCGTAAAATCAAAAGGGTTCTAGATCTAATCCGTGACCATGCTGGGAGATACTAAAGACTACATGAGTTTCTTGATTGGAAACTGCAAAACCTTTTTACAGTGGAATAGCTACACAACTGTAACTGTTTCTGTACAACAAGCAATTTGAATAATTGGGAACCTAAATAATGAAATTAACATCTTAATCCTTTAGAAGGAAAAGTATGCAAGGAATTTTCTCAAAAGTAGAAAAGGGATCCCGCACATAAACTCACCCTCCTCCTATCTCAGTCTTGTTGTTTTGCAGTCTGTTCTTCTAGGAGTTCTGCACAAAAGAAGCAGTCTAATGACCTTATAAAGAACGTATCTAATTTCCTTGTTTCTGCTGCCAATACCTGCTGTTTTAAAGACCGACGCAGTGAGCCAGAAGCTTATCTTCAAGTTCAAACAAGTGTGATAATAATGTTCATGTTTACAGTTTGGTTCAGTATGTTAAAATAAGCCCTCCTATTACAGCAAAGGATTTTATTTTAGGTACCAGTGGGAAGAAGGAGAGAAAGCCGATACAACTGGTGAAGGCTAGTTGACAAAAATGTTGACGAGTTAAGAAAAATAAGAGTCTTTTAGGCCCACATTGTTATACCATAGAATCTTTAGTGGGCTGCCTACCATTTCATTCCCATGTACAAATTACACACCAGTTTATTTCTCTGGACAGTTATGTATTTTTGTGGATTTGTAAAGGTAATCGCTTATAAAAAAAGCTCAAATCTCATGTATTATTTTATATTAAGTTAATTATTGTGGTTCTGATTATCATTTGGGCCAGTTGATTCCTATAAAATATGATAGATTATGTCCCCTTACCAAACCAAAATAATACTTTGACCTCTTGCTGGTAGATATTAACATGAGAAGAATATCAAGACTTAGAAATGTCTGTTGTCAAGGCCTGCGGCAGACAGCTCCATTTAGTAAGAGTCAAGTACAAAATGACCAAAACTCAAAGGTATGAAGATCCTTTTGCTTTGACATCACAGCAGGAAGAACAAGTTCTAAGTTCACAATGTGGCTCGTTAAATTTTTTACCTACCAAACAATGTTCATATATGTTGCAATACATATTAAGTGATACTTGTTCTCAGCATTGCAATATTAATTGTCAACAAAAACCTTTTTTCAGGTCATTTTCACAGCTAATAGCCCGTGGACCAGGTACTATTGGGGCCTCGGTTTTGATTGACGTTGCCACATTCTGCTGGCCCCAGTTTGCTTTCACAATGCAGTTTGTCAAACTATTTGTACCTTTTTATGGATGAATCCCAGGGCCTCAATTTTCTGCTAATTACTCAGAAAACGTCATTGTTCTTGTGAGTTTTTACCAGCAGCTTTGATAAACGTTCATCTGACCATAGTTTTATCAGAACTATTAATTTGTCCTCTCTACATATGAAGAACCATGTCTCCCGGTAATCTTGCTACAAGCGTATTTGTTTTGGTTTTGTTTACCCACAATGCCCTGCATTGTAGTCCCCTTCCTGCATTGGCTCACTTGAAGCGGTCCAAGTTCTATGTTTTTAGGCAACCAGTTTGCTTCTTTGATCCGCACTAAAGTTTGATTGCACAATCACACCTCCCCAAACAAGCAGCCCTAGCAACGTGCTAGACTTCGATGTAATAGGGCTTTTGACCCAGCTATAGTAGTGATTGCTCCATATATGCGCTGCTGTTGCTAAGTCGGGCTCTAGCACACCAGAAGCTGTAGACTCTAACATGACCCTTTGTAGCCTCCCATCGAGGCTCCTTTGTGGAGAATAGAGTTTAAATTCCTAAAATAATTTCTGGAAAAGTTTCCACAAATGGACACTCAGTAACAATTAAGTTTTTCTACATCGAGTCAGACCTCCAACTGTGCCGTCTGACCCAACTCTCTGCTGTTTAATTATTGCAGTAATTAAAACTCTTTGGACATCACTTCCTGTTTGATGTGCTTGGGTAGTTTTCTAAAGAATCATTTACTGAAGTTCTGTTCTCTTCTTTGTCACCCTCTGTGCCTCCTTTTTGACCCTTTTGTCTATTTTGCACTTTCTTCTATTTGTGTTGATATTGAACTTTGGGAGGAATGTTTTATTTTGCCGAAAGACTGTTATTCAAGGTTAGTGGCTTTATGAGTTATGTGAATAAGTTGCATGAGCGATAGTTTTTTTTCTCTAGTTATCTCATAAAAGTTTTGTATTAGTGTTTTTATGTAATGAGGTGTCAGCCTATTAGAACACTATTTTGAGATCATCAGAACTGCATGTCGACACAATGGGATGAATGCATTTCTGTTTTTGTCTTTCCTTAGCATATCTAGTCTATATGTGGGTGTGACTATTTTATCAACATAGATCCTGCTGGTGGTTGACAACTAGCTGATTTATGTCACCTACACCACAAATAAATCAAATGGCAAAGCATCATAAAACAACCCAAACGACCATGAATGACTTCTTTAATGCAAATGAATGCTGATGGGAATGTACCAAAAAGTTGCAGTCTCTAACGTGCTTTTTGCAATAAAACACTTGGTAAGAAAACTCCTGAAGTAAAAACCTTTAATATTAATAAAACTAGGCTCTCTATTTAAGCTTCAGATCTTAGATTTTCATATTTTGTTTAATGCATGATGCAATTTTAAAGTTCTTAGAAAAGTTCACTATACCCTTTGTAAGTTGACAAAAAAAAAATGTTGGATGGAGAAAGAAACAAAAGGCAAATATTTGGTTTACACGACTGCCATAAATTGCTTTTGTCTGACTGGAGAGAGCTGGGTGAAGATGTTTTTGGTTAAACAAAAATCTAATCAAAAGCCAGGTTCTCTGTATCCAGGCTGAGGCCGATCAGCTGGTGTTTTCTGCCACATTTTTAGAAGCACACTGAAGGATTTGTTATTTGAACTAGCTGAACCCCTTTAGGAGTCTCTCCAATGAGTGTATGGTTGATTTGTCCATTACAAAAGCTTCTGCCTGCTGCCTCAGCCAAGAGACGGTTGCATTGAGTTGACTTGATCATATGTGCAAAATTCAAATCCATTTGAAGGCAAACACTCTTCTCCAAATACTAGATGGTAGACAACAGTGCTATAGGTGGAAACAGACTGAGTGCAGATGTATGAGGAGGTTTAGTTTGATAATTAATATTACAGAGGATTCAATGAATTTCCAAACCCCAACGTTGCCAAAAAGGAGACATTGTTTTTAACTCTGTAATCTACACGTTTTGCCCTTAGGTTCTCTGTTGGCTAGTAAATTTAAAAAGTCATAGGGGGTGACGCATATTTCCCATGCCCTCAGGTCTTCTTGTCAACCGTCTAATTGCTCAATTCTGATTCATTGTGTTTTTCTGACTTTCTTATTCTGTCCCTTACATCCTAGTGGCCCTTCACTCTTCTGTTGAGCTCTTGAATGAAATATAAAATGGTCTCTCTAGTAATGTCTTGACAATCACTATTTATGGCCCACACCTAAAGACTTCTTTCTGAAGGGGAAACTCCAGCGTTGTCTGACCTGCTTTCCTCAGTTTGAAGATCCAGTTTGGTGTGAGCTGAAGCAGCGCTCACGGGACTCCCTCACTGTACACTCCACTGTCTGTTCATGTCCTTGGAAGACATTTTAACTGCTTCGTCTGGGGAATGCCAGTTGTACTACTTAGCACAACACACATTCCATCATCTAAACGGCCACTGCGGTTATTCTGCAGTAAATTGGCTCCAACAAGTGTTCAATTTTATGGAAAGATAGACTCATTACAATTAACAGCCTTTTTTCTGATCAGAAAATTTTTAACTAATGGAAAACTTGACCATTTCGTTGCTAAAACTTTAGGGTCAGAGTGTAGTTTTTTTTAAGTGTTCCTCAGGTTTTGTTTATAACCAGTTGATATCTTAGCTGCAGTGAATAATTCTTAGTGTCTCCATTTTTGGTGAAACAGACACTAGTTTTTTCAGTTAACATCTAGTCTTTTCAAAACTAAACCAGATGTCTGCCTAGGAAAACACCTTCCGGTCTCAAACATGTCATTGGAGTTAATCTGCTGCTTGAGCTCATTCCAGTGTTGTTATTTAGAAGTAGGGAGACAATAGGAGCAGTGCTGCATGGTGGCGCAGTTGGTGGGACTGTTGCCTTGCAGCAAGAAGGTCCTGGATTCGAATCCCAGCCTGGGGTCTTTCTGCATGGAGTCAGCATGTTCTCTCCATGCATACATGAATTCTCACCAGGTACTCTGGCTTCCTTGGCTGCTGGGTTAATTGGTTTCTCTAAATTAGAGATGGGCACCAGACCCCTGCGTCACTGCAAGGATAAGCGTCTATATCCAATGGAAGGAGACAACAGAAGCTCATCCATGACCGTTTCAGAAATTCAATTCAATTTTATTTATATAGTGCCGTTTTATAACACATGTTGTCTCATGGTACTTCACAAAGTCAATTCAGTCAAATCATACAGATTTCAAGTCAGGTTCATACATTCCAATTAATCCTAACTATCGAACAGTGCAGTTGGATTCAGTTATTTATTCAAATTGGGTAAAAGGTTTTTCTAACTAAGGAAACCCAGCAGATTGCATCCAGTCAGTGACTTGCAGCATTCACTCCTCCCGGATGAGCATGTAGAGACAGTGGACAGTCACTGGTGTTGACTTTGCAGCAATCCCTCATACTGAGCATGCATGTAGCGACAGTGGAGAGGAAAAACTCCCTTTTAACTGGAAGAAACCTCCAGCAGAACCTGGCTCAGTGTGAGCGGCCATCTGCCACGACCGACTGGGGGTTTGAGAAAACAGACCAGAGACAGAAAAAGAACACGGAAGCACTGATCCAGGAGTACTTTCTATAGGAAGGAAAAGTAAAATGTTAGTGGATGTAGCTCCTTTAGTGGTTTCGTCTAGGAAGAAAAAAACAGATAAATTCTGACCCAGTTTTCAAGTTTAGAGTCTGAGAGAGAGCACATAGTGATAGTCACAGTAAAAGCTCAGTCAATTGCTATATCTAGGAGAGAGAAAGGGTTAAACACTGAAAGACAGGGCCATTTGGATCATCAGTAGAGGGTGAGCATTAAGTTGTTGCCAGCAGAAGCTCGGACGATTCCCCTCTCCAGAAAGGTGTCACAGGTAGACACAGAGCCAGGCCAGACGTAGCTTCTAGAAAGAGAAAAAACAGAGAGAACATAAAGTTAAAAGCTGAAATAACTGCAAAAAATGCAAAATTGGAGAGTAGTGTGAGAATGTAGCGTAGTGTCTGCCTCACGGACTAAAACTGGGAGCTGGTTCCACAGGAGAGGAGCCTGATAACTAAAGGATCTGCCTCCCATTTACTTCTAGAGACTCTAGGAACCACCAGTAAACCTGCAGTCTAAGAACGAAGTGCCCTGTTAGGAACGTATGGACCAATCAGATCTCTGATGTATGATGGAGCTAGATCATTAAGGGCTTTATATGTGAGGAGGAGAATTTTAAATTCTATTCTGGATTTAATAATAAAAATTGTTGTAGTTTTCTATTCAGCTTTTGTCACCTGTTGGATAATTCAACGCACTGAAACAAATTGTCAAAGTTTACCCTGGCATAAACAAAGGTTAAGTAGCTCAAAGCTGCTTTACTTATTTATTTTTTTAAGAAAAACCTTCTGGACAAGATTTTCTGCTTTCAGAAGAATCAGAATCAACAGTGCTAAATGTATATATGGACAGCATATTAGTCTCATGACCTGAAAGTCCAAAAGCATTTTTAATATCATTAATCATTTCTCTGTAAAGGGATCTTAATTAAAAATTTATTAAGAAAAAAAAAAAGTAATGAGCATAGTGTGTTAAGATCCAAAACTAATATTAGAAAAACATTTAGGAAAATATTCTTCTTTGTTGGGGCCGATTAATTCAAAGTAGCCATTTACGTCGTTTTGTAAATTCCTTGTAGGTTTTCTACATGAACAGAAATGTTGCCAGAAGTTTATCATCGCATAATGTCTGTGTTAGCAACAAACATACATTCAGTGGGAATCTGTATGGATTTGGAGTAAATAGATCTCCAACATTTGCGTTACTTGAATGTAGTAAAGTTATAGCAGTGGTAAAGGAAAAGCAATATTCAGTGAAATTATTTAGTAGATTAAAAAAAAAAAAGCTGTTTGACTCTAGATTAGGTCTGCACAATTTATCGTAAATATATCTCCTGTGAAACGTTAGTATGTGCAATATTATTGTGTATTTTGAATGCAATGCCTGGTGCCATTTTTAAATAAGCCTCAGGGTTTCATTCTTTTCGTGCTAATAATATCTCTAGTCTTTTGTACTGAATCTCTCTGAAGATGGCCACAGCTGACAGATGATAGTCCAACAGATGCGAAAGAGAAAGTTTAAGCATTGTAATGACAGACTACAAACCGAAGAGTGAGGAAAACGTGGGATTATTGGAAGTAATAGCCTCATCGCACTATTTGAAGAGAAGTAGTATCAACTTTTTATTATTTTCCAATGTTGTGCAAAAAAATTATTGGTTATTTTCAAAATTTCAGACTTGGTATATGAGTTTTTGGTTCATAACTAGCTGCTAAGTTATTTGACAAATAGGAAACAGGTTGTTGAGTTTAATGATGAAATATTAGAACTCAAAGACATTAAATGTGGAACCCCACAAAGTTGAGTGTTTAAACCTAAACTTTTTAATATATATATATTAGTGACATTTCTGAAATATCTTGTACTCGTATCTTTTGTGTACAAAAACAGAAAGTATGCAAAACCATTGCAGTTTGAAAAGATGCTAAGAATGTGTTGCTGTCATCAACACACAATATTCTGTGTTGGCTGTTTGTTATTCAGTATTTGAGTTACTGTTGAGTTTTGTGACTAAACATTAAACCTTTGTTCTGCAGAAAAGAGGAATAAATTTGACCCAACGTATGATGCAAGAGGACAATAACAAAGTTCATACATTTAAAAACATTATGTACAAAGCTGGAGAGAATTTGACAAATAAGCTAATCAGTTTGAATATTAAATGCCAGTTAACATTGGGAGAAAAATCTACTTTACAAGGGAAAATAGTGTATTCCAATTTTGTGAAGTAAAACTATGGAATAATTTAGACAAAACTTTAATTTCAAATTCTATTAATACAATTCAATATGTTAATACTGTATATTTGAATTGCCATGTAAGCAAGAAATTCTGTAAAAGAAAAATTAGACAATATAAACCTTTGGTAAAAGTGTTTCAGAAACAATGTTTGCAGTTGGTTTGTTTTGCATATATATTAATAAATATTGATGATTATGTTTTCTTCCTGCCTCCTATTCTTGCTTGAGGTTTGCCTGGGTTTAAATTCTGAAAATGACAACAGCTTTTAATTTTTAAATGCTTCGATTTCAAATAAATCCACCCTGATTCAAATAGTCAATTTACATACAAATTAAACATTTCCACCTTCTGTGCAGAAATTGTGGTATTTAGGAAGATAGCTTTTATTTAATCATTTACTTTTTTGGCAAATGGACATGAGTAAAATCAAGCTGCAGTGTCGCCATCGGAAAAACCTCAAAAGAATCATAAATACGTTGAATGGAAACACAGCAGACAGTTCAGCTGCAACTCTGGGTGAACTAAACAGAATGAGACTACACATTATACTGTAGCGAGCATGTTTAGCTGCGACTACAGTGGGTCAGACAGCAGTGTTGGGAGAGGTGGGATCTGGAGGTTAGTGTCAGGGAGCTTTAGCAGGGTTGTGGAGGAAGTTGATGGTTGGCTGAAGCGGGACGGAAGAGAGGAAGGTTGCTCTGGCAGAGCACTGAATGGCGAAAGCAGGTTTAGCTCAACTGGTCCTCTTTGCGATTGAAAACAAGATATTAGGGCTAAAATAATTAATTCATTAATCGTGATTCAGCGATTATTGAAATAATTGTCAATTTCATTATCTAATAATTAACTGGGGTGTCTGTAACATGCCATTTGCTGAAAGAACAATCCACTCAGAGCAGTAATTAGGCCAAATCTGTAAAACAGACGAGGTCAGCTTGTTGCAAAAACATATTTATTACCACAAAACAGAGTTTTGTTTAAAAAAGTATTTGGGAATATTAAGTTGTATTACATTATGTTTCATGGTCACTAAAGGTATGTTGAAGGTCAACTAAGTTTTTTTTTTTAAGTAGTTGATTGATGGTCCATGCCTTGTCTTTTAGGGACAGGAGAAAGTGGCAAGAGCACTTTCATCAAACAGATGAGGATAATCCACGGAACGGGTTACACGGATGAAGATAAAAAGAGCTACACCAAACTGGTCTATCAGAACATCTTCACCTCCATGCAGGCCATGATCCGTGCAACTGAGACCCTCAAGATCCCCTTGAAGTATGAAGAGAACAAGGTCAGCAGTACAAATGGGATGCATGTGTAATTTTGTTATTGGAGCTGTAAGGGATAGTATTTTCTTTAACCCCGAGGAGTCTGTGTACACACCTACTGGTCGGATCATGTGACGTTTTCAACGCTCCTTAACAAAAACAAAAGAAAACCTTGGTCACCGGGAGCGCCACGGTCCGTTCCACTCGAGCAGTTTTAACCTCTCTACTAGTTTTTGCTTGACATTGAAGGCCATGTCAAAC
The DNA here is from genome assembly GCF_021462225.1 of Girardinichthys multiradiatus. NCBI lineage: Eukaryota > Metazoa > Chordata > Actinopteri > Cyprinodontiformes > Goodeidae > Girardinichthys > Girardinichthys multiradiatus. The sequence continues at coordinate 28,193,657 of NC_061802.1, forward strand.
TGGCGATGTGATTGTTTTTATTTGAAAGTACAAAATTATTCATCAAATTATGAGATGGAGAGGTCCTTCTTTTCTTTCTAAATATCTCTGTCAAAACAATGAATAGTTTCTGACAGCAACTGTGGGGGTGCACAAAAAAATGGCCAAACATGGAAGTCTGTTGCAGAAAAAGAGTACAGAAATCAATCAACATTTAATTTTTTCCCAAGTTTTAAAACAGTTCATTGGGCATACTGGGTTTTTTGGTAATAATACATTTTTCCAAGTGGGATTTGATGATTTCTGTGTATTTTGGTCCCAGGATTTTAATAAAGATCAGATCATTTCTGTGGAGTCTAAAGGGAAAGGGGGGAAATAGGCTCAGACCCCCAGTTTATAACTGATTCTTATTATGAATTAGAGCAACAAACTAAATAATATGGCTAAATTATTTTCCTATGTTTTTAAAAGCTTAATATAAATCTTTGAGTTTCTTTCAAAACTGCAATTTGTTGAGGTGTAAAAACACATTTAGCTCATTAACCATGCTGGGTTCACGATGATGAGATTTTGACATTTTTGTGAAAGAAATGTTTTGTTTGGATTTTATGTTGTTCTCACAACTAAAGTTCTAACTATTTTCAATTCTAAACTATAGAAAATCAAATCCAATCTTGAACTCTTAGAAAAACTGAATTATCCCTTTAACTTAAAACTGGAAGCTCCATATTTATTTCTGCGGTGCAGGGCAATTTCTTTCTACAGAGCTTAGAAAGATGTTTGATCTCATCTGCCAACCCGGGTTCCTGAAATGGTGCCAAACAGATCTAGTATTCTCCAAGGGTTTTACCTCGACAAGAAATATCACATTTTGGCACAATGACATCTTGTCTCAAGAGATCTCATTACACCCGTTTCAATTTCCTAATCTATCATTTAGAAATCCACCTTATTGCAGGTCAAATGTGAAATTTATTTATAATTTGCATTTGTTGGCCTCTTTTAATCCAGGAAGTCATTATGAAAACAAGTAAAATATTGTAAGAAAGTTACATGATTAGTTGTTAACTGTCCTTTTATTTTTTCTCAGAATAATTCCCTGCTGGTGCGGGAAGTGGACGTGGAAAAGGTGTCGACATTTGAAGAGCCGTACATCAGTGCGATAAAGAGGCTTTGGGACGACCCCGGGATCCAGGAGGCCTATGATCGCAGGAGAGAGTACCAGCTCTCTGACTCAACCAAATAGTACGTGTTTAATCTGTTATTTGCTGTAATGTTATGACTTTTAGAGCAATTTTTGGGACAGTTTTGGAAGGAGGGAAAGGATTTCAGCCAGATGGAGAAACTGAGAGCTGCAGTCAATGAATTATTGAAATGTAGCCTTACACGGCTCTGTTAGCAAGGTTTGTGATGGGAAAGAAAACCAATCTTATTAATAGAAGGATTGTAATATGTGTACAAGTGAAATAATTAATATTTAAGAGATTTTTCTCTTGTTCTTTTGCATTCATTCTGAATGAAAGCAGTTCTTTTTGTAGTCAGCTGGAATGGCCTGTAATGTTGACACGGATTAGCTCGTCTTCATGTGCATCTCTGTCATATGTTCCCTGCCTTCTCGCTGTTACCTTAACAGTTTAGAACGAATAGGAACGTCTGGGTATTTTCCCACCACGCAGGATGGGCTGAGGGTCCACCACTGGCATCTACCAGTACCCATTTGACCTGGGGAATATTCTCCTCAGGTAGTGCTGCTGCTGCCAATAACTATGATGTCGAAGGCTGGTCAGCCAGCGGGAAAATCTACCGCTGTCTCCTTCTACCCTGTGCTGCTTGGAGCATCTCGGCACTGTAACATCTCCCTGATGGTGTCCTATTAAAGACTGCCTGTAAAATAAATTTGCATTCAAGCACAGCTAAAATAACCAACCCCTGATACTCTTGGAAATGGCCCTCTGTGGGTACATCTGGGATTGCTTTTGAAGGTGTTTTTAATCCCCTGTGATGCTTTACGTTCTATTTTCTCTTTTTGTTTTTTCAGCTATTTAAGTGATCTGGATCGTATTTCTGAAGCATCCTATCTACCAACCCAACAGGACGTTCTTAGGGTTCGTGTCCCTACCACTGGGATCATAGAGTACCCTTTCGACTTGCAAAGCATCATTTTCAGGTAGAAGACAACCTACACTACTTTGGCCAACCCTGCGTTTGTGTCTTATTTGTTCTTCAAGCTGTATCACGTTGCTCTGAAACATGCTAATTATCCTTTTTTTATTTATTTTTTATTAAACACCAACGTCTGATTATAACACCTCATCTAGTTGATTATTAGCTTTAAATTTAGAGTGCATGGTTATTAAAATTGGTTATCTCAAATTAAATTCATAATTGATCATTAGAAGAGAAAGAGTTCAGATTTTGTGAATTAGGGTTCTGTTAAGTATTAGTTGACACCACCTACTGTAGATATGATGTAGATAGAAGTCCCGACCCACTTTGATAGCTATATCCTCATATTGGAGGAAGGCTTATGGATAGTGAGACTGGAGTTCTTTATAGAGGAGATTTGATGAAATCATTTAACCATTATAGGTTTTAGTCAAACCAGTATGACATTTTTAAGGTGCTGTTTTTTTTGTTTTCTTTTATACTGCTAACGTCCGCTATATGGGTCACCAGCCGGACTAGCTGATAGACTTCCTCTTACTCTTAAAACACCACTCTGAAAAAAATATTTCTATTCTGACTGGATGCAATCTGCTGGGTTTCCGTAGACAGAAAAATTGTGACTTGAGACGACATGTGTTGTAAGTGGCGCTATATAAATAAACTGCATTGAATTGATTCATTTGGCAACACTTTTATGAAACAAAGTAATTACAAATGCAGCATTTCCACAGACTGGGTTTCTGTGTTGTCAGGAATACGACCGAACAGCGTCTACATTATCGGTTTAGTGCAGCCAGAGTTTTTCACATTGTACAACAACAAAAAATCAGGTTTCCATGTTTTGTCTCTTCAGCCTATTATCCACTGTAGTTTCTTTATCCTGAACTATTAATGTTGTGAGAGAGTTTTTATCTGTAGAAACGCGTTCCCAATGCTTTTCAGTAAATAAAGCTACTTTATGTTTGACATCGCAATTGGAATTATTGTTTACCTTATGGCGGAGAAAACAAAATCAGCAATATAATATTTAGTCATCCTGCAATAATAAACTCTAAGTGACGATGTTTGCACAACACAATATATTTAGGGATGGCACTGGCTGTCGAAGCTTCAAATAGTCATTCCAGAAAATCGATTAATCTTTACATCCTGTGTTTGTGGTCAGTCAGTCAGTCATTTTCTACCGCTTCTTCCAAAGTGGGTCGCGGGGAAGCTGGTGCCTATCTCCAGCAGTCTATGGGCGAGAGGTGGGATACACCCTGGACAGGTCGCCAGTCCATCGCAGGGCAACACACAAACAACCAAGCACACACTCATTCATACACCTAAGGGCAATTTAGAGTTACCAATTAACCTAACAGGCATGTCTTTGGACTGTGGGAGGAAGCCGGAGTACCCGGTGAGAACCCACGCATGCACGATGAGATCATGCAAACTCCATGCAGAAAGACCCCCGGCCAGGAATCGAACCCAGGACCTTCTTGCTGCAAGGCAACAGTGCTACCAACTGCGCCAACGTGCAGCCCTGTTTGTGACCATATACCTGTAATTTGTTGCTGCGACCAGTAATCAGAAGATCCTGTTTATTTGCAAGGCCAGTTTCTGGTTTATTGGTCTACAGCTTTTAGATGCATCCCTCAGCTGAGGAGGTAAGTCAGCCATTTGATTCAGGTGTGTCGGCGCAGGGATGCATCTAAGAGTTGCAGGACTCCAGCTCTGGAGGACTTGGAGACCTGTGCTGTAGATTCAAGGCATTACTGCGACTATGAGGCGGCTGCAATGCATCAACTTAAGAAGTAAGCTGCTTTTACAGAAAGGGCTTTGAACAGCTGCAGAATTACCAGCCTGAGCCTTCAGTTGACCACCACGATATTTGTTTATTTTATTTTTTTTTCTAAAAAGAAGAAGATGGCACATTCTGAAACCTTCATAGACGCATTTTGCTATTTGGTCACACTGTAATGTTTCCGATTTTCTAACAAAGACGACCTGGGTAAATTAAGAGGCAAGTTTGAAATCATGATTTTCCTTTATTAAGATAAAAAAAATATCTAAAGCCTGCCTGATCCTGTTTAAGAATATAGTCCCCTTGTTAAATCGTGAATGAATTATGACTAACCCATTTTATTTGGTTCAGTTTCACTAGCCGCACCAAGGCCTGATTAATGCCTGGCCCGCAGAATCAAGAACACACCTAAACAGAACCTGTCTGACAAAATGAAGTAGGCAGAAAAGCAAGACCTCAGGCCCTCGTTTTAAAGGTACTTGCCGTAATGGATAAAACCATGAATTCCTCTCTTTAAATCTTTAAGGAAAATGTCCATCCGGGATGTTGTGACCTTTAGTTCAAGTGCACGTTGGTTCTGGCAGGACACTGAGAAGAAGCACAGCAGCACATCTCCCTCAGAATGGGTCAAGAAAAAGGTTTTTGGACTGGCCTAGCGGAGGGACTGAAATCATATTAAAATGCTGTGGCAGGACCTCTATCAGGCCGTTTACTGTGTGTTTATGCATCCTAATCACTTGGCTGTCTAGTTGGCGCAGAATATTTGATATAAACTACATATCTGTTAAAACTGTGGTTACTAAATTTATCAAATAATCAAGTCTAGATGGATAAATGAATTTCTAGATGATGCATTTCGTTTTTTTGCTTGTTTTTCTTCTTGGTACGAGTTTCCCTTCTCTTTAAAAAAAAAATACACATAGATGGACTCTGGGAAAAAGAGTAATTACAGAAGAGTGCAAATCGATAAAACGCTATCCTGTCGGCCTCTTCCCACGCTTGGCAAGGCTAGAAATAACTCTGCTCGCAATAAGGCTGTATTAAAGAGGTTTCCAGCAGCCTTGCTGCAGCGTAGCTGATGGGCTCTTCTCTGCTCGACTGTGCCGCCGTTGGTGGTGGTGAATCACTGAATGCTCTCAATGATCCGTTTTCTGCTGTGGGCTTAAAATGATTGGTGTGAGGTGTGTTTTAATGGGAGGAAAGTCTTCATTAGGATTTAATTCTAGTGATTAATAGGAATGTTTCTTCACATTCCCGTGGCAGACTTGATGTTCATCAGCTCAATACAGGAATGGAGGAGTAACGCTCTCCATGTGGGTCTAAACTGCCTCTACTTGCATGTGACTGAGATGGTGACGATTGTTTTGACAAGCATCTTCTTTAGGACGGCTTCCTTTATTCCTAATTAGTCTTAGATGTAACAGAAAAATTGGTTTGGATAACTTAGGAGAGCTTCTGGAACTAAGTAGGTCGCTCGTCGTCTGTCGAGGCCGGAAAGGAGGTTGTTTTATTTTTGGGTTGGCTTCTGGAAGACTTCGATTTATCAGTACCTTTGCTTTTTCTGGCAGAGTTCACCTTTCATAGTTTTATGGTGCACCTGTCAAGCTGAGTTTAGTTAAGTACCGCATTATTAAAGTCAAGTAAAAAAAAAAAGTGTTTTTGTTATTTTACCTCATTTATTTGTATTTAAAATTATGAGTTGATGTTTACAGTCCCTCATACTTGGTTTCATTTTAAAATTTATATACATTTTTTTTTATTAATATGGGCAATAAAATAACACTTGTCAAGGAGTGCTGCGTTATAGTCAACATTCATATATGTTAAATAAGTGCTTTATTTGGACAAAATTGTTGCTTTTTTCATCAGTTCTTGTTTTTTATTTTTTTCCAGTTTCATTGGCATTTAGCCTCCAATCAGCTTTAACTTTGCCCCTGATCCTTTACTGAATCCTTTCATTGTTTTTTCACTGCCTTTTATTTATAAAACCTTTCAATCATTTCTTCCAACTATAATGAGCATTGTTATAATAAATTGTTTGATAAGGGAGATGTGCATCCTTCATTTTAAATGTGATCAGAGCTAAAGAACTGATTCGTTTACTACTGTTTTACTATTGAAGCATTATTAATGAAGACTAGATGTAGAGTTGATCTTAATTGTGTGTTTGATCTATCTTATCCTGTCCGTATCAGGATGGTGGACGTCGGGGGTCAGAGGTCAGAGAGGAGGAAGTGGATCCACTGCTTTGAGAACGTCACCTCTATCATGTTTCTGGTGGCACTCAGCGAGTACGACCAGGTTCTGGTGGAGTCTGACAATGAGGTGAAACATTTGTGAGGCTTTACATAATCGCTCCTTTTTCAACAGATTTGCTGGATTTATAGATGTTTTTTTTTCCAGCAAAATTCTCAAGTTAAATGATGATACTTCTTAAATGGTAATAAATATGGAAAAATGTTCACTAAAATGGTGCTATTAAAAAATAATCTGAATGGTGCATGTTTAAATTCACAAGCCTTTACTTTGACACCCCTAAATAAACTCAACCATTTTCCCTTAGACGTCCCTTGATATAGACTTTACCTTTATGTAATTTAATCCTCAGTAAAAATGCAGATGTTCTCTGAAGGCCTCTGAGGTTTGTTAGCGAACATTAATGAGCAACGAGCATCAGGAAGACCAAAGGACACATTGGGCTGGTCAGGAATAAAGTTAGGACGTTTATACCACGGTATGTTATAAAGCAAAGCCCCATACTTTGAACTTTTCTTGGAGCAATAACAAATCCACCCGGTGGAAGACATGAGCTTCCACCTGAACCTGGCAGTCAAGGCAAAGGCTTTCGAAGATGTAGATGATTGGGTACACTGTTTGTTCAGAAATCATCCAATTTGTTTTTGCATTTAAACTGTGGTAACTGCTTGTAGTTCCCTTTATGTTTGTGTAGTATCCTAAACTCATCGTCATCTGGTTTATCTTTGTGCTCCTTTCTCCATCTCTGTTCCCTGTTAGAACCGTATGGAGGAGAGTAAAGCCCTGTTCAGGACCATCATCACATATCCCTGGTTCCAAAACTCCTCTGTCATCCTGTTCCTCAACAAGAAGGACCTGCTGGAGGAGAAGATCATGTACTCTCACCTGGTCGACTATTTTCCAGAGTTTGATGGTAATCAGATTATTTCACTTTGGACTTTTTTTCCACATAGACAAAGATTTAGTTTAATAAAAAAAAAAAACAAAAAAAAACGTGTTGTACTCTTTTTTTTTTTTTTAACCTTTAAACTGCTGGTGTATATGTTTTGTTTTTGAGTGACACCTTGTGGTTATTATATGCACTACAATACAAAATTAAAGTTAATGCTAATCAACCCCACACATTGTTTTACTATGTCACTTTTGTTTAAGCTTCTCACTATGGTTTCCTGTCACTTTTTTGGCTTTCATCCCACTTTAGAAGCACTGATTTGCAAATGATTTGTATGTCCATTATTTGGGAAAAATTGACCCAAAAGAAACAACGTTAATAGCTGGTGTCTAGGAGAATAAAAGGGAAAAATATATGTATTGAGAGTAATCATGAGATGGTTCTTTTTTTTCCCCAGGTCCGCAGCGGGACGGTCAGGCAGGTCGGGAGTTCATCCTGAAGATGTTTGTGGACTTGAACCCTGAGAGTGACAAGATAATCTACTCACATTTCACGTGTGCCACCGACACGGAGAACATCCGCTTCGTCTTCGCGGCCGTCAAAGACACCATCCTGCAGCTCAACCTTAAAGAGTACAACTTGGTGTGAACTGAGGATCCGCAGGCGAGACACGAGCCTCTTCAGACACACCTGGTGCAGGAGTTACCCTCCAGAGACGCGCATCTGCATGAAACACACTACTGCACAAAGAGACGAGCATTGCTTCATTCTTTACCAGACCAATGCTATCCTTTTTTTTTTTTTTTTTTTTTTGCTCCTTCCCCCCATGCAAGTGTTGGGTCTGTTGCCATTTTAAAGAAAGGATTTTTCTGTTTTGTGGTTTTTACTAACCGCTGGTCTTGCACAGTCACAGATGAAACACATTTAAACAGAACGCTTACTTGTCCTCTTTGTGGATGCCTCCGACATGCCTCTCGGCCCTCCGTTTGGCTCACTTTTTTTCTATGCTACATTATCATTGGTTTTTGTAGTGGAGGTAGATGGGGGGGCCTTCTCTGGGTAGAACAAGCCTTTGTGGACAAAGGGCTCTCTCATGCATGCTATACACTAGAGTGTGAGTTCATGACACCAGGCTGCAGATTACTGGACTCTGCTCATCTGCAAAGGCTAACTAATTTTGAAATTTTGCAACAAGGCGATGCTGAGGTGCAGTCAGGTACTTAGTTCCCTGGAACTTAAATTGTTTGTATTTTTCTTTTCAATCAGCCTGATCTCCACCAGAGCAGATGAGCTCTATTCAATGTAAATAAGGTTTTGATGCTGCTCACCCAGAGTGAGGGGCTTTTACAGAGATGACTAAATGTTTTCTTTACTTCAGACATACTCCGAAACGCTACCTTCACGGGCCCATTATTTCTGCCATTAGTTGTCTGCCAAAATGAAATTGGAGGACCACTCAAAGAAGTGCAAAGGAAAAACTTATTCCTCTTTAATTATTTCTCAATTTTACAAATGATCAAACAGTGATAACACTAGTAGTATTTGTTACTGTAGGTGGAGTTACTTCCATGCCAAATTCAAACTAGCTGCCGGTCGATTATTATTATTTTTCTCTTTAAATATAGATATATCACCAGTATCATGTCCATTGTTAAAATTTTAAATACTGAGAAAAGAAATTTAGTATCTGATGTTAAAATTAATTACAACTGTTTTCACGTTAGATACCCATTTTTCCTCTGTGGTATTTTTAAATGTCTAAAAATTCTGATTTGGTCATGTAATAGTACTGCTATATATATTTAAAATACAGTTGGTTATTCCAGATCACTACAATGGTAAGAGATCAGTGGACTACAGCTTTTAGGCTCCTGGTTTAAGCTTTCGTTGGTCCTGAACATTCATAGGGCTATTTCTTTTGCCGTTGGCGACATCAGACATGCGGTGATCAAATAGGGTCTTTTTCTATTTATCGCAGGTCTGTTGATTCAGTATTTCAAACCTTATTTCAGCGCAGTCTTTTTTCCACCTTTGCTAATGGGAGAAAGTTTTATACTGCTGTAAAATATTCAATTGTTCTGTCTTTCTAATGAAATGTCATATGTTTAGTTTTTGCGGGTCAGATTTTGATGTAATTGCTGATTGGGGGGGCATTTTTTCAATGTCAGGTTTGTGCTTTATGCAACTCAAAACAGACAAAAAAAGAAAACTTGATGGATAAATATTTACTGTTTAAAGATCCTTGCAAACTTTTGGGAAATTTTCTAAGGATATGCATCAGCTATTGGTACAAATCCCATATCGTGCGTCTTGTCGGGTAGCTGTTTTAAATACTTCTCTAAGATGAGTGATTGCTAATTTTGTCTTCACGATGTAATTCAGGTGAGTTTTCATAACTTTTTCATCACAAGGGCTACTCCTAGCAGAATTGGTTAAGTCCAAATGACTCTATAGAGGACAAAGAGCTAAAGGTGCAATTGATGACTAGAATGGGTCGAGGATTTTAGGCAGCTGAATTGAGTTGGATGTTTCTGTTTATGATGTCTGCTGCAAATTCAGGGAGGTCAATGGAGGAATGGTGATGCCTCTGCAGGAAGTCTGGCCACAGTCCAGTTTTCTTTTTGACTTTAGATGAAAAGGAAAGAGGAGTTTCCTCTAGGTCCATTCGGCGCCCTAGCTATTGGACTGTATTGTCCAGTAATTCTGATGGACTCTGTTCGACCTTCATAATTTTCCATTAAATGTGCATTTGCCTCTAAATCTGCAGTGTTTCCATGTTGGACTTTGGCATCGACCCCTTTGATGGAAGGTCCAAGACAAATTGATCTTCATATGAATGTTAAAACAATACTAAAACATGTAGAGTCTTATAAAATAACAGTTGTCAAGATTTTCTGTAAGTCTTTATTATTGAGAAGTTGGAACCTTTACGATGTATTGCAAGTATCGACTTGCTAACATAGCTGTGCGTTTCGTTTTCATTTTAACCATTTGTGTTGTGAACTAGTCAACAAGAGGGATGGATATTTCCAGGTTCCTACACAGTCTTGAAGAGAGTGGAATTTGACTTAATCATTTTTCCAAGTTTGGAAACCACGGAAAAAGAAAATAGGTTACACAGTAAAAAATGTTCACAGTTCAAGGCCAGTTCTTATTCAATCACCTTAAAGGAAAAACAAATCAGAATTTCTGATAAATGAAGTGCTTTTTAATGTCAATGTCAAGTTTAAGGTTTATATTATAGCACATTTAAGAAAATGGCTTGAAGATTAGTAACTGTAGCTTGAGAGTAGAGTTAAAAACAAATTAACTTGATGAAACAGATTTTGATCTATTTTGCCATAGTATTGTTGATGATTTAAATGAACAGCATAGAGTAAATGGCGTGTACTGGAACGGTATAAAACCTGCGGGAAAAATCTAGGAATTTTAGACCAGAGGTAGGAACTTTGAAATGGAAAACCCTGAGTGCCACATATGTTTTCCTCTTATGGTGAATGTTTCAGAGGTACAAGTTGTTTATTTGGCTCCAGATATTTCATGCATGATGCTCGAGCCAAAAGCGAAATGATTTGGTGTATATTATTCTTTTCATACTCACAAGTTAGTTTTATGGATAATCTTTAACATACATGGTTACCTGGCAGGCCTTTGCAGTGTTTAGGAAAACGATACATGCTGCGTTATGTGGATGACACAATGATTTTAGTGTTTGTAAACTCTCCGTCTTTCAGGAAGCACTCTGCTCTCCCACATTGCAGCGAACTATCTTAAAGCTGTGTGTGTGGTTTATCCTCCTCCATTTCATCAGTTTTCATCATGCAGAAAACGTAGCCTGTGAAATTTCGAACTAGACTTAAAAAGGGGGCAACAGTGATAGTAGCATGGCTATACTATAGTGATCAGAGCTACCAGATGAGCTGGGTCACTCATTTTAAATCCTTCTGCATCGCTACTTTATTTGCTTTATTCTACTTGTGAAACAACTTTCAAAGTGGCTGGGTCGACAATCCAGTACAAAAGACTGCCAAAAACAATCAAAAGATATCAAACATGTTTAGAAAGGAGAAGCCTCAGTATTAGTCCTTTTTATGGAAGTGCTTACCAAGTAAAGGTACTGGAACAGAGAAGTAAAGAAGTGGACGATTCTGCTGAGTGTTTACATCCAGTTTTTCCCACCTTCTTTTTCATTTGATTGAACAGTGGACTTGGTGGGCTGCCCACATTGAAACTGCAACACTGCAATGGGCTTGCATTTGTTATGTAGATGTCCATTGAAAAATTGTTGGTACTATGAGATATGTGTGTGTATACACAATTGCTTAAGCTTGAGCTCCATCCTGGTCAGAGGAATGGAAGCACAATGATTATTTTTTATTAAAAGCTCTCTTTGCTTCTTGTTCGGTTTTCTTTTATAAGGTTTACACACCTTAACATGTGGACCACTTTAATGACTTTTTCTTTGTTGTTAAACCAACAGTTAAGTTTGTGTAGTGGTGTATAAATTGAAAGTAATGCTTTTTTTTTCTCAAGTATACCAAATGTAAATTCTGTACAATGTGTGCCAATCCCCTTTCTTTGTAAAGCCAGACTCCTAACAAGTGCCGATGTTGTGAAAAATCAGAGGGCCTGTATAGTTCCACGGCCTACTTTTTAAAGCAAACAGTAAGTATATGATTAATTAACAAGAAAAAAAATACACTATTATATATTTAAGATTAATGATGAACTGCTGTTTTTAAGATAAGTGTCAATTGATTTGCATGTGTTTTTGTCAGGTTGGGGGAGGATTTAGGTAGGTGAGAAACTGTTCATGCATCACTGGTGAGAGAAGGGTGAAAATGGTTCTTAATTTACAGTATTTTAGCCATATTTCTCTTTTTGTATGTTTCTTTTCAACCATTGTTGCCTGAACCTCATTCAAACATGAAAAATGATGATTTTTACATTTTGTTTTCCTTTTAATTGTGTTCAATTGGAATAAACTATGTTCCTATACTCTCCTCTTGCATCCTTGTACATTTACTAATGTGTTAAATGCTCTACTTTCTGGAGAAACATGATTATTTTAAAGTTTTAGTCCCAGTTATTGGCACAACTTTTCTGAAAAATCCTTTAGTTTGAGTTTTATACATTTCACTTATTTTCTTGAAGCACCCACAATGACTCCACTTTTAATGCAGGAAAAGATCAAGAGTCATCACTAAAATATAGCAGAAATTCAGAATGTAAGCTGCTGCATATAACAGTTTATAGGTCGGTAATACAAGATGAGATACTTCAAGTACAATCCAGTGTTAATATAGTCACAGAATAACGCTGCAGCAGGCAGCTTTCTCTTTGGTAGCCCAATCGTGACTAGTCTCCAAATCCTAGGTGTGTTAACTGAAATGTCAAGGATTAAAAACTGACTGTAGAGAAAACATGGATACTTTTTTTTTAAATATATATTATTCAACTTCTACCCTGTCGACAGGACTGCAGATTGACTGATTCAGCACCCAGCTCTGTATTAGTTTGTCTTATTGAAACGATATATGTAATATTTTCCTTTAAAAAAAAAAAAAAAAAAACTGGGGTTCACTAAACAATCAACTTGTTCGTTCGTTCGTCGTCTTCCGCTTATCCAGGACCGGGTCGCGGGGGCAGCAGACTCAGCAGAGACGCCCAGACGTCCCTCTCTCCAGACACCTGCTCCAGCTCCTCCAGGGGGAGCCCAAGGCGTTCCCAGGCCAGCCGAGAGACATAGTCCCTCCAGCGTGTCCTGGGCCGTCCCCTGGGCCTCCTCCCGGTGGGACGTGCCTGGAACACCTCCCGAGGAAGGCGTCCAGGAGGCATCCGGTATAGATGCCCGAGCCACCTCAACTGGCTCCTCTCAATGTGGAGGAGCAGCGGCTCTACTCCGAGCTCCTCCCGGATGGCCGAGCTCCTCACCCTATCTCTAAGGGAGTGCCCGGCCACCCTACGGAGGAAGCTCATTTCAGCCGCTTGTATCCGTGATCTCGTTCTTTCGGTCATGACCCAAAGTTCATGGCCATAGGTGAGGGTAGGAACGTAGACCGACCGGTAAATTGAGAGCTTTGCTTTTCGGCTCAGCTCTCTCTTCACCACAATGGACCGGCACAGTGCCCCCATTACTGTGGCAGCTGCACCGATCCGTCTGTCGATCTCCCGCTCCATTCTTCCCTCACTCGTGAACAAGACCCCGAGATACTTAAACTCCTCCACTTGAGGCAGGAACTCCCCTCCAACCTGAAGAGGACAAGCCACCCTTTTCCGGTCGAGTACCATGGCCTCGGACTTGGAGGAGCTGATCCTCATCCCAGCCGCTTCACACTCGGCTGCGAACCGCCACAGCGCATGCTGTAGGTCTTGGCTAGAGGGGGCCAGCAGGACCACGTCATCCGCAAAAAGAAGAGACGAAATCCACTGGTCCCCAAACCAGACCCCCTCCGGCCCTTGGCTGCGTCTAGAAATCCTGTCCATAAAAGTTATGAACAGGACCGGCGACAAAGGGCAGCCCTGCCGGAGTCCAACATGCACTGGGAACAGGTCCGACTTAGTGCCGGCAATGCGGACCAAACTCCTGCTCCGCTCGTACAGGGACCGGATGGCCCCTAATAAAGGGCCCCCGATTCCATACTCCTGGAGCACCCCCCACAGGGCATCACGAGGGACACAGTCGAATGCCTTCTCCAGGTCCACAAAACACATGTGAACCGGTTGGGCAAACTCCCATGAACCCTCGAGCACCCTGTAGAGGGTATAGAGCTGGTCCAGTGTTCCACGGCTGGGACGAAAACCACACTGTTCCTCCTGAAGCCGAGGTTTGACTATCGGTCGGACTCTCCTCTCCAATACCCTGGCGTAGGCCTTACCAGGGAGGCTGAGGAGTGTGATCCCCCTGTAGTTGGAACACACCCTCCGGTCCCCCTTCTTATAAAGGGGGACCACCACCCCAGTCTGCCAGTCCAGAGGCACTGTCCCTGACCGCCACGCAATGTTGAAGAGGCGTGTCAACCCTGACAGCCCTACAACATCCAGACACTTGAGGTACTCAGGGCGGATCTCATCCACCCCCGAAGTCTTGCCACCGCGGAGCTTTTTAACCACCTCGGTGACTTCAGCCTGGGTGATGAAAGAGTCCAACCCCGAGTCCCCAGCCTCTGTTTCCACCACGGAATGCGTGATGGCAGGATTGAGGAGATCCTCGAAGTACTCCTTCCACCGCCCGATAATGTCCTCAGTCGAGGTCAGCAGTCTCCCGCCCCCACTATAAACAGTGTTGGCAAAGCACTGCTTCCCCCTCCTGAGGCGCCGGACGGTTTGCCAGAATCGCTTCGAGGCCAACTGGTAGTCCTTCTCCATGGCCTCACCGAACTCTTCCCAGGCCCGAGTTTTTGCCTCTGCCACAGCCCGGGCCGCAGCACGCTTGGCCTCACGGTACCCGTCAGCCGCCTCAGGAGTCCCACAAGCCAACCACAGCCGATAGGACTCCTTCTTCAGCTTAACAGCATCCCTTACTGCCGGTGTCCACCACCGGGTTCTGGGATTGCCGCCACGACAGGCACCGCAGACCTTACGGCCGCAGCTAAGGGCAGCAGCATCGACAATAGATGCAGAGAACATGGTCCACTCGGACTCTATGTCTCCAACATCCCCCGGGATCTGGTCGAAGCTCTCCCGGAGGTGGGAGTTGAATACATCCCTGGCCGAGGGCTCCGCCAGGCGTTCCCAGCAGACCCTCACTATGCGCTTGGGCCTGCCGAGTCTGTCCAGCTTTCTCCTCCTCCAGCGGATCCAACTCACCACCAGGTGGTGATCAGTGGACAGCTCAGCCCCTCTCTTCACCCGAGTGTCCAAAACATGCGGCCGAAGGTCTGATGATACGACAACAAAGTCGATCATCGACCTCCTGCCTAGGGTGTCCTGGTGCCAAGTGCACTGATGGACACCCTTATGTGTTCGTTATGGACAATCCGTGACTAGCACAGAAGTCCAATAACAAAACACCACTCGGATTCAGATCGGGGAGGCCATTCCTCCCGATCACGCCTCTCCAGGTGTCACTGTCGTTCCCCACGTGGGCGTTGAAGTCCCCCAGCAGAATAATGGAGTCCCCGGGAGGGGCACTTTCCAGCACCCCCGACAGGGACGCCAAGAAGGCAGGGTACTCTGCACTACCACTCGGCCCGTAGGCTGAAATGATAGTCAGAGACCTCTCCCCAACCCGAAGGCGCAGGGATACAACCCTCTCATCCACTGGGGTAAACCCCAACACGAGACGGCTGAGCTGGGGGGCAACAAGCAAACCCACACCAGCCCGCCGCCTCTCCCCGTGGGCCACTCCAGAGTAGAAGAGAGTCCAACCCCTCTCAAGGAGATGGGTTCCAGAGCCCACGCTGTGCGTGGAGGCGAGCCCGACTATTTCTAGTCGATATCTCTCGACCTCCCGCACAAGCTCAGGCTCCTTCCCCCCCAGCGAGGTGACATTCCACGTCCCTAGAGCCAGCCTAAGCATCCGGGGATCGGGCCGTTGAGGTCTCCACCTTCGTCCGCCACCCAATCCTCTTTGCACCGGTCCCTCACGGTTCCCCCTGCAGGTGGTGGGCCCACTGGGGGAACAATCAACTTGTGTTTATTCTAATTATCAACATGGCCAACTGGGACCATCCAACATCTACTGCCACACTCCACCTTGTTCAGAAGGCATTTTTATTATCTTTTCCTTTTTTTAAAACTCAAAGTTTCTTCTTTGGTACCATCCTGCCAATAAGTTCGTGTTAAGATTGCAGACTCATTTGTCCAATTTCACTTAATCACGTGTTTTAGAAAGATAAATTCCAAAGGCTCAAGCTAGGATTTGAACCCAGGGTGGTCTTGTTTCGAGGCAGTGCAGAACCAAACAGCCAATCCATTATGTTTACATCTTTATTCCTAATGTGTCGTATAAAGAGGTCTTCTTATATTTACTGTGTGTTATGATTTGTATTTTTTAGGACATATGATTCGAAGCTGTCTTGACCTTTTTAGTTCTCTGAACAAATCAAATCGGATTTATCTGTATATCGCTCGCTTCCTATTTAAGAAGTGTGAATGTTGTAATAAAGAAAATATATTCTGTTTCTGAATAACATTGACCACCCACCACAATCATTACTGTCTTGCCACATATTCTCTGTTGAATTTAGGGCTGAAACTGGGTCATTCTAATATATGTATATGCTTAGATGATCCAACGTAGCCCAGTTTCTGGTCTTTTGCGGCACCTTACAGGTTTTATCCCTCTTGATTTAAAACCTAACCCTGTTTTAAACTTAACTTTATTCCTGACCTGTCCAGTGAGTTCTTTGGTCTGCACAAGGTCTCCAACAAACCTCTGGGGTCATCAGTGAACAGCTGCATTCATACCAAGATGAAATTACACACAGGAGGACCCTATTTACTAATTAGGTGACCTTTGAAGGCAACTGACTGTGCTGGATTTTATTTAGTGGATTTAGAGTAAACGGGTTGGAATATAATACAAGCATGCCACATATTCAGATTTGTAGTGTGAAAAAAATTTAAAACCATGTGTTCTTTTCCTTCCACTATACGAGCCTGTGTGCATTTATGTTTTTCTGTTACATATAATACGAATAAAAATTTTGGAAAATGTCAAGAGGTACAAAAGGAAGTATCAAAGTAAATTAAAAATAATAGAAATACATCAGTGGATTTGTAAATTAACCAGTAAAAACTATGAAGAGAAAATGTTTAGTTAAAATTATAAGTAATAGATCAGTTTAACGTTTTTTGATTGTTTTTTTGTTTCATTTTATCTATTTATTTGTTAATTTCCTGCCAGTTCACCCCCGACAGCACCGTCATCCTCTCATTCCCCGATCTGTCCACTAGAGGCGCTACTTGCTCATACATCGGGCCGTCCATGAGGCAGATAGATCCCAGCTGTGTAGATCTGCTCGGCACTCATCTAGCTCTAACACGGCTCTCATTTCTGTGCGGGGCTGTCCTGTTCTTAGCAGCGTTTTCTGGTCTGTCTATATATCCAGCTGCTCCAGGAACCGGACTCGACTTTTTTTTTTTGTGGCTTCACCTCCGCTGTCCAAATTCACTCCGATTATTATCGAGCGCTCCTCGATTTAAGGGATAAAGAATCCGTTTTAACTCCAGCCGGTGGACGTCACTATCCTGGTTGGATCCGCCGCTTCAGCGACATAAGAGATTTGATTGTTTCTTTAACGGACCGCTTTTAGGCTGCGTCAGTGCTTAACTTAAACGGTGGTATTATTATCACGTATTTATCAAGCGTGGTCGATGAGGGTTTAGCCGAGCTTTGAAAGGGTAACACAAGCCGAGAGGAGATTTATCCAGACGCCTCCCCCTCTTTCTCTGTATGTAAAGATATTAATTTACAGCCGCGGAAAGCTCGCAGCAGCGATGAACCATAACTGACAGCTTTTGACGAATTAGCCAGAGAGACGAAGCAGAAACCGTTGGTGGTTTCCTGTCTACAGACGCAGTAAAATACCAGGTTCGGGGAGCAGGTACAGCTACAGCTGACAACACAAACGACTCATTTTTTGTCCTCCTTAAAGGCTGCAAAGTGCAACACTCTCCGTTTTGGCTTGAAGCGTGTTTTGGTAAAAGGTGGGTCCGCTAGCTGCTGTTGGCTAGTCATCCTGCTAACCCTGGACAGCTCCTGAGGAAGGCTGAGCTAGCTTTGGACAAAGGAGCAACGCATCGTGGAAATTTATAAACACTGGGCACACAAGTCGTTGTTCTGGAGCGACAAACAAGGACCTGACATGATGTTTCCACAATCAAGACACTCAGTAAGTTGTTTTGAATTTAAAACGTCCTCAGCAGCTCGGTTGTTACGGCAAATGATGCGTGAAACTTCCTGTACTTAATTAGATTGTGTAGATGTGTGCACTAGCGAGTTCTAGTAAGTTCTGCAAAATTGGTGGTCGGCGAATATGGAGGTTCGACATAAACGGGATTGTGCCAGTTATTGTTGGGATTTCGACTAAATGTTGGCATTGTATGAATTTACAATCAAATGTTTATTTTTCCCACCGTTTAAAACATTCCGCAAGCATTAAAATAGCAACCAGGTGCCAAACACTTAGCATGATTTACAGACTGTTATATTTAGATGTGTGTGACTGGAAAATGCGCACGTTTCTGTTCCCCCTGGATCTCTGGTTTCCTTGGTAACAGTAACTCAGTTTGAGGTGTGGGCTGTCAGCCCATTGGTCAAACTCTCATGTTTAGGGACTGGCAGAACTGTGTCTTTCTGGTTCACTTAGTCCATCTTTAAAGCTGTCATTTTATAAATCAGATTAAAAGAATCACGCAAGGTTTGGAAAAATGTCGAGAATTTTCTGGAAAAGGAAAGCAAATACAAATTAGGGCTGGACTGGTTACCAGTATCTATGTATACTAAGGGTTTTAGAGAGTTGCACATTCTAAATCGCTAACATTGGCTGTAACGTTGTTTGCATGATTTTAAAGTGGCCCTGCGCTTTGCTGCTCACTGATGGTCAGCTGGCTGGAAGACAGCTCGGACACATTTCCATCACCAAAGAGAAATTAGGCTGTTTGGAAACCCGTCATGAAATGGAAACCAAAAGCATTCTTATTAAAGTATTATTGATTTAAAGCTACAGTTTGCAAGCTACAGGCGGCTACCGCACCAAATAACCTAAGTAATTAAGCAGCTAATATTAATTTTTATTACTCTAAGAAGAGCCGAATGATAAAAAGATAGAACGTTTGGTGCAATAATTCATTAAAATCTTGTATAATTGCTTCATTGTTTGTATCAAAGTCAAAGTACCAATAAATAAGTTGTCTCAATAACAATATAGAGAATAATAATGTTGCATAGCAAAACCCTCTCTGCCACTCCCCAACCTGCACACTGCTGATCTGCTGGCTGAAAGGCTTCTGAAGGATAAGACACACATGATTATAATGATGGTGTCCATGAAGCCTGAATATCTTGACATGCCATGAATGGTTAACAGCCTCTGTGTGCGACAGCCTGAATGTGGGCTGCATAGCGGTGATGTTCCTGCTGGGAAATCTCAGAGCTGGTAGCAGGATTTAAGGATTTGGAAACCTCATGTTTCAGTTAGGTTCATCCGATTTTATGAATTACTTGTACAGGCGGGGACAAAAAGTAAGTGCACCCTCTTTCATTTGAAGGCCCTGGACATCAGGGAGTAATGAAAACACAACATAGATGAATGAACCTGTGAAACTACACTGTCAGTGTTGGCAATGCACAGAGCTTGTCAAAGGTCCCAGAAACTTCTTTTTGCGTTGATGTAGGCCAAACTTCTTTACGTTCTCTTTTTCGCAATGCTTCTTTTTAGCTTTGCATTGGTTTCTTTGCAGTCTGAAAATGCTGTAGAAATTGCTTAGGGGGAACAGCATGCAATGAAGCAAATCTCCACAGCATTTGTTCCAGACTTCTTGCAGACCTTTTCCATCCACCCCACAGGCAAACTTTTCTGCCAACGCAATTCTTTATGGCCGTAGCCACTGTTATGCATGCTCATTGGAGTTTGTGCTTTACTGTTTTCTGCTGACCTGTACGTCGCTGTACGCTCACTCATTGCAATTTTGCATGTGTTAATTAAGATCAACTGTCGATGTTGGCACAAAGATGAACTTCATCAAATGCTCTTAAAGCGTTGTAAAGAAAAGACAGCTATTTTTCAAGTTGTTCTTTATGCAGGATGTACCCCCCACCCCTCGGATTTCCAGCTGTGAGAGCTCATTGCCGGCTAAAAAATACCCCGCTGTGTGGTGCATTGTGAAGAGCGGGTGTAGACTTGGGCTGGACCAATTTTTCCACACATTTTCCTGAAAGTATCTGGTGTTGAAAACCACTTTGTACCACAGAATTTCAGTAAGGGTTGATATCTGGACTTTTACTTGGCCATTACTGCATTTTGTTTTTTTCCCTTTTCAGTCAATCTGTTGTGGATTTGCTACTCTTGTCCTGTTAGCAAAAAGTCCTGGCATTTTACTCTTGAACACTCTGATATATATTTTATAGCTGACTCAGTGACTGCATTGTGCCAAGGCCTGATGCAAACTGACAAACCAAAAAACAGACTTTTTCTTTTCACCGGTGAGAGGCTTTCTGCTGTCAAATTTCAAAACAATGGATGGGTTCTTTCATTCCTTGATGCTCACACCTGATCCAGAGCAACTGAGATGCTAAAGGCCACAGAGAGTAATAAGTTCATCCTGACGAGTGTAAGGAAAATGTGAATTAATCACAACCAATATTAATGTCGCATGCAGTTGTTTCTAATATCAGGCTCCTCTTACCCTGTTGGAAAGGCTGTTAATTTGCCCTTAAATGGTGCCACACGTGCAGCTTTTGGGTGGAGGCAGGGTGATGGTGTGGGGGCATCATCTCCCTCACTGGAATAACAGGGTCTAGTCATCGTTGGAAACGGTCTCAATGCAGAGGGATATGGAGATGGGATTCTGCAACCAGTGGCAATCACATTTGGTCCCCAGTCTGGGGCCAAACTCTATCCTCCACTATGACGAGGCTCGCCCCACGGAGCGGGGTTTTTTCCGAGGCTACCTCATGAATTTGGCATTAGGGAGGAGGGGGTGGCCTGCATGCAGTCCTAACCTAAACACCAGCGAATGCTGATGGGCTTGTTCATGCCAGGGTGACCAACACAACCTGGTCCAGTACTGCAATCTATTATAGACTGTTCCTTTGTCAAAGCAAAGTCATTAGGATTTTATTTTAATTGTTCACCATAAAGGCTATTTTAATTTACAAAAGCTACTGTTCTGACCTAAAATACTATTTAAAAGTCATATTTCAGTCAGCTGAACATGAACATGTAACATCAGGGAGAATATTGTCAATATCTGACTCGATTGACTTCTTTTTACTGTCAACATCAAATTGTTTTAATGGTGAAGACCAATCAAGTGCTGTGTAAAATTAGTCAAAGTACTCCTCTGTTTGGTTGTACGTGTTACGCAGGTGAATCACGTCCTAAAGCAGAAGAGAAGTGCGTAAGAGTGTGATCAGTAATGTATCATATTTTTGTTTTAGTGGGACTTATTTTTTTGCCAACCATCCCACCTTCTTTTGGTTAAAAACTGTTGTCGAGTCTGTCCCTGATGGGCCAAGACCTCTCAGTCACCTTTTCCAAGATGAAGCAGCTGGCTTCCTCCAACCCTGCTTGAATTTCATTTTTTATAATCCAATTGAGTGCTGTTGTGCTGCTTGATTTGAGCATTAAGACCCCAGGCCACAGGATTAAATGTAAGGTTTGGGAATTCAGCGGGCCTTTTCTCCAGAGCTACAGCTGCTTCAGTTTTACTCAAATGTATGGTGTGCCAACTTTCACTGTGGATTTACACTTGAATACGCAGTATGAATGGCAGAGATGTGTCTTTCTCCATCACATATTGCCTTTCTCTGGCTCCGGCTGCTGTCCCCGTGGTTTGAGGATGGGGAGAAATGACGTAGATATATGGTAAAAAGATGAGGAGCAGGAGGATGAAACGGAGAGAGCAGTATGTCATGACCACACACAATGGACTGATCTGAACCCTAATTCTCCAGTAGATCTGGTCATTAACTAATTGTAAGTTAATGTTGATTGAAAATATTTAGTGTACAGTACAATTAAATAATAGACGTACACATTATTGACATGATCTCTCCATAGGCCTGATACATGTGCTACAAGTTGAAGTGACAGGTTGATATGTTCACATTTTGTTGAAGTTGTTAAAGGTGGATGTCAAGGGCCTGTTGGATCTGCTTTTAGCTTTGTCATATAAATCTGGTAAAAATAAAAACCAAGATTCCCACATCTGATTTCCCACAGATGGAGTCATAGCTTTGTATGCGGGGAGTTTTCCAGTAGGTCGGCACAGTAACAGCTAATTTTCAACAAAAAAATAAAATTGAACTTATTATGACTACCCTACAAAAACACCACAGTTAGGAAAAGAAGCACCAATGAAACTGACTGAATTTATGTTCATAGTTTAATACCTAAACATTCTGAGTTCCAGTCACAACAATTCACCTTTCATCATTTTTACAAACCGAGATTAGACTGTTTTACATTAATCAGCTCTGGCCAGTGATCGGCAAAGATAAATACTGCAAAATGAGTAAATCTTTTGTCTGTTCAAAAATTTATGAAAACTCTTGGAATTGTCCCTTTTATTTTATGTTTGATCCAAATTTCGTGTTTGCTTCATGTAGTTGTTGAATTAAAAGTAACTTTGTAACAGATTAGTCTGTATGTATTAAAGGTGAGAATCAGCAGGAAAATCTCCTGCATGAGCCAGTAAACATTTTATCGCTCCAAGTTTTACCACATTTTGCTTCCGTGTTATTTTATGTGCTGAAATAGTTTGCAAACAAAAGCAAAATAAGTCTAAAATGTAAACTAAAACTGCATTAAGACGTATTTCATGTTCGCTATAAGGTTAATGTTGTATTTTAAATAAACTGGATTTTATTCAGGCGTTGAGGAGTAAGAAGCAGCTAAATAAAAACATGGCCGCCCTGCGGAGTACTACACTCGGTCACAGAGGAAACGTTTTTTTTTTTTTTTTTCCATTCAGACATAGCTGATGTTTGTCTGTCACTTAACAGCAGCTGTTCACTCTCGAGCAGAACTTTGTTTAATGTGGTCACAATGAGCTGTGCTCAGTTCGAGTTCCGCATGCAAAAAAAAACGGCTTAATTAGGTTCAAAGTACCTAGAAAACATGAAAGAACTCCTTCATGCTCTTTTTAATGCATACAAGTACAACACTTAGAGGAGCACATTTTAGGTGGACTCTGTGGTCTCCCACCCTGAACAATAGTTCTCGTATTGGGTGGGAAATAATCGCCTACAGTTGTCCTTGTACCTTTGTGTGTCCACTTTTGAGACTGTTCATGTCAGATGGAAGCGTTTCCTCTAGATTTAGACCTATTTGTGAAGCATTGATACCGACATGAATACGTCAAGGATTCATGATGTTCATAATTGCCAGGTCTACTTTCCTCTCATACTGTCTACATATTTGACAGAACCTTCCTCTAATCAACAGGGAAACTGAAGCACGGTGCCCCTGTAGCACAAAATTAACACAATACATTAAAACAGAAATGTATAACACAATGTAATTTGACACATACAGAGAGGGACAGAACACCTGACCGTTGACTTATGACAATGATATGCACTTTTGTTAGCTAAAGATATTTGGAAAATGTTAGTCACATGTAGTGAGGTAGATTTACTTGTGCTTTACTCTGGGACTTTCTCTGACATCTTGTCAGTCCGTAAGGACAGACTGACCCAAAGTTTTTATAATTTTGAAGCCATAAATGTTTAAAAATGTGCGATAACTTGAGAAGGGTACTGGACCCATCCTTTGTGCACCTGTGCATTGGTGCGAGACTCTGGTGAAAGCAGAATCGTAAATGCGTGGACGTGCAGAGACAGAAATTACATGCTGTTGGGTAAACAGGATGTATAATATATGGCTATTTAGCTGGTTTTATGAATGAACAAGGTATAAATTTGTGCAAAAGGCAATGTTGAATGACTTAACCCTCAAAAGGAGAAGGGCCTCCTAATTTAATAGTAGAGGAAACGCTGGAAACCAGTTAGTTCTATAAGGTATTGGTGTTAAAGTTTTTAAATGACTTGTCTTGACACACAGCTCGGCTGGGGTTATTTGCATTATAGGTAGGGATGCTGATCTGTTGTGCTTGGATTGTTGTGAAATATTTATGAAGATGCAAGAAGAGAAGAGAATAAAGCAGGAGCAAGTTACATTCTGCAGAGGATCTCTTGTTATGTTATATTCACACATCGTCACACTTTGTTTTGTGAACCTGTTAGGTGCAGGTAGAAAATATACCTGGATGAATTTTCTTACAAAGAAATCGTCAAAAAACATA
The DNA here is from genome assembly GCF_021462225.1 of Girardinichthys multiradiatus. Taxonomy (NCBI): domain Eukaryota; kingdom Metazoa; phylum Chordata; class Actinopteri; order Cyprinodontiformes; family Goodeidae; genus Girardinichthys; species Girardinichthys multiradiatus. The sequence continues at coordinate 28,217,710 of NC_061802.1, forward strand.
CAAGAAGTGGTTTCAGAAAGGCAAAGCATTGTTGCTTTGCAGTTTGTTTGTTTTTTTTTGCAGGGACTCGTGCTTCCATTTTCCCTTTATGTGCACACTTTCATTCCCTGCCATGGCCACTGGTCATTGGTTTCAGAGGAAAGAAAACGGCATCATTTGATTGTGGCACTGTGCCTGACCCAGTTGACAATGTTTGCCATATTGTTTGGGTGTTGATTAATCCTAATGCAGCTTCAACAAAGCTGTGAAAGTAGAACAACATAAAAGCTCGGTGCCAGAGCGGGAGAGCAGCACGAGTAATACGGAGGGGAAATCTCTCAAGTCCCCTGAGCTCATGCTCGACTGCAGAGATGGCCACAGGTTGTACACACACACAAAGCCACTCCCTCCTCCTCCTCCTTGTCTCCCTTTATCACGCATTTCCTCCCAGATCTTATGTAGTGGTGGGAGGGACAGGGGCAGAGGGTGCACAGGCATTATTAAGCCCACTTGAATTAACAGAACAGCCCCCAGCCTTTCCTCTAAAGCTTCCAGCTGGGGGGGAGCTTAATCTCCATGGTCCCCTGTCTCGTCCATTAAACAAACTTCCCCGCCCCTTTCCCGCATACACACACTTTTGTGTGTATCTGCGTGAATAATAAGCCACGCTGTGTGTCTGGGTATCAGGAGAGCTGGATATTTACGTGCACACCCATACACAAAATAATGAGAAATCGCAAGAGCACCCAAATATTAACTGTGGCTCTCCTTTCTGCATGTAATTACTGCTCTCGTACATGCTTAGAAATAAAATGATTTTTTTTTTTACACACACATTCTTTCCATCCTCAAGGGTCTTATCTGCTTTTTGTATCTGGGGGACCAAATTGAATGTGGGGCTTGACACACGCGGGCCAGCAGATGTCTGGGTTGTTGAGGTTGAGGCTGATTAGCATGACAAACGCAGCCCTGCAGACCCCCCCAACAACCCTCAACCCCACAACACAACCCGCATGCGGGGGGCCATGCTTCAAGAGCGGCCCAGTTGAGGCTACAGGTCACAGGTGATGTGGATTTTTGTGAAGGGCCACAGCGCGTGATTGTCAAGGCTTTAGGAGGGGTTGAAAGGAAGGGGTGGAGGCTGTCCTCTTTTTGTCAAACACATGGTGACTTGGACTCAGGTATTCACAGAAAATAGGTGATGCTTGCTTTCAAGTTGGTGTTGGGTGATCTTATGATCAAACCCTGCATTTGATCTGGTTGTAAAAAGGGAAATGTTGGGATATATTGTATTTTGGAGTATTTGTTTAGCCCCCTCACTGCCATGAAATATATGGTGAGTTGTTTGTAGACGACAGCGATAGAAACACATAAAGGAACCGGGGTGGCCATGTATGCTTTCCTCTCCTAACTGTATTAAAAATGTATTAAATGTTCTAATTGCAAAAAACGATTATAATTGCATGTATGCTTAAGTAATACAATGATTATTAAAAGTATAATAATGTCTTGTACATTTATTTATTTTGATATTGATACATATGCAGAAGCTGGTGCTGACAGACCCCATGTGGATTGAAATGTTCTGTTGTGAATAAAATATTGGCTCATGTGAGTGGGAAGTCTTTTAGTTTTCATTTTGTTGGCATTTAAAGAACATCCCAACTTTTCTGGAAATCAGGTTTGTTTTTTAGTCATCTTAACATCAGCAGTTGTGAGGCACAGCTGTAAGTTGTGCATGTAGTCCTGCTCGCACAAGACCATGAAACGATTTCCCATCACTACTTAGCAGCATCTTTATCTTCGATGTCCTGAGGGGCACGGCCAACAAAGAAGATTTTAAGCTGTAGCTGAATAGGTCTGGGCTGTGCACACTGCGTTAGATCAAAGTATCTGATAAATAGTTTTCTCAGATAATAGAAGGGTTTTATTTATTTATTTTTTTAAGTGGAGCTTTCATTAAATGCTGTACAAACACAAAAAGTAATCAATTTATTCTGGTCCCAATGTTTTTGCTGTCCATTTCAGAGTTTATTAGACCTTACATTCATTTAATACGTGTTTCTGTTGGGTGGTAAAAAATCAACTGTGCCCACTCTTGCAGCATTGTGCAGCATTAGAAATTACTGCATGAACTTGATTTTTGTGGTATCACCTTGCTGCTCAAACCTCAAGGCTCTTAATACCCTTTGATGCTACACTCGGTCTAATGCCTGGTTCACACGGCAGGATTTTTAAATTGTCGGCTGATTTTCAAAACCTAAGAGACCCTACATGTGATAAAAAATTGTAAGTATAACCGGTTTTGTCCTAGAGTGTGTGGTCTGCAGCCACACGACGAGCACAACACATCAACAGATTTCACTCAAACATTCAGATTTCAGACGGGAAATCTCGCAAACCCTCTCGAGATCAAACGTGGGTTCAAAGTAATTCCCTTCTGTGTTTGTCACCTCGCTTCTGATTGACTATTCGTCACGTTCAACAGGTTGTGTGCTCATTTGTCCTCTTGGAACACCCCATAGGTAGTATATCGGGCCAAGACAATGCAACATGTTGAATATCTTCGATTTGAGGTCGGAGCTGTTCTGACGTCCTTCCAAGCAGACTAGATCACTCTTAACACACCGCGTGCAACAAGATCATCTCTTTAGAGAGAATTTAATAGGATTATTTTTCTTTTCATGTGACTATATTTGAATTTGTACATTTGCCATCTTGGGCCGATTTGCTGCAGAGTTCTACAGAATTTTCTTTTCCCCAGCGACAACATGAATACAAATAAAACAGATGTCCACTCTTAGCATCATGTTTTTATTTTTCCTTTTAAGTCTGCAGGAGACTAATGTAAATCCACAATTTTCATCTTGTCTTTCTCATGCATCTATGAAGAGTATCCAAATGTCCCTGTTAAAGGCTGAATTTAGTTGAAACCGTAATGATTAGCTTCCGACATCCTGGAATCTTTTGTTGTCATCATTTAACGTCCACATTTAATGTGTGTCTTTCCTTGCTCAGTTTAAACTTGCTTGTAAAAAAAAAAAGCAAACTGGTTGCGCTGATGTGTGTTTGCATGTGTGTTCACATGCAATCAGGAGCTGGCTGGATTGTGTGTTTTGTGTGGGAGGGAACACAGAGGAACTGAATCAGTATTCAGGAAAAGATTCCTTGAAGGGGAATGTGGGAGGTAAGAAGAAAAGAGGCTGCTGGGAGGATGGGGGTAACCCTTCTCCTGTGGAGAACGGTGTGATGGGCTCTAACAAAGCATCTCAACGGGAGGTGGCTTGATTGGCTGCGCCTGGCCAAAGCCAAGAAGACCTGCCAGACTGCGAGACCCGCACAAACTGAGAGATAGCAGCTCTGTTTGGTGCCTGTAAGTAGTGAGGTCACATGAAAAAATGCCACATTAACCCTACTAAAATGCCACCTATCATCAGGATTCAATGTTGTTTTATTATGCTATTTAAAAAATCCTCCAAGGTTAAATGCATCGATTAGACACCAGACTAGAACACTCAATTATGTTTGAACAGTTTAAACTTGCAGGCTGTCATAAAAATTTTGAAAGGTGAACAAAATGTACCACTATCTTGAGGTCAGTTAAAACTGAAGCTTTACTAATTGTAGAAGGAAGAACAGTAGTGCTGACACATGAGAAGATGAAACAACAGTTCCCTGCTGTCAAGCATATGCAGGCACAGCTTTTGTTGTTCTTTTGCTTGTTGCTAACTTTGGGAATAATCTTTTCCTGCCTGTCTTGGCTCTTTTGCTGACTGTTCTCAGTAATAACCTTGCTTTTTCCAAATAGGCATCAATCATCTGCACAAGCGTTGTGGGTGTAATCTTAAAGCCCTCCCTCTGTGAGCCTGCCTTTAATCTCAACTATGGTCCCCAAAACCACAGTACTGTCAGCCTCACCACTTTCCCCACTCTTGACAAATTGCCTATTTCCCTTGGCTTCAAAATCTCTGCCCTCTGTTCCTGTGGTGTGTATGCATGTTTTAGAGCGTTCCTCCCTCACCTTGTGTGTTTTTCCGATGTTTTTTTGTGCATAAGTGCATCTGTGTTTGCAGGACATACTGTTTTAAATACCATGGGTGTGTGTGTTTGTGCTGAGCGCTTGGCTGGCCTTGTGCACGGGTCAAGATGGTTGTGCCGGGAGGGGAGGGAAGGCACGTCATGCCAATCCCGTGTTTGCAAGGCCACTTCACTTGAAGTGATAAAAGTAGAATAATCCCTTTTAAAGCGTCTTAACGAGGTCAAATCTGCTGGACTGCAAGGGGGAGGGAGGTTTGTGTGAGTGTGTTTGTGTGGGTGTGCTGTTGGGATAACAGTGGAGAAATGGGGGTAAGCCTCTGCTTGGTTCATGAGAGATAATAATCAAAATCAAATTCCTGGCCGAAACAGGATTAGGCTCTCTCTCCGTGCTCTAAAGCCCCTGTCCGAAGCTGCTGAAGACGCAATCCTATTCCTCAGCCTCTCATACAAGCCCCTGAGCAGCTAACACGGCAAGGCTTTCCGTTGGTTCAGACAGAGTTGGTCCGGATGAGTTTGGATCCGGGCCAGTTAGCACTGTTCCCCTCTCACATCACTGGGCTCATATGCTTTGGTCCAAACACTAATCCAGGGTATTTAGATGGAATTGTTTGGTTGGAACTCTTCTTGGATGGAGGATGCGATCTTGTTTGGCAACGTTGTATTAGCAAAAGATTTAATCTTTCGAACGTCTGGCTTGGTGAACCTTGTAACGGGGGACTTTTTCTGAAAGGTTATCCAAAGATTTTAAGCAAATTTCACGTGTTCCATGCATACATATGCTATTATAATACTGATATAATAATATGCCTTGTGTCATGCTGTCAAATCTGCATTCAAAATTTGTATTGGTTAAAAAAAATTTACTTATAAATTATTGCGTTAACCTCATTGGCTAAGGATTGTTTTATTGATATTTTAAGGAGTGTTTCCATCATTTGTTTGCCTTCCTTCTCACTGTGAAAGAGACTTGCGTCCTCTTTTATCCCCTGTTGAAACACAAACATTTTTTACTGTTACTGTATGTGTCCACTTATGACAAATGTAATTTAACTTTGAGTAAATTTCTTGGCAGTCTTTTTAAAATGTATTTTGATCTCTAAAAATCATCTTTAGACCCTCCCATTGGCCAAAGTTCTCAATGCCAACTCTGAGAACCACTTTCACACATTTGTGGGATACTATTGAAAGCGGGGTGATGATGCAATGTCTGCAAGTATATTTTGGTATTGCCAGGTCTGTATAAGTATAAAAGGTAGATGTATGCATTTCAATTCATGCATCCATTCACTGAAACCAAATATCCAGGGATCTAATTCCAGTCCAGCCATGAAAAAGCCAAAGAACACCCATCAAGACTTTTATTTGGAATATTAAGTCTTCTTGACTGGCTGTTGCTGTTTATGTAGGATTTTGTTTTCTCCTTAAATGTAACCAAGCAGGACAATTCCAGGATCCCTATATCAAAAAGTTGACGTATGGTGCGTTCCATTTGTACTTAGAAGTCTGAATTTCTGATGATACAGCCATACCTGATTTCCGTATTCAAGATAGTTGGTACTTGCATCAATTGTAGTAAAACGTTCTTACTGGTTTAGTGACCTTGTGTTGCTTTGGGACATCCCTCTTTGCTCTATTTAATTATTTTCAGACTTGGAACATGAAAATTCCTATTTCTAAGTACAAATTAGTTATGTCATTAAGCTTCTGAAACGATGCCTGAACCTACAGTGTCTGCCTGTGACTTCATGGTGCCGCTACTGTTAATAATATAGTTTAAGCAGTATTGTGAAAGCCTCGGTTGTATCCGCAAGTGTAAAAATTCAGGTTTCCGGTGTGTGAATAAGTTGTGTATGTGCATCCTTAGAAAAAGAAAACTCTGAATCACTAATAAAAACAAATCTGTCTAAAAAAAAATGCTTTCTTACTTTCAATCCTTTCCATCGAAACAGTGACAGACAGAAGACGTGGAAAGCTTACATGGCATCCTGTAGACTCTTGCTACGGAACAAACAAACAACCTGGCAATGAAAAATAGAGCAACTGTTTGCCATTATGGATATTCTGCATTCATTTAAGGGTGGGAGTGAGATAACATCCAGTCATTAGTGAGCCATTACATTGCCAAGGCTCCATCCTTCCCTCCAGACACACAAACATTCACGCGTGTGCCACACACAAACACACACCGGCTGAGATGTAAACAGTCAGGCAGTGCTCCAGGAAATACAATCCCCACACTGCAGCTACCCCTCAGGCAGGATTTATACTGAGAAAGATGTTTTCCAGTGGATTCTGCTGTTGTTCCATGTGGCTATCTACACTTTTTATTTGTGTGTGCTCAGCTTATGTGTCTAAATGCTCTGCTGTATTCATTTATTGTTCATGGGTCTCATCATTGTAGTGTGATCTGTATGTGTGTATGTAAAGCTTAGCCCCCCTGTAATCTCCATCCCTTCCCGTCGTTTTTTTTCCGACTGATCTAAGAGCAGAAACAGCCTTAGTCTGATTCTTATTTAAAATAGACATAATGGTTCACAGAAGATTTCACATGGATTGAACCAGATGATGAGGCCAGGAAGACTGTGTCTGTGTGTCTGTGTGTGTGGGGGTGAGTGTGGCTTAGGGGTTGGTGGGTGGGGGAAGGGTGGGTGGGGCAGCAATTTCCTGAAACGATGAATCCCATTTATTCACCGAAGACTGTCTCAATTGCCTCAGCAGCCCACAAAGCTTTTTAATGCTTTAATTACGTCTCAAAGGAGCAGGGTAGAATCAAATTAGAGATCGTCCTACATTTAGGTGCCAGGCGTGTGGCTTTTCATGTGTGTGAGCCATGCAAATTGTACGTGTGTGTGTGTGTGTGGTGGAGGCGGCTCTCATATCGTTGAGTATGCTTCATAGAACTGAATATTTGTTCCTCTTGCATCCAGTAACCCATATATCCAACTTTAAGCACACGTTATTGGATGCTAAATATGTCCCTGACACACACCTCATCAATAACTTTACTGTTTTGTTTTTTTTGTCTTAAATTCCCCCATTTTAGGTTTCCTCTGTAGGACCAACGGAAGTTTTTGCACACATAATTAACTCTCTCCCTTTTTCTTTAAGATATTTTTTCGGCACTAGTGGCTTTTATTTATTTATTTTTTTTGACAGTAGGCAGACACGATAGTGGGGTAGAGAGAGGGGGAGACATTTGGAAAATATTGCTGGGTCTGGGACTTGAACCCAGGACGGCCGCTTCGAGGACTGTAGCCTCTGCATATGGTTGCGCGCTTAACCCCTACACCATCAGTGCCGTGCCCCCCTTTTTTTTGTTTTTTTATTAACACAGATGCATATTCACTAACACAGCATGCAGCCCTCTTTTTTTGTCACAGCAGATGGCATGTGTCACAATATTACAGCAGTATTTCATTAACATTATGGGCATCCATCTGTTAGTATAGTGTATTAGGCTGGGTATACTAACAATGTTAACTGGTTGTGTGGAGGAAAAGGCCCAATGCACTACTTACTATACAGTAAGGTTTGCTCTGATTGTGCTATTCAAGAATCAGGGAGTATTGATTAGTAATAATCAAAAAATATTACAGATGTGGTTATAACATCCGACTCACAAAATGAGATGAAAAACATCACTGGGTTCACGAGACAAGATTTATTTATTTGAATTTCACAAATGGTGTAAAGGTTTTGCAAATTGAAAGAAACTGTAATCGGTGTAAATGATTTTAGTCATTCATTGAACATGCCCCCCCCCCCGACGCACATGGTCTGTAGGGATGGGCACCTTTTACATTTGAACCGATAAGGTACCGATACCTGGTACCGGTACTCAACGGAACAAGCTTTTGGTACTTTTGTGTGTGTTTGTCGTTTATAAATGTTCAGTCGGTCATTTTCTATACCGCTTCATCCATAGGCACCAGCATCCCCATGACCCACTATCTCCAGCAGTCTATGGGCGGTAGGCAAGGTACACCCTGGACAGGTCGACAGTCCATCGCAGGGCAACGCACAAACAACCATGCACACACTCATTCATATACCTAAGGGCAATTTAGAGAGACCAATTAACCTAACAGGCATGTCTTTGGACTGTGGGAGGAAGCCAGAGTACCTGGTGAGAACCCACGCATGCACGGAGAGAACATGCAAACTCCATGCAGAATGCCCCCTGGCCGTGAGCCGAACCCAGGATGTTCTTGCTGCAAGGCAACAGTGCTACCAACATTTCACATATTTATTTCTCAGTATATAAATTTAAATGAATATATTAAAACAACATCCAGCTGTTTGTATTGTAACATCTCAGTTGTTTCAAACATTTCTTCTCCCATGTTGCTGGCTGCCGACGACGAATTGCTAACGGAGGCAGGTGTGCTAACAGAGCCGAATGCAGGAGTTGTAGCTGTAGATCTGATGCTGATGAAAATTGGGCACTCTTCGAATCTTGTGCTTACTTAGATTAGAAGAATTCCCGCTGCTGGCCTTGCACTTCGTATCACAAATATGGCAGCAAGCATAATCTGCTTTACATTTTGAGTGGAGACATACTTTCGAGCGCTTTCTATCAGCCATGCTTGCTTTGTTGACTGTACCAGTGGCTACTGACATCATTACGCTTGTGTGCGGTCAATGCTGTGTTCATGTCTGGCGGGGAAAATTAAGTTTGATCAATCTTATTATTTTGAACTAGAGATGATCAAAGACAGTTTAGTCTCATGAAAAAAAAACAATACAATGCCAAGTTAGGTCACTGCCAATAGGAACCTCGAAACAGATGCCCACTATAGCGTTATTAGCAGCTAACAATTTCGCAGGGCTTAAAAGTAGTTTGTATCTTGTCAGCTCCTCTGTCACGGTTATTTTTCTGATAAAAGTTGTGGCGGCATCTTCAGCCCGTTTGTTAGCAAGTGACGGCTCACCAGGGAAGCTAAAGAACTACTTCCTTACTTCACAGCTAGAGTCCCAAACATAGATTCAACATGGTATGAAGTCAGAGCACACACCTTCATACCTGCATCCCATAATAATAGCTTACATTTACTTTACCATACTAAGTAATATGCTGCCAGCAATTTGACAGTGCTTCTTGGGGCAGGCTTCACTCTAAGCAGAAAGATGTGCTGTTTCAATGGTGCGTGCCTTTATGCAGCAAATGGACAAATTTGGGTAGCCTCAGATGTTTGGCTTTAATACGTTTAACTCTTTTGATACAGTTTTGATCTGTGTTAGTATTTGTTTTTAAGGTGGAAGGTTAAATGTAGCATTTATCTAGTCACCCCAGGCAACCAGATGTTGTCCATTGCCAACCATTTTCTTTGATCTGGTTGCACTTACTGGAAACCACTATTCCGACATGGGGAAAAAAAATATCCTTTACACTTTTTGCCCTTGGGGGAAAGAGATGTAGTAAATTGGAAGTACCTAACTGAAAGTGTAAAGGAAAGTGTTGACAGGGTAGATGAGGAGTGATAAACATCAGCTGCCTTTTTGAAGTGGAAAGGACGGTTCTTGATAAGCTTAACCCAAAGTAACCTTTTATGATATCAGAAGTTTGGTTTCAAAGGTGGATGGAGAAGCTCCATCCAGTCTATAGGCTTTTAATTCAGGGTTGGTAAGCCAAATTTGATGGCTGGTTTTCAACCTTGCTTTCAATAGTTGGGAGAAAAATGTTTGAGCTTTCAGTACGTTTTTGTCTTTGTTTTATTTATTTTTTTTGTCAACCAAAACTTGAGCAAGTGCTTTGTGATCTTTTTAGGAAGAATAATGTCGCCACACCTGGGAACTCAGGTTGTTGCTACAACAGTTTCTTAAATAGATTAGATGGACATTAACTGTCTTGCAAAGAATGTAGTAACTGGGCGTACACAAAGTGAAGCCCTACATGATATCCAGTCCACACAGATGAACCACAAATTAGGTTGTTGAAAATCTTAATTTGGCCAAGTAGCCACAGTTAGCCTTTTTGCAAATATAATGGCTATTGCTCATTTTATTTCTATCTTCTGTGCTTCTTTGCTTCTTTTTTATTTTTCCCTTGTAATCAGTCTTCATCCACCTACTTTCCCCAACATCCTGAGGCATTGTACTCATACATTGGCATTTAAAATGTTCACATACTGCCCTTCACAGGGAGGAAGTTGGATCTTCAGCATCAGTACTTCCCTCTGGCAGTGTGCTCAAACTGGACACGCACACACACCTGAAACAAGCACCATCTCCGCATAATGTCGATGATGCAGCTATCTGTTGCCAAGTGCCTTTTGTTGATACAGGCCCTGTGTGGCAGAGACCCATATAGCCGAGCTGTTTGTTGAATGTAGTCCATGCATTGTTGACCACAGAGATAATGGAGCAGGTTTTCCAGCTCCACAGGAGAAACCTTTGTTTCCAAGCAACAGTTTGCTTTGCGTGGAATTTAGTTTTTCCATGTGTGGGGTTAGCCTGGTAATATTATCTGTAGCATTTAACAGACTAATGGATTGGGTCACGGTTGTCAGTTATTTATTTATTTTTTGTGTGACTTCTTTATTGAATTAAAACCTTAAGTATATTTGAATTTTCCAATTTAAATTGTTGGTTAATTTCCACTACAAGAGATATTTCCTGTCTGTTCTAATATCTTCGATACTTAACACATTATATTTATAAGGTACCCCTGGAAATCAAGTAGATGTTTTCCCAGGACCTAAAGTAGTTTTGATGGAGATTAAGTTCAAAGTTACCACTTTATAAAGAAACATGAGGCTGAGCAACATGTCATTGGGCAAAAGACACAAAGCAACAGGTCATTCGTAACAGCAATAGAGAGCTCCCTATAATTAGAAAATTACTTGTAATTAGTCATAATGGAGACAGTTTTTTTTTATCACCTTAGCCTTCAATGCGGTTTACTGACAAAAAATGAGATTCTGTGTTTTTATGTTTTTGGTATTTTGCAGTGCTCTCTGCAGCCACTGTGGCCTGGAAATTGTAGTGTGTAGTGAATTGCAATAAGGGTTAAAAGCTGCATCAGACTGGTGATGTGACTATGTAGGGTTTAGACTGTGTGTGTGTGTGTGTGTGTGTTAATCGTATGTATTAAAGATTTTAAGTGTTTAGAGTGACAAATTACAAGTTAGATCGTATACTGTTTGAAATATCCTGAAATAATGAAGTGATAATTGAATGGTCTATTCATTAAATGAAATAACTTATTATACCTAAATTACCACATCAGTCATTCTCTTATGCTTGTCCTGCATCTGCTGTCACCTGAAAGTGAATGTTGGACTTTTATCAGGAAATTTCAAAATAACTTAAATTATAGGTTTGATTCATTCATAAAGTATCAATCAATAAGCTGCTGCAGGTCCTTAAATGTGTTATGTGGTGGTTTGACGTTTTACCATTGGAAAGGCATCATGGGCATCAAAACCATGAACAAGATGAGACTTTATGAATAAAATTGTCAAAATAGGTGTCTTTTAAAATCAATCTGTCATTGCTCATGGCCGTGTGTGGATTAGACTTGTGCATTATTACACAGTGGAAATTGTTGTCTGCATTTGGGTCTCACATTTTCTGTTCTTCTCTACTCTTTCTTCTTCATAGGCCTCATCGCAGCAGCTGAAATTTACAACCTCTGACTCCTGTGACAGGATCAAGGATGAGTTCCAATTTCTTCAAGCACAATATCACAGGTGCACACAATCACATGCACACGTCAACTCACAAAAGCACATATGTCTGCCTTACAAGTGTAGTTTTGTTTTTATATGAAATTGTAAAAGATTTTAATGTTGCTCTCTGGCTGTAATGACTTCACCTTGGCCAGATGTGAGTTTTAATTGTTAGCTTTATTTGTTAGCTTGATTAAATAACGTCCGAGGAGGAAAGATACAGAACTAAGCAACAGGAATATATACATATTCATTTTCTCATGGTTTATCTCCATCTTAAAATGTCTTCAGGTCAGATTCATTTCATTAAATTGTTAGAAAATTCCCACCTTTTCTCATACAGTTACTTGGCAAGTTTATGGCTACTGCTGTTGACATATGTAGATCTTTTTGTAATGAAGGAAGAACCTCAAGTTGATCTATGCACTAAGTAATAAAAGTACTATTCCTATAGTCAAACATGGTGATGGCAGCATCGTGCTTGGGGGGGTTATTTTCTGTAATAAATGCTTAACCAACCTTTTGCTTGAATTTATTTACAATTACATAAAAATACAAATTGTGTTTTTACTCTCAGACTCTAAATTAAACTTTTAGCATAACTCTGGCCACTAGATGGCTGTAAAGTGCTGCCAACATATTCCTTGGTATGTGTTGAATATGCATCAACAGGGAATGTCACTTTTGAAAATGGGCTTGTCTCTCAATAAGATTTATCATGTATAAGTGAAGGGGATAATAAATAAATAAATGGTGGAATATATACTCTTCTTTGCTTGTGTGGTGGTTTAAGGCAAATTCATGACAACTGTCCTCTCTACAAGGGGTAAAAGCTGAGTCAAAACTGATGACTTTGACTGATAAACGTATCTGTAGTTAAACATACTAATAACTCACAAAACCACCATGTAGTTTAATGAGAGTATAGTTGCAACTTAACCGTAGCACCGATTGCTTAGGAAACATTGTTCTCTGACTCGCACCTAAATCAGGCCTGTTTCCCATGGCTACTGATCTTTCTGTACTGCTTAAATACTGCTACCTTTCCAGAGGTATGAGATGCCTCCAAAGTCCTGACCTTCATTCATCTGTTTGATAGCTGTTCTTAAGAAGAGTGTGCCACAGGGTCCACATCTCAGTAAGAAATCAACTCTCTGTAAGAAAAGGAGGCTTTGAAGCCCATTTTCCTTCCGGAGCAGGTTGGATTGTTCCTGCGTACCTGTACTCCCAGAACATTTCAGAGGTTTGGCTCTGCTGGGTACAGACACTCAAAGGCACATGAAAGCCCAGTATATTGTGTGTAAAATCCCTGCTGTGGTCTGATCGCTCTTGTATGCAGAGGATTCTGAAGCTGCAATAACGCCTGTCGTATCTTCTTTCTTGCCTTTGCTTTTGTTATTCCCATAACAGCGAGCAGCACCGTTTAACCCCCTTCAGAGAGTGAGGATGCAGTTAAAAGAATACCTCTTTTGTCTGAGCATACAAAACATGCATACAGTGCCTATTGACGCAGGAGCAGGGATGGGGTGGGGGGTCTTGGGAGCCAGAAACTAAGCTTTGTAGCGCTCTTCTGCTGCGCTTTGCTTGTCTGTTGCTGAAGACTAAAAGGCAAATGTACCGCAGGCGTTCCCCTGGGTATAATACGAAGCATTGTAGCTGTCGTTGTATTTCTCTCCCTACTCCCCTCGACTCCTCCCATTCCCCCCTCTGCCTCTCCCCTCGCCAATTTCATGTGCATAAATAGATCAGGGAATACATAAATCAAAATAAAGATGACAGCAGGAGCGACTTAGAGACGGAAGAAACGGCAATAAAACTCCATCAAAGTGTCGTTTGAGAACGCCAGTGCAGACCCTGGGGCTGCTGAGCAGCAATCATAGGAGGCACGGAGCCAATCCATGGTAGGCTGGCAGCGAGGACGCCAGTTGTCATGACAACTTGTTATATGGCCTGTACATATAAACGGGGATAGCAGAAAGATTTTTATGTAGGTGTCAAAGGGAGCATTTTGGGAAAGTGGACACTACTCATTCACACACTTGAAAAGGCAATAATTATCACTCACACTAAATAAAAGAGTGGATCCAATCCCTGTTTCAGTGTTATTTGGTAGAAGATTGTCTGAGCAATGGTCACCTAATCTTTGGGGTGAAGCAGCATTTATTCACATTCACCAGTAAAGACCTCAGCTACACTTTCTTCTCTTACTTTATTTCAAACGTAAAAAAACCTTAAAGCTGTGAACGTTTTAAAACTTCTGCTTTTATAAAGACACTCACCAAAGCAGATTTGAAACCCTCCGCAGCCAGTAGACAACAGTGCTCTAGGTTCTGATGTTTTGGGTCCAATCATATTTACATGTACATACCATTGCAAACCCTAACATGGAATATTTACCAAAAGCAAATCACAATCATATTTATAAAATACTTTTGCCCAGACAGGAAGTGGCCACCTCCCCAAACCAGGTAACTCAAAAAATGAGAAACACAATATAATAGAATACATTGTAAAAACCACACAGTGCTATTATGTATCATTGTTAGGTTAGGTTAGGTTTAAGAAATAAATATGTATTTTAATAATTTAAGTGTTCAACTTTAACTACAAGAGAAAACTGAGGCCTCATTGAAAACCAAACAGATAAAAGACTTAATTCTGACCTTATTCTGACCTAATAATAGTTTAAGAAACAAGGAAAACCATAGCATGAGTACACTTTACAAAGAACTGCGAACCCAAATATTTAATCAAATAAAAGCAGCACATCACATTACAATGGATGCAATGCAGTGTTAGCAGTATTGTTCTGACTTTAATTGATCATCTTTCTTGACTTCTTGAGCCTGACTTGGAGCTCATAACTTCGTTAATGGATTGTGCTGATATATTAAAACGCATATTTATAGGGGGGCGTGTTTTCTTTTTTGATAAAGAAAATATTTCTTAAATATTGATTCAAGCACAGGCAGGATGTCTAACTGGAAATGGCAGTCAGGTTTTAAACAAGACAAACAGGTTTTTGTGTTTATCTTCTGTCTATAATAACAAATTCAAATTCAGAGAAAGAATGAGCAGTTGACTGAATCTGGACTAACAGAGGCTGGTGTGATTTTATAGAAGGGGCACAATGCAGTGTGTATGAGTCAGCTCACATCATTGGTTGAGTGCAACACGATGTTCAGTCTGCCAGTTAAGAGTGTTTATGATGCAGACTCCGCCAGCGCTCTCTGTAATCGAGCTGTCATTCGTTTAGACAGCTGAGAAGAACATCCCAGCATAAATATACACACCATCGAGCAGTCTGCAAACTTATCTTGAATCTAAACCTTTCCACCATGTCTGTGCATATTTGGTAAAGCCTTACCGATAATTTTGAATAGATGACTCCCTCTAAGACTGGCAGGTTTTAACTGGCGACTTCAGTCAAACACCACATAGAGACTGTTTTTATTTGAAAAT